>NC_053398.1:124026756-125226756 GCF_905171765.1 Bufo bufo
TATTGGCCAGAGTTGTAAGGAAATGATATAGTTACCTTTCAAAACCACGGCCAGCAGACCTGCAACCAGTCCTAACTACTTTGGTTGGTAGGAAGCTAAAACTACCCCTAGGTTCTTCACCAGAGCCTGCCACAAGGCCAGATGAATTTGAATGCTAGGAACCCAGGTTACATCTGTGGAAAAATGTAGCAGAAAACTGGTGCAAGTTTGCTTAATGTAGACCTACCAGAATGGGTAGGAGGAGTTGTATACAAGCAGGATCAGTCCAGGAGAGACAGATAGAGCCTAACAACAAGTGAGGGGTTAATCCAGGAACTAGCCAAGGTCAGAATACCAGGATAATCAGTAGAAGCCAATAGAGGAGACGAGGGATTAATCCAGAAACTAGCCATAGTCACTACACAGAAGGAAAACAACCAGGTTTAAACTTCAGTACAAAGTACTGAGGCACAAACTGAGCCAGGATACTATATGCACACATGCATCACCAGCAGTTGGCCATGACAGAGTAGCAAACTTAAATACCCCGCCTAGCTCTAGGATTTGGATGCTGAGCCAGGAATCTAACTGGGTCGGCATCCAGCCTCACTGAAAGGTGGACCACCCTTCTTGACTGGTCAGCATGGCAACAATCCCAGCACAGCCATGCACAGAATTTGGACTAGGTAAACTCCTGACAAGAGCAGAGAGTAACTACAAAGAATCCATGTTTCATGTTTCACTTACTCAGCTCTGCACTAGGCATAATATAATGAGGTAGAGTTATTAATATTGATCTAAATTTCGAAAGCATAAACCTAGACCAGACTGGCAGATACTAGGCAAAATTTATCACAGTAATGCAGGGCATATGATAAACTGGATGCACTGGAAACTAATGGTGCACACCATTAATGAATTTAGCACATTTTCCAATTAGCCTTACTCTGTTGTCTAAACTTTTAAAATCTTTTGAGAAAAGGAAAATATTCACATTTCCTGATGCAGTTTTGGAAGCATAAACCAGTAGTGAATTCAAAAAAGGTAAGAACTCAAATCCATCTTTTATACTTGTTCTCCTTTTATGATCCACTCCTGATTTTGGCTTCCAAAACTGCATCAGAAAACCTGAATGTGTGGCCATGCCCTAAGGCATAGAATGTGTCTAAGACAAAATAAATTTTGCACACAGCATAGATGCCAGTTTTTTTTTTTTTTGCAGTTTGAGCTAGAAGTTTGACATATTTCTCTTAAGAAACCTCCCCTAATAAATCTATTTTCCCTGAAGTGTCTAAGTCTAAATCGTATACTCACTTTCTATCAATAGACTCAATGGATGTCTATGCTGCACACTTCCATATGTTCAACAGCCATAAAAAAAAGTTTCATCTGACCAATAAGACTCTTAACTTTTCTTGAATGGTGTTAAAGGGGTTGTAAAAGTGATGGGCTATCCTCAGCACCTCTGCAGATCAGCTGTTCTGCAGTAGCTCCGAGAGCTCGAACTCAGCACCTATACTACAAAGTCTTCAATTTCTCAAAACGCAAATTCAATACAATATTGTGACATGATAGCAAACCCTAGATATGTCAAGCTAAGAGAAAAGATAAGGAATGATGCTTCTGCAATTAGAAAAAAAAAAAAATCTTTAAAACAGTTCATGTTGCCTAAATCAATTTGAGGATATTTTTGGTTAAAATTGGGTAAATTTATTGCTGCTAGTGTTCAAAAACCAAAGCAATGATTAGAGGATTATGGTTTAATTATCGCCGTCTATATGAATTTTAAGAATACCAATACTTGGAACTTTTTCTTTACCAAGGTTCGCTACTACTAGTACAGGCTAAATATTCCATTGGATCCTTGTAATTTAATTGAGAATGCCCTATATTAGCCTCTTCACTTCATCTCCTTCCTAAGTGAATTACAATAGTACGTCTAGCATACATTTGTCTAATTCCATAATAAGACTGTAAATCTATATTCTCTATGCCTTGCTTATATTCTTTCATTCAAAATGCAACATAATGGCTATATTATCCGTGTATGAATGCATCAGCAGGATACAAAGCCTGGAGGATCTGAGGCAGCAGGGGGTGTTAAGAACTCATAATTACATACAGGTATCTAGTGCCTCCTGGGAAGCCATGCTTGAAGCTGCTCTTTTTATTTTCCTATTGTTTCTCTCTTTGTTGTTGCATCTCATGTCTCTTTCAACAGGCTCTTCGAGCAATAAGTCAACTATTATTCAGGGTAGGTGTTTCCATCCAGGCAGTAACAATCATCTATAGATCAAGGATCAGCACTCCAGCACTCCATTCGTGCTGAAACCACGACTCCCAGTATGTACACTTGCTTGGCTGTTCTCATGACGCCAACAGAAGTGAATGGTGCATGCCAATAGTCATAGTCTCATAGCAATTGGAGTACCAGACCCCTGCTATAGACCATCTTGTTGTAATATATATAAAGCAAGGAGATATTGTATATTTATATATAGTATCATTAGATTGGTGGTATGTAGACTATGACTTGTCGTTAGCATTGTCATAGATTTATGGGCTGCATAGAGCTATTATCTGCCCAACCGCATAGGAAAGGCAGTATGATGGAAAAACATGTTATAAATGCCCAGTAATATAACCATTTTAGGTAAAGCTATCTCACTATATGAATAAACATGAAGTCAATTGTATATAGAGCTGTAATGGAATTAAATAATTAAATGTGAATGATTGGCAGGCAGAAGACCAGGGATTTCCAACCAAAGGTCCTAGCACTCTAGAAGTTTGTTGGTGTTTACCATAGGTCAAGGTAAATAATAGAATGCTTTACTCTTCCTTACACCAATTTTTTTTTGAAGTATACAAAAATAAGAGTAGAGGTTCACCCTGCAGTAATAAAGCCGGGTATTATTAGTCTAGATGTCCATTTTGCAGTTACGCCCCTATCCGCTAGAGGGGTATTTTCATCTCGGAATACAGGAAGGAAGGGGGGCACATCTAATTCCACACCATGAACACTTCCAGTACCACTAGATTGTGACTGAATAATATTAATGCACTATTACTGAATAAAACACATTACAAAAAGAACACTATTACCACCATTTTAGTGTCACGTAGGTGCGCTGCAGACCACAAAAGGGAATACAGTACAGTAAAGTGACTTACAGTTCAAGCACGATTGGAGTTGTTTTCATTTCCCATAATTTCCATTGGACCCAGACCACCATGACAACACCTTACAGCTGCAACTTGTGTCTGCAGAGTTAGCAGCAAAGAGATATTTGACTTCTGACTTTCCCTATTATAACCTTACCCCAGTCTACACAAACTCCCCATCCTGCAAATACCCCCAATTACAGTATGTGCCTTTTGCTGCCCCATCTACCCTTATTATGGTTCGTGTACCTACTGTGTGGGGGTACTACCGCTGGAACCCACATCGGTCACGAGAACAGTGGCCCCATATCACCGGCAGTACCCTTGCTGCTCCCCTAAAATGACCGGAATGGCAATTTTCACATGCGCTCAGCCTCTCTATTAATTTCTATTGGAGTTTCTATGGTTATCCCCGGAACTCCCATAGAAGTAAAGGGAGCAGTGCAAACGGCCTCTCTGGTCATTTTAGGGGAGCAGCAAGGGTCCTGCAAGGGGTACGGGGCCCCTGGTCTCGCGATCGGTGGGGGTTCCAGCAGTACTACTTTAATGATAACAATATAAATAGTGCTACAGTATACCTGAAAACATTAATGCAGATAGTACCCCTCAAAATAATGGTTACACAATGTTCTATTGATGATTATAGTTCACTACAAAGTAAAAGTGTCATTCTTTTATAACCTACAGAGTAACAGTGATTGACGAAGCCCCCGCAAAGTAATAATGCAACGTTGTAGTCCTTACAAAATATTACTGCCTTCTAGAAAGTAATAATGACCCTTAGGGCTGCTAGAAAGTAATTCTTAGAAAGTAATAACACCCCCTTTTACCCCTAGACTGTACACACCACAACTCCCTGATGAACAATGCATCAAAACCCCATTATGGCAAGCATCGGCGTGCAGGTGGTGATGTCATGGTGCTGCCTGTGGCAGAACACTTACACCATCAGGAGAGAGAGACTTTTGCCGGCTAGTATACTCAGGGTGCCATCAACTGCCACCATACCTCATCATCTGGGGAGAGAAATTGCACTTTGTACAAACTACTGCTGGATGTACTACAACATATCCTTTGCGTTTAGTAAAGAGAGACTTTTGATCTTTTACTTCTGGCCTGATTCCTCGCTCCATCTTTTCACTACACTGATCCCCAGGGAGTAACTGCCTGACGGAGCACAACGTGACACAATATCTCGGCCACTACCACTCCCATACTCTACTCCAAATCCCCAGGGGCTGGCTGGACTCTTTGACTTTCCCCCAAGAGCAAATAGTTTCTTATTTCAATTTCAATTTTTCCAATTACTAATATATAGAC
Organism: Bufo bufo; assembly: GCF_905171765.1. Lineage (NCBI taxonomy): Eukaryota > Metazoa > Chordata > Amphibia > Anura > Bufonidae > Bufo > Bufo bufo. Next base: position 124,031,221 of record NC_053398.1, read on the forward strand.
CAAATTATTAACCTTTTCTTATTGCAAGCTGAAAAATATTATTTATGTGATTGACATTGTACAGTTACCTGTTATTTCATTCTCAATGTGACAAGAAAATTCATATCGGTGGTAGCTTAATGTCATGAGTCATCAAACAATATTACCAAGGCATGCTAGAAAGAAATGATAGACAAACTTGATTCAACTTCAAAACTCCAACTATTGGCATAGCGAACGATGGGCATGTCGATCTATCAGCCACATAGACCATACAGCTTTAATAGCCTTTTATGTGATCGTCTATGGTCAGGGCAGTGCTGTCGGTTGGCCCCTTAAAACTTCCAGAAACAACTGAGGAGTCCTCCAGTCATAAAATGACCAAACCAAAGTCTCATCGAAGACATAGGCTTCACATAGGTCACGTGGTAGGTAGACATCTGAGTGGAGGGGGTCAAAAAACTTCCTTACTAGCAATATGAATAGAGTCTTATACTATAGGCAAATATAACCAATGAATGGTACATTTTACATGTTTTGTAGAGTTGAGTTTATTTGGTATGACTCATTATATATTAAAGGCTTTTTTGGGAGAAGAGATAATCAATATCAGATCAGTATGGCTTCGGGCACCTATGTTGATAAGCTGTTGGAAGGGGCCCTCCAGTGAGAGCTGTGGTCGTCACAGCATATAAAGCACAGCGGCCTACATTGTATAGTGTCTGTGCTTAGTAATGCACCTCAGGCCCATTCATTTGAATAGGACTGAGCTTTACAAAGATCATGTAACCACATAACATCACTGGCCTAGTAAAGGGAAACTCTGATGAGCACCATAACCTCTTCAAACAGCTGCTTGGTAGGGGTGGCAGGAGTTGGACCCCCACTGACAAGAGAATTGGTATGCAATTTTCTTTGCCTGGAAAACCCCTTTAAGTGAGTTGTCTCCATTTTAAAATTCCAGCAGGTTGTCCTGCTGTAATTTTTATCAAGGCATCAATTATTCAGTTTCCCAGCAAATGACACTGATCCTAAAAAGGTGCTACCTATTTTAAAGACATTCTCTCCCCCATAACAACCTCTTGAAAGACATATAAGCTTCCTTTCCAGTCTTGACACTAAGCTAGGTGCAAGAACATGACCTCATAAAAAAAACAAGAGCCTCCATGTAGCTGTATGAGAATCATTTATTTAACCATTTGCAGAGCAGGCCATTATCCCACTTCCTGACCAGGCACATTTTCAGTTTTTTCAGTGCATGCTTCTTTAAGAGCAACCCTTTTTGCCATTCTGCTATACAAATAATGTTTGCAAATTTTTTCGTTTATATGTGGGACTCTGTTTTTATTACATTTTTATTTTAGTATTTTTAGTTTTTGCTATAAGATACATGTAAGAAGTGTGACAAATCAGTCTGTTTTTAAAGTCTTTTTTTTTTTTTTTATCAATAGCAGTGCCCCCCCCCCCCCCCCCCCCCCCATAATAATGTTATACAAGACCATGGGGGTACATTTAACTCTACATTTTTCTATATTTATTACTCATTTCTCCTGTCACTGGCCCCAGTTACAGGGGTGATACAGTCCCTAGAGATGCAGAGCTGATCTGGGTCTGATAAGATCCAGCAGCTCTTGCAGTCTCCAGGCCCCCAGCAATCACATAATCGATGGGACCAGAGCACGAAGCAGCATTGCAGCTTCCTGATCTCTATATGCATTGCTCAGTGAGCACTGTGTATAGATTGATGGGGGAGGCAAAGATGGTAAAAAAAAAATTGTGGCTGTCATTGACAACAGGCTCCCCTTTACAGCAGCTGCACAATTATTATGCAGCTATGATCTCCGCGCAGATGTTTTAAAACATTCATGCAGAGATAATGAACCACTACCCAGACATTTATAGTCTATGGGCAGTTGGGATCTGGTTAATTAGACTTCTAGCATAATCTCTTGACCAATGTTCAGAGGTCCTTGCTACTACAAGCCATATAGACAGATAAATTCCCATTGCTATATAAAGTTACAAATGAATGACTATTGTAGCTGTTTGTACAAATGCGCTACATTGCCTTACTACAAGTATACTCAAAAACAAAATACCTCTGGGTGAAGGTCACGGCTCGTGAATCGTACTTTGCGCAAGAAAAGCCACCAATCTAAGTCTGCTTAACAACACTGCCCATTGGCGTTAGCAGTACATTAAACAAATTGACCACTTAAAGAGCTAATAATGCCAACTTTACCATTTGTTCGAAAGGCTCGTGGAACGACAAGACCGACTGTGACTCTGGACATCACCAGCTTCAATGTAAATCATTAGCTCCTCCCGGAATAGATTGTTAAACCATAGATACCTCATTTCCTTTCAGGCTCCTAATTTTCAGGATGAACAAACACAGTTCTGCTAATCTGTAAGACATGAGTTCACAGCCTAAAAGAAGCATTAAAACACTTTAAATGTAACAAGGTTAATGAACATAGCTATAAATCTGGCTAAATAAATTGAAGTATTTAAGGCTGAGGGTAAGTTTTCACTTCAGAAGTGAAATATATTCTCAGCTCCGGCTGGTGTCTGGGAAGCTGTTAGTTCATTTACTTTTAATTTGTCATTGACTTTTACAGTTTAGCACGTAGCTGCTTTAAATGATTATCTTATATGAGGGAAATAAGGTGTAATAAGCACGTTAAGTGGATATTCTTATACACTGTAGGTAACAGATATTATTTAGTAGTAGGGAATGAAATACTATAATATGTGCATTGAAGTCTATATCCAGCAATGTATTACTTGTATTGATCCAATGTATTCAAAATAAAAGATAAAGTGAATTTGCAAATAACCTTAATTAATAAATAAATAAAACCTTCTGCTATTTTGTCTATACAGCTCCTATGCTTGTGTCTCCATGGTTACAGACTACAAACAACTACTGTGTAGTCTGATCAATCCTTCATGTATTACTCCATTCTACTGTTCCTAGCCTACAGATAGAGGGGACATAGATGAGAGTAGAACATCACCTCGACATATGGGAGGCATATAAGGGACTTTTGGAACTACCCAGCTCCTATTTTAATCGATGCATTTCCAGGGATATAGTCTCCAAATGAATCCTGTGCCGCCTCATACAGATGTAGTCAGCACCAAAATTAGTGGGATAGCGCACCATCCCAGCGGTGTAACTCAACACCACATTTAAGCTTTAGAAGCTTTGGGGGACGTTTATAAAAAAAAAAAAAATTGGTCCTAAAAGGTCCTTTGCACCGCAATTTGCAACTTCTCCCCGCTCACTCTAGGTCTACAAAAAGGGCCATGGCATGGGCAGGGAAGGGGACGGGCAGGCAGGCCCATCTCATTTACAATTTTCTATACCTGTTTTAGGCGCAGAAAATAGTCTAAATATAAGACAGCAAGGAAGCTGTCTTACATTTAGAACTGACGGAGGATCCGCCGAAGTTATGTAGAGGACAGTGCTAATTCATAACTCCGCTGGATCCACCGCCAGGTATAGGGGTTATTAAGACCGGCGTCTAAAACACTGGTCTTAATAAATGTGCCCCTTTGTACATAATTAAACTAAGTTAGTGAGATAAGCTAGTGGGATAACGCATCAGGTTTGACGTTAATGCTGGCTACTTTTATACCTCACGTCATGTTTTACTCCACTTCTACTGCTCTTTATTCTTGCTAAACTACAGGCAGTATACAAGAGGGCACGTGGAAGAAAGTAACATAATAGCAGTGTATAATAGTTCACATGTAGGAGTATCCTAAAGTAATTGGATTTGACTCCAATTTTTTAAAAGTTACATCCAAATTCAAATTTTGGGTGATTTGATATGAGTAAAATTGTGAGAATTAATTTAAAACTAAAGAAAAAGTGAGAGTCTATAGAGAAAATATGAGTTCTAGGAGATCTAAGAATGTCATATGCAAATTGGAATACATGTACAAAAGCCAATTAAAATACTGGGTAGAATCTATTTGGGTAGAATCCATTTGGAATTGGTCAACCAATTCAGGCAAATTGAGCACAAATAGAATTTTGAGTGATTTTCTTGAGTCTCTATTTATCATCCTTCCTCTTGGCTCCCATTATCTGATATGAGTGACATGAGATATTTTACTTTGAAAAATAAAAGATTTTTAAATTCTTTTGTTGGAAAATGTTTATGCTATGTGTGGTCATCCAGTGATTGTAATGTGAATAGTTGCCTGTGAATTGATTTGCTGACATGTATTGAATTTGTATAATAAGAAATTGGAATCCATAATGCAATCCAAATTCATGGAATGGTAAGGGTGGATATATCTGTAGATGACTTAGAGGTATACCTTTTTTGAGATATCTCATGATTTCTTTCCACTTGCTTTTACAACTGCCTCCTTCCTCTTTGACTTCCAGATTACATATGATGAGTGTAAGGAATATGGATTATTATTTCATTCCTGCCATATGCTCCAGGAGTGGGCAGAGGAAATCAAACTCCACAGGAGGGCCCTGCTTCAAAGCGCAGCGAGATAGCAGAGGCCAGGGAACTCCACAGGAGGTCCTGGCCAAGCAAGCTACTTGCGTACAATTTCTCACCTCCATTCAGACAGCACGGATACTGCAGGAAAACTTCCCTGCAGGGGTCTAGGCCATTCCCCAGTTCAATCAAATTATCAGACATTATGGAACCAGCGATTCATAAGGAATTATAAATCGCCTGTCCATCACAGACATAAACCAGATACATATTTGTGTCCCTGTGGCCATGATGAACAGGCCCATGGTCATAGTTTGGTGGTAGGATGCAAGGGAGGGGAGATCTATATATCTACCCACAGAAACCAAATAATGGTACCATGCTTGGACTCTACTGGTAGCCGGAACCCAGGTGGATCCATTTGTCCCAGAACCACCTCCCTGCAACATTCTGGTCTGAGGCCATGAGCCCTAATCGGTTTTGTGGGTCATTTGCTGCCATTCCCAGAAGAGGGGGAGTGGACTCCTCCCAGAGGCCGGGAGGGGAGGGGCCAGCTACAGGTCAAAAAGCTTGTGCCAGCAAGTGGGCGTGTCTTTTCTCAGAAGGGGGGGTCATATCATGCCATGTGTTTAGGGGGACCTGCAAACTGCTGACATCACTGCCTCCTATGTGACTACAGCTAAGAACTCATCACAACCCAAAGGACTCATCCATCTGGTAAACTGACTTTTTGCTCTGTTTAATCCTGTTTGTACCATACTACCTGTATTTGCAACCTCAGACCACTGTATATATTCTTTGTGTGTATAGAGTTATTTCTAGTGAGCCCTTAAGGCAATTAAATATATAATTTAATCTTGTGATGTCTTGTATCTCGATCACGAATCCTCACGTCTGTGTTTCGTCCTAGTTATACGCTACTGCGGGTTGGTTTCTCACCCTATATAATCCTGTTAGCGGACCAGGGTTATGTCAAATGAGAAACTGGTGGCAGCATACCCAGGCTGAGGAAGCGCTGTTTCACTGGGGCAGTGAAAAAGCTCCCTCATCTTGTTGCCTCTCTGTGCCCGTGTGGACAGGAGGAGTCTGTGAACACTGTACCAAGCTGACCTTACCTGCTCCTCAGGGACAGCGTAACGTCACGCCTTGGTAACCAGTGACTATACCGTATCTCACTGGCTCTACGTATTTGACGTCCGGCGGCAGCGAGGTGTGGTATTCGTCGCAATGAGCAATACTAAACTTTACAGTTTGGGGGTTTAAAGATTCATCATCAGTTCTGCTCCTGTTAATAGTCATTTAATCCATCTGACGAAAACATTTTATTGCAGATTGATTACACCAACTACAAAGCAGCTGCTGATATGAATATAATTAGTTTCTGAATTTCAGTCTTCTGAAGGTCACAACCTGTTACATTGTTTTATTAATGGCCTTGTGTTTTATCCTAAAAGGAAAAAATATTGGAAACTGGGGAGAGAGACCATATGTGATGTAATAAGGATGTGTGCGCTTCTAATCGCATTCTTGCATCGTTTGCCCAGATTGTATTCCCAGTTACAGCAAAATTCTAATAAAGGGACATTTTTGAAAAACAATAAAGATTACATTGCATGTGCAAACATTAATAGTCAACTGTACTGGATGCCTCGTTACATATCCAGAATGTAAAGGGCCATTGGGTCTCATGTTTTTACAGATTAACACATTGGTTAATTGGGCTGAAAGGGCCATAATGCTCATTCAAATAACTTAGAGAAAAACTGCAAACAATTCTAGATTTCAACATTTTGGTCAAAAAAGAAAAATTTGAGAGCAATTAAGTTTTGCCTGCAATAAAACTACATTTTCAACTCCCTCAGCTCTTCACACCTCCTAGTCATCCTAGTAAGATGACAATTTATTGGACAGGGTGGGCTATAGCCAAAAATCTTTTGGCAATTGAAACTTACTGGAAAATAATGTTCAATGTGTCTATATTGGTTTTCTCATCTTTTAGGGGGCAGATCAGATTATAGGTGAACATTTTTGGACAGCATACCTTCTTCAGGCCATCTGATTGCTCTGACAGTAAGACATGAGTAATGTATGATGATGTAATTGCTGTGGTGAGCCTGAAGATATGAAGAAGAAAAAAAAGCTTCCCTATAATTTGATTGTGCCCTAAAAAGATGTTTAATCAATAAAAAGGCATTGAGCGAGATTTTGGTCCATGCAGATGTTTCAATTATCAATCGTATTGCACGTTTTGGAACCTACCACCAGCCCCTCTCCTCTATATGGTTTGCGTGGCTTGGAGAGAGAAAGGTGCTCATAGGGTGAATAAGTTAGGAAATGATCCTCTTGAGAGGATATAACATGCTCACCTGTCAATGTTGTAACATAGTAACATAGTAACAAAGTATATAAGGCCAAAAAAAAGACATTTGTCCATCCAATTCAGCCTGTTATCCTTTAAGTTGATCCAGAGGAAGGCAAAGAAACCCCTGTGAGGTATAAGGCAATTTTTCCCATTTAAGGTCCTTCCCGACTCCATTCAGGCAATCAGATAACTCTCTGGACACGCCATGTGGAATTATATACATAACAAACAAGTGTGAAACAACTGAAAATATGTCATATTCTAGGTTCTTCAAAGTAGCCACCTTTTGCTTTTATTACTGCTTTGCACACTCTTGGCATTCTCTTGATGAGCTTCAAGAGGTAGTCCCCTGAAATGGTTTTCACTTCACAGGTGTGCCCTGTCAGGTTTAATAAGTGGGATTTCTTGCCTTATAAATGGGGTTGGGACCATCAGTTGTGTTGAGGAGAAGTCAGGTGGATACACAGCTGATAGTCCTACTTAATAGACTGTTAGAATTTGTATTATGGCCAGAAAAAAGCAGCTAAGTAAAGAAAAACGAGTGGCCATCATTACTTTAAGAAATGAAGGTCAGTCGGTCAGCCGAAAAATTTGAAAAACTTTGAAAGTAAGGGCTATTTGACCATGAAGGAGAGTGATGGGGTGCTGCGCCAGATGACCTGGCCTCCACAGTCACCGGACCTGAACCCAATTGAGATGGTTTGGGGTGAGCTGGACCGCAGAGTGAAGGCAAAAGGGCCAACAAGTGCTAAGCATCTCTGGGAAGACCATTTCACGGGACAACCTCTTGAAGCTCATGAAGAGAATGCCAAGAGTGTGCAAAGCAGTAATCAAAGCAAAAGGTGGCTACTTTGAAGAACCTAGAATATGACATATTTTCAGTTGTTTTACACTTGTTTGTTATGTATATAATTCCACATGTGTTCATTCAAAGTTTTGATGCCTTCATAGTCATGAAAATAAAGAAAACTCTTTGAATGAGAAGGTGTGTCCAAACTTTTGGTCTGTACTGTATATATAGATCATTTATAAAATATTCAAAAATGAAAAAACAAACAAACTCAGAAACTGAATCAATACAAGCCCATAACCTTACTTAAGAAATATAGCTTCATAGGTACAGGGAAAATAGTAGGCTTTCTTTCAACATGGGGGGGGGGGAAGACAGTTAGTGTTCTTCCCCCCTACAAAATGAAACTTTCCTTACATTGTAGGGCTTATACATTAAATCCAATCATATAGAAAGAAATCTAATCATATTGAACAAAGATTGTGAGCCAGTCTCACTCATCCAACATCAATCTCTGACCTCACAATGCTTTTGTAGATGAGTGGGCAAAAATCCCCACATACACACCTAGAAGAGTGGAAGCTGTTTTAGCTGCAAAGTGGGGGTAAACTCCATATTCATGTCTATGGATTTAGAATGGAATGTCATAAAAGGATTTGTAGGTATAACAGGTGCAGACTGGGAACTTAAAGTGGTCCCATGTTGTAGGTGGGTCCAAATTGACAAAAGGCTGGGCAACACAAGTAGGCATGGCCAACATATGTAGGTAGGGCTAGCAATACCATAGTGCAGAACACTATTCCGCCCCAGCAGAACCAAATACCAGAGTGCAGCACAAAATACTGCAACCTGTGCCACAGTATTCAACTGAGGATGACGATACTGTTGACTTCAGGAGGGCATCTGCGGCTGCTGGCCAGGGGCATAGGAAAGAATCAGAATGTTATGTACCTGGCTGGTGGATGTGAAGAAGACTTGGGTCCCCAAGGAATTGGCCCACCAGGAAATATTCCTGTAGGATGTATGGCCAATCCACCCTGAGGTAAAATGTGTAGACGTCCCAATACTTTTTGTCCATACAGTGTATCTTAGGAATACTATACACCATAAATACACCACAAAAATAACCTTGCCTGCCCAAATATCTATTAGAAAGTGGTCATTTAGATTGGATGAATAACTTCTTTAAAAGCATTTTAAAATACATTTCTTTAAGAGTTTCTAAAATATAAAAAAAAAACATCAATCAAATATAAGCAAGTCAATTTGAATTAAGTGTGAAATAGATTTTATGAACAAAAAGAAAGCAAATTCATCTCACTAATAAATAATTATCTCTGCAGGTGTGAGGCTGCACTCTTATTTAATGGCAGCAAGTCAATAGGGGAATCTATTTTTAGGCTGAATTACAGCCCTCCATTATGTACAGTGCTGTTGAAATGTCTGTGGGATATTATCATTCATTACAAAATGCAGTGTTGCATGTCTCTCAGCTCTTCCGATAAATGAGATTATTGTATAGAGAATCGCTTCCAAAAACGATAGGAGACAATAGTAATTTTCTAAAAGCCCCGGTACTCTTATGAAATCTAACTAGCCGCTTGTTTTTTCATCCTTATCATGTTTCGCAGGCTTTAAAGTCCTACAAAACCTGTAGATATCCATCAAGCCTTATAAAACCACATGGGAAGTGAAGTTAAAGTTGCCATTCATTATTATTTACTTATGCTTAATCTGATTTATGATCTGCTGAAGCAGAACATTCATTAGGAGAGCTGTGAATTGTTCTGTCCACCAGAGCAGGTGACCTGACAGAATCATTACTTCTCCATAAAACAGGAGCTTAATTATAGCTTCAAAATCTGCTTCTGGAAATAACAGGACGTGATTTTTAATCACAATAGTTAGTGAGGAAAAAAGCAGACCACACACATAAGATGAATGTTGGTGGCCTAGCCAACCGAATAATATGTTTGGTGACCTCCAAAATCTCTCCACATAGAAAATGTTGGGGTAGATAAGGACTGAGAAGCTGTATGTCTACTGCCCAATCCTTTTGATTTCAGGTAGATAAACCACTGTATTTGTGTTGTGGCATTAGAAAAGATGGCTGTTGACAAATGCTCTCATGTGTGGGTATGGCTACACAGTCAGGTTTCCTGATGCAGTTTTGGATGCCAGTTGGGCAAAACTTAATGGCATTGTCCTGGCAGTTTCCCTGGTATTCACTCTTTAACCCCTATACAGGAATCTGGACTTCACTTCAGGTAAAAAAAAACAGGCCACTACCTCATGGAGTGGCCCTGGGGGGGGTCATAAATGATGAAAGATAAGCAGCACTACAGAGTCCAACAATTGGAAAAAATATATCTACCTTTGATAGGTGAGGTGGTGCTCGCAGATAGAGATCCTGGCTAAGGGTCCCAACATGTAACAGGTATACGCAGAAATCCGCAGCACTCTTCCATTTGTGCAAAAATGTAAATTGGTTTATTTCAAATCAGCAGCATGACAGCGATGTTTCGACCATCAAACGTCGCTGTCATGCTGCTGATTTGAAATAAACCAATTTACATTTTTTGCACAAATGGAAGAGTGCTGCGGATTTCTGCGTATACCTGGGGGGTCATAGACACTGGTACAAAGCCCCAAGGAATCAGGCAAAAGGTGTAGTCTGAATACAGTCCAAGGTCAGGGCAAGCTAAGTATAATCCAGATTGAAATTCCAAGTTTGGGGCAGGCTGAGTATGTACTGAGTAGTTCTGCAGTACGTTGGGGAAAGTGGGAAGGCGTAGAATTGATAGGCAGGCTAGGTGTGGCACACAGGTAGTCAGACAAGAGATCACACATTCGCTGGTTATTAGACACCAGAAAACTCAATGCTCAGGCAGGAAGATGGATCCACAGCCCAGCTAAATACATACCTTAGTCAGCAGCTGGACATGGAGCAAGAGGGAAGGATTAACTTTTGCAGTGCCATAAAGAAGTTCACTTAGAACTAGTCTCAATACAAACAGGGTGAGCTGAGTGACAAATGTGCCTTCCTATAAAAGCAGGATATCAGCGGAAACGGGCCATCAGTGTAACAATAAAAGATAGATATGACTTCACTTTTTTGAATTTACTCCTAGTTTTGGCTCCATGAAACCTGATTGTGTGGCCATACATTAACTAATAAAAAATATGCCACCTGTCAAAATCTGGGCCCCCACTACTGTATCCTGTAATTAAGACATGTGCCCTGGAAGCAACACTCTACCTGTTAGGGCATTCTAAGGTCACCATCCAAACCATAGCCAGTAAACCTCAAATCTGCTACCAGTCTTCCAAAGTCACTGCGAGTGGTAGGAAGTTAAGACTATCCCCAGGTTCTTCACCAAAGCCTACTTTGAAACTGGATAAACTTTGTTGTTAGGGACCCAGGTTATATGTGTAGTTGGTAGCAGAAAACTGGTACACACACACTAGAGGCTGAACTACAAGAATGACCAGGGAGGGACAAAGAGAAGTCGGCAAGCAGGGTCAAAACCAGGAGAGACAAGCATGGTCCATCCAAGGGGTTAGTCCAAAGACAAACCAATGTCAGTTTACCAGGTGAATCAATATAAGTAGGATGCGCAGACACAAGATTAAGCCAGAAACAAGCTAGTAGTAGGTTCACCAGGAGGGTCAATATAAAAGAATAGGACATTGCACAGTACAGAGCCAGGATATAACTAAATCACAGTCAAGTCAATTAGCAGTCTTAAATCTTCAGCTTGTCTGGTCAGCACAGCATCCATTCCAGCATAGTGTTGAATTGTGATTTGGCTGGGTTAACTCCTGACACTACTTTTCTCTTTGAATAGATCAAAAGTATCCTTTTGTGTAATAGGGGTTGGGCCAGGGGTGGAAACAGAGAGCAGAGGGCATCTGTTCAAGAACAGTTTATGATCTCTTTAGTCTCCAATAATGTATCATAAAGTACCCCTCAATTAATCAGTAGTAAGCTGCTTTTGGTAATCAGCCCACTTATTGGACTGCTGTGCAGCTGCATAATATAAAAATATGGTATGTCCAACAAAACTCTGGCTACAAATCATCATGATTAATCATTACAGTATGTCTATATCTACATTGGGTACACAATCAAGAAACAGACACATTTAAACTTTTTGTTGGGCAGTATTTATCTGTTCTTACTGCATAACTTCCAAAAACTTGTTTCTGGTAACCTCTATTTATCCATTAGCATGTATGCCAAGCATGCTCAAATATGCAAGTTCTGACTATAGTGGGAGGAAGTTTAAATTGCGTAAGGATAGCTTTGTTACTGAGCAGAAAATAAGGAGACCAGTCAAAAACAATCCAAAATAAGCAAGAATGACTGGCTACCATGCAAGCTCTGTCTTCCCTTAAAGGGGTTGTCTCACTTCATTAAGTTGCATCTATCCTTTTTTGCATTTTACATTTATAGGCTAGTGCTTTTTCCTATCTTGTGCAAGCACGGCCAACACTGATGGATTGCAGGGTGATCTGTAACCATGGAAACGAGCAGTGTATGATGTGATATAAAAATGAATCCAGCCAGCAAAGGAAGCAATATGGATAAAAACAATACATTAGTAAGTGGCTTATATTAACTTTCTCTACACGATAAATGCCACTTACTGAAGTGAGACAACCCCTTTAACTTTTCTCTTGGCTCAAGATATCTCATGGTGGGTTGAGTGACATGAGAAGATGGAAAAAAACATGATTTGGTGGTACTGCGTCGCTAAATATCTATAATATATTTTAACCCCATGCCATTTTTATTTTCTACACCATTTGATTAGCTTCATATTATATTTTTATACTGAGCAGAGTTGTTGTTTTTTTCCTCTTTTCTTTTTTTCCTTATGCAGAGCTTTATATTGTTTAAATACACATTAAATGAAATGATAACATTCTGGCTGCTTGTCATCACCACTAGGGGGAGCTTAGGAGTTTACTGCCTGTGTAGTATGTACCAAACTCAATAATCCACTGCCTGGTGGCTTCAGACAGTGGATTTGGAATCAATTAGCTTAGAATTTTCAAAACATAGCTCTCAAGGGTGGAGAGAGCCTTCAAATGGAACTACAGCTGTATGCCCATACAGTACTCATGATATTCAAAAGGATTCAGTCTATTGCTAAGGAAGTGACTGTATCTTTAATCAGCTTTGTGAAAGTTATATGATCATTTTTGGAATTTAAAGAGAACTTGTCACATTGTAACTGTAGTCCTATCTGGGGGCATTGCGGCATAGAGCAGGAGCAGCTGAGCTGGCTGATATGGTATGTAGTTTTAGGGGAAATAACTTGTAATTTAATCATTCAAATGTCTGCTTTTTCTAGAATTAAGAGTCCAGTGGACCATCCCACTTAATGACTGACAGATAATAACACATCTTTTCAGGCAGGCTTATTAGGCTACCTAAAATGACTTTTTCCAAGACTAAACCTTTCCCCAACCAACTCCTCTGGCCTAAACTCGATCCTCTAGTAGTCCCAAACCTGAAGCAGATCGTACGGCACCACTCCTGTCAGTTCAATAATGGCTCAAATCCTACTTATCACAATCAACTACCTTATGTGTCAACCCCAATTCCTCATAGATTGTAAGCTCTTGTGAGTAGGGCCCTGACTCCTAGTGTTTCAGTTGCATATTCGCCAGTTAGTTTTGGTTCATACATGAACCCTATGAATTTGTAAAGCGCCGCGGAACATGGTGGCGCTATATAAATACATGTTATTATTATTATTATTATTATTATTATTATTATTATTATTATTATGTATACACTATCATATAGGGAAGGGTGTCTTCACTGCTTAGGACTGCCCACTGGTCTCCTAAGCCCAGAATGAGCATACTTGAGAATACATGACAAGTCATACTGAAAATTTTCTTACAAAACGATCTGCTCTGCTCCTTCTGCTCTGTGCTATGATGCCTACAGAGTATAACACGACTAGGTTCCCTTTAAGACTTTCTCTCTCTGAAAGCAGATGGAGATATGGCGATAACCACAATCCAGTGCTTCTTCTACTTAATTAAGTTTTTGCTAATCCCTTATGTAGTCTTTTTCCAAGTCTCTTCCTTATCCCCTCCCACCAACCGTGCCGGATTTAATTAACAGTCTCCTCACATGGGCACAGTAGGATCACTCAGTAGATGGGGCCTTCTGTGCTAGTGATAAAACCACCTGTGCACATACAAGGATATCCTTAAAATACTGCCGCTTGGATGAGTAGAGGCTGGCAAAGAACAGATTTTGAAAACTACTGCTGTTAACGCATGCTGATTTCCCACAAGCCACATTTCATTTCTAGTTTTCTATCCAGCTAGCAAATGTAAAAATGCCATGTACATGTGTACAACAAATTCCCTACATAAATGTGGCTCCATTTCAACACAAAATAATATTAAATACACTTAAAGTATTGCATTAACCTTCCATTTGTGTATTCTGAAGCATTATGGATGATCACTTTCAATTATTTTTTTCCTAATTCCTGATGCTAAAATCTTGAGGTAGACCGCTCTCAGGACTTCGGTTAGGAGAAGCTGGGGCAAAGGTTGTAATGGGCTTAGCACATTCAATTTTTCATTTAGGTTTTTTAGAGGGCTAGTTCATTTCATTAATGTGGGGGAAAAGACCTCTGGTGGGAAAATAAAGTATTTTCTCTTATTCACTAAGGAGAAGAGGTGCCCCGGTTTAATCCTTGGCATAGAATAAAGAATTTATAACGTAAGTGCTTAAGATTTTATATTGCATGAGCTTGATGCAATTAATTGAAGAGTCTCCCTGATGAGAATTTAATATGTTCACATAGTGTTTTTCAAAGTGTTCCATATTGGAGACGTTAGAGCATCATCTGGGCTGTTGTACCAATTTAGCTGTGCTAAATTTCTCATTTAAAGGGGTTGTCCGAGTGTTTAATACTGATGACCAATCCTCAGGGTAGGTATTTAATACCTGATTGGTGAGGATCTGATCCATGGCATCCCCATCAATCAGCTTTTCGAAGAGCATTGCAGCCCCCTCACAGCTTACCAAGCATAGGACCATCCATTGGATAGTGGCTGTGCTTGGTATCGCAGCCCAGCCCCACTCACTTAAATGGGACTGCTCTGCACCTACTGTAAGCCTTATGACGGATGAACTTGACGTCACTGACCTAGGAAGAGGACAGTCTTTTCAAACTGCTGATCGGCAGGGGTGCCGGTAGTTGGACCTCCACCAATCTGATATTAATGACGGGATGGTTTAAAGGTTAAGAGCCACCGACTCTGCCAAAAGGCAGGTCAAAACGGGGCTCTGGAAGTTTGAGGCAGCCCTGATGCACAGAAGAGTCACTTGAAGCTCCTGGTACCCCACAGCAGAATCTGTGAGAGGGCTCCACCATCTATCATGTGCCATTTTTAATTCTGGTGTCTTCTTATATGGCAAATAGGACTGTGACCTCTGCACTTCCTATTACAATTCTCCTGCTGATGGCAATTATTAGACATCAACACTAAATGACTAGAATGGGTAGGTGACATCACTTACTCAGTGTATAAGGTAATTTACATAACAACATGAATAATGAAAACACAACAAAATAAAAATATGATTTATTTTATTGGTTTATTATTTTTATGCCATTCACGTATCATAACTAATAACCTGCGTCAGCGGGGACAAGTTGCAGATTATGGTACAACTAACCTTTGCACTGCAATCGGCACCTGAAATACGCCTAATATATTAGGTTAGTAAATGACCCCCATAGTTTTTATTGAATGGTACAAGATTGTATCAGTTTTGTATCTAGAGTCCTTGGAATTAAAGAAAAGTATAGGATGGACGCAACAGTGATTTCTAATCTCATAGAAGTTTAGGATTTTGGACCCAGAAAAACTTAAATGCCTCAGTCTATTTGTGTTTTAGAGATCAATTTATATGTTTCCGTTTTATTTTCCAAATGTTATACCGTCATAACAAGTGGAGAAATAGACTGTTGCTTTCTAAATAAAATTTAATAATGAGAACATAAGTGTTTTCTGTCTTCATGTGGAGATTAGCCTTACAAAACACCCATCAACTACCTTACTGTAAAGTACACAGTTAAAACAGAGTGAAGGCAAGCTGAGACATAATGGCTAGTATAGAACCTTATTCTCTTTAGAAGATAGACAACATGCAGGGCATACAAAACATATCAAGGAAGAAAAGCATTGTTCAGAATTGCAATTCAGTCACATCAATCTACACATTCTAAAGAGAAGCATCAACACTAAGACAGGTGTAATACAGAACAAATAATTTTCGAGAGTTGTTTTCTTGTTCTTCTCCATCTCACATGTTCCAGCTCATAAATATCCCTACATATTATTCTCAAGCCATCCTGCATTCTTTCAACATCACTAGATGTCATGTTGAGTGTTTTAATATGCAATAGATGTAAATGAACAATGAGCATATCCTGAAGGATGAGAAATACCAATACAAATATCTATAACAAGTATATTAACAGAGACGGAAATAGATCAAACTGAAGCTTCTGGGCAAACCATAAAAATCTCCATGTAGAATTCAATCATATTGTCACAATTGTTTTTCGAATAGGCACAGGTATGTTTGGTTGTGAACGAGACTTCAGCTAAAGTTTTCCTCAAAGTCATAAGTAGATCACCCATATATTTTGCATGAAAAGCCTCTTTGATCAATTTCATTAGCAGTTAAACACCTCATCTTATACCAGTTGTTCTCCAACTTTAAGGTTGACACCACATTTCAGTGCATCCAGTGAAGGGTGATGTCTATGGTAGAGTACAGTGTTCTAAAGTAGAAGACTGATTCCCTGGTGATAGATTGAACCAGCTTGTTTTTGGTATTCATTTGAAGTTCTGAATGATCTTCAAGAAATGGCATCTTGACTATTTCAAAAAGTGATGCCTGGAACAGATGTCATGATAAGTCCCAGTGATGAATGTTATAGATTGTCCACTTATTCAGATCACTGCCATTTTAGAGACCAAGAAGGAAAGAAGAGGGAGAGCTCAACGAACTATAACCCAGGGATTCTGATAATGCTCTTTGGAGAATGTGGGTTAGAAGGGGAAGTCCCGGCCCAGGTTAGACGGATTTGGATGCGGGGTTTGATGGTCGCTAAAGCTATATTGATGAAGTATTGGGGCTCTGTCTCCCCGCCCTCAATAAGGGAGTGGGGTGCATACCTTCAAAAAATTAATGTTTATGAGGACATCGAAAGGAAACGGAGAATTGCACGCAAATCTACATAGCTATAAAGTGTTATTATTGTAAACATTAAATGATGGAGTGGACGGCAGCCAATGGGGAGGGGGGGGGGATATCGTTATTAATATTTTATTATTGTGAGGGTGTTCTTGGGATGCTGTATAGAACTTTTCTATATGTAAGGATGTTTGTGTTTACCATGTCAGGCATACCGTTATGATTATTATTGTCTTATGTACAAACACCATGTTTTGGAAAATAAAAATATATATTTAATAAAAAAAAAAAAAAAAAAGTTTTCCTCAAAGTCATAAGTAGATCACCCATATATTTTGCATGAAAAGCCTCTTTGATCAATTTCATTAGCAGTTAAACACCTCATCTTATACCAGTTGTTCTCCAACTTTAAGGTTGACACCACATTTCAGTGCATCCAGTGAAGGGTGATGTCTATGGTAGAGTACAGTGTTCTAAAGTAGAAGACTGATTCCCTGGTGATAGATTGAACCAGCTTGTTTTTGGTATTCATTTGAAGTTCTGAATGATCTTCAAGAAATGGCATCTTGACTATTTCAAAAAGTGATGCCTGGAACAGATGTCATGATAAGTCCCAGTGGTGAATGTTATAGATTGTCCACTTATTCAGATCACTGCCATTTTAGAGACCAAGAAGGAAAGAAGAGAAATTTGAGGGATCTTAAATAGGACCTGTCATCACCCAAAGAAGTGCAAAACATACAATTATGTTTCTAACTTATGTTTATGTGCTTCTTTAGCAATGTTTCCTTTTGTTAAACAGTTGCTCAGATACCCCATTATCCCTCCATTTATTTTGGTGCATAACATGCAAATTAAAAGGGTTAATTAAAAGTTTGATATTAATGACCTATCCTTTAGGACAGGTCATCAATATATGATCACTAGTGGGCCACACCTAGCACTTCTGCTCATCAACCATTTGGAGAGCATCTTCCTAGGCCAGTTAGGCCCAAAATCAGAGAACCTTCGTCTATGAGACATCAGCAGCCAAAGAACAAACTCTATGACCAGAATGACCCTCAGAGAAAGCCATAAGGCCATGCATGGGATTCTGACAGTAAGGTATTACACTTGTTTATAACAGAAAGACTTTCCTGCTGTGGAAGGGAATACTGTAAAGGCATCCTGAGGCACTTTGAGACAGATTGGCCACCCGTAGCTTAGTTCTGCGTTACTCAGTCCAAGAATTGCAGAAAGCGTTAAAAAGGACACTCATTGCATGCCTGTGGTTCTGTTGGGTGGGTGAAAGTGTCTTTAGAGAGAAATTGGGTACTACAACTATCATCATTTCTTGCTGTCCATACACTCTATAAAGTATTACACTGTGATATACTTTGGAACTTTATTACCAACTGAAACCTAGTTATTGACTTCACCAACATCAGCCAGTCCTCTACATTTACCCTCATGCCTTGCACCCTGGTAGCCCATCTACCACTAAGAACAACCAAAGTATAACCAGGTAGAGTCCTAATACCAGTGAGTCCCCTGAGGGAAGAAAAGGTAAGGCCTCCAGTCAATACACAGCCCTAGGGAGTGCCATAGTGGAGATTGCCACCATGATCTGTGAGTACTACTACCACCCTCAAATCCATAACTACTACTCTTCCACCTCCAAGTTGCTAAACATGGCAGAGGCCTTGCAAACAGCTAATTCAACCTCTGCCAATCTGGTAGGAAATTGAACTCCCATAAAACCGCTTCAACCATTTGGTATGCAAATTGATGAATGAATTAGCAATTGAGTGGTCCTAACTGCCCAGTGTCAAGTAGGAAAAAACCTTCCCTGCACAGATGTATCCCAATGAGAGAGGACAGCTCTCCCAAGAAATTCCCAAGAAATCTGTAAGATACCACGTGGTACCACTTCACACAGTAGGACCAGTTGACTTTACATGCTACATGATGCATGCTACAATATTACTGGGCACATGTATTAAGCTTTTTACTTCACTTTTGTGTTGTAGAAAAGTTGTAAATAATGTTACTTGCTATAATTAAGGCATAATTTGTAACTTTTCACAGTTCTTTCTATGGTGGCAAGAAGCGTGGGTGTGACCCTGCTGGAGTGGCCATCATATTTACTTTGCTTTATGCCAGAAACTGGTGTAAATTGTAGTTGAAGTCTATACAGCTTATAGTTAGCCATCAAATAGCCTAGAGATTGCCAAATGTGGTGTATTCTGCGCCAAAGGACTCTTTACAAAAACTGGCTACACAAGTCTTAGTAATGGTACATCTGTCCAAGTTTAACTCCCTTTCTATGAATTCTTAACAGTTTATGTGATTGCTTGAGATAGGAATATTACATTATTACATTGTTAACATCCCATTCCTTTTCCTGGGTACAAACACGAGTCAGTTCACGCTTTACTGTGGAGTATGCAGGTGCCCTAATAATTAGATAATAATGGGGTCATATACATAGATATACTATAAAGCTTTTGGCGTCAATGTCCACCTATAAACAAATACAATTGTTCATATAGAATTAAATATTTTCCTGGGAGAAAAATAGGAGAGGAAATTGGAGCAGAGATTTGACAAAAACGGCATTCTCTTTGAAAGGTTTCTTTTCATTTCTGATACCTTTCAAGTCAAAAGTATCCAGAGAGAGATAAACAGAAGCAATTCAAAGCACACTATTTATGCCTCTCATGGCCAGCTCTCTTGTGTATCTTCTGGCAGCAGAGCATGGCTGGGCATGTGGCAGTCAATTCTAAAAATGGAGGAGAACTTTACCACAAGGGAGATACTGTAGGTATAAAAATCCTATTTTTTGGTACGTAGATATAGAAAAGGAAACTGATTGCATGCGGTCATCCAAGGTGAAGTATATACATTGTGTTTTTGCTCATTGCTTATCACCATTTTTTTATTTTTTATTTTGCAGAACATTTGTAAATTACTTGACATAAAGAGACTGACAATTCAAAAAGGTAAATAGATTGTCAAACAAAACTTTTTTTTCCTTATTATCGGCGTCTTTCTTACTTAAACTATACCTATCTGTCATATAAAATGTGATCATCTTTCAGAAAGCAGTAATCATTAGGCGTAGAGAATGCTATAGTACGTAATGGATGCAAGAACTCTACAGTTTACTTTTCAAAAACAATATAAAATAGAGCTCATTTTCTGAATATCTGACAACTTCAGGCAAACCCTTGTGGCAATCTATCTATTATATTGTAGGAAGTTTCTTTAAACACATAACCCCGTGGTTCAATTATGTTGACAGAATCATGGTGTGAAGACCTTTAGGAATTAATAAGAGAACCTTCAAGTTCTTTAGATCACACAGTTTTTTGAATGGCACTTCCAAAATTTAAAGAGGACACCACTGGTACAAAACTTGAGATGCCTTTGTAGGAAAAACTTCATAAATAAGTAGTAAAAATTCCACGTACAACCCTAAAGTGTAGTGTAATACATAACATCTAATACAATTTACAGTGCAATGAATGGACTGATTTATGAAGCAGCCCTGACAATGGCATCCCACATCCTCTGGATAGGTCATCAGAATCTACTTGCAGTAGTGCCGCAGCTTTCTCTCAGCTTTTACGAGGCCAGCTACGACACATTCATCACTCACGTGGCTTAGGTGAGGCTCAGCCCTATAGAAGCGAATGGGGCTGAGCTGCAATACCGACTACAGCCGATATACAATGTACGGTGCTGTGTTTGGTAAGCTTGAAGAAGGCCGAGGCGCTCACAGGAATAGTGTTGGGTGCGAATATTCGAATAGTGAATATTAATCGCGAATATCTGCAACTATTTAGAATATAGTGCTATATATTCGTAATTTTTAATATTCTACTTTATTTTTTTCATCAGTAACCTCCCTTATTGCTTGTGGGCCAATGAGAAGGCTGCAATGTCTTTGTCAGAGATTAGCAACATCCCTAGCAACCAATAGGAAAGTTGCCTACCCCTTACTATATAAGAACCTCCCCAGCAGCCCTTGTATGCAGTATTTTGCAGATCTCAGAGAGAGAACAGTGACATTGCTGTGCTCCCTGCTTTCCTGTGTCATTACATTAGACAGTTAGTTAGTTAATATATATAATACAGACCTGTTAAAATGTGAAGTTGCATGTATTGCGCCAAAATATTCACAATTGCGAATATATTGAAGCACTCTATCTGCATATAAAGCTATTGGAATGTTCTGCCATGACAACCATTTTCTCCAGTCTCAGGAAACTTCTAGCAGCTTGAAAAATGGAGCTTTAGTGACCCATGCCTGTATTTCGTGTGCATTACGCAAATATAACATTGCCGATTTTTCGGGATCAAGAAAATATTCTCGAATTCGCGAATGTATGATGAATATTCTACCAAATATTCGCAAAATATCGTGAATTTGAATATTGCCCCTGCTGCTCATCACTACACAGGAGTGCCGGTGACTTCTCAAACAGCTGATTGGTGGGGGTCCTGGGAGTGTCGGACACCCACTGATCAGATACTGATGACGTAACCATGATATAGGTCATTAGTATAAAACTCCTGGAAAACCCATTTAACACACAGACACCCTCTACCCTTCAAAACACAGACACCCATTGTTCTATTTGCACCATTTTTGCCAGCCAACGTGTGGAGAATCCAGGAGCTAAACCGGCTCATCATGGGAAGGTTTTCATTGGTTGAGATTAAAGATTGAATTGGATTCTACTGTACTCAAATTTTTTAAAAGCTAAGATGGATCCATTACAAATCCAAATTTTTGGTGAGAGAAAAATAATTAAGAGTAATGAGGGGGGAGTCGCAGAGAGCGACGAGGAGAAAGCAAAGCTGTTAAATATTTTTTTCTCCAATGTATTCACTGAGGAAAATAAACTGTCAGATGAAATGCTGAATGCTGAAATAAATTCGCCATTAAAAGTGTCCTGTCTGACCCAGGAAGAAGTACAACAGCGACTTAAAAAAATCAAAATAGACAAATCGCCAGGACCGGATGGCATACACCCCCGTATCCTAAGGGAATTAAGTAATGTCATAGCCAGACCCTTATTTCTGATATTTGCGGACTCTGTACTAACAGGGAATGTCCCACAGGATTGGCGCATGGCAAATGTGGTGCCAATATTCAAAAAGGGTCCAAAAACAGAGCCTGGAAACTATAGGCCGGTAAGTTTAACATCTGTTGTGGGTAAACTGTTTGAAGGTTTTCTGAGAGATGCTATGTTAGAGCATCTTATGGGAAATAAGCAAATAACGCCATATCAGCATGGCTTCGTGAGGGATCGGTCATGTCAAACTAATTTAATCAGTTTCTATGAGGAGGTAAGTACTAGACTTGACAGCGGCAAATCAATGGATGTCGTGTATCTGGACTTCTCCAAAGCATTTGACACTGTACCTCATAAAAGGTTAGTATATAAAATGAGAATGCTCGGACTCGGAGAAAACGTCTGTAAGTGGGTAAGTAACTGGCTCAATGATAGAAAACAGAGGGTGGTTATTAACGGTACATACTCAGATTGGGTCACTGTCACTAGTGGAGTACCTCAGGGGTCAGTATTGGGCCCTATTCTCTTCAATATATTTATTAATGATCTTGTAGAAGGCTTGCATAGTAAAATATCAATTTTCGCAGATGACACTAAACTGTGTAAAGTAATTAACACTGAAGAGGACAGTATACTACTACAGAGGGATCTGGATAGATTGGAGGCTTGGGCAGATAAGTGGCAGATGAGGTTTAACACTGAGAAATGTAAAGTTATGCACATGGGAAGGAATAATGCAAGTCACCCGTACATACTAAATGGTAAAACACTCGGTAACACTGACATGGAAAAGGATCTAGGAATTTTAATAAACAGCAAACTAAGCTGCAAAAAACAGTGTCAGGCAGCGGCTGCCAAGGCCAATAAGATAATGGGTTGCATCAAAAGGGGCATAGATGCCCGTGATGAGAACATATTCCTACTACTTTACAAATCACTGGTCAGACCACACATGGAGTACTGTGTACAGTTCTGGGCTCCTGTAAACAAGGCAGACATAGCAGAGCTGGAGAGGGTCCAGAGGAGGGCAACTAAAGTAATAACTGGAATGGGGCAACTACAGTACCCTGAAAGATTATCAAAATTAGGGTTATTCACGTTAGAAAAAAGACGACTGAGGGGAGATCTAATTACTATGTATAAATATATCAGGGGGCAGTACAGAGATCTATCCCATCATCTATTTATCCCCAGGACTGTGACTGTGACGAGGGGACATCCTCTGCGTTTGGAGGAAAGAAGGTTTGTACACAAACATAGAAAAGGGTTCTTTACGGTAAGAGCAGTGAGACTATGGAACTCTCTGCCTGAGGAGGTGGTGATGGTGAGTACAATAAAGGAATTCAAGAGGGGCCTGGATGTATTTCTGGAGTGTAATAATATTACAGGCTATAGCTACTAGAGAGGGGTCGTTGATCCAGGGAGTTATTCTGATTGCCTGATTGGAGTCGGGAAGGAATTTTTTATTCCCCTAAAGTGAGGAAAATTGGCTTCTACCTCACAGGGTTTTTTTTGCCTTCCTCTGGATCAACTTGTAGGATGACAGGCCGAACTGGATGGACAAATGTCTTTTTTCGGCCTTATGTACTATGTTACTATGTTACTATGTTATTAAAAAACTGAGAGACAAGAGAGAGAAAAAATATATGTCCTAGGAGACCTCATTGTCATTCACAAATGTCCAGGCCCATTGAAGAACTTTTGATTTCGATGGAATCCATTTGGACCCAAATCAAATTAATTGACTGATTCAGCTTAAATAACCCTAAATTGAATTTTGAGTTGAGATATTGACTTTCAAGATAGTCATTCATAGTACATAGATGTCGACTGAAGCTGATATCATATGGACTGACTGACCATGTAATTTGCATAGGTCCTTCTGAATTTCCCCTGACATATGCTGTCACGGGGGAAAAAGGTTGGATTAGAGCTGCCTGATCCTTTTATTGTCATGGATGTTATCCACTGATAAAGCAGTCTGACAATAGCTTTCTCCCCAGTCAGAACACACTCAAGGTATTTGAATGGGATGGAGTCACAAGAGAGAGCTCTCGGATAAACAAGTGTTAACCTGAAAGCTATCTAATATGTATGGCTGGCCTCACACTGTTTACTGTTTGTTCAGTGTTGTACCCAAAAGAGGAAATGTTTGAAGGTCCATCCTCCATACATACAGAACATATACCATTCTAATTTTAATTATATCAATTTTTTGTTTTGTTATCATAGCACACAATGTGAATCAACTCCTAGCAAAAAAGTTCTCCAAAGTCTCCTACAAATGGTAGTCTAAATCTACTGGAAGGTTATCTGGTACTCTATAAGGATAACAGGCTGAACCCAATGCTGGTCAAACATATAGACAAGCTTTAAAGATTTTACAAAATGTGTAGACTACATACAATATTCTGTCTTCTGCCTTCTTTTTAACTGCATACCAAAATATATGTTGTACTTTTTGGCTTTTTATCCCTTTTCTTCTTTACTTACTATGATATTGCTGATGAACAAACATATTAAGTGATTCGGAAATTTAAACTCAAACTTTTTTTTGACTGGTAGTTAGTATTTTTATTGGAAATGATTACTTTTTTTTAATTCTTTATTGGATTTCTAGATTTACATGGTGTAAGTTTTTGAAAAAAAAAATTCAGATCTGTAATTTGTTTTAACTATTGTTGATATTTTACCAGTTTTTAAAGGAATATCTAAAACGGACAAAAATATTACAAGCCTTCCATTCCATTACTGTATAGTCAAAACTATTACAAAAGTCATTTTCTACAACATTGAGTTTCTATTATATTTGCATTCATTTATACTAATGGGATACGAAGTGCAATCATTGTTAGTTTAGATTAGATGAATAATCTAAGAAAAAAAGAATTAGAATTATTTTATTTTTTCGATTTCCTCTGCATTTGTCCTTAGATAGAAATGTTAAATAATTCCGTTTTACATACTATAAGAGATTGCGTTAAGTGGCCAACTTCTCATTTTCTAATCAGGAAATGGTGTTCTTCAACTGCATTGTTATTTGGATAGATCAGAAAAAGGGTATCTTACATTAGTAGGTATCGGCATCATGAAAGTGCTATTTTATGGATTCAAGCTGCATATTGGCTTTGTATGCAAATGTTTTAGTAGGTTAATATGCAGCAACATTGCATGATATTTTGTTGTAGGGCAAAACCCTTTATGAGTGTGGAAATGCACTTATAAATCCTATTTCATAGACCCTGTGATGCAGCTAGGAGCTTTTTAATTGCCTCAGCTGTCCTGTTCACCTTGGACATTCTAAAGAGATTATAGATTTATAAATAAAAAAAAACACACCCTGAAGTCGTCTTAACTGAAAATGCAAGTTGGACACATGGGCATGATTCACATAGGGAATGTCCACTTGTGATGGAAATTTTCCATGCTTATTCGCACAGGAAATTTCAAAGTATATTACAGTGCCAGCCATTAGAGATAAGTGAAGCATTGAAAAATTTGATTCGGCAACTTCTCCAAAGTTAGCCAAGAAATCTGATTTGTTACAAATTTGTCACCAATGGCTATAAATCAGGTATACCCACGCGAGTCTGCCTTAAAGTATGGCTGCATGGAGTGGCTGTGCTGGAGGCGGGTTGCGGCTATGCTGTGGTGAAGAACCTTGCGGCCAATTAGCCCAGAGCTGCCTTTCATTTAATAATGAAGACCGCACAGTATAGTCATTTTTCATTGTTAATAGCTGTGTGGCACCTTTAAACTGGAGTTGTTGCTTTTATGGGGTTTGGCTGGTTAGGAGGCACAATATGCAAAGTATTGCTGTTCTGGCCTGCAATCTCCTGCAGGTTATTTGACAGTAAACACAGAATATTAATCAGCTCTTGCATACCCACTTCTCCACCCCCAGCGCTCTCCTGCCCTACAGGTGGGAGCCCTTCCTCTGCCATCTGCTTTTCCTCCTTTTCCACATAATCTAACATATATGAGAATATGTCATCAGGAACATCCAGATTCTCCTCTCTCTACATCTTGATGACTTTTCTAGGATATGGAGACATTGAAGGATAATTTGGAAGAAGTAAAGCCATTCTGGGTGTTATTGGTTGGCACGATAACAATGGAATAATAACAGTTTCCATCTTATTGGTATTAAATTAGATATATAAGTTTACAGTTGATGTAGGAATAAGTAAATGTAGAAATAAATACATAAAACTGATGCAAAAGCCTCCCTGCACTCTCCCTGCAGTCTCCCTCTCCAATATTCTTCTATTAATTATTTACAACAACATTGTCTTTAGCGCATGAGCACTTGCCACATATCTCCCTATGCTCAGCTATCAGGACAATGGCGGAGACCATGCGCGATGAGGTTTTTATAGGGCTATGACATCACAGGGGTTGGCTATCTGCGGATTGGCTGGCTGCACGGCATTATGGGTGATTTTGAGTTCCCGGGCTTGTTTCCTCTACATTTAGTTTAGCTTTGTAACATGTTCAGCTGTCATTTTAGAAAAACCATGAAGTGCAAGAAAAACATAAATTTTCCTAAACTTCGAGCCAAATTCCACTTTAAATGCTTTGTTTCTCTCAACACTATCAGCCATGTACTGTAAGTGAGATTTGAACTAATGTCATCCACATGCTGCAGAGTTTTTCTACATGGAGATGGACCCATGGTGTGGAATTTTCAATCCGCACCCAAAATTGACATACAACTCAACCCTTTTCCACATAGTGGGGTAAAATCCTCTGTGAAATATGCTACAAATCCACAGTAAACTATGCAGGTTTTGCATAGTAAACACAAATAGTGGATTTGTAGTTAATTTTTACACCCAGTATGGATATACTCCTAAGAATTTGAAAAAAAAACTGCAACAAATATCATCCATGTCTTAGTTTACTGTTGTGGAGATTTTCAGATCTGCACCATCTCAATTTCTAACAGAATGTTTGCAAATTTATTGCAGATTTTCCCCATTAAAGCCAATGAGGAATTCAACATCTTCAGTGAAATCCACAATGATTGCTGCTGATTTTGAGGCAGAATGCCCGCAGATCTGCCTAAAAATAAATCCTCTACTTTAAAATTGAATACCATTCATTTTGTTCTTAATTACACAATCTTCAGAAAAATCTACAATTTGGCATGGATTTTCCTCGCAAATTTCCTCACATATTGTTTACAGGTTTGCTGCAAAATTATTTCAGCAGCAAATCTGACATATGGCTACTAACATATGCTGGGGTAACAGCAGGCTTAAAGTGGTTGTCCGGGTTCAGAGCTGAACCTGAACAAATCCCAATTTTTACCCCTCCGGCCCCCCATGATCCGATGCTCTCCCTTGCCCTGCGATGGATTGCTCAGGGCAAGGGCTTTTTGTTTATATTTTTACACTGCTATGTGGAGGCTTCTGACTAGCAGTGTTGCTGATAATGTCACCGGCACTGATGGGCGGGCATTAGCGCTGCCCTAGCCGGACGAAGGGGAAGCTTCCACCTAGCAGTCCCCATGGAGAGCCCAGTATGTCACTGGATCTCCAGAAAAAGCCTTTACCATGTTTGAATCAGTGCAGGGCAAATGAGAGCATCGGAGCATGAAATGCTCCAATGCTCATATCAGGGAGTCTGCCTGATTGAAAGTGGGGGTATGTCTGAATTCCCCTCTAAACACGACAACCCCTTTAACCCAGTCCTCACTGGACTCTGTCGTGGGAATGACTGTAATAAGAAAAAAAAAAACACTTAGCCAATCACTGGCCAAGGTGGATCATCTCTGTGCCCACTGATTAGCTGAGCAGTCATTTCCAGGGTGTCAAAAGGACCAGAACATATAGACCAGAGCAAGATTTAGGCATTCCGGTAGTCTGTTGCGGCAAAGGAACAGACTACCTGAATTACCATACATGGCATAAACAGACACTGCCAAATCCCCATTGACTATAACAGGATCTGAGGGGAGGGTTTCTGCCAGACAAATACCATTGCATGCAGTGATATCTGTCTGGCAGAAAGCTGTCATTTATGCCAAAAACCCATCTGATTCCCGTCAGATTCCATTATAGTCAATTAGGGTTCGGCACTGCGCGGTAGCAAGCGACGATGTCTGGCTATGCCGGGTGCAGTATACTCCAATAGTCTGTTCATCTGCCGGATATGAGTGCACTAACTGGCGGAATATGTTTATAAGTAATAAATAAACCTCATAGTTGTATCCCATAAAAGGTCAACACCAAAAAAAATCTAGTTTTTGAGAGGGCAAAAAAACAGAATAGGATATATGCCACCTGAATTCTACAGTGTTCTTCCGCAGATTTATATCATCTATTACAATGGAATGATTTTTCTCCTGTGCGGCTTAATTCCTTCCGCAATGAATTTTCCTGCCTGACTGCTAATCTTGGGGTATGTGACATATTTCATAAAACACTTGAAGTAAACTAACAAAAGAAATTTAGTACTCTCCGAAATCTACAATGTATACCAGAAGTACACTTGGAACATTATCAACATACATATTCATAAAGTAACCGCATATTCCATTAATCCTGACACAGAAAGCAGCATTAATTTAATTTATAACCACATTACTATTTAATTAGTATGTGTAAATAAATAGCAAATCTTGATTTTATTCAAACTAATATCATTAAAGTTGTGATATTACTCTTGGAACTGTCGCTCCAAGTGTTTGGCAGTTTGACTAATTTTATCCATTGCACCCCTGAATTATATGTCTGTACCCTAATGGCTGCTATCTATATTAAGGAGATCGTATCAAACAAAAAAATTAACAACTCTCAGAACGGAGGTCTAACCAGGAAATCTGCAAACAACCGTATATTAAAATGTCAGGAAACCTAGCATAAATCACTGAAGCACAAGTTAAAATTTAATATAAGAAATCTATGATGTTTTGCTTTGTGAAGAAGCAGAGTGTTCCCACTCATGGAATACATCTGACTTAATTATTTTTATGGAATTACACTGTTTGAAGTAACGAAAAAATTAATCCCTCTTATGTCAAATGCAAAACTGTTTTGTGGCTGTGAACATAAGTGAACAAGTTATCTACCGTATGTATCCCTCGATCCTAAAAAAAAACCAAATTTATTCATAGCTGGGTATCGAAAATGTACAAAAAAAATATATAATAGAGTATAGTTAAAGCAAAATAATTTTAAAGTGTCCCTATACTTTGGGAAAACTTTTTTTTTTCCATGTAATTTAGTGACATATCAAAAGTTTCAATAGGTGGGAGTCTGAGTGCTGACACCCCTTGCTGATCACAAAAACAGATGGCAGAACAGACAAAGGGAGACACTCATAGGGTAAGTATATTTAAGTAATATAATATTAGAAATGAGGTGATTGTACTCAACTTTTTGTGTTGTGCTAAATTAAGCACCACACTAATGGATAACTTGTTCGTGCAGCTGAAGTTGTGAAATTTCTCTCAGTTTTAGGGGGCAAATTCTTTGGAGAACAGTAAAACGATGAAAAATGGGCGGGATAGCTTCTTGTCTACAAATGTGTGGACATCACTTGGCATCAAGTGTTGTCCACACACAGATAGACAAGAAGCTGTCCTGCTCTTTTTAGTTCTTCTCACTAATCACAAGAATGAGAAGAGAAAATAGACTTTCTATTGAGTCCATCTCGCTCCTGCCTCATGCAGTGAGGAAAGAGTGTGCTATGTGAGCGCTTTTCTCTTCTTGTTCTAGAGATTGGTGGGGGGTCTCAGCCCTCAGACCCCCACTAATCAGAACTTTGATATGTTGCTAGGATGATGAGATGTGCTAACAGATTTTTGTACAAATTGATTTTACCCGAATCAAAAGTGTTCCAACTAGCCTGAAAATTTGTAGAGCAGCCAATCAACAAGCGGTTAGCTCTCTGACCTTAGAAGCTATCACAGCCATGCCTACTAATGGCATGGCTGTGATTGGCCAGTGTATCATGTGACCCAGCCTCTATATAAGCTGGAGTCACGTAGCGCTGCACGTCACTCTGCTGTGCTTAGTGTAGGGAGAGGATGCTGCTGGTGATTTCAGGGAGAGAATTGGAGAGAGTCTTTGCATAAAATCTGAATCTAACTCAGCGATCTACATACATTGAGTTTTGTGGGTGCAGGGCACAATTTTTTTTATCCTGCCCTGAGCCCAGAGACCGAAAAAAAAAAAACTTTAATAAGTCAGTTAGGTGGGCGGCCGCGGCGGCCATTTTATGCAAGCACAGTGCACTAGCCCTGCATCTGAGCTTTTGGGACATTGGAAATCCCAATTTTTTGGGCAATTTACAACATCTGGTGTATTTTCAGGCTTAGTCAGTGTGCAATTTAAGCTAGAAATACAGCCATCATTTTCTGGGTTTTTCATAAACACACTTTTTTTTTCCAAAAAACACTTTTTTCCTGATCTGCAAGTGTTAAATTCAAGTTTTAACTATATACAGCTTTCATATTCTGTTACCAAAAAAAAGACTTTTCTGGCAATCTACAACATCTGTATTAGTCAGTGTGCAATTTAAGCTAGAAATACACCTATCATTTTCTTGATTTTTTTTTAAATGTTTTTTTGCCAGATTCCACAATTTTTGCAGCATCAGCACGTGTGAAATTCCAGGGTTATATACTGCTGTCAAATTCAGTTATTAAACAAACACCCGTTTGGGCAAAAAAAATATTTGTTGGCAGCCTTTGCTGCAGATGTCATTGTGAGATACCGCCATACTGTCTTTCTATTCAGTTATTTGAAATAAAGCCATTTTGGGCACAATTCTTTGATAGCGTCCTAGTGTGCAAAAAAAAAGTTTATTTGGCAGCCTTTGCTGCATATGTCATTGTGAGATACACCCTTTATACATTTGGGTTATATTCAGATATTTGAAATACCGCCATTTGGTGCACAAACCTTTAATTGAGGCCTACTGCGGGTCAGGCCGTGTGAGATACACCATGTATATACAGGGCTTATATTCTTCCATTAATGAAACAACCTTTTTGGGGAAAAATACACAATATTTCAGGCCTTGCAGCATCTTGACGTTTGAAATTCCACGGCTATATACTGCTGCCATATTCAGTTATTAAACAAACACCCGTTTGGGCAAAAAAAGTTTATTTGGCAGCCTTTGCTGCATATGTCATTGTGAGATACACCCTTTATACATTTGGGTTAGGTTCAAAGCGCATCTTAAGGGGTAAATACTATTGAGCGCTTTCATTATGGAAGCACTCATAACTACTGGAGTACAGGCTCTGTACTCACCGCTTCCTGGTCCTCTGCCATCGGCTGTGCTGTGACCTCACTAGACGCCATGTTAGGCTAATATACCTTACTTACCCCAGATAACAACTGAAAATAAATAAAATATAACCTTCATTGCTGTATCTAAAATAGTACATGCAATACTGTGAGTGAGTGCTCAATTAAAACTAGCAAACACTAGTCCTTATTATCCAGAAAACACAGTAGAAAAGGACTATAGGATGTGCACTACCTATAAGAGTCCTCCTATTCCTGCTGTCAATTATTTGTGCAATAGGATATGCACTACCTATAGGAGTTCTGCCCCTTACCCCCGATGAAGCCAGTTCAATTGGCGAAACATGTTGGGGGGCAGTGATTAGGTTTTAGAAGTCTAGCGCTAGCAGCAAAGTTATTTAGTAATATCAGTGCCAACAACTGACTACACAAATATTGACAGCAGGAATAGGAGGACTCCTTTAAGTAGTGCACATCCTATAGTCCTTTTTTGCAGAGTTTTCTGGATAATAAGGACTTTGGTTGCTGTTTTAAATGAGCACTCACTCACAGTATTACATTTACTATTTTATATGCAGCAATAAAGGTTATATATATATTTTTTTTTCAGTTGTTATTTGGGGCAAGTAGGGTATATTAGCCTAACATGCTGTCTGTGTAGCGTTCACTTGTTGGGTCATAGTATAGTGCGCGGCAGGAAGAAGAAGAGAGCTGGATCCTAGGAGCGGCAGCGTCTGGAGCAGGAGAGGTAAGTTGATTTTTTAAATTTTATTTGCTCTGAGGCATGGGGGTCTGATCTGAGGTTTGGGGGTTTCATCTGAGGTATGGGGGTTTCATATGAGGGCTGAATGGCGGGGTCTTATCTGAGGTCTGATTGGGGGTCATTCCCATTGAGGTTTGATCTGATGTCTTATTGTGGTCTCATTAACATTGGGGGTCTGATCTGAGGTCTGATTGAGGGTCTTATTAACATTGGGGGTCTGATTAGGGCTATGATCTGAGGTCTGATTAACATTGGGTATCTGATTCGTGGTATGATTTGAGGTCTAATGAAAAAATTTTTTTGCTTATTCTCCTCCTCTAAAACCTAGGTGCGTCTTATGGGCAGGTGCATCTTATAGGTTAAAAAATATTATATATGACAATGATTTTGGTTATATGAAAGCACAAAAATGAGGGCAAAATACATATACAGATAATTGTTACAAAAACAATGTTTTGTCTGTATGTACAATAGTTCAATATATTGTCATTGTGTAAATGAGTAGTGATTAGCGGCAGGGGCAATATTCGAATTCGCGATATTTCACAAATATTTGGGCGAATATTCGCCATATATTCGAGAATTTGCGAATTCATGATCTCCAGGCATTATTTTCTTGATTGCGAAAATTCGGATAAAATTCGCCTAAAATATTCGCATGAACTGGTATTTTTTTAAAAATTGAATATTCGCAATTACGAATATAATTTGCGATATACAAAATATTCGCGAATTCTGGAAGTGCCGATATTCGCGATAAAAATTTGCAATTCGAATATTCGTGATCAACACTATAAATGAGGTCTTAGACTAAATACTGGCACTAAAGATGAGAAGGCATCTGGCCATGTGTGCAATAATTCAGGACTCTATATGCATGATTGTAAGTTATGACTTAAGGTCAACACCACCTTTCTTTTTGACTGTATTTCTAAAATTGAACCAACTGTCGTTTAGCTTGAAAAACGTCTTAAATGTTCCTTTCAGGCAGAAATTTACCATTATGTGACTAGCGCACTTTCTCCTTGTTCAAATATGACTCTGTTATTTGAACTGTAGTTTGATTAAATAGATATGTGGCTGTTCATTTTTTAAACAAACAAAATAGATTCTATTTTGTGAAAATGAAAAAAAAAATTTGATAAAAAATGATAAACTAGAATATAATCAAAGCAGATGGAATTTGTTCTTAGAAGATTAGAAGTGACAATTCATGTGTGAAACAGATCAGTCAGTACCCATGCAGAAATAAAGAGAAGAAATCAGGAATCTGGCAGAAAAAGTATAATTTATTATTATTTTTATTAATAAAAAAAAAATCAAGCTTTTATTTTCAAACACTAACTGTTATTCCTGAATTTTAATAATGACGGTCTACCCTCAGAATCGGCCATCAATAAATGACCGGCGGGGGCTTAACACACTGCATATTATGTAGTCACAGTGATGCCATGATTCTAAAATATAACTTTTAATATGTATAAATAAAATAGTCAATGAATCCCTCTAAGTAATAGTTAATCAATCAATATAGAAAGAAAAAAGGAAAAATAAATTTGAAAACTAGGGTCAGGATGATATAAGTTGTTTGTTAATGGTTAGTAGATGTTAATGAAACCTATATTAGGGAGGTAATAGCCCTATTAAGGACCCTAACGTAGTAGCCCTACCTATTACGGAATAGCCGCCCCGATAGGGGCGATCCCGTTTCTCGTGCCTCCTAGAGTCCCTATTTGACCCTGCAGGGACGGATGCCTATATAAGGGGGACCCTATAGAGATGCCTGGGCTATTCTACACAAGAAAAATAATAAATGTACACAGATAATAAAACCCAGTGACAAACTAGACCCAAATATGAAAATATGATATATAGAAAATACAGAAGTGAGATGTCCCTACGCGTTTCGCCTGGTTGGTGTCAGGCTCATCAGGGGACATATTTAGCAAAGAATACCTATCACCATAGAATAATACAAATATTATTACATATATATGTATAGAGATTTTTATTTCCTTTTTATATTTTTCTCCTCCGTTTGAGGGTACATGAAAAGATTTTAGGAATTAGAATAGAATAGGCCAGTGCTTTAGATTGATACTGATCAATAAAGTCAATAGGATGATTAGATCAATTGCCAACAGCAGGAGAAAAGTCGTGAAAAGATGAAGTAACGATATTGATGAAAAACCCCTGCTCATTCATCCAACTCGTGCTGAGGGCTGTGGCCAGACTGAGATACACCGAACCGTATATTTAGATATATACTAGTCTGTCTGTTACATTGAGACTCTGCCTCTGAACTGTTAACATCACCACAAATAATGCCAATAACGGACATTAAATATCAATCAAAAATTAGAGATGGTCCTCCTGATATTAGTTAGCTATAGACAATGGCTAACATTTCAAACGGTATATATAGATACCAACACCATTCAATATAGAAACTGTGGACTAGTAGCAGCTGATTTGTATCAATAATACTTGCGTGCCCAGTCGGGGCTGGATAAGTCAATGATAATGTCCACAGCTCCGGGTGTATATGGCAGTAGTAGCTTCAGAGAAGAACATGTGGTGATGGCGTCCGGTGGATAAGCGGCACACTGCATATTATGACCAGCTGTTTCAAAGTACCTCCGACACCATCTTTCCATTTACTTTAATGGGAGCATTTTAATTGACAGAGCTATATAGTTTCAGTGCCAACTTCTGGGACCAGAACTACTCTGAAACATCTGATCATCAGGTAAGTGGGGTGTCAGATACGTGACAATTAGAGATAAGCGAATTTCTAAAAAATTCGATCCAGCCGGTTCGCCGAATTTTTTTAAAAAATTTGGTTCGATCCAAATTTTTTCGTGACGAATGGAGTTAAAAAATGGCTATTTCCTGGCTGCAGAGAGCCTTTATAGTGGTGTAAAACACTGTGCCTTGCAGTAACACGCATAGGAAGTATGCTGTGGTAGTGAAACAATACTGTGAGTCAGTATGACATGCAGATGACAGGCGTCGCTCTTAGAATCACTGCACACTTCACTTATTTGGGCAGTTACGGTGCCAAAACTGACTAAATAACTCAAGTGTGAACTCAGCCTTATAGGTAAATATTAGCTTCAGGTATAAACAACTGTGCAGAGGCCTAAGATCCTACTATTGTGTGAAATATTGGGGTAACACCATCCTGGTTGGTACAGCTTACTGTCACTATTAGGTGAGTCTCTGTTTTTGGCCCTACTGGCATTAGATATAGGTGATTCCTTATACTTGCTCATCACTGTGAATTTATTCTAGTTTATGCACTTTAGCACATGCATGTGGTTCCTAATCCCTTAGCCATGCAGCCAATGCTATTGAGACTCATCTTGTATATCTCTTATATGTACAATTTACTATATATCTAAATATTTGGTAATTATATTACATTTGGATACGGTTGTTACTTTTTTGACATGTGTGCAGCGCCAGGATGGCGCTTTTTCTTTCACTCTCCTTCACTTTTTAACGGCTTACTATATATATTATATATGTTTTAATCATGTCATAATAAAAATTATACTTTTATAACAGTACTGCGAGCTCCGTTTTCTGTTTATTCGCCTGTTTTACTCGGGAGCTGGTACCGAGTCATTTGTATAGGTGGCCCATAGTTTTGTTGGGTGGACACTCTTCTCCACCCCCACCATTAGATCATCTTTTGTTCTCTTTTTCTATAGCATGAAAGAGAGGATTCCTTTTACATCATTTCACTGATTCCACATAGATTTAGACAGAAACTGTTCTATTAAATGCTCATACAAGTAGAGCCTCTCCGACAGAGTGGAGAGGGTGTCAGCAGTAAGTTTGTGTTGATGTCACAGATTTTTTTGCCCTTTCTCTGATCCATCAGAACAATAACCCACAAAAACGGATCCTGTTTACTGTGGAGCATCCGCCTGCACTCAGTCAGCATTTAGTCAGTAATCCATCAGTAATGCTAAAGCAAAAAAAAAAAAAAAGAGTGGATCCAAAACACTGACACGTGAATGGAATATTTGCATGTTGTCTGTGTTTTGTACCCACTCCTGCTTTTGGCTACCATATCATAAGACAATTCTGGTGCAAAATAGGGACCATGCCATGCAGGCCTTACAGCTGGTACATAGACAGGATCTGTTGTGTGTCTCATTTTTTCTTATTTCTGACAGATCAGAAGAAGGGTCAAATAAATAATGATGTCAGCCAGGCCAAAAGGCAAAATAGTCATGAAGTGGGGAGGATGGGAACAGCATAAGAAGTCCACATAGTGGCCTTATGACATGGTGAGGTGGAAGCAGCATGAGGAGACCACAGAGTGGCCCAATGACATAGTCTTGAGGTGGCAGCAGCATCATGAGGAGGCCACAGAGAGGCACAATAACAGTGTGGTGGAGGTGGTGGCAGCAGCATCAGGAGGCCACAGAGTGGGACAATGACAGAGTGTGGATGTGGCTTCAGCAGCAGCATCAGGAGGAGGCCACAGAGAGGCACAATGACAGTGTGGAGGTAGAAGCAGCATGAAGAGACTACAGAGGGGCACAATGACAGACTGTGGAAGTGGCATCAGCAGCATCAGGAGGCTACAGAGTGGTAAGGTGATATAGTGTTGAGGTATCAGCAGCATCAGGAGACCACAGAGTGGCAAGGTAACATAGTGTTGAGGTGGCAGCAGCATCAGAAGACCACAGAGTGGCAAGGTGATATAGTGTTGAGGTAGCAGCAGCATCAGGAGACCACAAAGTGGCAAGATGACATAGTGTGGACGTGGCAGCAGCATCACCTGGCCAAGTTGCTGGTGTGGCTGTGCAGGAACCACATTCACCCAGTGGGTCGTAAAGGACATGTTTTGTTCCTGACCGTAGTTATAGCTCCACACATCGGCGCTGCCGTGCACTTTGGCAGACACTGACAGGCTCAAGGACTGGTCCACCTTCTGTTCTACATGTGTGTGCAGGGCTGGTACTGCCTTTTTGGCAAAGAAATGAAGGCTTGAACTCTCCACCTTGGCTCGGCTCAATCCATCAGTTCTCTGAATGGTGCAGAGTCCACCACTTGGAAAAGGAGGGACTGCAGCACCAGAAACTTGGCCAGGAGCACATTCAGCTTCTGCGCCATTGGATGAGTGCACGCATACTGTTGTCTCTTGGCATTCACTTAGGTGATCTATTGCTGACGGAATGACTGACGAGGAGTAGGAGGAGGATCAGGAGCATCAGGACCAGGAGATGATGGCAAGGAAAGACAGCTCCCTTCGGCTGCGGTGGAGGGGCATTGACTGCCTGAAATCGGGTGCGTGCCTCTGCGTGATGCAGCGATTGCTGCGGCAGGCTAGACCACCAAATCAGAGCCACGGTTCTCCCAGGCCACTTTATGGGGACGCTGCATATGTTGATGCAGGGCCGTGGTGCCAACATTGGCACCCTGGCCACGCTTCACCTTCTTCCCACAGATTCTACAAATGACCATGTTAAGCTCCTCCGGTGGCTTAATAAAAAACTGCCACACCGCCGAGTAGGTGATTTTAACCACGCCACGCCCCCTTACTCTGCTGCTACCTGTGTCTGCGCCAGAAACATTTTGGCCTCTGCAACTCTGCTGTGCAAGGCCTGGGACTTTTCTGTCTGACATACTGTTAGATCAAAAAAATAAATAAAAAGGAGATTAAAACACCCAAAAAAGTCTGTAATTTTCTCACTTCACCACACAACAGATAATAAGCCTTTTTTTCCCACTAATAAACGCCAAAGAAGTATTTATAACATAACTACAAGCTATATATACTGTATATTAAATAAAGGTCAATTGGACAGGGAAAGGGAGACTATTGCATGATGGATATGTATGAGTATGTAGAAGAGGGGGGAAGGCAGCTTTATTATGATATGGATGAATTTCATTTGGTATTGATGAAAAAAGTAGGAGATGGGAATAGAGTTTAAAGATTAATTTCAAATGCCTAATTGAGGCCGTACGGTTTTAGGCAGTTCAATTTGTATATCCAGAACATTCCCGTCTTCTCAAAGTCTGAATCATATTGTAACCATTGGTTTTGACTTGCTTTATGGGAGTTATGGAAGACCCAAAGAAAGAACCTTAGTGGTGGACTGTAGCATGTCTGGAGACACTATGTTGTATAAACTTCTTTTTGACGTTTGATCTATGTTTATTTAATCTGTTGCTGAGGGTTTGGATAGTACGTCCTATATATTGTAGGCCACAAGGACAGATGATTAGATAAATAATGTTGGTGGATCCACAGTCCAGTTGGTCTTTGATCGTGAAAGTTTCGCCATTGGGGCCACAGAAGGAGGTGGTGACGTTGAGGGACCTATAGCAGAGACATTTAGGTTGATTACATCTATAGCGTCCTGTGATCTTGTATTGTCAGATATGTTGCCTTGTTCCGGTTGCCTCTTCAGTTTGCTTGGTGCAAGTAAATTCTTGAGAGTGTGGGCCCTTCTGAATGTACCATTTTACTAACCAAAGCCACTAAATAAATCGCTTTTAACTTGAGTTTATTTTTATTTTTATTTTAGTATGCTTCAAATTTTTGGCGATTTTGATTTAAGCACATTTCAGAGAGAGTCAGGGAGAAATACTAAGAAAATAGTTGAAGACTAGAGAGAACAATTATGATTCTTATGATTCCTAGGAAACCTCAGTGTGTCATACACGAATTTTCAGGTCAATTGGAGCACGTCCGATTAAGTCAGAATTGACTTGTTCCTGAAACAAACTCACCAACTAATTTGGCAGAATTTTGAATGATTTTCTCATCGCTAATCATCACCAAAGACTGGTCCAAATAAATGTAGTGTTCTGTGAAAAGTAACTAGCAACCTGTCAACTTCCATGTAAAGCATGATGAATTTTACAAGTATTATTTTTTGTTCAGATTTGTGATCAAATTTGGACATATTTAGCTTAGTGTCTCCGAATATCTCCTTCAATGTGCACAATTTTTGCATCCCTTTTATTTCCCACAGTGCGAATGACACTGTTTGCATGTATTACATGAATACCCAGCATTAAATAGCAAATGCAGCGACTTGCTCCCCAGCAACAATCAATTCATCTTCAGCCTAAACTAAAGACTGCCAATCATAGCTAGTAGTAAAGACAATAGATAGTTAAGAGAAAAAGAGCAGTCTCTATAATAACATGTAAGTGATTTGTACCTTTCTCAGCTCTACAGTTTGATATTTGACTGAAAAACAATAAAACTATGATTTTCTCTAAAAGCTAAAATCGTTAACTTCAACTTCAGCACAGTAAGGAACATTTGTGGTGTCTACCACACCTGGCAGGCATTCCTGTAACTTGGAGGCTTCAAGAATTATTCCCTTATAACTGCAGTAATGAGAAATAAAAGCTTCATTCTGAAAAGATAGGTCAATCATCTCACGTAGGTCAGGGGAAAATATTACTCTGGGGGTCATACTTATCTTGGGTTAAAAGAAAAGGCAAGTGCAAGGTCATCAAAATTATTCCTGAACAGAAAGGATTCCTAGAACTGGTGCATACACTCGGGAAGAGAGGTCTTGAGTCTTAGTAATTGTAAAACTACCTTTCCCTGATGTATCACAAAAGGCTCAGGAATACTTTGACTCATAAATCTCCAATGAATATTATTTTATTTATGACCCAAGTATCACTTTATGCTGTATGGCTATTACATCATGTTTTTCCCTTTAATATGTTGAAACGTCTATAACCTCTGTAGGATCTCAGTGGAGATTCACAGCTTATAAAATTGTTGGAGAGAATGAAATCCTTTGTTATCTGCCATCAGGTACAAAATTGATAACTTACTAACACTTCCTTATCCAGGCCATTCTGGGATTGTCTTCTCATCACATATTGTACTTCATGAAAGTGGCAAATTTGAGTAAAAATATTTCATTTTTATGTATAAAAAAATACCAAAGTTACAAAAAAAAATTGAAAAATTAGCAATTTTCTAAATTTGAATTTCTCTGCTTTTAAAACAGATAGTGATACCTCCTAAAATAGTTATTACATTACATTTCCCATATGTCTACTTCATGTTTTGATAATTTGTAAATTAGAAGTTTAGAAGCAAATCTTGAAATTTTTCAGAAAAATTTCCAAAACCCACTTTTTAAGGACCAGTTCATGTCTGAAGTCACTTTGTGAGGCTTACATAATAGAAACCACCCATAATTGGCTCCATTTTAGAAACTACACCTCTCAAGGTATTCAAAACTGATTTTACAAACTTTGTTAACCGTTTAGGTGTTTCACAGGAATTAAAGGAAAATGTAGATACAATTGCAGAATTTCACTTTTTTGGCAGATTTTCCATTTTAATCCATTTTTTCCAGTAACAAAGCAAGGGTTAACAGCCAAACAAAACTCAATATTTATTAGCCTGATTCTGTAGTTTACAGAAACACCCCATTTGTGATTGTAAACTGGCACATGGCAGGGCGCAGAAGGAAAGGAACGCCGTATGGTTTTTGGAGGGCTAGTTTAACTGGGATAATTTAAAGTTGCCATGTCACATTTGAAGAACCACTGATGCACCCATAGAGTAGAAACAAAAAAAAAAGACCCCATTTTGGAAACTACAAGATAAGGTTGCAGTTTTGTTGGTACTATTTTAGGGTACATATGATTTTTGGTTGCTCTATATTGTGAGGCAACATAACAAAAAATAGCTGTTTGGGCACCATTTTTATTTTTGTTATTTACAATGTTCATCTGACAGGTTAGATAATGTGCTATTTTTATAGAGCAGGTTGTTACGGACGCGACAATACCAAATATAAAAAAAAATGATTTTTTTAGTCTCTACATATTCTGAAAGCTATTGTTTATTTTTATTTTTTTGGGCAACTGTAGGGGCTTATTTTTTTCAGTACAAGATGATGGTTTGATTGGTACTATTTTAGGGTGCATATGACTTTTTGATCGCTTGGTATTACACTTTTTGCGATGTAAGATGACAAAAAATTGCTTTTTTGACACACTTTTTTTTTTTCACGGTGTTCATCTGAGGGGTTATATCATGTGATATTTTTATATAGCAGGTTCTTATGGACATGGTGATACCTATTATAATTTTTTTATTTATTTAATTTTTACACAATAACAGCATTTTTTAAATAAAAAAATCATGTTTCAGTGTCTCCTTATTCTGTGAGCCATAGTTCTTTTATTTTTTGGGCGATTGTCTTAGGTAGAGTCTCATTTCTTTTTGTATGAGATGATGGTTTGATTGGTACAATTTTAGGGTGCGTATGACTTTTTTATCGCTTGGTATTACACTTTATGTCATGTAAGGTGACAAAAAATGGCTTTTTTCGCACCATTTTTATTTAAAAAATTTATGGTGTTCACCTGAGGGGTTAGTTTATGTGATATTTTTATACAGCAGGTTCTTAAGGATGCGGTGATACCTAATATGTATATTTTTTTAATTTATTTAAGTTTTACACAATAAAAGCATTTTTGAAAAAAAAATAATCATGTTTTAGTGTCTCCATATTCTGAGACCCATCGTTTTTTTATTTTTTTGGGCGATTGTCTAAATTTTTGGGGGATAAGATGATGGTTTGATTGGTATAATTTTGGGGTGCGTATGACTTTTTGATCACTTTTTGTGATGTAAGGTGATAAAAAATAGCTTTTTTAAATTTTTTTACGGTGTTCATCTAAGGGGTTAGATCATGTGATATGTTAATAGAGCAGGTCATTACGGACATGGCAATTCCTAATGTAAAGTTTTTTTTATTTATTTAAGTTTAACACAATAATATCATTTTTGAAACAAAAAAAAAATTATGTTTTAGTGTCTCCATAGTCTGAGAGCCATAGTTTTTTTTTAATTTTCTGGGCGACTGTCTTAGATTTTTTTTCTCCCAGGCTGTGAGCTCTGCGCTGCAATTGGCCAGCGCTACAGTCTAGGAGAAGGAGACGCCCGCAGAACAAGGGCAGACTCCGCCTACTATAACCAAGTCCCTGAACATACCGGAGGACATAACGGGAGAACGGAGTGGCGCCCAGGGATAATAGTAAGTGCAGTGAGATCCCTGAGCGCCGCTGTATATGTCATGATACTTAGTTCACAATGTCAGGATCGGTGAAAGGTCCTCTTTAAGATGCTGACAGTTGTCTAGGAAACCCAACCCTCAGGCTGTATCTTCTCGGCCTCCGTAGCTTGCAGGCTACGATGCCTGTGGAAGGCATTGGGGCTGCCATGGCAACCATCGGCCCCCTTTCAGCGCAGCGGAGGAGGCCGATGGAATCAGAGGGAGCCCCTTCCCTCTGTAAACCTTGCATGTACTGTGGTCAGCGTTGACCGTGGCATGTGAAAGGGTTAATACATCGGCATCACCTCATACAGCGATGCCAGTGGATGTAGCATGGGCCCGGCTATCAGTAACAGCCGGACCCGTGCTGCGGATCGGGCGGGTGCAGCTCCTGCACCTGCCCGATTACATCACGTATATGCATGTGAGGATGCGGCAAGAAGCCGCATTCCCTCACATATATGTAAGTGAAAATGCGTGAAGGGGTTAAACAGGCTGTTTGTTACCACCAGCTACTATCCATAGACCTATATGTCCCTGTCAGTTTCATATTGCTAATGATGTTTTTGTGCTAAAGAGCTCGAAAGAGAATACATATAGTATTAGGAGACCCCAAAGTGTCATACATGAATTTTCAGGGCAATTGGAACACTTTAGATTTGGGTCAAATTTACACATAAAGAACAGACCAAATCAGACCCGAAACGATTT
This sequence comes from Bufo bufo, assembly GCF_905171765.1. NCBI lineage: Eukaryota > Metazoa > Chordata > Amphibia > Anura > Bufonidae > Bufo > Bufo bufo. Next base: position 124,073,947 of record NC_053398.1, read on the forward strand.
TGGGGAAATTTGCTTAACTCTAAGAAACACATTTCTATATATAGGATTTGCTAAGCATTTAAAACCATTGAATCCTAAATTTATTTTGTGGGTGGAGTTAGTTATTAATATCCATTTAAGAGGATGACTTCAGTAAAGCAGCCAAAGTGCAAAATGTTAATTACATTAAAAGCCAATAATTAACTCCTATTTAATTGTAACCCACATAAAAAGCAGGCGAACAAGTGACCAATGCAATTTTTACTATTGAAAAGCAAGCCTTCCTGGCTCTCTTGCAGATGAGTTCAGCTTCCAAATATAGCTGTTTCTATATTCCAGGATAAAAGATTGAGAGCGTTCATGAGAAATGTTCATGACTCAAACTGAAAGTGATGTATCTGCTTCTTAGTTACAGTAATGAAATGAACTTAAAGCTGAAATCTCATTTATTTTTTATGAACAGAATTATATATATATATTTTTTATGGTAGACTGGCATTGAACTGAGGCTTTTCGGGCACATTAGAGGATTCTGAGAGCCCACCTTCTACCTACAGTACACAGTCCAATTCCATTAAAGTGTTAAATGTGTTGCTCTCATTGTGCACAAAGAGCTAACAGGCTATTTGTGAATCATCAAAGCCAAAGTTGTCTGAGGGCAATTTATGTGTCGCGGGCTTGGCCCTCAAAAGGATACTCTGGTAGTTTAGTGCCCCTAACAAATTACATCAAAGTACACCAACTTTACTATCATACATTATGCTGCTTTCTAAAAGTACATTAAAGAGAACACATGAGCAGGGGCGGACTGGCCATAGACCTTACAGGGAAATTTCCTGATGGGCCAATGCCCAGGGGGCCGCCCAAACCCCCATCTCTGCTGCTGGCTGGGTACATAATAAGTTATCAGTGGTAATTAACTCTGTTAGAATCAGGTACTCAAGTAACCGGCCAGTGACATGTCCTCCTGAATTTAACTATGTCCTGCATCTCACCTCCTAAGCACCCTGCTCCATATCTTAATCAGAGACAACCGGAAGAAGAGGAGAGAAAATGATCCTCTATTGGCCAACTCAGAGGGACAACTTTTGGGGCAAATATATTGTGCGGCACTGTGGTATTCTGCGCTATGGTATTGCTGACCCACCTACTTTTGTTACCCCACCTCCTGTCAATTTAGATCCTCCTACAATATGGGTCTCCTTTAGGTTCCCAATCCACCCCTGTCTGTCACCGTTCCTGACATGTCTAATTTAGTATAATAATTGTCCAATTCTAGAGAATCTTTTCTTGCAACTCTGTATTGCACTGTTCCTCTGTTATTTCTCCTATAAAAATTATGAAGATGGGTGTTATCATTGTCCTTGCCAAATCAGCGTTTCTCCAAAGTCTGTCACTGGAAGCACTGATTGGACAGTGTGAGAGTGTGTGGTGACAAACTCTTACCGTAGCTGGCTATTTGTTCATAAATTTGTAGACATGTCAGGAGTGTTGGCAGGTCTTCTTTATGAGACTGAAAACCTAGGCTGTAGTAGGCCAGCCTGAGTTTATTGCAGAGACTTACTTCAAAAGGTCACTTAGCTTTCACAAAACTTTTGATATGTCATATCAAACCCCACTGATTGGTGAGGGTCTGAGTGCTGAGACCCCAACCTATCACACGAACAAGGAGAGAGGAGTGCTCACTTAGGTCACTCTTCCTCTGCAGAAGATAGGCTCAATAGAAAGCATATGGGTCCATCTCAATTCCATCTCCTCCAGAGAGGAGAAAGAGTGTGCTATGTGAGCTCTTCTCTCTCCATGTTCTAGTGATCGGTGGAGGTCTCAGCAGCTAACCACCCACAGATCACAACCTTTGATATGTCGGTATCACAATAAATACAAGGAAAAATTGAAAAGGGGTAAAAAACTTGATAAGCAAACATTTTTACATGAAAGTAACCTCTCAATTCTATCACTGTCTTTTAGATGTAGCATGCATCAAATGAAAGTCTAAATATGAACCCACATTGGGACACACAAAGTCTCCGTTTTTTGGGGACATTAAAAAAAAGGAACATGCATAAGTTCCAAATTGTGTATATACTTATGGACAACAGTTTGCATCTTGGGGGTATGGCCTAATTATTTGTAGGTCACACATTTATACTGTAAATTGCACTGTAAAACTGTCGACCATATGTTGTGAGGTCAGCCTAGGCATATATTGCAAATGTGTTTTTTTCCTAAGTGGCAGATTGCCAATATGACAATTAATATATTTACAGTTATTTAATTATTGGTTTTGGCAAATTTACACACACATATGTTTTGTCACACATCCAATGTAAACTGTGCTTTATCTGTCAATGGACACACTTTTGAAAAATAGATAGAAATAGATATAATAGAATAAAATATAATCAAATTGGATGGCAGGTCTCGTGACAGCCTACTGCACATGAAAAAATATCATAGACTAATAATTTTCAATGCAGTTATTAATACTATTCTCTCTTTCATTACATTTAATTGGAGGTCTATTTTGCTATAACATATATGCAGATTGTTATTCTGTAAGACCACGTTCAAATCTCCGATGAACATTTCCAGCAGACTGTTCTGGGTGGTGCTCACCGGTTCTGGCATTGCCTGATTCTAAAGATCCTTATTGACTATAATGGGATCCAGTGGTGATCTGGCTGCTTTCCAGCATAAAACCCAGGCTCCAGCATAACAGAAACTGCTCTATGCAACAGTTTTTGGTCCGTCTGACAGACAGCACTTGTGCTGGAACAGGCAGCCGGATGCTCTTTCCACAAATGTGAATGCGGCCTAAGTAATATGACACATTGCGAAGGAAATTGGTGTGAAAATGTTCCCAGTTATCTAGTATAGTGTAGAATACTGAGAAGAGGAACACCTTAATCTTTTTACAATAACAAAAATGTGTTTTTGTTTTTTTGGGGGGCAAGCAATACACACAAGTGTCTCAATGATCTAGGCTTAAAACTAACAATCCATATTGTCAATCCAATTGACAAACTTAGGGGAACAATGACCAAGAGAATTTTCTAAAAACTTTCTATCACAGTTACTGCATGATTGGCAATTTTTTCCACCATCTTGTGAAAGATTACTTTAGAATGTTCCTCACAATCCTGACAAAGAACATTTCTTTAAGCCTAAGGAGGCCCCAACTGCTTTTTTCCATTCCAGTTTCCGACATTGAATTAAATTTCAGCCTAGGTTTTAAACTAATGGGTAACTTGATTGTCATGACCTCCCAAAATGCACAAAAGAAAATGAAAAAAATAAAATAAACGAGACATCTATTACAGACTGAACCGAAAAGGTAAACAAGACTCAAACAGATGACAATTGTATTGCAAATTTGACTTTATGATCAAGAGCAGTTAAATCCAGACCTCCCATAGATTTATATAACAAGTCAACAACATTTCAACTAATATTAGCCTTTGAGTTGGATATTTGCCATACCTCTTTTGTGAGGCTATAAAATATGTCCCCAGGACTCTAAAAAAGGATTAAACAAATTGACTTCTCAGCTCAGCAGTAGAGCTGAGGGAATGCTAAACACTTTCAAGATAGTCCAAGAATTATTATAGTCTTTCATTGTGTTTTATTTGCCCTTACACCCTGCAAATAAAATAAGCAACAAATTACATTTCACCAACCGGGAGTTTAACACTTTCCCAAATGAGCTGTCCCAAAAAAACATGTATAGCAATCAGCATAAAACCACACACAAAAAAAACATACTAAAAAATAGGGAAAAATAATACAAAAATAAGCTCTATAATTAAATAAATCACACATTATTTCTCTGCCTTCCCGCTACATTACTTTGGACTGTTCAGTTCACATGGGAATACAGTAATATTACCCTGAACCAACATTTCTGTTTACATCCCTTATTGAAGTTTTAATTGTATTTTACATTGCTTTTTTTTTAGCTTGTTGTTCTGTTTAAAGACTTTTCATCCCTTAGAGATAAAGACATGAAAAAAAAAAGCCTAAAAATTGAATTTTGGATAAATTTAATTGCTTGCATGAAATCCCAATCTCCCTGTTATTCTTTATACAGGTTCTATTGGGTGAAGGTACCGCACAATATATTAAAGAAGGACAATGAGTCATGCATTTTCTATGAAAATATTTAATTCAATTAGACTTAGAAAATCTTACTGATCACAAAGCATTATGAATGAGATAACTTGGATTTTGTGCACCAAAATAGAGGAAAGATAGATAAAGGAACCACTGACTGCTTGCCATTGATTGCTGAAGTAAAGATTGTTTTTTGCTTTACCCAAGGACAGATCTTTTATTTCTAGAATTGTTAGAATGATAAACCTTTGCTCTGAGCTACAATTCAATAAAAATGGCATGGCTTATTTGTCCATATGAAATACATTAGCGACCCTGGTTTTCTTATGAAAAATGTATAGGTAATCTATTTAACAGATGACTACAATTCATTATATCAAGGTTTTGATGTGACAAACTCGTGGCAATCTGCCACTTGATAGATATTGCCATTTCATTGTACCCTGGAAAGAAAAACTTCTGTTAGCATCTATATTATACACGGTTGTTTATGCAGAGCATGATTTCTATAATACTGTACTTTCAGCTTCTGATAGTACAGTGCACTGTACTGTGATGAAATGCCATTTTCTGGAAACGAAATTTGTCCAAATCTGTTGGACGATTCAATTTGAGCCCTATTACATTTGAGCTACAGTAAATGAAAAGTGCTGAAAAGTTGTGGATGACGTTTTGGAGTCTCCTAGGACTGTATGCAACTCATTTCAATCTGTTTCATGCCAAGCCAGCATACGTAATCTAAAAATGACCGTAACATACACTTACCTAAATAATTATTAGGAACACCATACTAATACGGTGTTGGACCCCCTTTTGCCTTCAGAACTGCCTTAATTCTACGTGGCATTGATTCAACAAGGTTCTGATAGCATTCTTTAGAAATGTTGGCCCATATTGATAGGATAGCATCTTGCAGTTGATGGAGATTTGAGGGATGCACATCCAGGGCACGAAGCTCCCATTCCACCACATCCCAAAGATGCTCTATTGGGTTGAGATCTGGTGACTGTGGGGGCCATTTTAGTACAGTGAACTCATTGTCATGTTCAAGAAACCAATTTGAAATGATTCGAGCTTTGTGACATGGTGCATTATCCTGCTGGAAGTAGCCATCAGAGGATGGATACATGTTCTCATTCTGTTTACGCCAAATTCGGACTCTACCATTTGAATGTCTCAACAGAAATCGAGACTCATCAGACCAGGCAACATTTATTCAGTCTTCAACAGTCCAATTTTGGTGAGCTCATGCAAATTGTAGCCTCTTTTTCCTATTTGTAGTGGAGATGTGTGGTACCCGGTGGGGTCTTCTGCTGTTGTAGCCCATCCGCCTCAAGGTTGTGCTTGTTGTGGCTTCACAAATGCTTTGCTGCATACCTCGGTTGTAACGAGTGGTTATTTCAGTCAACGTTGCTCATCTATCAGCTTGAATAAGTCGGCCCATTCTCCTCTGACCTCTAGCATCCACAAGGCATTTTTGCCCACAGGACTGCCGCATACTGGATGTTTTTCCCTTTTCACACCATTCTTTGTAAACCCTAAAAATGGTTGTGTGTGAAAATCCCAGTAACTGAGCAGATTGTGAAATACTCAGACCGGCCCGTCTGGCACCAACAACCATGCTATGCTCAAAATTGCTTAAATCACCTTTCTTTCCCATTCTGACATTCAGTTTGGAGTTCAGGAGATTGTCTTGACCAGGACCACACCCCTAAATGCATTGAAGCAACTGCCATGTGATTGGTTGACTAGATAATTGCATTAATGAGAAATAGAACAGGTGTTCCTAATAATTCTTTAGGTGAGTGTATATAGCTATTAGTAAACACATGGATGCTGGTGGCAAAAAAAAAAATGCCTGCCAGTGTGAACACACACAAACACTACTTTGGGGTCATGTGATAGTCCTTCTTCATCTGTCCTGGCTTCTGATCTGAAAAATGAGAAATTTTCATGACTCAAATCGCCAAATATTCAGATGCAGATTTAACCCAAATTTTTGGAAAATATATGTTGAAAATATATGTTGAATTTGATTTACGGATGTAGCCAAGCTAAAATTTACTCTAATAACACATGTCACAGTGTTATATCATGAGAAAAGCCATTAAAATCCACTAAAAAAGTTAATTAACATTTTCTTGCCATTGTTAACCATACATTTTAGCTTGGCTACATCTGTGTTTAGAGTCAATTTAATAATCTTCAATTGCTACTAGTGATGAGCGGGAGGTGCCATATTCGATTTCGCTATATTTCGCAAATATTCGATTGAATATTCGTCTTATATTCGTCGAAATCGAATATTCGTCATTATGCTACTTATCGCGAATAATATGAGATTTAATTAATCGCGTATTGCGATTTTGTGTATTTTATGAATATTCGCCATATTGCTATATATTCTTGTTTTAGAATATGACGAATAAGACGATTATTCTAAAAAATGAAATTATAGCAATATAGTGAATATTCGTAAAATACACATATAGACTGAAATTTCTCTAATGTAGTGCTATAATCTATATTTTTTTTGTCTATTTTTTTGTCTCTTTCTGAATCAGAAAGAGACAAAAAAAATTTACAAAAAAAAAAAGATTATAGCACTACATTAGTGAAATTTCAGTCTATATGTGTAATTTACGAATATTCGCTATGTTGCTAAATATTCTTCTCTTACAATATGACGAATATTCTAAAAAACAAATATATAGCACTATATCACATATATTTGTTTTTTAAAATATTCTTCCCCCCCCCCCCCCAATTAGTACAGTTATTGCACTTCGGCATACTCCTCCAGGACAAGCGTCCCCATCACCATGGGAATGCCTGGTGGTTAGAATATACCATCGGATCTGAGTTAGATCGTGAATACTCTGTTCTGATGGTATATTCTAACCAACAGGCGTTCCCATGGTGATGGGGACGCTTGAAGTTAGAATATACCACCAGGGCGATGTGATCCGCGCAATTAACCCCTCAGGTGCGGGTTAATTACAGCACCCTGTGCGCCCCCCCCACCTCCCCAGTAATAAAATATTTGGTGGCCATTGCGCCCCCCCCTACCCAGTATTAAAATAATTGGTGGCAGTGGCAGGGTCCCCCCCTAGAAGTGGCCACAGGGTCCCCCTCCCCCCCCCTGTCATTGGTGGCAGCAGGCAGTTCCGATCGAGTCCCAGCGTAATGGCCGGGCTTCGATCGGTTGCCATGGCAGCCAGGACGCTTCTGAAGTCCTGGCTGCCATGGTTAGTTAATCACTCAGCAGCATTTACTTACCTGCGGGGCTCTCCTCCTTATGAGAACTCACAGGTCTATGCGGCGCATTGCTGAAGCCATATGTGGCGCATAGACCTGTGAGTTCTCAGAAGGAGGAGAGCCCCGCAGGTAAGTAAATGCTGCTGAGTGAAACTGCGTGCTGCCACCAATGACAGGGTGGGGGGAAAGGAAGACCCTGTGGCCACTGCCAGGGGGAGGAGGGGGACCCTGTGGCCACTGCCACCAAAGATTTTTATACTGGGGGGAGGGGGGGTTAGGGCGCACTGGCCACCAATTATTTTAATACTGGGGAGGTGGAGGGGAGGGCGCACAGGGCGCTTTGATCAGCGCAATTAACCCACACCTGAGGGGTTAATTGCGCGGATCACAGCGCCCTGGCGGTATATTCTAACTTCAACAACTATGCAAGATTCAGTAAGAAACTGTTACTGTCCTAGCAGAAGAGGTGATTCTTCTAGGCAAACAGAAACATGAAGTTACAACTTCCCTTTATATGTGTAAGATTGTATCAGAATTAAAACATAACCTTAGACTAAGGTAGGGTTGGATATCTGGTTCCTAAATAGTGTGGATGGTGGGTTCACTAAATAGCCCTGTTACTGTTCATTTGCTGTGGTGTCCACCGGAAACTATGCCCTAACGTTGGATCAGTGGAGCACTCACCCTAAGGCCTCATGCACACGACCGTTGTTTTATTCCGTGTCCGTTGTGCCATTTTTCGTGATTTTCTGCGGACCCATTGACTTTCAATTGACTTTCAATGGGTCCATTGAAAACTCGGCTAATGCACCGTTTGTCATCCGCGTCCGTGATCCGTGGTTCCAGTCCATCGAAAAAATATAACCTGTCCTATTATTTTTGCGGAAAACAGTTCAAGTCAATGGGACCGCTAAAAATTACGGAGGCACACAAGATTGTCATCCGCATCCGCGTCTGTTTTTTTCCTATCATTTGCATGGCAAACCTGTCTTAGATTTTTTTTACTTTCTTTCATGTCTGGTGATCCTCCAAAAATAATGGAAGACACACGGAAACAAAAACGGAAACGGATCACGGAACAACGGAATCCCATTTTGAGGAACGGAACACAACAACGGTCGTGTGCATGAGGCCTAAAGGGTGACCCCCAACCTTCACTATGGCGGTATACATATCTCAAAGAGGTGTGAGTAAAAGATCAAATGTGAGTTTCAGCTGACACTTATCTACCAATCACCCCACCTTCAGCATCATATCTTAATACTTAAAAATATATATATATAATGAACACATTAATTGAAACCACTTAGGTCAAGTGGTTTCAGAGTAAGTTTGCCATTGTGGAGAGAAAGAGGAAAAAAGAACAGAAAGATAGTTATGTTTTAATTCTGACACGGTTTTATACATATAACACATATCCACGTTGTGGACATTTCGCTCTAATCACAGAGTGGTGGAATTAATAAGTATTGCAATTTCTTTTGGTGGCTGATAGGTAGGGAACTATGGCTAGCACTGATGAAACTCTACTAGAGATGGGTGAATTTCCTAAAATTTGTTTTGGTCTGATTTGTCCAAATTGGCCAAGAAATTAGATTTGAGTAAGAAAGTGCTTTACATTCCTGGAAAATCTCTCTCTTGAATCAATTATTATTATTTTTTTTTAATAATGTGTGTTGAATTTAGACTAACATAAGTTTGCTCATCTCTACACTTTATATGTCCCTCTTTTGGCTTGGCAATAGACCATAGCTTCCAGAGCCTCACTGTAGAGCTGATCTAGGTCTGCTAAGATCCAGCAGCTTCTGCTGTGACACAGCACCCAATGATCACATAAATAAATAAATAAATAAATAAAGGAGATTGTTTATGGTGCCTGAAGGTTAATAGACTATTGCCCCTTTAACTGTCCATAATATTAATAAAAAAAACATAGAAGAATCTAGAAGTTTGATGTTCTGTACAGTATGGGTGCACTGCGACTTTATGATTTTAAATACCCTTATATCTTCCTCACACAATGTGCTATCTTATTCCAATTATAATTCCATATCTTGGCTAAGCTTGAGATTTTGGCATTGTATTTCTGTGTAACTGACAGCACATCACCCGGGGATTACATAACAATAAAAAGTGGACAGGGCTCTCTGCTAATACAAAACGCTTCATAAGAATTTGAAAGATGTGATGGACTTATGAAAATGACTTCATGGATAGTTATGTAATTTAAAAGAAAGTGAGGGCAAAATAAACCATAAGTTTCAGTTGTCAGCATAAAGCATGTATCACAAGGCCAGGTCCTTGTTGATTAAGGCAGGTCAGAATGCCCCAAAACAGGGATTCTAAAAGCAAACTGCAAAAGATATCTTGTCAAAACTATGATTTTGTTGTTTTGTATCAAATTCTCTATATGAGAGCGACAAGTGCAGATGTGTGTTGCGAGTGGAGAAAGACCCATGGCAACATCACAATCACAAGCTATGAGGTTACAATGAAACCTTGGTTCTGCTAAATAAGGGGGACCAGGGTTAGGACAAGCTTTCTTGGTTCCAAATGAAGGGAATTAATGGAATGTGTCCTATGTCAGTTCCTAAAATTCAACAAGATTGCTGTCAGATGGTGCACTGCCACCCTAGGTGTCTACCTAATGCAGTATAATCAATGTAACTCTTATCTTATCCTGGCCATGAATATGTAGTTGATGCCCTTTAAATATTGTTCAAAATTTTAACAAAAGTAAAAAAAAATATATTTAACAGTTGTCCCAAAACATGTGTGAATCTATATTTTACATGAAGCATAATAAACATCCCCACAAAGTGTTAAGTAAGACCTCAGTAAGGCATTACTCATCGTTACATTATGGAAGCCTTGAAATGAATGATAACAGCTGGGACAGTTGCATTTATCAAATATCTGGATGAGTCTTTTATTTTTTTTTACTGGAAATGCTACACAATGTTAAACCAATCAGCAGCATAAGGTGTCTTTCAACTTAGCAATGTGTCATACATATGTCCCCTGTCTTTTTAGGCGCAACTGCATCTGCTATGGGTTGTTTGCCAAGATGTGCCATTCCCAATGTCTACTCTGAATATGATAATATCATAGTCTCCATAGTATGGATGAGAATGCAATGCTAAATGACCATGAAATGTAATTTAGAATTTAAAATGATTCTAGCATTAATAGTGAGAGGGGGGAAAAAGCTTTATCCATTAAAAAGTTAAAGTTTTCAGTTCATATTCAGAGTTTTTTCTAATGACATCTTAAAGGGAATGTGTCACCAGGAAATGACCTATTGTTCAAATCAAGTTTTTATGTTAAGCATATTATATGTGTCACAGACAATGGTTGTGGAACCACTGTGTCAACTAACCGGTTTGAAGTTGGGCTAGACCTGAGGCCCTTACTGGTGGTCCCCTGGTAGTTATCCTTTAACACCTACATAGGGATCTAGAATTTGCTACAGGGGATCCACCAGGTTACTACCTCTTGGAATAGACCCAGTGTAGTTCGCAGCTAGGTTAGAAAAACCAGTACAAGGCACCGAAAGCACAGGCAAGATCATAGACCAAACCGGGCAAAGACTGACAAGCACAAGCAAATTCAAGGCAAAACAAGGACAGAACCAGACTGAGGACAATCAGGCAGTGAACATGAAAATGCTTGTAACAGACTTGAGGGCATAGTAGCAGATATATGTGCAGAGATTTAGCAAGACACAACAGGCAAAGAACACTAGGGAACAGTTCAGAAATAGCAGGTCCAGATATTAAAACCTGGCATGCTAGAACAGACAAGAACTAGAATTTGGGATTACATTGACAAACATAACTAGGACGGAATTAGGACAAAATTCAGACCACACACAAAACAGACTCAAGAGCATGGCAAACAGAACTAGGACAACAGATAAAGTCAGATGGCTGATGAACGTTACAGAACCCAGACAGAAGACAGAACATGCCAAAAACCAACATAATCTGAAGTTCCATAGCTACGGACAGGAAACAAGACTCAGGAAATCAAAAGCAAGGTGACAACTCAGGAAATATATACAGTAGTGAGCTAACAAACTCATTAGTCGAACAGATGCAAGACCAGGAAATGCAGTATTAACTCAACCAATACCGAACTGCGGACAGATACAAGCACATTTACACTAATTCATACCCACAAGTAGACAATGCATGAGCCCAATTTTTCTTTTTTTGAATCCCTTTTAGAATATTTTTACTTGTAAGAATTTTCTTTTATTTAGTCACATGTTTTTTAGGACAAAACTTACTGCCTATGAATATAAAGTTCAATGGCATTTATTAGGGCATGCCAAAAGTATCTCAGCTGTTAGTCCTAGAAGGCAAGTGTCAAACACAGTCATCTTCACAGCCAATAAGTGATTGCATGGGCACGCTGTGTGTTACCATAATTTTGGAATGTGGGAAAGATACTCTTCCCACAACGTATATATATATATATATATATATATATATATATATATATATATATGAATGTGGGAAGAGATTAAGGTTTACTTGTCACATTAATCTACATTGAATTTGTAGCGTACTAATTTATAGCATATGATATGGTTTGGAACTGCATTCACAATTCTACAAGCTTCAGAGCAGAAATTCCCCAGTATCCTTTGCTGGATCAAAGATGCACAGATCATGATCTGATGATTTGCATTGAAGTAAGTGTCATCTTTACACCTACCACTGTACAAGCATCTGATATTGGTTATCCCTAGTGTTTTCCCTGACAAACTAATTCATTTTAGTTATTAGTCCCTCTACTGTCAGCATTTAGTTACAGACGAGTACATTTCGGTAAACTCGATTCAGGTCTGAATCGACTGTCCAATTAAATTCAAACTCAAATTAATTCAATATGAATCAAAAGTGCCTAAAGAAGTTGTCTGGTTTATTTATATTGATGACCTATCCTCATGACCTATCCTCATGTCTGAGCGCTGCCTTCTCTTTATTGTATACCTGTTCGCCATCACGCAGCGGTGAGCAGGTGTAATTAAAGCTAAGCCATCCTATTCACTTTTATGGGACCTCTCCCTCCTGTTCAAATGAATAGGAAGGAGTCGTCCCATAGAAGTGAATTGGACAGCTGAGAGTAATTACACCTGATCACCACTGCAGTTACAATGGCGGGCAGGTAAACAGTGAAGAATACAAGCGATGCTTTCTCTTCAAACAGCTGATCGGCAAGGGGTGCCTGGAGTCAACCCTCGCCAATCTGATATTGATGACCTATCCTTGAGGATAGGTCATCAATATAAAAAAAAGTAGACACCCCCTTTAAATTGTCCCGAAAAGCTGTGAATGACATTATCTCTCTCTCCAAATATTCTCCTAAATCGAATCACCTAAAATTCTGATTCCGCAGATTGCGAAAATTTGAGTTGAATTTTGATTATATAAAATCGATTTGCTTATCTCTAGTGGTAGTGAAATAAACAGGAAAGAACATAATTTTACTGTTATGGGCAATGCCAAAGTTTTCATATGCATACTTGATTTCATAATTGGACCTAATGCTTATCATAACTGTATTCATAAAAATTAAAGCATGAAGTACAGTAAACAGTGTTCCATTATACTGTACTATGGACAATGCTTGCTAATGCTTAGTGTTAAAAGTACAGGGCCATATTACAGATCTGAACAAGCTCTGAGCTGTACGCAGCTGTAACCATGAACCCTTTGAAGATTATTGGGCATTATAGGACTTCTGCATGATGATTTGAGGCAGATAAAGTTTTATGAGGGTGTTCTCTTCTAGATGCATTGATTGTAGATAAGAAAATGTTGCAGGTAACATTAGGGCACAGTATATGCTCCATGTTGTAGCTCAGCCCTGTATACAAGACCTACAGGGTCTGTTCTTGTTTTTTGCCAATGAGTAATCAGGACTTCCGCCCTTATATTAAAAAAGGGGGGAGGAGGAGAACTGGTCGGGTATTTAAACACTTGTGCTGATGATTAAGGTATATGCCCCTGACGAAGCTTGGAGCGAAACCCGGGTCGGGCGTGAGCACAAGGCTGCTGTGTTTTATCTCTCTTTTTTTGCCTGTACCACTACTGACGTTTGTGAGTATAATAAAAAATCTGTTTATATACACATTGGCGACAGTACTTCACTATTAGAGTGAATTTTCTGTAGAATTACCGATGGGAGAAAAAGGACAGGAGGAGCTCGAGATGACGGTTTTTGTCTGATGTGCTTGTATATCCACGTGTGCTTGTGAGTATAACACCAGGAGTGCATGGGATTAATGATAGCAGTACTTCACTCTCAATGTGATTTTTGACATTCTAAAGGATCCAGTGGAGGAAACCAATATTTTACCTATATGTGCAGAGCTGGATGGTTCTGATTGGGAATGGCTATCCTGTGAATTGTTGATAATCGCGCGGTCCTACAGGACACCTTTTATGAGGATTTTCTCTCCTAGAAGGATTGATTGCGGATAAGAATATGGCAACTCCCAATGAGCCCTCATTACCTACTGGCCAAAGTAGGTCTCATTGCCAGCATCTTGCCAATATCAGTAATCAGGACTGGCATCACTACAGATGGAGTTTTAGCCAAGGACCCAGTCAAATACGGAGGTTATTACTTTCCTTCTGCCACCTAACTATCAACTGTTGCTACTTAGGACCCACACTTTTATGCTTGAATTCAATGAATGATCTCAATTTAAACGTCAATAATAACCAAACATGAGGCCAGTCATTTCATATGCCTCATTTAACTCCAGAATAAAATTTACAGAATGGCCCTAAATATGGCCTAAAAGTCAAATTTTTCCATATTCCATTCCTTTTTTTTGCTGCATTATGATCATGCCATCTTTCCCCAAGCACCCTTCTTTAGATGTTGCTCACAAAATGTACACTACACAGTACACAACAGAGTCTATCACATATGAGACCAAGCTCTGGTGGCCCTGATCATTTGATTGTATGGGGCCTATATATCTTAACTGCCCTGTCTGTAATGGTCCCAAATGAAAAAAAAAAAAAACAACAAAAGAAAGGTTTCGGAAGATATATGTCCATAAAGTTCTGCCTGTTATCTTACAAAGTTGATCCAGAGGAAGGCAAACAACCCCACGAGTTAGAAGCCAATTTTCCCAATTTAAAGGTGGAGAATTCCTTCTTCAGGTAATCAGAATAACTCCCTGGATCAGTGACCCTCCTCCAAAATTTTAGTAACTACAACCTTTAATATTATATTTAAAAAATACCATCCAGGTCCCTCTTGGACTCTTTTAGTAAATTCACCATCACCACCTCCTCAGGCAGAGAGTTTCATAGTGGCACTGCTCTTACAGTAAAGAATCCTCTTCTATATGGATGGAGAAACCTTCCTTTCTCTAGAAATAGAAAAAAATCCTTTTCGTGGTCACAGTCCTTGGAATAAATAGATAATGGGCTAGATCTCTGTATTGACCCTCGTTATACAATATTTATATATGGTAATCAGATCTACACTCACCAGTCTTTTTTGTAAACTAAATAACCCTAATTTTGATCATATTTATTAAGATTTCTTGGCACTGCAGACCACCTACTCCATTTATTACTTCAGTGTTTGTATATTATCTCTTCTGCAGTCCATTCCCATTTCCCAGGTGACCAGTGATTGGCTGAGCAGTCATTTCCTATGTAACGAGAGGAGAGATTTTGGGGGCTCTGTGAATCATCAGAACGGAAGCTGCAGGGAATTGGTAAGGTGAGTATAACATGATTTATTGTACGTACTTCTTATCCTTTTGTTTAAATTTTTGTCTGTACAACCTCTGTAAGAAATTCGGAAGAAACAATGTTCTGACTATTCACAGAACTGAGTCTTCTCTGCCACATAAAGGGTTTCATTTTATTTCTTGTGCTTTTAGGCATCTTTGATATGACGAGCAGGAGTAAAGATTTACTTTACATGGATCTGAAAAGGACTGAAATAGTTTTGTTCATTTCCTACAGTGCAAGGGTCATCCTTTCCAGTTCTATGCCATCTTTTCCGCTGATACTCCCTTCTGAAGCACCGTAGAAGATAAGCCTAAAGACAAGATGACTCTCCAGTTCTCAGTATGTCTTGGCCGCTTGCTGCTTTGAAATGTTACTGTTTGTATCCTTCAATATAAACTTTTAGGGTATGCGGGGGAGGGGGGGAATACACTTTTCTTTAAACTGCAAAAAACAGTCTACCATTTCCCAACTTTCTTGTGAGCTTCATTTTATATTCTGTTATTGTCTCCCGCAGAAGAACAGTGACATTTGATTCACCGCAGATTTCTAAGCACATCTGCCATGAAGTTGTAATGCATGCAGAGGAGGCAAAGAACATACAGTAGCATATATCAAGTAAAAGTTCCGTCTAACTAATCAAGTCCATAGGGACACTCTGCTGTGTCATAAGACATATCATTCCACAGTTGAATGAGATTGTCAGTCATTGCAAGCCAGGCTGCGGTAGAGCTATTGTCACCAGTCAGCAGTCTGGAAGTGAATAAAAGTAGATAGGGGCATATTTTAAAAACAGCTCAGCGTGCCCTTGCACATGCCCATTTTGCCAGACAGAAAGCACTCCCTGTCACATTTCAATTTACAAATCGGAAAGAACAGATTGTTGATAGCTTATAGGAACATAAGGAGTTTTTATGGTATAATTCTGGACAATTACGAAATACCCAGAAGCTTAACAGTTTGGATTATTTGCTTACAGTGAGGATTTGAGGAAGAGTTTCACGGCGATAAAAGGAACTGTTCTAGTTCTAAGACCTAGCTTCGACTACTCAAGAAAACAAATAGTCAGTCTGGAGAATTGGGAATAACAAATCAAGAATATGGGATTCTAACCTTTCTTGGGAAGTAAAAACAGACATAACAAACTTGTAAACAAGCAGAAATGAACAAAAAGTAGACAACTGAATGATAACATATAATGGAAATTGATATGCAATTCAGATTTATTCCAATACAAACTTAGGCAGAGTGTCCAAAATACAAACAGAATTACACAGCACAATGGAGCAGGCAATTATCAGGAAGAAAGTGTTCTTCTCGACAATTGCTTGCTCCTCACTGCAGGAACCACCTTCACTGTATGGAGATGAGCGATGGCTGTCACTCATCCTCATGCAGAGTCATTGTTTCTGGGAAGCCTGGGCAGCCCCTTTACACGGGCCAATTATTGGGAACAAGTGTTTGTATGAATGTTTATTCCGAATAATCTGCTTGACAATCTGGCAGTGTAAATCCATCTTAACCTTAGAAAGTAGTAGGGTAGCAGAAGGGCAGGAGATATAAATTATAAGACTCCAAAATAAATATCAGGACAAAGCTCCATAATTATTATCACCACCAAGTTCTCCTTTGAGGACTTCATCAATAGATATGTTCTGCTCATTATGCGTTTAAGGGGGTTCTCCGGGAATTAAGAAAATGAAAATACTCAAATATTACTTCATTATAAATATATTACCAAATACCTTTCATTAGCTATAATGGCTCGTTTTGTCAGGGGAGCAATCATTGGGAAAAATTAAATGGCCGCCATCCTACTAGTCCACACAAAACCTGTCCTAATTACACAGGAGGACAATTTAAAGAGCTGTGTCATCTTCCTCTGTAACTTGTCAGGGATTATGATTATGATTATGATCTTCAGATGAATCTCTGTAGGAATGGAGTTCATTAGGAGACATGAAGTACAGAGAGGATCGGGGTGTAGATAATGAGCGGCAGCACTTGTATGCAGTCTCCTTTACCACAGACCCACATTACCTGTCCTGTCTGTCCTCTCTGTACTTCATGTCTCATTATGAACTCCATTCCTAGACAGATTCAGCTGAATTCTTATCATCTGTATTTAGGATCATAATCCCTGGCTAGCAGAGCAGAGTTGCGAAGTAACTTATCTTCTTATGTGATTAGGACAGGTTTTGTGTGTGCTAATAGGACTGCGGCCATTTTATTTCTCCTATTGATTGCTCCCTAGACAAAATGAACCATTATAGCTAATGAAATGTATTTGGGAATATATTTATACTAAAGTAATATTTAAGTATTTTCATTTTCTTAATTCCTGGAGAATCCCTTTAATAGCGTCCATGCTACTCAACAGAAATCGCAATCAAGAGAACATGTAGCAGGGGCGGCTTAATACTGCCACTCAAACCTGGTAGTTCAAATTTAGGACCTATAATTAGAGATGTCCCGAACTATTTGCCGGCGAACAGTTCCCGGCGAACATAGCTTGTTCACGTTCGCCGCGGCGGGCGAACATATGCGATGTTCGGTCCGCCCCCTATACATCATCATTGAGCAAACTTTGACCCTGTACCTCACAGTCAGCAGACACATTCCAGCCAATCAGCATACCCTCCCTCCCAGACCCTCCCACCTCCTATCAAAAAGCAAGGACAGCATCCATCTTCGATTCATTCTGAAGCTGCAGTGTCACAAATTTGACTAAGTTGTAATCGCAATGCGATTAATACAGGTTATATTAATCGCATTGAGAATTCAACTTAGAGCTGGGTTCCTAATGGTTGTATTGCTAGAATATAACGAAGATTGAGAATATAGTGCTATATTCGTTATATTCGTCAATTCTAGCAATACAACCATTAGGAACTCAGATCTAAGTTGTAATCGCAATGTGATTAATATAACCTGTATTAATCGCATTGCGATTACAACTTAGATCTGAGTTCCTAATGGTTGTATTGCTAGAATTGACGAATATAGCACTATATTCTCAATCTTCGTTATATTCTAGCAATACAACCATTAAGAACTCAGATCTAAGTTGTAATCGCAATGCAGGTTATATTAATCGCATTGCAAATTCAACTTACCACACTCTGCGTCAACTACGTAATTTTCCATGGGAGTTTTGCCATGGATCCCCCTCCGACATACCACAGTCCAGGTGTTAGTCCCCGTGAAACAACTTTTCCATCACTATTGTGGCCAGAAAGAGTCCCTGTGGGTTTTAAAATTAGCCTGTCTATTGAAGTCTATGGCGGTTCGCCCGATTCGCCCGTTCGCGAACATTTGCGGAAATTCGCGTTCGCCGTTCGCGAATGGAAAATTTTATGTTCGCGACATCTCTACCTATAATACCTTCCTATGCACCTTTATTCCCAACTTCAAGCACCCTAGTAGTTCATAAAGAATTTACGGTTGGGTGTTCTTTATCTCCATCAATAAGCAATAGTTACAAAAAATGATCTTCTCTCTCTGGTGGACCATGCACACCAGATTTTAATTGGCACCAAGAAATTTACCTGTGGTTGCAAACACTTGATGTCAGGGTCCCTTACACTTAACCAATAAATGTTCATGGTTCAAGAAGTGGGGCACCTCGTGGTGGGTTTATTTTTGTGAAACCAAAAAGACATTATCTAAACTAAACAACTTTAAAGAAGTTTAAAGAAGAATCCAAAAAAGGTAGAACCAGTCTTGTACCTTACTTGGATACAGTGATCTCCCCATTCAATAGCTCTGCAAATTTATTTTAAGCTGGTGGCTCAGGGGGTATGTAATTTCTCGGGAGGTATACTAAGGTAGCATCAATTTTTATTGAATGGAGCATATCATATTATTTTATTGTCATACTGGGCAATAATAGTTATTTTAATATAACATCTTTAATACAATATAAAATATTTAGAAGCAAACTACATCATTTACAGTGTGCTCGCAATAAAAATTTTGATTTGTATTGCCGTAACACTATAACAACTAATAGTTTATGTCTTTACCAAAAACCATAATTGAGCGCATGTAACTAAGTAATTATATCTTATCATCATCACCACCTGTCCGGTAAGCTTTTAACAACAGCCTGCATATGAGTAATAGTAAGCTTTCTTGTTCTTCCCCAGTAGGCCATGTTTGGAGGATTTCCTTAATCATACACAGGTGAATTATTGTAATACCAACTATTTTCCCTTCTGTTGGCACAAAGAACATCTTAAAATATGACCTGTTGGAGATACAATGCTTCAAGAAAACCTACATGCATTATATATAATGATGATATCTCTGTAGGATAGATTTTAGATTTTATGTATATGTTATTAGTAAAAGCCTCAACAGCATTTGCCTTTAGATAATCATCTAGATCTTTTTGTAAATACTGATGTAGTATCTTCCTCTTGGGGTAGGATATTCCATAGCTTGACTTCTGAAGTGTAAGGAATCCTAAATCTAAATTTGTAGATTTGTAAAATCCTTGGAATCGATAAATCACGGTCCAGTTCTTTGTATTGACCATGCATGTATTTATACATATAAATGATATATCTTTTAACGGGGTTGTCCAGGATTTTGATATTGAAAGCCTATCCTCAGCTCCATCCATTGTGTATAGCGCCTTTCCCTTTAGAGAGAATGGGAGGAGTGCTATAGTTACCAGCTCTGTCCACTACACAATGAGCCAAGCTGTGTAGTACCAGTGCCCACTTGCAACCCAAGAACTACAGCAAACAAACTGATTGACGGGGTGTGGGGTTTTTAAATGGAGCATGATTGTGCCTGTTGGTCCACTGCTTCACTTGCTTCTATAGGACTGATGAGGTATGGTCTACATCAGTCAAAAATAAGTACAGTAGATGGAGCAGTGGACTGATGTGTGCCTTCTGCTTCATGCAAATAGGGAACTCAGGACCTCTTGTGTGGAATTGTTTGCTCCAGTTTTGTTTTTTTGCTTGTTTTAAGTCCTCCTAGGTGACTTGCATGTTGTTTGCTTACACCATAGGCATAGTTTACTAGTGCTGGCTATCGGGATCATGAGGCCTTCCTATTAAACCCTTCTTATTAAGCCATGCCAACTGATCAGCACCATTCAACTTTATTGAAGGTAATTGTGGATCAGCTGAAGCCTCCTCAGTCTGACTATCCATTAAGACTGCAGCATCAGAGGGGTTAAGTGCCCATGTTTAGAGTAAAAAAAAAAAAAAAAAAATGTATATAGGAATAAGAAATGTATTGAATTAATTGTTTTAAATAAAATTTAAAAAAAATCATTTTCACATCGTATAGCTGTGTCCCTCCTTACCTTTGCTCAAATTCAATAAGTACTCCAAATAATACAAATTCAACAAATTGTTGTGATTTAGTATGCATTCGAAACCTTCAACAGCCCCTCATTCACATTACAACTGCTTACAGCTTAAACAACTCCTGACAGAGTATCACAAAACCATGCTTTGTTTTGTGTTATGTTTTATTTATTTTTTTTGTTTTCAAATTGTAAAACTTGTAATATTTGTAGACTGCAAGACCTCATAGGCAGGGCCCACTCCCCTTCTGTACCAGTTTGTAATGCATCTTATTCATGCTAATTGCAATTGGTTTGTATTATGTATGTATACTCCTTTTCAGATGTACAGTGCCATGGAATGAATAGCGCTTTAACTTATAATAATAATAATAATAATAATAATAATGTTGCATAACTCATCTTGGGATATGTTGTACTAAGAGGAAAGGTAAGGAAGGGTTCTTCTGTATTCTATGACATTTTGTCATAATATCAATTGGAGGAAAACTGTCTGCCACTTTGGCTGCCCGATGACAAACTAATTGATACTTTTCCAATAATTATTAACTATGAAATCTAATTTTACCTATATTTTCCAAAAGTTTGGGTCAAATCCAAATCAGAATGTTTTGGCTAGTCGGTTTGGTTAATTAGCATTGGCCATTTTTCAGATCAGAACACAGGAAAGATTAAAATGGAGGATTGCATGGCCCTAGGTGATTAATGTGTGTGCATATACAATGGCAGGCATTTGCTACCAAAAAGCAAAAAATAAACAGCATACATTCTACAGTTATAAGCCATGATGATCTGATCTTCACCTTTGCATTACCTATTGTTAATGAGCCACTTAATAAGCTTTGATAATAATGAAATTTTTAGAAAGAAAAACTCTCCTATGGTTGTTGAATGAGTCATAGATACACATTAATTATCTATATTACACAACAGTATATAAACATGGTAAAATAATTGGTCATTGGATTTGCTGTTTGTTGTCTTTTGCTTAATTTAAGTTCATGATATTTTTTTTCTGCGTAAGTGACCTATGGATGCCCCTTTTGTTAATACAGTAAACCTTAAAGTGACCCCTTAAATCGAATTATCCAGACTTCCTGCTGATAATTTCTTAGGTCAGGTTCTAAATTGCTCATCACATCCTTTACTACTGTATGATCTTATTTCAACTTACAATAACTGTAATACACTAAGTTCTGGAGCAGATTCCTCTGGGACTCAATGTCTGGCTGGGGACCGTCATGTCAAATGGTCTTTTTGGACTTTTCTTAATATTTTTTTTTATATATATATTTTTAAATATCAGTATATTTTAACAACAATATGTCCTTCCCTATTTTTTCTCTTGCTTTAACATATCTTGAGATGTGTTGGTTTTCGAGCCTATCAAGGCTCTCGATTTTATGTTGCAGTAATGTATTGAATTCATATCAAGAGAAACTGGGTCCTCAACCAAATTTGTTGAATGTTAAAGGGGTTCTTCTAATAGCTTATCAATATGAGATCTGCGGAGGTCCGACTCCCTGTGGGGGTCACACTCCCAGTACCCCCACAATCAGCTGTCTGAAGAGGTAGTGGTGCTAGTGCGAGCACTGCTTCCTCTTCAAAATCACCTGCATGTCTTCTCGCTTGTAGTGGTGGCCCAGTGTAATTACAACTGCTCATCCCATTCAATCGGACCCTCACCAATCTGATATTGATGACCTGGTTGGATGGATACACTGTAGGTCATCGATATCTTTTCACTACACAGCCTTTTTTAAGGGGTTTTCCAAGAAAATAATGTTAATGACCTATCTTCAGGATAGGACATCAGTATCTGATCAATGGAGGTCTGATTCCTGGTCTGATCATCTGGTTGAAGAGGCCACGGTGCTCCGGTGAGTGCTGCTTTCTCTTATTAGGCCAATAAGGTCTCGTTCATTAGTCAAGGTGCAGCTCAGTCCCATTGAAGTCAATTGACCTTGGCTACAATACTAAGCATAGCCACTATACAATGTATAGTGCTGTGCTTGATAAGACACAGTGCTCATAGAAGCACCACAATCTATTAAAATAACTGATCATTGTGGGTGTTGGATGTCAGACCCCCACCCTCTCACATATTGATGACCTACCTGCTTAAGGGTGGACAGCTTCTGTCTTCACGTTTGTTTATATGTGTAAAGTGCATACCATACATTGCTATATTGCTATCCCCTTAGAAGAAGGCAAAATAACAAAACCATGTTCCATGTAAAATCTTAATTGGTCATATTAATGCCATATCTGAGAGCTGTTTTCACTTAAGTAGTAGATCTCAGTCTGGTGGACCTAGAGCTTGGTCTGGTTTCTATGGGTCGAGCATTGGGGGTGATCCAGATAACTGGAAGAATTGTGGTGGATGCAACAGCCTACCTCCTAGTATTAGGTTCAGTAAACATCTGATACTTCACCCTTAGGCCTCATGCACACAAACGTATTTTCATTCCGTGTCTGTTCCGTTTTTTTTGCGGACCGTATACGGAACCATTAATTTCAATGGGTTCGCAAATATCTGTATGTCCGTATTTCCACTCTGCAATAAAATAGAACATGTCCTATTATTGCCCGCATTATGGACAAGGATAGGACTTTTCTATTAGGGGCCAGCTGTTCTGTTTCGCAAAATATGGAATGCACAGGGATGTCATCCGTATTTTTTGCAAATCCGTTTTTCTGCGGACAGCAAAATACATACGGTCGTGTGAATGAGGCTCATACCTTTTAGGGTTGTTGCTGCTGACGACACATGTGGTCTAATCAGTTTTGCGATCTAAGATTAAATCACTAGCTATCTGGATTAACCACATCCAGTGTGGACACTTGGTGTTTAGCTTCACAGCAACACCCCTAGAGGCTACAGCTGGGGGTACCTACACATTTGTTGGTGATGAATGCAAGGACTTCATTTAATCACTGAATGTCCTCTGCAACCACTATATCCCACTGTATTCCCCAGCTTGTAGTTTTTTTTCTGCCTGAGATACCTGGCTACCTGGGTTTCAGCTTTCTCCACATTTTTCACATATTTATACCAATAATATTTTTTTTTTTATTTTAAACGTCCTCACAGGCAGTGACTAACTATTAAACACTTGGACAAAAAAAAACTTCAACGTCTACACCTTTAAACATACATAATGAGTCTTTCTTCTGCCTCTAAAAAAGAGAATACTCTGGGAAAATCAGCTAAATATTGCAAGGCTAAATTTGATAGCAACATTATCAATATACTGTATATAGAACCTAAGAACTAATCAAAACAGGAGAAACAAATGAAGTAATTATGTAAGGTGAGAACAGAAGGAGCCGGAAGTAATGTATGATTACACAAGGTCATTAGAAGAAATGTGTTTGAGAAGAAACATTTATTAAGATACATTGTTTGATCATTTATTTCAACTCCAAGCAGAGTTTGGAATACAATCTCCCCATTAGCATGACCTTGGAGGGATTATCATATCTTTTTAAATGCTGGATGAATTTGTGTTCAATTAGTTTTATGTACACGGAGACTCATTACAATTATATAGCCTTTTAAAGGCAAGGTGGAAAAAAATGGGTTATTGAAAAGCATTGTAAATTAACTCATTTAGCTACAGTCCAAGCTCTAGAATATATCAGTTGTTTCCAATGAATGCCTTCGCAATGACTAATGATGAAAAAGTAGATGTATCATCAAAAGTATTGAGGACCTGGAGACCCTTTTTTTTTAAAGAACTATGGAAAGTAATTTAGGAAGATGCAAATGGAAAATGCAAATGTGATCGCACACTACATCCAGCACTCTGCCCTCCATGCTGGATGAGACATTGGTTTATATTTTGGCCAAAGCATAGTAAGCCACTCACCGCGTCAAGGTCGTCTCAATTGAGTGGTCCCTAACTCTTAGGAAGATATTTCTTCAAAAAAGCAACCTTTTTGAAGCCTTTTTTAAAAAAAATATTCAGCACTGTGCAAAAGTTCTAGACCTGGTGGACAGGTGTAGACAAATCCTGCAAAGGAAGAATTCTTTAAAAAAATAGAAGTGTTGATAGTTTAAAGTTATTCTGCAGCAGGACAACGACCCAGAACATACAGCCAATGTCATTATGAACTATCTTGTCACGAGGGTGTCAAGAGCCACGTCTGACTCCGTTATACCCGGGGTCAGGAAGTCGCAGCGGGTGGCTGCGCGTTCTATGTACAAAGACAGTGCTGTTTCGTAATGGTAGCTTTCTAGGTTTGCCTTGCAATCCTTTTTGGCTCACTCAGGGATCCGTAGCTTCTTCTCCTCAGCTGTTTCTTGTCCAGCAATCCCAACCTCCTTATATTCCCCTCTCCCACTTCTCTGGTTGCCAGATATAATGTAATGACCGGCGTCACGCAAAGGGAGGGAAATGGGAAGGCCCTGTCCAAGGGAGAGAAAAAGGTGGTGACCCCTGACTCACCTTGCGGCTGGCACCTGACTGCCTTGACGTCCCTAGACGGGTTCCTCACCCGTACGCCGATCACGTGCCTAAACCCTGGCTTTCCCCAAGATGAGCCCTACGTAGTGAACAGGGCGGTGGGATCACTAGTCTGCACCACTGACACTAAGAGGAAAACACCAAGGAGAGGACAGACAATACAGACAAACATATACAGGGAGTGCAGAATTATTAGGCAAGTTGTATTTTTGAGGATTAATTTTATTATTGAACAACAACCATGTTCTCAATGAACCCAAAAAACTCATTAATATCAAAGCTGAATATTTTTGGAAGTAGTTTTTAGTTTGTTTTTAGTTTTAGCTATTTTAGGGGGATATCTGTGTGTGCAGGTGACTATTACTGTGCATAATTATTAGGCAACTTAACAAAAAACAAATATATACCCATTTCAATTATTTATTTTTACCAGTGAAACCAATATAACATCTCAACATTCACAAATATACATTTCTGACATTCAAAAACAAAACAAAAACAAATCAGTGACCAATATAGCCACCTTTCTTTGCAAGGACACTCAAAAGCCTGCCATCCATGGATTCTGTCAGTGTTTTGATCTGTTCACCATCAACATTGCGTGCAGCAGCAACCACAGCCTCCCAGACACTGTTCAGAGAGGTGTACTGTTTTCCCTCCTTGTAAATCTCACATTTGATGATGGACCACAGGTTCTCAATGGGGTTCAGATCAGGTGAACAAGGAGGCCATGTCATTAGATTTTCTTCTTTTATACCCTTTCTTGCCAGCCACGCTGTGGAGTACTTGGACGCGTGTGATGGAGCATTGTCCTGCATGAAAATCATGTTTTTCTTGAAGGATGCAGACTTCTTCCTGTACCACTGCTTGAAGAAGGTGTCTTCCAGAAACTGGCAGTAGGACTGGGAGTTGAGCTTGACTCCATCCTCAACCCGAAAAGGCCCCACAAGCTCATCTTTGATGATACCAGCCCAAACCAGTACTCCACCTCCACCTTGCTGGCGTCTGAGTCGGACTGGAGCTCTCTGCCCTTTACCAATCCAGCCACGGGCCCATCCATCTGGCCCATCAAGACTCACTCTCATTTCATCAGTCCATAAAACCTTAGAAAAATCAGTCTTGAGATATTTCTTGGCCCAGTCTTGACGTTTCAGCTTGTGTGTCTTGTTCAGTGGTGGTCGTCTTTCAGCCTTTCTTACCTTGGCCATGTCTCTGAGTATTGCACACCTTGTGCTTTTGGGCACTCCAGTGATGTTGCAGCTCTGAAATATGGCCAAACTGGTGGCAAGTGGCATCTTGGCAGCTGCACGCTTGACTTTTCTCAGTTCATGAGCAGTTATTTTGCGCCTTGGTTTTTCCACACGCTTCTTGCGACCCTGTTGACTATTTTGAATGAAACGCTTGATTGTTCGATGATAACGCTTCAGAAGCTTTGCAATTTTAAGAGTGCTGCATCCCTCTGCAAGATATCTCACTATTTTTGACTTTTCTGAGCCTGTCAAGTCCTTCTTTTGACCCATTTTGCCAAAGGAAAGGAAGTTGCCTAATAATTATGCACACCTAATATAGGGTGTTGATGTCATTAGACCACACCCCTTCTCATTACAGAGATGCACATCACCTAATATGCTTAATTGGTAGTAGGCTTTCGAGCCTATACAGCTTGGAGTAAGACAACATGCATAAAGAGGATGATGTGGTCAAAATACTCATTTGCCTAATAATTCTGAACTCCCTGTAATCCCAGGTGGGCGACAACAGCAGACCACCAAGGCCCAACAGGGATCCAGAGGGTAACGTTCTGGAACAACAACCAGGGAACACAGCTACACAGCTCCAGTGGGTCAGTATAGAAGTCCAGGCAGGAAGCTCTATATCTGGCAACCAGAGAAGTGGGAGATGGGAATATAAGGAGGTTGGGAGTGCTGGACAAGGAACAGCTGAGGAAAAGGAGCTACGGATCGCTGAGTGAGCCAAAAAGGATTGCAAGGCAAACCTAGAAAGCTACCATTACGAAACAGCACTGTCTTTGTACATAGAACGCGCAGCCACCTGCTGCGACTTCCTGACCCCGGGTATAACGGAGTCAGACGTGGCTCTTGACACCCTCGTGACATATCTTCATCGTAAAGAAGAACAAAGAGTCCCAGAAGTGATGATATGGCCCCCACAGAGCCCTGATCTCAACATTGTCAAGTCTGTCTGGGATTACATGAAGAGACAGAAGGATTTGAGCAAGCCTACCTCAACAGTAGATCTATGGTTAGTTCACCTCCCTGCCAAGTCTCTTTAACAGCTGTATATAAGTGTACCTAATAAAAACTGATGCTGTTTTGAAGGCAAAGGGTGGTCACACCAAATATTGATTGGATTTAGATTTCTTGTTTTTTGTTCATTCACTTTGCATTGCGTTAATTGATAAACAAAATAAGCTATTAACACTTCTATTTCAGAAAGCATTTTTACTTTGAATGGCGCTGTGCTTGGTAAGCTTTGTGGAAGACTCAGTGCTCACAGGAGCACCACAATCTCTTCAAGCAGCTGATCACTGTAGTGTCGGAAGTCAGAGTCCTACAAAGAGTCCAGTGTTATGGTAAGTCTAGTTATTTGACAAGAAGAGGTTTTAGACCTATTTTACGTCACTTGTGCCATCAAATTCTGTAAACCGTGTACAAAAACTAGTCTTCTGATCAGTCAAGTATAATTTTCTTTCACTGGTCTAAAACTAAGATGTTTGATACAATTTTTTATTTTATTTTGTATTTATTTATTGATACTTTAAAGTCCCCTCCCAACTTGCCTTCAGTACCCCTAACTTTATTAAGCTAGATTGGTAGAAGCTTTAATAGCCACCAATACTGTGACACCGGAAGACAGAACAATTTCTTTACCCAATATTAGAAGAGTGGAATTTCCACTAAAGTCAAACTTTTGAAGAAAAAAAAAGAGAATTCAGCTTTAGGCCATTCACATGGAGAACTCATTTCTACTCAAGACTTTACTTGTGTAGATATTACCTACTGTCCTCCACAGCTAAAGCCTGTTTTGTACATGGCAAAATGACAACTAAGCAATATTGGCATGAGCTGCTTGGTATGGCATGAAAGCATAGGACATACAATTACCAGGTGCAGCCATTTAGACGTCATGCTGTCATGGTCAGCATAGACTTCAGTTATAGCTTAGGAGAAAACATTGAGGGTTTAATGGAATGATGACCTTCAGGAAAGTAAAACTGATTGCGGAGTGTTACAGTATGTGGGTGTTGATTAAAGTACAATTTACAGTTCTTGCCAGGGGTCAGACTTTAAGGGAGATTTAAAGGATTTTTCCCATAACAGGTATTGGTGATTTTTTAGCAATGGTATTCCATCAATGTCAGACAGGCAGCTATTAAGGCCCACTCCAACCTCCAGAATGGGCCCCTGGAAGTGAAGGAGAGCACACCTTGCAAAGTGTTCCAAAATACCCGAGCGAGCGCACTCAGCTGTTTTTTTAAATTCACATAGCGGTGAATGGAGAGAGCACCATGAATGCACGACTGCCTTTTTTTTAACCACTATGGTGAGGCTGAAAGTCAGCACTCCGCTATTTTGGAAAACTCTCATAGAGGTGACTAGAGGGTGTCTGGGCATGTGCGGCTGTTCTCTGTTCACTATGGGGGCCCCATTCTGGAGATAGGAGCTAGTCCTAGATGTGGGACTCAGACCTATCTGAGATTGATATCATATTCTAACTATATGCCATCAATGTCTGATATGTAACTATCAATAACCCTGGACATATCCCTATTTTCCCCTAAACAGCCCCAGTGATATGAGCATTAGAGCATCGCACAGGGCAAAGTTTTTTTTTTTTTTGGAGATCCGGTGACATACTGGGCTCTCCATGTGTAAAGCTAGGCAGAGGCTTTCGCCTAGCAGTGAGCCTGGTGACATGACTGACACTAATGGGCGGGCATTAGCGCTGCCCTAGCCGTTTTACAGATCTGAACCCCCACAACCCCTTTAAGTGGCAGTGTATGGACAGAAAGTTTTAAAATCCTCCAAAGGTGTTACTATAATATATGTCTCATAGGATACATCAGATAACACAATTTGTAGGTACTTCTTACATTTATACATTTGTTTATTTGTTTAAGTTGTTAATATTGAATAACAAAAATAATATATTTATAAATAGATGAATCTTTGATAAATAATAATAATAACAATAGTAATAAAAACATAACATAACACATCCTTAAAATGATAAATGCATGTTCCTACATAACTGCTATGACAGACAAGAGATGGAAATCCACTCAAACCATTAAACGTCTTTATTATTACAGCCAAACAGATGTAGCAAAAGGAATTTATCTAGACATTTTGACCAGCCTAAGGGTCAATCACATGCTATTTCTGAACAAGTAAAACTGGGTCAAACATCCTGTAGCAGCATATATTTATATATGAAACACCCAATAATAGTTAAAGACAGATGGTAAATTTGGAGCATGGTGAGCTTCCAGCTTCAGGACTTGAAGTTTGAAAGCCACACGTTGACAGAGATGAAAAAAATTATTTATTTATTTATTTTGTGTTTTTGACTGCTCTCAATGTAAAACAGAAACAGGGAAATTCAATTTACAAAAATCTTCTAGGTTAAATAAGGTTGCACATTTTTGAAATTTTTAATCTGACCTTTCTACCTTATTAAGGCAACTTTCACACTAGCATTTCTATTGGATCCGGCAGGGTTCAGAAAAATGCTTCCGTTACTGCTAATACAACCATCTGTGTCCGTTATGAACAGATCCGGTTGTATTATCTTTAACATAGCAAGGACTGATCCATCATGAACTCTATTGAAAGTCAATGGGGACGGATCCATTTTCTATTGTGTCAGATTGTGTCCCCATTGGCTTGCATTGTGGGTCATGACGGATCCGTTTGGTCCGCATCCCATGACGGAAATAAAACCACAGCATGCAGCGTTTTGCTCTCCGGGATGAGAACGCAACCAAATGGAACGGAATGCATTTTGCAGCACTCCATTCTGTTCAGTAACGTTTTGTCCCAATTGACAATGAATGGGGACAAAACTGAAGTGTTTTTTTTTTCCGGTATTGAGACCCTATGATGGATCTCAATACTGGAAAGTAGAAACTCTAGTGTGAAAGTAGCCTAAGTACTGCAGTTTTTCATAATACAAATTCAATTTATCATTATAGCATGCTGGCAAAACCCTCAACAAATTACTATTTCAACCACTGTGTGGTGGCATACTGTATAGACGCATGTAGAATAAGCAACTCCCAACAGAGCATCACAAAATATTTTCGGTATGTATATATTTTATACAGCATATTTAAACTGCCCTTAAAAGTCTTGAATGACACTTTGAGGTCTCCTAGGACTGTATCTATAACACCTTTCAAGCTCTTTCACCTGAAAACATCATTAGTAATGTCAAAGTGACAGTAATATATATGGCTATGGGTAAACGAATGGTAACTTCTGGTAACTATCAGCCTGTTTAATAACACAATGTATGGTCCGATTTTATTTTTAAATCAAAACATGGTCCATGTATTAACTTTGTCTACATGATAAATGTGACTTGCTGTAGTGACACCACCCCTTTAAGGACAAAGGACACTCATTTAATGACAATGAGGTTCACGTCTCAGACACAGAACAGGAGTGGTTCAAAAGAGGCATGAAAGAAATTATTCATATTAAATAGGACAAAACAAAATTGAATAGAGATGGCGGGGTGCATCAATTGCCTGCCACTTACAATGCTGTTCTAGCACCTCACCCAAGGCGGTTTAATCACAGCTCATAGCTTCAGTCGTGCAAATGCAATCAACATCTTACCACCATGAATGAAGCATGATTCACCAATGTCAGAGACCCCTTGTACAAGCCATTTTAATTGAGAAAGACAGTTAGACGACTAGCAAAATGTATTAAGGAAGAGAAAATTACAATTCCTGTTGCTCTAAATTATTACAACTGATATTCCTTCCATTCCATTTAATAATCTGGTCACCCACCTCTGATCTCTTTCTAGCTCTCCTATATCTTTTATATCATGGGGAGCCCAAAACTATATCCTAAAGTCAAGATGAGGGATTTTCAGAGGGGAAATATTAGAGAGATTAGCTCTCTTGTCATATACCCTAAAATCACATTTGCTTTTGCAGCTGCTGCTTGACATTGAGCACTGTTTACTGCTTGACTTACTATAAGTCAGATTGTCGGTCTTTAGAGTAAATTTATCAGAGACAGTTGATGGCAGCTAGCAATGAGCAACATGTTGTATGGTTTGTGTCTAGGTGCCTTAAACCTTCGCGAATATGAATAAGATGTGATATCAAATGTTTTCTTTCTCAGAGCAGATTGTCTGTCTGTTTTTTTTTCTTTGCCTGGTGATATAAAAAGATATTTCTGTGTTTGCACCAAGGGAACAAGGCTTTGTCTAAGTTTCTGCATACCAAAAAATTCAAAACATATTTACAAAATCCAAGAAACCCGTTGAGTTCTACCTCGGCAAGCAATGTAAGCACAATGTAAATTCTGTAGGTGTAAAAAACACTTGTTCTCCTAGATCCTTGCAATTAATAAATGCAACGGCTTTCACTGGAACAAATTATGACTCTCATATAATTGTCAAGTTTAATGAGCACTACGTTGGATTGCCACCGTTTTCCCGAGGACCAAGACCCTCCTGTGAAAGCTCCCGAACATCTTGTTTTATTACGGGATATCATTACGTCTTGTTATGTGTATAAATTCATTGAGCGCTTTAATTTTATCCTGGAGTCTTCATTTTTTATTCAGCCTGTGGCTTCATTAAAATTTCTCAGAATTAAGGCTTCCTTCAGTGTATTACAGCATGGGGTTTCGGTTTTTTAGATAGCCGAGCCAGTCTTTAACAAGGCGAACCTCACATTGAAAGTCTAATTTCCGGTATCCATATTTTCGTAGTGTTTCATATTTATGATAATATTTTTCATATTGCTTTTTGCCTCCTTGCAGTGCAGAAGCCAGGATAATTGAATAGTAATACCGCTTAAATTATGTTCATGTGCTTTTGAGGATGGAAGCAGACGGTTTCTACGTACACTAAATGACCGCTATTCTCATGTGAGGGCTCCATTCGGTCCTCCAGTATTCATTACAGTGTCATTGAAAATTATTTACTGAGATTCTGCGCCAAAAAGTACTATATGGTTACAAAAATAGAATTAATATGGCAGCAAAAGATGAAAGGACTGGTTTTAATCATATCAAGCTAGAATGGACCTAAGCTACAATACAAGACACAACCTATGAACAAAATGGTGATCTTTCTGCCGGGGGGCAATTATACTTATTTCTAGCCTTAGACAAGTCTTTTAATCGTTTGGTAAAAATGGCATGTGCTGGAGACTGGTCATCTTTAGGGATGAGCGAACTTGTGGACCGTGAAACGGATCCATCTGGTCCTCTCCTGCATAACGGAAACCAGACTGATCCGTTATGTGACCCATAGACTTCTATTATGGCAGAATGCAAAACAGAATGCCTCTTTAAGGCTTCCATGGTGCATTCCGTCCTAGAATTCCATTATGGCCCGTGGTAACAGAATCCATGTCGGAATTGTAATAAAAACGGAACCCCAAACTGGAACTTGCAAAACACAAGTTCACTCATCCCTAGTCATCTTCTCTTAGTCGATCCAATATTTTACAGGTTACAGCAGCAGTTTGTGCTCTAGAGCTCCTCTTCCTACTCTTACTCAATGCAGGAAGTTCTCAAGAGGAAGTTAGGGAATTATTTGCAGTATTTTATTCACCCAGTCACCTGAAGTTTTCGACAAATAAACACTATTGATTTATTTTCTTCCAACTCCTTTCCATTAAATCTTGCATAGTTTTCCCCCCCCGTAGTCCACTACAGAATACAGTCCCATCCACCACAGAAACACAGTTCAAATATTACTCTCGCCAAAAAAGCCCTCCACAATGCTGTATCTCCCTACATATGCCTTCCTTTCTGTCTGCTACCTTCCTGGTGCTCTCTGTTCTGCCAATGATGTAAGGTTAACATTCTCCATAATCTGAACCTCTCACTCTCTGTTGCAACAGTTTTCTCGAGCTCCATCAGTTCTCTAGAGGGCACTGCCCCATGCCATCAGCTTAACCCCAACTTCCATTGCGTTAAACGTGCTTCAAAAATTCATCTTTTTGCGCAGGCTTATGATGTTCCCTAAACTGACTTCCCGTACACCCCCCCCCCTTTCCCCATTCTTCAGATCTGAACACCTTCATCTGACAGTAATCCCCACACCCAGTGTATTCACTAATAGATTAAGGTTGTAAATGGGACCTCCCTTCATTAAAAGGGTTGTCCCAGAATGACAACTTATCTCCTATCTA
Source organism: Bufo bufo (assembly GCF_905171765.1). NCBI lineage: Eukaryota > Metazoa > Chordata > Amphibia > Anura > Bufonidae > Bufo > Bufo bufo. Next base: position 124,107,268 of record NC_053398.1, read on the forward strand.
AAAATACGTCTCTAATTTGTTCGGTGAGGGTCCAACCACTGTAACCCTCATGATCAAGAAATGGTGGTCTGGCATACATATTTCTGCTCCATTCAAAGTCTATTGGACTGCCAAAGATCCAGCAGCCCCATGTAGGTTAAAAGCATTGCCATGTCATATCCTCAACCATCATTCCACTCAAGGACCCCTTATCTTGTGATTAGAGATGAGCGAACTTCTGTTTTAAGTTCGGCGTCTAAAGTTCGGCTTCCGGTTAGCGGAGGATCCCGATATGGATTCCGAATTCCGTTGTGGTCCGTGGTAGCGGAATCAATAATGGCCATTATTGATTCCGCTACCACGGACCACAACAGAATTCGGAAACCATATCGGGATCCTCCACTAACCGGAAGCCGAACTTTAGACGCCGAACTTAAAACAGAAGTTCGCTCATCTCTACTTGTGATGGGTCAAACCCTCATTAATCAGACACTTAGCACGCATCCTATGGACAGAGGCGGCTCTTACATTAGGCCACTTAGGCCACCGCCTAAGGCCTCGCGCTGGTGGGGGCCTCGCTCTGGCTCCCACCCGACACCGCCACAAGTACTTGCGGCAGTGTCGGGTGGGAGCGTCGTTAGGTCAAAACATTACAGGCCCCGAATGCTATTCCCCACGCCCCTTGAACTTGTCTGTCCACTAATGCTAGGCTGCTGCGCGGTCATGAATTCAGTCACTTGACAAGGCGACCCAGTCATGCGGTGCGTTACGTGCGTAATCTCGCGAGACCGGCGGGAGGTCACAGGTCTCGCAGGATTACGCGCCACAGGATGGGGTTGCGCTGTCAAGTGACTGAAGTTGAACTCATGCCCGCGCAGCAGCCTAGCAGATCAGCGGACAAGTACAAGGTTGGGGGGGGGAATTTCATAATATGAAGCAGTGTGTGGGCAAATTTGTGAGGCAGTGTGGGGGGACAAATTACTTAATGGGGGCAGTGTGGGGGGGACAAATTACTTAATGGGGGCAGTGTGGGGGGACAAATTACCTAATGGGGGCAGTGTGGGGGGACAAATTACTTAATGGGGGCAGTGTGGGGGGCAAATTACTTAATGGGGCAGTGTGGGGGGACAAATTACTTAATGGGGGCTGTGTGGGGTGACAAATTACTTAATGGGGGCTGTGTGGGGGGCAAATTACTTAATGTGGGCTGTGTGGGGGGACAAATTACTTAATGGGGGCAGTGTGGGGTGACAAATTACTTAATGGGGGCTGTGTGGGGGGCAAATCACTTAATGGGGGCTGTGTGGGGGGCAAATCACTTAATGTGGGCAGTGTGGGGTGACAATTTACTTAATGGGGCAATGTGGGGGACAGTATTACTAATGAGAGCATTCTAGAAGGGAATTACTATTGGTGGGACTATGAGGAGTACTATTACTATGGGGGGCACTAATATTTCTTCAGGATAGTATTTGGGGGCACAGTGAGCAGCAGGATAACACTGTGGGGGATCCAGGTTGGGGGATGATGATAGAAATGTGAGGAAGCTAAGATGTCTGTGTGTCACACTCTGCAGAGACGAGGCGGCTGAGAGAAGTGTCCGGGACCGAATGGAGAAGATGATGACAGAGAAGATCTACACCGGAGGAGACGTCACCTGGAGGCCCTGGATGTGACCGGTATGTGCTGCTGTATAGCAAGTACAGCACAATGCGGTGTGTGGGGGGAGGGTCGATTTAGAGAACTGGGCCAGGGTTAATGCAAAGTGTTAATATGTACTGTGTTGTCACTGTGCATATTAACCCTTTACTGTGATGTCACTGCATATTAAAGGGGTACTCCGGGATAGGAAAATAAATCCCCTATCCAAAGGATAGAAGACAAGTGTCTGATCAGGGGGGTCTGGCCGTTGGGATCCCCCACGATCTCCTGTATGGTACTCCGGATCTCCTTGTGCCCAAAGCGGTGGTCAACACTCCCTCTCCATGTATCTATGGGAGAGCCGCAGATACAGCACTTGTGTATCTCCGAGTCCTCCATAGAGATACATGGAGGGGGGAGTGTTGACCACACCACCGCTCCGTGCGGTGGTTGACACAGCTTATTTCTTGAGGATTGAGGCGGGGCGCCGTACAGGAGATCACGAGCATCCCAACAATCTTTGTGGGGGCCTCATGTTCGAGTTTCGCCTAAGGCCTCACAAAGTCTAGAGCCGCCTCTGCCTATGGAAAAGTGATGTTATCATTCTGAGACAACCCATTAAAGCTACATCTCCCTAATAGGCTCCTTGATTTTATTTTATTTTTCCAGGATAATTCCTTTAACCCTTCACTCTTCTGCTTTAAGCATACCTGTGTCATGTCTCAGTGTAACCTATCCAGGTAAAAGCAGATCAACCAGAAACATCACCGATCGTCTTAGAATTAATGTGCATGATTCATATTCTGCTATGCATCAACCAAACTGTTTCACACAGATTCCTTGCAGACTGTGGACGCCGCTCGTACCGACTGAATGCTCGGGGCTTAGGCATAATTTTGGATCTGACACCTCTAGTGGTAGCATTAGAGATCGCAGCTGCCTATGCCTTCCACAGCAGAACAAATTACAGGTCTGGAGCCTGGTATCTTGCAAGCACTGAAGCCATGACTATTTCAGTAATGAACATACTACACAAATGGCATCATTCATTACAAGCAGTAAATGAAGAGAGACGCGGGGAAGAAGAAAGGCAGCAATCTCTGTAATAGTCACGGAATTATATTGTAGTATATGTCATATAACGGCAGAGATGTCCACAGTGCAATTACATGGAGTCCTAATGCATTGCATCCAGCGTAAATACACCGTCTGCTATTCATGAAAATAGATGGTCATGTCTTTCACTGACAAAACTCGTTCATTTCCAGGATAAATACAGGACAGAATTGCATTAGGATATCTAATAGAATTATAGGGGGTTTCCTAGGGTCTATCTTTGGGAAAATAAGCACCGGCATGACGTCTCCCCATACACTGTGCGGTGGATGGAGCTGGTTCCTGCAGCATCGCTCTCCTCCACTTCAGAAGGAGCAGCTCCCTCCACTACACGTTCCTGTCACTATTTCCGATGCCTAAGGCTGCTTTCACACTCGCGTTTGGTGAGGATCCGTTATGGATCTGCACAGACGGATCCGTTCAGATAATACAACCGTCTGCATCCGTTCAGAAAGGATCCGTTTGTATTATCTTTAACATAGCCAAGACGGATCCGTCATGAACACCATTGAAAGTCAATGAAAGACGGATCAGTTTTCTATTGTGTCATAGAAAACGGATCCGTCCCCATTGACTTACATTGCGTGTCAGGACGGATCCATTTGGCTCAGTTTCGTCAGACGGACACCAAAATGCTGCAAGCAGCCTCTAAAGCGGAATGGAGACGGAACGGAGACAAACTGATGCATTCTGAGCGGATCCTTTTCCATTTTAGAATGCATTAGGTCAAAACTGATCCATTTTGGACCGCCTGTGAGAGACCTGGAAGGATCTCACAAACGGAAAGCCAAAACACCAGTGTGAAAGTAGCCTAAGCTACTGATAAGTGGGATGGTGGGAGTCGGACTCCTGCCAATCAGATAAGGATAGGCCATCGATAAAAAATATCCTGGAAAAACCCTGTAATTATATACAGTAATGAAAGGCTTCATGGTTAGCATCTACTGGCCAACCAGTTTTCCACCGTGAACACCACCCACCAGTTTACAGGGGCTCTCCGACAGGTGTGAAAATCTTCCCCCCGGCCACACAGTCACATTTCCTGAAGCAGTTTTGGAAACCAAAATCAGAAGTGGATCATAAAAGGAGAAAATGTATAAAGGACAGATACGATTTTTCATGTATTTTGAATTCACTCCCGGATTCCAACCTGACTGCGTGGTCATTCCCCGCCACTTAGTCCCCCACACCGCTTAAAGGGAACCTGTCACCTCAAAAAGGCATATAAAACCGCTAGCATTACCTCATAGTAGCCCCCCAGTCTGTTAATAATCTGATGCTCCATATATTCAAAAAACGAAGTTTTAAGCGTCATCAGCGCTATCTTGCCGGTCAGCTTGAAGTCATGGGGGCAGCGGCTTCCTTGCTTTAAGTCAAGGTAAGCACGACCCCTAACCGTCCCCTCTCTTGTTTGATTGACAGCCTGCAGTGCGGCCGGGATCGCATAAACCTCGTGCATGCGCAGTGCGCCGCTGAAACCAGGCTAACAGCGGCAGCTGCAGACAGGATCGCGCCTTACCAGACTTATGCAATCCCGGCCGCACTTCAGGCAGTCAATCAAACGAAAGAGGGGACGGTTAGGGGTCGTGCTTACCTTGATAAAGCAAGGAAGCCGCTACCCCCTTGACTTCAAGCTGACCGGCAAGATAGCGCTGGTGGCGCTTAAAACATAGTTTTGTGAATCTATGGAGCATCAGATTACCGGATCAAACATAACAGACTGGGGGCTCCTATGAGGTAATGCTGGCGGTTTTATATGCATTTTTGAGGTGACAGGTTCCCTTTAATCTCCTGCCATTTCCAGAGGTGCCTCTCGGGTCTGTGTTTGCATGGTGGCGCCTCTGAATATGCAACACGACTGCAGCAGCCAATCCCTGGCCTCATGCTGTATACACGGTCACAACGGCAGCCTGTTTGTGTTTACTTGAATAACTTGTATCTGGCCCAAAAAGCATAGACCGGAGGTGAGGACTGGAGATGACTAAGTGATGAGTATCCAATCCTTTATTATTTTATACCATTTAGCGGAACTCGTGAGATTTTCAAATAAATTGGACAAAATCCTTCAATGCATCTCTGCCAATTCTGTTGCTCCCCCCGTCATGCTTATACTATGTCCATTGTGAATGAGGACAGGTCAAGTGACTGCAACAGGCAAATGTCGGCTGTCACAAAGGTCAGAACGTCACTACAGCAGCCAATACTGTACTGAAGAAAAAATCGGATCAGTAAGAATGGTGCCGTTTGTTTTATTCAGATAAGAGCACAGATACTGAAAAATCCTTTAAGAAAGATTATGAAGATGAAGAACATTAAAGGGGTTGTCTGACTCTTTAAAAGTGATGGCCTATCCTCAGGATTGGACTATCTGATGGCCGGGGTTCTGACACCCCCCACCCCCGTCGATCACCTCGGCGGTGAAACCACACAGCTTTCTCCATTATGCAGTACTGTTCTCATGGAAGTGAAGAGGTCCTGCTGTAGCCAGCTCTTGAGGATACGCCATCACTTGTAAAGGTTTGGTCAACCCCTTTGAGATTAGGCAAGGGGTAACAGGTGCAGAAGAGCTGAGTTTTCACATCTGGCCCAACTCATTCTGAGACCATGATTATTTGGGCTTTTGCATAGGACTTCAGTAAATTATTACAAAGTCACAAAGAGTTAAAAGGGGCTGTCTAACCTCAGACGTCGATGGCATACTGTATCTCTAGAATATAAGCCAACAATGTCTGAAAGGTGGGACCTACTCCTATCTCTAGAACGGAACATGCGCGGCCGTCCTCCATTCATTTCTATTGAAACTCGGAAAATATCCAAGCGCTGGCTTGGCTTACCTATTTCCGACAGTCCCATAGAGGTAGATGGAGCGGTGTTTGCACTTGTAAAGTGCACCCTCCATTTATGTATATTGGGAGTTAGCTCTGCTATTTTGGGGGTCCTGTTCTAGAGACCTGCAGCTATCTGACATTGGTTGCATATCCTAACAACCCCTAGGAAAAAAGCCCAACTCCTCTATACTCTACCTCTGAATATGCAATGAACAATATCCTTACAACATGATGCAATATAATATCATATTTCACATACACCTATACTAATAGCAGCTGAATGTCACCGGTCCATGTACTACCTGAAGCACTTACCGACAAATCTCATAGCAAAAATGCATCCATTAGCTAAATAGCCTCTGTTTCTTTATGAATGTATATTCAGGGTTAAAGGGGTTCTCTGGGCTTTTACTATTGATGACTTATCCTCAGGATAGGTCATCAATATCAGATCGACGGGGGTCCGACACCTGGGACCCCTGCTGGGCAGCTGCTGTCTATGGCAAAGACCATAAACTGCAGCAGTGGACAGGAAGAGAGAAGGGAGACGGCACGTGCGCACTGCGGGCTCTGTCTCCTCATACAGCTGATCGGCGGGGGTGCCGAGTGTCAGACCCCCGCCGATCTGATATTGATTACCTATCCTGAAGATAGGTTATCAATAGTAAAAACCAGGACAACCCCTTTACCTGAAAAGGGTGAAATTATCTCAGCACAGTGCAAAGTGTGCATAGAAATAGTAATATAATGAGTCGCTGGCCATGGTACTGAATTTTTCCCCTTCCACATGTCACATTGAGCTTATCGTATATACAGTATGTGCGCCCCTTACATGCGTGTTTAACTGAGTACCTTCCTTTCCCATGGAATACCAATTATAGCACCTTTCCCTAGAGCTGTGTAGAACTCTGCTCCTCTATTATTCCTCCTGGAATGGATGAATAAAATAACAGCTGGGTCGTAGATTGTGTATGGAAACACCCTATTCAAGGGAGTCTGTCTGCAGCTATGGCCATACAAGACTGCTCCCAATGCTCGGCAGGGGCTGGAGGAGCAGGACAAACATATTTTGTGGATTTATTTATCATCAGGGGTATTGTAAATATGAAAATGTATTCCACCAGGCTCTGCCCAGGAGGTGGAGCTTCACTGTGAAGTGCTCTCTGCATTTCGGCTTCTTCACAGCCCTTTCCCGCTGTTAAAGCTGTAGCATCAGAACAGGAGAGCACTACAGCCGGGGAGGGGCTGTGAAGTATCTGAACGCAGAGAGCACTGCACAGTGAAGCTCTGCCCTCAGGGCACTTGCAAGAGCAGAAAACAATGTCATGTTCACACCGCTTCTGATAATAAAAGCTCCACAAAATGTATGCTTGTCCTGCTCTTTTCAGCCCCTACCTAGAGATTTAAAGGGGTATTCCCATCTGGGACAATGGGGGCATATCACTAGTATATGCTCCTATTGGAGTGATGAGCGGCATGGGCAATATTCAAATTTGCAATATTTAGAAAATTTTTGGTTGAATATTCGCCATAAATTCGCAAATTCGAGAATGATCTCCACTTATTTTCTTGATTGTGAAAATCGCCAATCAGAAAATGTGCGCAAATTTTTTTGCGATACGTAAATTCGCAATCAACACTACTCCTAAAGTAAAAGACATTGCAGCCTTCTCATTGGCCCACAAGCAAGAAGCAGTGAGGGATCATGGGTAATGATGAAAAATTCTAGAATATTTGCGATTACAAATATATAGCACTACATTCTTGATATTCGTGAATTTTCGAAGAGCCAATATCCGCGATAAAAATTCGCAATTGGAATATTCGCAATCAACGCTATCCTAATGTCTGATAGGTGCTGGTCCCACCGCTGGGAGCCGCACCTATCTCCTAAATGGAGCTCTGAAAGTGATGGAGGGCGCACTGCACATGCACAGCCGCCCTCCATTCATTTCTATGGGCCACTGAAAATAGCTAAGCGCTCGCTCGGCTATTTCGGTCAGGCCTATAGAAGTGAATGGGAATGGTGGCTGGTTATGCGCCGTGCGCTCCCATTCACTTCTATGGGGAGAGCACTTAGTAGTAGCCAGACCAGAGTCCTCCAGCCATCACTTTGGTCCGCTCCATTTTCGATATAGCTGCCTGTCCCAGCGGTAGGACCCACACCTATCAGACAATGGGGGCATATCCTAGCAATAAGCTCTCATTGTTTCAGTAGAGACAACCCCTTTAAGCACTTTTTACATAGTCAAAACTGCTCACAGGCTCTATTTAATAAGGGGAATGACCACTTGCCATTTTATTGATACATTTCCAGGTGGAATAATAGAGAAATAACACTATGCAGAGTCCTAAGAAAGATGCTTCACAATATTTTTTATTTTTTATTTTTTTTATTCAAGTATTTTACTGGAGATATGTTGGGAGTGTTGACAAGTCCCCTTTAGTAAGTTTAGCCAATAAATATATGTAAAGTTTTTATTATTATTATTATTATTATTATTATTATTATTATTAGTAGTAGTAGTAGCATTAGCAGTAGTATTAATAATAGTCTTAGTAGCAGTAGTAATGGTATTAATATTGGTAGTAGTAGTAATACGAGTGGTATCAATGACAGTAGTATTAGTAGTAGTAATAGTGACAATAGCAGTAGTGATAATAGTAGAAGCAGCAGCAACAATGGTACTAAGAAGTAGCAATAATAAAATTATGATACAAAAATAAATAAATAATAATAAATATAAATTTCTGTAAAATATAAAAACTATAGACAAACTGTAAAAAAAAGAGCATTTGAAAGAATAAAATCTAGAACTTACTCGTCCAACTAGTATTGGTTCAGGTCCAGAAAACTCTTCCAGCACGAACATTTGATTCCACACCCAGCCTCTCTTGGATCTGTTTAATACTCTCTGTTCATCCATGATTCCAGTAAGTTCCGTGGTGGCTTCGGTGGAGAGTACATAGGATTCATTCCTTGGAGCCATATAGACATGAGGAAGAACAGCAATCCATAATATGAAGAATGGAGTCCAAACATCCATGAACGTTTCCCTAAGTCTTTCTGGCATCGTAACGCAAGTTGTAGGGAACACGGACAACATGAAACAATTGTTCTGCTCACATCCAGATTGTGGGCATCCGGTGCATCACGCAGAGAGGGAGATTTACTTGCAGCTGACCTGAGTGTTTATTGCTCAATAAACATAAGCACAAAAAGTTCATATTCGAGGGACATGACGTGTCGGGAATAATGTTCATTGAATTTTCCCTTAAAATGAAAAGAAAAGAAAAAAGATTTGCATGAGTAAAATTTGCAATGCAGATTATGCCATGTGTTTCTCAGCTAACAGGATTTATAGATCTAAAATTAAGGCATCCTACCAAGAGTAGAGGGACAAAAATCACAACCTTAAAGGTATATTTTCTATTTTTATTGAATTATTTTTTTTCCATTTCATAGACACTGTTAAGACTAACAATTTTTCCATTGATACTTATTAAAGGTTGCCTACCTGCCCAGCACCTTTCTTCCCGGTCAAATTATATGCTCCTGGTGCTTCTTGGATCATGTGCCGTACATTATCCATTGTCCTAGTCTGATCCACAATGAACATGTCAGTCATCACTGACAACACATTCATGGCCTTCCCCCTGAGCTCCATAATCACAGCGCATGCGTTAGAGCTGTCAGAGCATTAACTACTATCCCAACCCCTAACCAGGCCAGCTGCGCCTGCGCAGTTGGGATGTTTTGGCTGATGATGTCATGCAGGTCAGCGCCAGAGGCTGCCTGACTGCACAGCCTGGTTAGGGGGAGGGATAGTAGTCTATGTTCTGACGGTGCTAGCACCCTCAAAAAAGTCATTGAGGAAGATTTATCAATCCCCCTGTGGCATTAAAATGTTACAATTGTTTGTGCAAGTCCTACTTTGAACAGAAATTTGCAAAATATCACTCCTTCCTTGCCATGCTTGCCAATTTTGTTAAAAGTGGGCAATGCATGGGTGTGAGGGGTTAGGAGCTAAGCGTCCTGACACATTTACCATGCCTGAAACCTATACTAGCTCCTAGATGATGCAGATTACAGGTTGTGGCCCTAAGAACTGCTGAGATACGTCAAAATTATTATAATTTTGGTGCATCTCATGCCATCGCAATCTATGTCAAGATGAGCACTGTAAATGCCAGACTTGATGAATCACTCATTTGGATACTTGCAATTAAGAATGATGTAGTGAAGACATTGTGAAGAAGTTAGTAAGATAGGGAATTGGTGTCATGACACAAGAACACCAAAAAAACAATGCAATGCCCCCTCGGGTACAACACAGTGCGCCAGTTTCACTCACAGCGTTCCTTTAAGGAACTACCATAGGTATCTATAGTCATATGACATCTATGTGCCTTCATGTTTATCTGGAGCTATCGCCCTCTGTAGGTACATGCCTATAACTTGGATGGGGTGATTTTAGACATAGTTTAGGCAATCTGTAGACTACAAGAGTATCTTTAGGATCCTTGCGTCTTATGTGGGTGACAGAGATTTAGAATGACGAAAATGTGTCTTTATGTCTGTAATATCTACTGGGAATATCCTTGAATGATTGTGACATGAGGTAGAAAATTACTTAATATGTTTTCTCTTCTAGTCCAAAACTCATTGGTTTATTTGTTTGCTTCACTGATCAACACTGGCTGGAAAAGTTTTGAGACAAAATTGAGAATTTAAAAAGCTATTCCACTTATAACTGCCTATGAATAGCACTGTATGTTCTACACCGTGAGAAGAGGGAAATTTCATGCCGAGCAAGTGGTTCCCACTGTACACCACATCCAGGGGCATCTATAGGGTCCAAATAAAGGTAGAAATTGAAATACTTTACAATGAGGTCTTGAAATAGGTTCAAGTTAAGGAGCACATTTAGTGGCTCACTGGATAAATGGGGTCAACAAAGGCTGAGTCAGATGTCAAGAGCTACAGTAGGATACTTCATTGTTTGCCTTCACAGGTAACATTAAATTATTCCTATAACTTTGCAGAGCTCTCTATGGAAATATCTCATGCAAATCTGATATCAGCTTCAACAAACAGAATAGCTTGTGTGGTCAACCTGCTTCTAAGACTGCAAACAGAATTCTAACCCAGTTTATACCTACAAAATCCTCATTAAAGGGAACTGTCAAGTTCAGAAAACCCATTGTGATATTCACTGTTAGGGAATTAATATAGGGGGCGCCTCTTAAGACACTCTTCTCTTCTCCAGAGCAGAGAGAAGCTAGAGACATCATCTCTCACTCGGAAGGACCTGTCCTTTCCTACCTTATGCAGGCCAACCATTGATTTGGTAATGGGTGTATATCACTAGGATATGCCCTCAATGTCTTTTAGGCTTGGGTTCAACCTATAGGACCCACACCTATACTTATAACAGAGCCCACAAAGTGCTGAAGGGCACACCATGCATGCGTGGGCGCCCTCCATTCATTTCTATGGGAGTGCCGAAAGTAGCTGAGCGATGGCTCAGCTATTTCCCCATAGAAGAAAATGGATCGGTGGCTTCACTTGCATGGTGTGCTTCCCATTCATTTCAATGTGATTTCTGAAAATAGCTGAGCATGCCACTTGGCTATTTCCAGCAGTCCCATAGAAATGAACGGAGGGCGGAAGCGCATATGCAGTACTTTGTGGTACTTTGTATAGGTGCGGGTTCCAGAGGTGGGACTCACACCCATCAGTCTTTGGGGCATTTCCTAGCGATATGACCCCAATGTCCAGGAAGAGAATACCCATCCTGTGATGTTTCCTCAGAGAAATCAATATCTTACTGCCAGGTTGTCCTACAGGTGACCACTGTGGGTGCGATTAGGTGGAAACTTAGGGAAATGTATTGTCAAATGCTAATAACCCCTTTAATGTAGAAGCATAGCACTCCATTGAGGAAGAAAAGTGCTCTACTAGCCCTGACACAATAGATAGATAGATAGTCCCAAAATATTTGGCACATTGAGCAAATTTGTGCCTACAATGCTCTGTACTCAAATTACTGATGAAGACTAACCTTGAAGAAGAAGCTGGGATGCCTAGGTAATGATAAGTACCACTGTACAGAATAGACTATGATACGTAACTATTGATTCTGCATGTATCTATTCTTGATGTTCACCAGGGGACATGAATGTATTGGTCGGTCACAGATGACGCAAAAAGCCCATTGCCCCAAAAGCAATAATATGCAGATCTCAGGATCTACAGAGCATGCATTTGTCCAAATAAGCAACAGACCTGGAAGTTCAGCAATTTTTGTGCTGAGCACAGACTCACGCATAAATATAGACCTTGTGAAAATAAGTATTTTGAGGACACACATTTTTTAATACAGCCACCAGTTAAGAAATTGCCTATCCTTCTGAATCCAAAAAAAGTTTTTCTATTGTTAAGTTGGAACAAAGATAAATCATTCACGTCCAGGAGCTCATATAGATGTATAAGAATTTGAACATTTTCCCTTAGAAATAGGATGACATTAGAACATGATTTACAGAACGTGGAATAAATTATGTCATAATTTGGATATAGGAGTGTTAAGTGCTACATATAAAGAATGATGTCCCCATAGATTGGTAAATTTAAATGATCATCTAACAATCACTGAGGTGCATGTGCCAAATCCATTATAGTGATTTTCTATCTTCTTTATTTTTAACTTCGAGACCAAATTTCCAAATTTTTCTCATTAAGTGTTAGAATCTCCAGTTTATATCTGGACGGTATATGGTATTAAAGTATTGCGTGGATCAGTGATGATTTTTATAGATGTTTATTTGCAGAAGAGCTTGGCTACCATGAGTTACACTACATAGAACCAATTAAGTGAGTGCCTATAATCATCACTAAGGGCTGCATACCCATAGGGTAAAACAATAAAGCTGTATTCTTTGGGAGATGGTCAATGCTTAGTTGGAACCATCTGTTTTAAATACCCGATGTATCTGTGGTCATCACTGTAGGAGCCATCTTTGGCAGTGTATGGGGGCATCTATGGCTCATACTCTGGGAGGAACCTTTGGTAAGTACACCTAGGGGCATCTATGATATAGACACTTAGTAATGCATCTGTTTGGGGTGCTTGTTCCAATTTTTCATTTTCAAATGTTGGAAGGTATAGAACATTTAGGAAGCTGCAGGGGGCGAAAACCATAATGGGTGTTAAATTAAGCTCGACTAAACTATATCTAGTAGTTTTCACTCGTGAAAACAGATGCAGAGTCTAGAGCTTGACAACCCAATCCTTAGAGATTCAACCTGGAGTTTACTCTTACTCTATCAAGAAAGACAGCAGCTCTATTAAACACCATGATAAGGGAAGCTACTGTATTGGGGATTTCATATACCAACGCAAGATAAAACACCCTAATTTAAAACGTTTTTTTTTGTCTACTTCGACAATTTCCCCTCTTTATACTGCAACAGAGCCAAACCGTATAACACGGGATTATGAGCAATTTCTTCACTTCATTTAATCCTTTTACAAATCTACTCTGCATTAGTTAGAAAAAGGCAATTTTCTTCATCATCTTTTGTTCTTTTCCACAACAGAGCGGCATCATATTCAAATGGAAAAACAATCAATCCAACAAATGATTTTAATCATTATGTATATCAACAAATATGACTCACAATGTCTTGCTGCAAGTCCCCAAGCCCTAATGAAACTGGATAATCGTTACATGATACATATAAACCTTGTACAGAGGTTCCCTTTAATTATTGTGCTCTACGAGGTGGCAGAATTTGTCTGTCTCTTTCATGTGGCATAAATACGGTGGATTTCATTAATAAGGAAAAGGCTTTAGCACCAAAAAATTTTTTAATGTTCTTTTCACGTGTGAGAACAACATTGGAAATTACATATTGCTTTATGATCTTGACAACACGTGTGCCATCAAATGCATTCATATGCACCATGCTGATATCATGGCATAATAACACATTCAAAACATTTTAAAATATGTATTTATTCACTTGTTTATTTTATTTGTTCTAAATGGTTGTGGACAAGTTATGGGGCGACTTAGGAAGACCTTGTTCTACTCTACGCTAGGTTTCGAACAGTCCTTGCCAAAGTTATCGATGATATCAATGAGCTTCTTCCCTTCTTAAGCTATCAACAGAGCAAACAGCAATATACAACTTGGAAGATCCAGAGTCATGTTAAAGGATGTTCTCTTTGACGGCTACCATTTAGTTCCCACAATCCTTCAAATGAAATTAGTAAAATATTACAAAGCGGGACTGCATACTATGTATATATCAGGTATTATTCAAAGTACCATTGCTAACAGAGGGAACGGAGCTATGGTAGATGCAATAGTAGGTCTTTTTTGTTTCTTGAAGTTTGCAACTGAAAACCTATATGTACGTGATAAATCCCACAGTTACAATACAGTTTTCAAGTTATAGCAAAATGTGTTTGGTTATAGCTCAAAACCCATAATCCCAATGGTTGAAGCTCAAAGAAGCAATGGAAAAATTGTCTAACATCCTTTAAAAGGATGCTCTTTAGGTCACAGCATTTTTGAAGGGTAATCGTCCAAAATGGTGCCCTTTTCTGCCACAGTCTGTACTTAATGACTTCTACAGGTAGTGAGCTGAACTGATCTTTGACCATTTGCACTAATATAGCATCTAAAATTACCCATATGCTTGTATTATATTTCAACCGAAAATGTCTTCCACCCTAGTAAAACAATATGGTTTGAAGAGTGAAATTACTCAAAGTCGAAGAGAGTAAGTTGGACGTAAATTATTATGAGTTTGTGGATACACTCACACTGTAGGGTTATGGCAGATTGTCGTTGGTCTATTATACCATCGCTCTGGATTTTTTTATATTTTCCTTAATTTTGAAAAAGTCTCAAAAATCCACTATGAGTATAAAATGAACATTTTCTTACTGTGAAAGGCTCAACATATGGCAGTGGTCCACTAGTTTTCAAAATGGCCAAAAGTGTAGCCATAAATATGACCATAGAATGATGGCACAATGATAGGATAAAATCAGAAAAAAACAGAAATGAAAAATATAAAGACCTGCTTTAAGAAGTCTTTGTGTGCTCTGACTTCTATGTAGGGAAGAACAATCAAAATCAATCAGGAAGCATCCAACTCTACTCAAACCACCTAATTTACTATCTAGAACCTTAGAGTTCCTGGTTTCAAGAGAACACTTCATCTTACATCAACTTAAATTGATGTGTGTTAATAGACACTTGGCTGCCAACAATGAGAAGATCTCCTCAACAGGGTTTATTATGACCCACTGCTTAAGGGGTCCAAAGTCTACTTTCCAGCAACCAACCAATATAACAATATAACAACTCGATTGCTAATCTGACAATACAGAATGCCTTTGAATCTCTTATTTATCATTGAAAGCCCTTATGGCATGTTGAACTTAGTCCATGTTGGACTTCAGAGCAATTTGGAAGACCTGCTGAAGGGCACAGCGCTGTCTCACAACCAGCATCAATTACATGCTGCTTTTGTTATGTCCACAAAGTTAACCATTTTATCTTCAGCCTACATCTGTTGGTCATACCACAGCCTTTCGAAAGCCTCAGAGACCTTTGGTCTATCCAAGCTGGACCAAGTCATAAGTCTACGCAGGTGGTAACCTGTCCGACAGCTATATTAGGGATTTAGTTTTATAGATAGTTTCCATTTTATTGCCTTTTTAGAACAGGAAATGTATGAGTATTTAATCTGGATTGTCAAGCATGATTTATATATAATATTTTCTCCCAGAACATGCACTATAAGTAATTTCCTCCACCATAACTAGGCTTAAAAGTTCAATCACATCAGCAGTGGAGTAGATATAATGAACAGATTTTTACATTTTTCACGTCAGTTAATAATAGTTTTTGTCATATGCAGAGCCAGCTGTTACAAAAATTGAACATACACATTGAAAGTCGTAGCCCCCCCCAGCTGCCTTTACAAACTTCAGATCGGTGGCTCTTTGTTAGAGTCGTACTCAAAAACCCATTGAGCTTACTATTTTCTGCCGGCGTTTAATCCCAAAAGAATAATACTTCAGCTTTTCTCCCTACAGGGTTGATTTTTATTTTAAACTTTAACAAAGTTGGGATGAAGATATAATTGTGGCACTTCAGCAAGGTGTGGAAAAAAGTGGAACCGCTCAATTGTCCTTTGAGGGATTTTTTTGGCACCACACTAGTCAAAAGGACTTAGACCTTGGACTTTGGCTTCTTTTCATAAGCAGAAATGGGAGTTATAATGCTAATCTTTCATGCTTTGGAATATATTAAATCTCCAATACATATGTCTGGCTCACTGGAAGCCATTATTGTTGGATTTTTTTTAACATCTAAAAACTTAAATTTGGCTTAGACTTTTTTGCAACTATACATTCTAAAATAATGATATATTACATTTTAATTGCATTATTATTGGAATATTTTTGAGGCAATCATGAACCTATATTTTTTATATATTTTTCAGATGAAATCTTTTATTGTGTTTCCAAAATGTAACTTTTTAAGCAACAATATTGGTGTATAAAAGTGTATATCATATAGTCATAAGGTAGGCACGCAAGTACTCAAATTGGATGAACAGTAAGGTTGAATTACTATTACTCTTAGACGTAATTTTTTTTATTTTTACTTTCTTTCATCATTATTATTTTCTTTACAATAATATTGCTATAATTATGTCTCGGAATGGGTGTAGTATGGTTAAAAATGTCTCTACTGTAAAAAAAATCATATTTTTACATACATTTTAAATGGCCATTGCAACAAAATTTCAGTATCTAAAATAAATGGACAAATGTCTTTTTTCGGCCTTATATACTATGTTACTATGTAAATGCACCCCCACCCCATTTGTCCAGTGCTTTACATGGTGTCCAAGAAGAGATCTACTACCGATGACCAGCTACCTCCAAGGTTCCTGTAACTTTCTTTGTGTTTTCATTCAAACGCTCAAAAGTTCTTGGAGTCCGTAAATGTACTTATTTCTTTGCTGAACAGCGAGGGGGGGGGGGGGGATCAATAATTATGTACCAGATGACAGATAGTAAATGCTTTTTTTTTCAGGCATGACTCAAAGCAAGTTTTCTGTGCTGCCTCTGGAATCACACTTTGAAAAATTGAAAGTAATGGAAAGCAAAGTGTGATTTTTTTTATTTTATTTTATTCTCATCTACTCTTACAATGCAGGTGATGTAATTTATAGCATCACCAGAAGAATAAGTTGGATTGATCGGCTTCTAATGTGACCCTTAATACCAACGTGTGTATCCCGTTGTGTGCGACTGCTTTACGCTATGTATACACTCATGATTCCTTATTGAATCCCTTCTGGCGACATACGACAGCCTAGATTACGTTTTGCGCGGACATAAGTGGGTTAAGGCAAAAAATGCCATGCAGCATTACACTGTAGGTGCCAGGCAGTCAGCGTCTCCTTGCTGGTACTGATGACTCCCTTGCTGCATGAAATTGTATTTGAGCTCCTGTAAAAACATCTCAGTACGGTGAAACCATTCAGTGCACGTGGGATCATAAAATATTTACACTTTTAAAAGCAAATCAGCATTTTTTTCCCCCTATTTGCCGAGGCCTTCATCTTTTTTTTTTCCTGGCGTTTTGAGCATAGATTCACATGCAGCAACACGCCCCAAATCAAATTTATTCCAGAAGTCTGTGCATGAAGTCCCACAAAGGTCCTGCATTTGATATTCACCGTGCGTGGTGCCTTGCCAAAAATAATTAAGCAGATAGACTGCCTGTGGCATGATGACATCCTAGTGTCTGACTGGATTACATCTTTGCCCCACTAGAAGTGTGATCTATGTTCCTACAATGATGAGGGATTTATGATGGAAGATAGAATTTTTGGGGTTCTAGTAAATCAGCATGGTCCAAAAATTCTCAAAAAGTTTCTCGCTGTCGAGATTTGGAAAACCCGACTTGTTAGGTTATTGGAAATGACTCGTCAACTTAATGTCTGTGCCGGTCTTGAGAATGGATTCGGAAGAACACACACCATGTTCAGGAGACTGATTGGTCTTAATAAAATTCCACCTATTGTTCAAAGTCAACTTTGATTCATCCCCTGATCCACAAAGCTCAACTTGTGCATGAGAATATTGATTTTCTTGACAATAATATGTCTGTAACTCCTGCTAAAGACTGCACGCTGACACATTACAAAAACCTCTCTCAGCATCATTGAGCCCCAACAGGTATGCACAAATATGAATTTGCATCGATTTTTTCCTACCCATCCATAACCATTTGAAATCCTGACATCCTTACATAAATGCAAAAATTTTCAATGGCTGGGTATTTTTTCATTTTTTTTTTTTATGAAGACCTGTTGAAATGGAATCACCAAGAACCGTTCAAGTGTTAACCTGACATTGTATTTGGCTCATGTGCTCCCATGTTGTATTATTAATGTTTTTGGTTCTTGCCCTTTTGATGGGTTCCCATAATTAAATCATGGGTGCCTAGACAGGTAGTGCATTCCGTATC
The DNA here is from genome assembly GCF_905171765.1 of Bufo bufo. NCBI lineage: Eukaryota > Metazoa > Chordata > Amphibia > Anura > Bufonidae > Bufo > Bufo bufo. Next base: position 124,125,405 of record NC_053398.1, read on the forward strand.
CTTGTGCTGCTGCAGGGCTCGCATTTAACCCTTCAGGTGATCAAAAAGCATTCTCTGCTACAATGCACCCTACTCTTCCCATTATATACCTGCTCCTGCAGGTCCAACGGTAGAGAGATGGGTCTGTTTTATTGCACCATTTTCCAAGTGTCACAATATCAGTGCAAGATACTGTATAGTGCGACTATTCAAAGGTACGGAGATCTCCAGGCATTTAAATGCCATGTCTAGCCACTAACCATTCTCTCTAGTTAATCATGCTGCTAACCTGCCCAAAAAAAAATAAAAAATTTTAGGAGTAAGTTTTAGAATCGGTGGATATTCGAGCAAGACAAAGGGGACTTACTTGGTGGCTGGACCTGAAAACTGCCAAGAAGCTCACTGCCTTTAGATCCTATAGGATCATCTACAGTAAATCTTCTCGTTCTCTCCGTCCCTCACCCCATGTGTCATGCAGTAGGTGTAAATCTTACAGGTCTCTTGCTGCAACTAATCCCCCACCCTCATCAGTGCCCACTGCCCCCCCCCCAACGCACGCTTAAAATAATAAAATGATAACACTAGTAATAGTCTCTACCCTGCTGTTCCTAATGCACATCACTCTCCAGCAATTTACATAAGAGGATGAGGAATGATATTCATTCTTATCACGGCAAGTGCAAAACCATTTCTGGGCATGAAAGCCATACCGACATTTGGTTAAGAAATGCACAGACTGATGGACCAATAATACAGAAGCCTAAAATAAAATAAACTCTCTCCCTATATAAAAAGATGGGTAATCACCTGCAACCAGGGGATGATATAGTCATCAAGACTTGCTGCAGGGAAGCAAAAATAATCCCAGGCAGTGGCCAATCGTCAAGAGAACTCTTGAGGGGCAGATTGTGTGAGACCTTCTCCCCACCCCAATAAAGTAGCCTCAGTGGCGGCAGAAGCAATGGAAAGGGTTGACTACTTACTGTGCCAGTCTTCAGGCAGACTCTTCATCTGCAGCCCACGAGCTCAGGATGCATCAGGGGGGGTACCAAGCCGGATGGATCCCTGGTGGCTGAGCACTTACTGTGGGCTCCTGAGCCTTTTCATGTTGATGGAAAAAAGATTGACACTCTCAAGCGCAATGTGTCCTGATGGAAGGATGCAGTTTCCTCCAGCTCCCTCTCTCTACACATCAGCAGTGGATTTCCAGACAGGCAGAGAGCGAGAGTGAGAGAAAAAAAAAAAAAAAGAGAGCGAGAGAGAGAGAGCGAGAGAGCGAGAGAGAGAGAGAGAGAGGCAGGGATATTCCCAGTAAATCCTTGAATTTTATCAGTGAGCTGTTCCAATGTGCCTGGCTGCTGAGCAAAACAGTGAAGGGTTGTGAGAAAGTGATCTCAGAGAGCCTCCCCTGACGGCTCTTATTGGGCTGCTAGTCTTGGAGGCTGGTCTGCTGCTTGGAGATTCATGGATGCATTTCTTTTTCTTTTTCTTTTTTTTTTTTTATAATTATTATCTTTTCAAGTGAAGTGCCCAACTTTTCTGGCCATTGTTGATTCCATCATTGTCTGGCCGCTCTAGGACCAGTAACCCTTTAGCTGCTGCGTCCCCCGTGCTATCTAGAACAGTCACGTTTCCTGGTGATTGATACATTATTTGCATGCATTTAACTCAATCCTTGCTGGGCACAGAGAAGAATTTGCAGCGGCGGATGCAGAAGGGCTCATTAATATATAAACACATATATGTAAATATTGAATTTTATTTATTTATTTATTTATTTTTGTGCTATCTAGAATAATAAATAAATAAATACATTATTTGCACGCATTTAAGCAGTGCTGGCCCTTTAACCCAGCGACAGATGCAGAGGGGTTCTTTTTTTTTTTTTTTTTTTCCCCATCGCTCCGAAAAACACTTCCATGTATTTGAATGGTCCTGATAGCGATAGATGTGGAAGACTTGGCAGGGGCAGCGGAGAGGAGTTGGTTAGGGACCGCTGGGCTGCAGGTAAACCCGAGATGGCGCAAAAGGACAAGTCCAGCTCTGCTACATCTCAAATCATATGAACAGGCCAGGTTGTCAGCACATTGGGGATTGTGGTTGGGGCTCGGCTGCTGCAGAGTCTCTTTGGACAATCGGAATCGATGCCTCGCGTCGCCGTTTAGTTGTTCACTGGACTGATGTGTGATTAACGCCTCTTGATCTCCCAAGAGGTTGTGCAGCAGCCGGCGGTTTTACACTGCCCTCGTTGAATGAATTGACCTCTTGTGAGAGGGAAGTCATTAAAAACCCATCATCCCAGGGGGCAATCGAACCCTTGGCACCTCAGTCAATCTGTCAGTGCTGAGGGGAGGAACGCAGAGCCAGACGGCCGCTTATCGTCTCTGCACTGCAAACAGAGTTTTTTTTTTTTTTCATGAATTTGCGGCAGGGTTGGATTCCTCTGGCACAGAAACAGTTAAAGCTAGAAGCCAATGTGTGGATAATTATAGCATTGTCAATCTATAGATGTATCAATGTATGGATATCCTATAGAACATGCAGGCACATTCTCACTGCGATCATCTGTTAACCCCTTCTACTCTGATAGATAGATAGATAGATAGATAGATAGATAGATAGATAGATGGATAGATGATAGATAGATACTAGATAGATAGATAGATAGATAGATAATAGATAGATAATAGATAGATAGATAGATAGATAATAGATAGATAGATAGATAATAGATAGATAGATAATAGATAGATAGATAGATAATAGATAGATAGATAGATAGATAGATAGATAGATAGATAATAGATAGATAGATAGATAGATAGATAGATAGATAATAGATAGATAATAGATAGAAGGATAGATAGATAGATAGATAGATAGATAGATAGATAGATAGATAATAGATAGATAGATGAATAGATAGATAGACAATAGATAGATAGATAGATAGATAGATAGATAGATAATAGATAGATAATAGATAGATAGATAATAGATAGATAGATAGATAATAGATAGATAGATAGATAGATAGATAGATAGATAGATAATAGATAGATAGATAGATAGATAGATAGATAGATAGATGAATAGATAGATAGACAATAGATAGATAGATAGATAGATAGATAATAGATAGATAGATAGATAGATAGATAGATAGATAATAGATAGATAGATAGATAGATAGATAGATAGATAGATAGATAGATAGATAGCGATAAATGGATAGATAATTAGATGGATGGACCGATAGACGATGATAGATTATGGGATGGATATTATTATTGTGCCTGTATTTGTAAACATTTCCATTCTTCTCTCCTTCTATCTCTGACATTAACCTTTAATATCAGCTGAACATGAAATATAAAACGTATTATTTCTTCTAGAAGGCGATTGGATACAATAACTTCTGATGCTTTCTCACCGGTGTCCTCTAAAACTGGAAATGAAACACAACGCTCCTATCAAGTGACAGGAAGGAGTTCTGCTGCCAGGGACGGCCAAGCTATGGTTAATCTATTGATTTGGTGCCTGCTCTCTTCTCGGGGTATTAACAGACACAAGGGAAATATCCTGTTGAGCTCTGAAACATGAGACGGAGCGCAGCCAAGGCGAGAACCTGGCACATGACTGGATATGTTATCCACTTAAATGACCTCACTCGGATGGTGCCAAGAATGGGCAGCGCTGTGTCCACTAGGGGGAGCTAGAAGACGCCCGCTCTGCTCCCCCGAGCAGCAGACACAATGCCATCTGTCTGCACACAGGGCCGTGTTCTGGTGGCTGCGAGTTCTCACACACACGCCAAAGACAAAGTAGTGAGGGAACGTCAAAGGCTAAAAATAAGGCATCAATAAGTAATGCTCTGCATATGGAAGGCATTCATCATCTCACAGGGTGGATGAACGTGTCCAGAGTGCGCATCTGCTACCATTAAAGAAATCCAAACGGCGTAAAGTGGCGTTAAGGCGGTATAGAGGGGGTCGTGAACGCATTAGGGGCGTTGCTGCGCTACATCGTCCACTTGACTCCCCGCTCTGCTCCCTATACGCACATGGAAGGAAGTATCATCCTGTGATTATTTCATTGCGTGGTCTACCTTTTCTGTCATTTTTTATTTTTTTTGGCAATGTATGAGTTAATTTGCCATTCTGCACGCGTTCTACTTGCATTCTGTTTATGAACCAGGAAGAACAGGATGAACACATCAGTGTCACAGTGAGGTTTTTTTGGAGCGTTTCTGCCTCAAATTCAGCTTCAAATCAGCTCCAAAAACGCCTCAAACCAGCCTCCCATTGATTTCAATGGGAAGCAGCACTCGCTTGATCTCTAGGGTCACCGCCTTTTCCCTTTTAGGCACATGGCGGGAAGTATTGTGTGGTTATTTCGTTACGTATTCTCTCTTTCCTGTCATTTAATACAGTCATTTTATTTAGAGCAAAGTGGGAGTTAATTTGCAATTCTTCATGGGTTCTGCTTGCATTCTGTTTATGAACCAGGAGGATCAGGATGAACACAGCAGTGTTCTTCAGTTAGGGTTACCGCCTTTTCCCTTTTAGGCACATGGTAGGTAGTATCATTGCGTATTTATCTCGCTACATAGTTTATCTTTTCTGTCATATAATTCTTTTTTTCCGTAAAGTGTGATTTTATTTGCCATTCTGCACGGATCCCGGCCTCATTCTGTTTATGAACCAGGAAGAACAGGATGAACATAGCAGTGTTCTTCAGGTAGGGTTACCGCTTTTTCTGTTTCAGTATTACTGTGTGTTTATTTTGCTACATTCAGTCTTTTTTGTTGTTGTCATTTAAAGGGGTTATGTCTAGTGTTGAGCGCAAATATTCGAAATCGCAAATTTTCATCGCGAATATCGCCACTTTGAGAATTCGCCAATATTTAGAATGCAGTGCTATATATTCGTATTCACGAATATTCTAATCGCGAATTTATTGCAAATTTATTGCAAATGTATCGTGAATATCGGCACTTAGCAGCATCCCTAGCAACCAATAGGACAGTTGCCTATAGAAGTAGTGTTGATCGCAAATTTTTGTATCCCGAATTTTATCGCAAATTTTCTGATTGGCGATTTTCACAATCAAGAAAATAATGACGAGATCACGAATTCTCGAATTCGCGAATATATGACGAATATTCGTCCAAATATTCGCGAAATATTGCGAATTCGAATATCGCCCCCTGCCGCTCATCACTGGTTATGTCATGATTGATGTAAAAAATGAAATCAGACATCATATAGTATCTGACAATCTCTAACAAAGCTAGAACCAGCCCTGTACCTCACATCCAGAGATCTCCCCATTCATTTCTCCAATTGCCCTGCTGGATTATCTTCTGCCTGGCAGCTCAGGGGTGTGTCCTTTCTGCTGCAGCTCTCTCCCTGTAACTGCTCCAGTTTCTAACAGAACATATGGCTGGTGGCAGTTGATGATTAAAACTGAGCACGCTCAACCAGCTCAGTGGGATGGACAAGAAATAAAGAAAAGAACAAACAGCAGGTGGCGCTCTATGGATACATTTTATTGAATAGCTCAGTGGTTATACTAAATTTTTAATTACATGTAATTACAAAAGTATTCAGATGCAGGTGCTGGTTTGAAAACTGTCGAATATGTTTCCCACACACTGGTCCATGATTGCTCAGTCCTTGGCAGGTCAGCAGTGCAGGTGCATGGGCACCTGCAGCAGAGCGATCCATCTGCTTTCAGGAGGAGCTATAGATGGTGGCTGGACAGTGTTTATATGGGAACAACTGGATCAAGAGCAGGAAGCAATGGTGATTCTTAAAGGTGCCACTCAGGTTAGATTCAGGTAGACCTTGAGGTCCTGGGACCAGGGCCGGGCCGACACAGAGGCTGGGCAGGCTCCAGCCTCTGGGCAGCAGGCAGGCCACTGACCACGTCGCTGCTGCTGCCGCGCCTGCCAACCGCGCTGGAGGACGGAGGGAGTAGTGAGCACTTGGCACTGACTTACGTGCTCCCTCCCCGCTCCGCCTCCTGGCTCGGCCGCTCCGCTGCTCTGGTCTCTGCTCAGTCGCTTGCCTGACTGGCTGCGTACAGCGCGCACTTTGACCTGACGCGCTGTACGCAGTCAGGTCACATGTGCGCCCTCTGGAGACCAGGAGCAGCGCGGGCAGCAGCACAGCACTGTGTCACGACCCAGCCCAGAAATAAAGATAATATTCTTTTCCGTCTGATCTGAGGTGTGATGGTGTTCTGGATGGGGTAAAATTACAAGGAACGCCCCGGGGGGAGGGGGCGGGGGGGGGGGGGCGCACTTGGGCAGCTCAGCCTCTGTTGGTGGTGGACCTTGTCCCAGCCCTGTCTGGGACTCAGGGTGGCATCATTTCTGAGGCTCATCTTTGGACATGAGGCACTAGCGGGGACACTGTTCTGGTGCACGTTGACCTCCTTGTTGCTGAATGTCTGAACTGAGGACAAGCAATCTCTGCTTGCAAAATACCAGACATTAGTATAATTGAGTAAACACCTTTACTGGCACCAGCCTCCTGATGTAAACACCTGCTGGCCCGATGTTAGCCGGGCTCCGTGTACCTGCGATTCTGTCCCCACACGCAGGTACGGGTGCCGGGCTTCTTCGCACCACGCAGACAGGCGCGGGCAGCGAGCTTCTTAGCCGTGGTTTGCATTTTCTTCCACCAGCATCTCCCTCCTAGCTCTGATCAGAGCTCGCACTCTGGCTTAGAATTCCTTGTGTGTATTTAGGGTGTATGTGGCTCTCCCTCCTTTGTGAGGCAGCCTGTGCACGCCCTCTATCTTCCTCTGCCTATAGCTGGTCGGCAGGAGGTATTTAAAGGGGCCTCCTTCTACAGGAAGGCGCCTGAGCAACTTAGGTTCCTAGCTAGTCTAGTTTGCTGTTTGAGAAAAGGTGTTGGTTCTGTGTATCGGACTTTGGATTATGTTTTACGGACTTTGCCTGACCAGCCCTGACCCTGATCTATGTTTATGGACTTTGCCTGACTGCCCTGACTTCTGCCTTCGTACCCTGACTACACTTTTGTCTGATCAGCCTCTGGCCTCCCAGCATCCACTGGGTGTATTGTGTCACCTGGAGGTCAGTGCAGTGGGTTCACACTCTGGTCCCGATTCCCTCATGCTCCAATTCCCCTCTGAGGTAGCACCTGGTACACCCCTCGGGAAAGTCTCTCCTCACTATCAAAGGTATCTTGTGAAGAACGAGGGGTGTGCTTAGAAATCACCCTCAGACGCAGTTGGTCACGTTGTGCAGCGGGTTCTCACCCGTTGGTCATAACACCTGAGAGTTTACCAGCTGGTGGCAACCCTAGGTTTAGGGCTGCAATTTCTGGTGCATATGGGAAATGGACCCAGCTGGTCATGCTTATGGGATTTGTTTTATTAACACAACTCATGCCCTGGTTATGTATGGTTATTGGGAGTGGTGGACGCATTGTGATAATACCACTGCCATAGGTAACCTACACTACTGTATGGGTTCCTTTGGCAGTTGGCTCCACTATAGAGTAACCCTTGTCGGGTCAAATTCACAACAATTTGAGGGTTTCATAGAGACATTGCAACAGAAAAACCAACAAAATTACAAAATCTAAATCTGTCATTCAATCATTGCCCAAAAATAGTTTTTAATTCCTTCCCAAATTTTTAAATTCACATAAAGGGATCAATGGTAACTCTTAAAGGTGCCACTCGGGTTAACTCTTTGCTCTCCTGCACACCAGGTGAAGTGTCACAGAAGGCAGACAGGTGGTCAGGTAGACTTTAAGGTCCTGGGACTCATAATGGCACCATTTCTGAGGCTCATCTTTGGACATGGGACACTGTTCTCACAAGACTGCTGAACTAAAATATTTTATTGTCCAGGCCGCTCCAACAGTATTATGGATTGTTATACAATATGACATTATAGACTGGGACAGTATATACAGTGACATGACATACAGCATATACATGTAGGAAACGGACAGAGTGGCTGCTGGACCTGTCCTGAGAGAACTATCTTGACTAGCTGCAAGAGTGGGAGTTGCATGGGAGGAGGGGTCTGACACCCCGCACCTCTACCTCCAATGCTGGAAATAAGAATCTAATCGGAATAGGAGGAAGAGCTCCGTTCAAAGTGTAGTGGCCATGCTGGGTTACTGCAGATCAGTTCCCATTCACTTCAATGGCTGCAGTAACCCAGGACGGCCACTACACTTTGAACGGAGCTCTTCTCTATTCAAGAGCTCGTTCCAGCACTGAAGACTGCAGGGAACAGCTGATCGGTTGGGGTGCGGGGTGTCAGGGTCATCAAAGTCAGGAGCCTGGAAAAACCCCTTTAATACCGTAAGACCCTAACACTTAATCACAACTCATTTTTAAATAACAGAATGGGAGATGAAGGGTTAAGCCCCCACTGCGGCTACTATATTGACCCTGAACATTATTTTTCCAGCAGTCCATTCTTTGTGCATCATGGGAGCAATCTGCGCATAATGCATCTAATGCTTGCAGGTATTCACATACCTAACAAGGAAAGTGCTTTACATAAGCACTTAGAAATACTCGGCTTGCACTTTATTAGTGCAGCTGTTCAAGTCGAATTAGCAAGCATATGATTTCATCACAATAGAACTGTAGGCCAATTACCTTCCGAAAATAATCTGCAAAATGAAGGTTGAAAAGTTCTCCCGAGCACTTAAATGTAAGGTAACAAGTATAGGCACCTGTTGTAATGTACCAATAATCGCCGTCATCCATGGCATTGCTATTCTGTCTAATACGCTATAGAGTACGCACAAATGACTTGCAAATTGACATCCACAGACCTGTCTAGTTCAGCGTCATCCCTACCACTTTGTATAAGACCCTGGATTGTTCAATTTATTTCAGTGTCAACGACTAGAATAGAATGTACAGAGGTTCATACTTCAACATATTACTTACAGGCAATGGTATGCACCATCTGGCAACCTTGACATTAATGGAATGATAACATAATAGGGTTGCATACCTGGTTGTTGCTATTTTTTTCTAGACAGTCAAGTTTTTTTTTTTTTTTTAACAAAGCAACTGAACAATTATAGTAAATTAAAGAGATTACCCGCAATATATTTCTATAGGTGAATTACCAATACCACTGCATTAGCAGTACTTGCTGTAACCTGTATCAAGATGATAAGCACAAACACAATAACCTGCACAAGCTTCTCCACCTTTAAAATAAAAATTAAAAAAATACATGAACACGTATAATTTCAGGAAACTATTAGTGTTGGTCGAGCACCAAAGTGCTCAGGTGCTCGGGCTGAACACATCGGAATGCTCGCATGCTCTACCGAGCACCCGAGCACAATGGAAGTCAATGGGAGAACCCGAGCATTAAACCAGGCACCCCCTGCTCTGAAGAGGGGAGCGTGTCTGGTTCATAGGAAAAGGTCAGAAATTGATGGAAACACCACTGAAAAGGTTCGGGAACAGCATGGGGAGGGTGTCTGGATGCATCTTGGACTCCCAGGTCGCTGCTGGGAACGATGTTGTCCGAGTCGTACGCCACTTTTACAGACTGACAATAATACGCACAAAACCGAAGGTAAAATCGATTTTAGAGGAAAAATTGTTAGGAAACATTCTTTCCTGTATATTTACTTGTATATAAAGTGCAAGTGCTGCCAAAAATTACAAGGAAGAGGTACTCCGATACAACCTGTATATCACATAAAGGAGGGCCTCATTCACATTGTGGTACAATTTTTCAGGTAGTGGGACTGCTACACTCATAAAGGCTATGCACTAAGGGAAAGGCCTGCCAAAAATTACAAGGAACCGGCACTCCAATACACCCTTTGTTACACATAAAGTAGGGCATCATACACACACTTGTTTATTTTTATAAGAGTCAATCGGTCAGCATTATCAGTTGACAGGCGGATGCGCTTATCAGTTATTATGCCCCCAGCAGCACTAAATACCCGCTCTGACAAAACGCTGGCAGCAGGGCAGGCCAGAACCTTCAAGGCGCAGAGCGCCAGTTCATGCCACTTGTCCAGCTTGGACACTCAATAGTTGTAAGGCACACAGGGATAATTGAGGACGCTGATACGGTCTGCTATGTACTCCTTCACAATCTTCCAAAATCTTTCCTTCCTTGTGACACTAGGCCGCGCATCAGGTTCAGGGTGCTGAGGGGTGCCATAAAACTGTCCCAGGCCTTGGAGAGTGTTGTCCTGCCTCCGATGGAACTGCTGTGTGTTCCTCTCGTCTCCCCTCCTCGGTTGGCCAAGGAACTATGTTCTCTGCAGTCAGCGTTGTCAGCTGGTAATTTTTGGAGCAATTTTTCCACAAGGACCTCCTGGTATTGCACCATTTAGCTTTTCCTCTCCACCAAAGGATTGAGAGATGAGAAGTTCTCTTTGTAGCGAGGGTCGAGAGGGTTTAATAACAGCAATCGGTGTTGGCCAAAATGCGTACAACGCGAGGGTCACGGGAAAGGCAGCCTAACATAAAATCAGCCATGTGTGCCAGAGTCCCAACAGACAAGACTTTGCTGTCCTCATCAGGAGGATGACTCTCAATCTCCTAATCCTCTTCCTCCTTTTCTACCCATCCACGCTGAACAGATGGAATAAAACTTCCATGGGTACTACCCTCTGTAGCAGAGGCAACCGTCTCCTGCTCCTCCTCTTCCTCATCATCCAATTTGCGCTGAGAAGACAAACTGAGGGTGGTCTGGCTATCACCCTGTGTATTTTCTTCCCCCATTTCCAACTCTTCCACATGCAAAGCGTCTGCCTTAATTGTGATCAGCGAGCGTTTGAGTAGACACAGAAGTGGGATGGTTACACTGATAATAGCGTTATCGCCAGTCACGATCGGTGTTGATTCCTTAAAGTTGCGTAAAACCTCACAGAGTTCAGACATCAATGCACACTCGTCGCTTGTGAAGAGCGGAAGCTGACTGGAAAGGTGACCACCATGTTGCAGCTGGTATTCCACTACTGCCCTCTGCTGCTCACAAAGCCTGGCCAACATGTGGAACATGGAGTTCCAGCGCATGCTCACATCGCACAACAGTCGGTGAGCTGGCAATTGCAAAAGCGCTGCTGCAGCGTTGCCAGACCGGTGGAAGCTGTCGATGACTTGCGGAAATGGGCACACATTTGGCGCGCCTTCACCAGTAGCTCAGGCAAATTGGGGTAGGTTTTGAGAAACCGCTGAACCACTAGGTTGAACACGTGGGCTAGGCATATGTGTGAACTTGCCGAGCTCCAAAGCTGCCACCAAGTTACGGCCATTATCAGACACAACCATGCCTGGTTGTAGGTTGAGTGGTGAGAGCCACAGCTCAGTATGGTCCCTTATCCCCTGCCACAGCTCTGCGGCGGTGCGCTGTTTGTCAACCAAGCAGATCAGTTAACCACGGCCTGTTGCCGCTTCCCCACTGCAGTGCTACACTGCTTCCAGCTACTGACTGATGGCTGACTGGTGCTGCAAGATGAGAATTCAGAGGTGGAAGTGAAGGAGGAGAAGGTTGCAGCCACTAACTTAGGAGGCGGCGGAAACCCTGATGGAAGTAGGGCTCGCAATCCTTGGTGTTGGTAGCACCTGTGCCATCCCAGTTTACGACTCGCTCCCAGCCTTCACAATGTTCACCCAGTGTGTCGTCAGGGAAATGTAGTGTCCCTGGCCAAAAGCACTTGTCCATGTGTCAGTCGTTAAGTGGACCTTCCCAATAACTGGTCAGTTCAGGGCACGGGTGATGTTACGGGACACATGCTGATGTAAAGCTGGGACTGCACACCATGAAAAATATTGGTAGCTAGGGACAGAGTACCGCGGTACAGCCGCCGTCATCAGGCTGCGGAAAGCCTCAGTGTTCATAAGCCTAAGGCTACTTTCACACTGCCGTTCAGAGCGGGTCCGTCTGATGTTTCCTCAGACGGATCCGCTCCTATAATGCAGACATTTGTATCCGTTCAGAACGGATCCGTCTGCATTATAACTTAGAAAAAATTCTAAGTGTGAAAGTAGCCTGAACGGATCCGTCCAGACTTTACATTGAAAGTCAATGGGGGACGGATCCATTTAAAGATTGAGCCATATAGTGTCATCTTCAAACGGATCCGTCCCCATTGACTTAGATTGTAAGTCTGGACGGATCCGCTTGCCTCCGCACGGCCAGGCGGACACCCGAACGCTGCAAGCAGCGTTCAGGTGTCCGCTTGCTGAGCGGAGCGGAGGCTGAACGCTGCCAGACTGATGCATTCTGAGCGGATCCGCATCCACTCAGAATGCATTAGGGCTGGACGGATGCGTTCGGGGCCGCTTGTGAGCCCCTTCAAACGGAGCTCACAAGCGGACACCCGAACGCAGGTGTGAAAGTAGCCTAAATGGTAACATTTCCAGGGCCAGAAATTTGGAGAGGTGCCCATTTATTGCTATTGTCTGTGGGTAGGTGCCTGGGTATTTGTGCTTTCGTTCAAAGTCTTGGGCTATAGACATCTGTACGCTGCGCTGGGACACAGAAGAGGATCTGCTTGCGAAAGTCCATGTGCATGGGAGGAGACATACGGGCCTGCGTCTTGGACAAGGGATTGGCCAGCACGTAACACAGGAGAAGAGGAGGCAGTGGTGTGACCCGCAGACACTGGTTGTGGACCCAGGCATTCGGCCCACCTATTAGGGTGCTTTGCTGCCATGTGGAGGATCATGCTGGTGGTGGTGAGGTTGCTAGTGTTCACGCCCTTGCTCATTTTGGTATAGCACAGGTTGCAAATGACAATCGTCCGCACTTTCCTCAAAAAGGCGCCAGACTGTGGAACACCTACCCCTTGGCAAGGGAGATTGCCGCAAGGGGGTGCTCCGGGGAACATTTAAGGGCCTGTTTGATGTGGCCCGCCTTCTCCCTTCTGCTACCCCACTGCCTCTTCTAGCCTGTTGCGGTGCTGCGGATCCCTCCCCCTCTGTACTGCTGTCCTTGCTCGGCTTGCCACCTTCCCAGGTTGGGTCAGTTATTTCATCGTCCAGCACCTCCTCTTCCACTTCCTCACTCTGGTCATCCTCTTGACTTGTTGACCTATCAACAACCTCAGTTATTGACAACTGTGTCTCATCCTCATCATGAACCTCTTGAGACACTAATTACGGTTGACTTATTGGCAACTGTGTCTCATCATCATCATCCACCTCGTGAAACACTAATTGCCGTTCCCCACCGTCATCTTCTTCGGACTGTGGATGCTCCAGCGTTTGGGAATCAGGGCACAAGATCTCCTCATGTCCCTTTTCAAGTGGGCTTGGCGAGAGGCCCAAATTAAGGAATGGCGATAAAAACAGCTCTTCGGAATATCCGAGTGTGGGATCACTTGTTTGCCAAGACTCTCCATGGTGGGAGGAAGGAGTATCAGGGTGAGGATTCTGTTGACCAGACTCTTGGCTACTGAGACTGGACTTTGTGGAATACAGGGTGGTGCTTAACCGACTGGAAGCATTATCTGCTGCAGTCCAACTGACCACCTGGTTGCACTGGTCTGAGTTCGAGAGGGGTGTCCTGCGCCGCCCTGCAAACTAGGACATGAAGCTAGGTATCGACAGTTTCACCGCGCCCAGGGCCACGGCCTCTGCGTGCACCATCAGCAGCGCAGCCACTTCCCCGGCCGTTACTGCTCGCCTTGCGCATATTAAATGGTATATATGCTTGCAAATATGTCACACATACAGTAGCGCAGGTTTTGTAAGTGTATGCTCAAATAAATTACACAGAATGCCACAGATATTTTTAGGATGCGCACACGTTATACAGGAGGTATAGCGCAAGTAATGTCGCTGTCACCACCGCCTAATAAAAAATGACACTGAATGAATGTCACTGATATTTAGGTTGCACAAACGTTATACAGGAGATGTAGCGCAAGTAATGTCGCTGTCACCAGCGGCTAATAAAATATTACACTGAATTAATGTCATGCCATTTATGATGGGCAAATGTTATACAGGAGATATAGCGCAGGTAATGTAACAGTCCACAGCGTACACCGTCTACAGAAAAAGTACACTGGATGTCACTGATATTTTTAATCTGCGCACACGTTACACAGGAGATGTAGCGCAGATAATGTCGCTGTCACCAGCGCCGAAAAAAATTAGACTGAAGGTCACTGATATTTCGGATAAGCAAACATTATATAGGAGATGTGTCGAAGGTAATGTAACTGTCCGCAGAGGACACTGTCTACGGAAAAAGTACACTGGATGTCACAGATATTTTTAGGCTGCGCACACGTTAGACAGGAGATGTAGCGCAGAAAATGTCGCTGTCTGCAGCGGCCAAACAATTGCAACCTATTTAGCGCAGGTTGCACTAAATATATGGAGTCCTTTAAAAAAGAAGCTAAGGTGAGGTAGAACACATCTGTATATGGACTGACATGACATGCTTTTTTTATGGGTCATAAATCTTTTATATATCCTTAAGAACCAAGTTGCTATCCTTTTAATTTTAGAAGACAATTACACTTTTATAGTAGATAGATAGATAGATAGATAGATAGATAGATAGATAGATAGATAGCCTACGAAATTCAAGTGTTTTATTCAGTCCCTTTGCCACAGGTGTGTAAAATCCAGCCCCTAGCCAAGCAATTTGTGGAAGAATGGCTCATTCTATAGAGCTCACTGAATTCCAGCCTGGTCCTGTAATAGGATGTCACCACTACCACAAGTCAGTTTTTGTGATTGCCTTCCTCCTAGATGTTCCACCATCAGCTGTGAGTAAAATTATTAGTATTGGTATTAGTCCAAACCTCCTCTGCCATTTACATCAGTAGAAAAACCATGATGTGCTGAGAGCTTCATGTCATGGGTTTCCATGACCGGGCAGCATTACATCACCAAGCACAATGCCAAGCATCAGATGGAGTGGTGTAAAGCATATCACCATTGGACTGTGGAGTGATGGATTACATTTTTCCATCTTGTCTGGGTTTGGTGAATGCCAAGAGAACGTTACCTGCCTGGTTACATTGTGCCAGCTGTAAGGTTTAGTAGAGGAGAGATAATACTATGGGGTTGTTTTTCAGCGGTGGGTCTAGGTCCCTTAGTCTCAGCGCCCACCACACTTCGGAGATGGAATGGCCATCCAATCTAGGATTTGCACCCCGCTGCCTGGGTATAGCAGAAAGTGCAAATGAGAACAGAATTGAAGGCATATGGTTATTTGGGAAGACTGCAAAGTGTATCTAGAGAGAGATTCTGGGAGAATTACTAACAACGTTGCTGCTACCTGTAAGATACCTCAGAACTGTGCCTACTTATTGTATTTGTACTACAACCTCTATTAGGCTTCATTCACACGTCCATGGAACACAGTCCGTGAGATACCGGACTGGCATCCTGCTTAGTGCACGGCGTCATTGGTTGCTATGACACCGTATGATCTACACGTGTAGATTACTGTACTGCGGCGGCGGCACAAAGCGCACGGCGTTATAGCAACCACTAAGCAGGATGCCAGTCCGGTATCTCATGGACTGTGTAACCTCATATATAACCTCAGTAAAGAGAGACTTTAACCAAATGGGCCTGGTCATTGTCTTCACAATTCACTGGCACTGCACCTGCTCTCATGCCTTGCTCCCCTCCACCTATCAACAAACATAAAGGCTTCCACCAGACAGGAGCCCCCAAAAATCCACGGTGCACCTTCCCTTCACTGAATGGCCCCAGAAGCGCCAGAGTGAGGACCGCCACTGTGGGTACAAACACCACCATCATAGCTACTGCCTCCGCTCCTGTCCTCCATGCTTCTCTCATTTGCTGTGCGGCTCTCTGCAGCTTTAGAATGGGATGATATAAAAGCTCCTGAAGGTGTAATATGTATGCATTGTAATATTTTGGGGCAAGTCTTGGTATCATAAATGTAAATGTAAAAGATTTATGGGGACAATAAAAAAAAAAATTGTAGCCTCGAAGAAAACTGTCCCTTATCTTCATATTCACAGCAGAGGAAACAGAGAAGAAACTGGATCAAATGAATTCCTTCTGTTGGTCTCGCTTCTTTCCTGGAGAGGGGTAAATAATGAAGATTATTCTTTGTATAACAACATTTTCTAAAATTGTAAATATAATTTCCATAATTTTTTTTTATCAATATTAGAATCTCTGCTTGCCGTCATTCATAAGGAACCCTCATCATTTATGGATATTTGTCTTTATCATGGGTTGGACAATCAAGTGCACAGCTCGTTACAGTTGTGGCCTGTAATGAGTTGCACCCCCATGTGATCATCACACGACGAGGACAGAGTATTATTCACTGGAAGGCAACAATGTCAGGCCTGCACGTGTGATGGCGACACGGTGAACTTCAGTGCCCACGACCCTGGACATCTGCTATACGCCGTCCCAGGAGTATTGTGTATTATGCCACATGCCTTATTTGAACATTCCTCTACCTTGCTCTGCACTGTGGGCGTTGATACAAGTGCCCCTTCTTCTCTTTTGTGTATAGCAGGTGGATAAGCAGCAGCTGTAAGCAAAAGCTGTGTACTACCAAGCCCCGTGTCCCCTGACGATTCATGGGGTTTTATGGGTATATTTAGCAGCCTTATGAGATGTTTTGCTGATGAACTTATTTTAGTATTATTTTCCTTTACCCTGACAATACTATTAGTCCCGTCTATGGTCACCCTGTTTAGGGCTTCATAGGGACTACTTATCAGGGTAAGGACCCCATGTTAGGTCACCAGGGCTGAATAGGTCAAGTAGGGCCTTACTAGGGTAAGTTTCTCTCTCTTTGAGGTCCACGTACTACTAAGTCTGACCGAAGTTTCGGATGCCTCGATTACTGACTGGACATCCGGTATTGACAAGTTCTCCTTATGTGACCACCTCCTTCACCAACACTCCATATGTTGTGAACAAGTGAGGTCTCAACAAAACTGGTAAGACCATTCCGTGTTTTTTTTTGTGTCCCCAGAGTTCCAGTACCCCTACCTTGGGACTGGAATATTGGGACTTAATGCCCAGGTCCTCTTTGTGCCTAGGCAAATTGTGCACTCGGGCCTAGGGTGGTATGTGCCTAGCCTGGTGTATTGCCAAAAATTGGTATCACACCAATTTAGGTCCTACACATAAGTGTTCTTTCTTGTTTGTAAGAGGTTTTTTACTCTCTAGGGAGAATTTATACATATTAAAAGTTAAGTTTTAACATGTCACTGCTCCCCTTCCTTTAGTAGGGCAACAATGTCCCTAATGAATGACAGCAAAACAGAGATATTGAAAACTGTCAGCAAATTATATTGGGTATGCAAATGAGCTCTCAACAAGCTCTGCCTCTAATGCCACCAAATGTAAAGCAGCTATCCTATAAGTCAATGTTTCGACCTTTTAAACAGGTCTTGAGACATGACTTGGATAATAAATAAGCCAGCATCTCAGCTGCAGAGCACAGAGTAGTAGCTTAACTGAGTGAGAGGCCTAGGTCAGGATTTGGGAGATACTATATCTTATGGAGTGCGCCTAAACGGCATGAGGAATTGATATAGAAAATGTTAGAAAATTGTCTAACTCTTCAAATGATTACATTTGTTGAAGCTGGAGTATCTCATTAACCGACTTATGGTAGTAGACCAGTGGAGACCCTTTAAGGTCCTGGGCTCTTTGAGTACTATGGTATCTTACATTTATTCTGTACATATAATACAAGTACTCAAGTTACAAAGTGCTCATCTTGAGTAAATCATGCTTAAACAAGAGTAATAACCGAATGGTCTCAAGGAACCTAGTGACAATAATCACGTTTTAATTGCCATCATCAAATTATCATTATATTTTATATTGACTTCTACACATACATAACGGTATAACTAGTACTCGAGCACTGTGACAGCTCCATATAATAGAGAACTGCAGAAAGGTGCTGCGGTGGGTACTGTAGAGACAAAACTGACATGTGCAAAGGGTTTTAGCAAACTTACTGTATCATTTTTTTCTTCAATTCATAGGATGGCTTCTCCCATTCTAAGTGCACCAGTGATCATGCCATTTCCAACAATAGGGGTATGTAGAGGTCTTATACACCTTTGGTACTTCTACATTTGATAAGATCACACTGGTCAAGTCTGGGATCTCGGATCACCACGACTATCCAGAATTAAAGGGTTGTAGAGAGGTTCAACCCCATTTTTAACGTCCAAAGATCTGCTGGACATTCGAGAAAATATTCTAACGAAAGAGCTGCTCACATCAATGTTATTATACATTTACTTTATTTGAAGCAACAGAAATCTCGGAGCTTTTGATTCTGGAAGTCTCTGGTGGTTTTAAAGGGTTTTGCAGGACATTAAATAGGTTTTCTGGGGTATTTTAACTGATAATCTATCCTCTGAATTAGTCATCAGTATCTGATTGGTGGAGGTCCTACTCCCGGGACTCCCGCAGATCTAAAGTTTGAGAAGGCACTAACCCTAACAGTAGCACTGCAGCCTTTTCTCATCTCACTAGAGGTCATCCTTGGTATGGCAGTTTAGCCCCATTCACTGTAATGGGGCTGAACTGCGCCTAGGCCATGGGACCAATCACTGGTGCCTTCCCACACAGCTGATTGGCAGTTGGATCCTCACCGATCAGACACTAATGACTTATCCAAAGAGGTCATCAGTTCTGAAAACCACTAAAATCTAAATATCTAAAAACCCCTATAATATTGATTAGGATAGGTTACCAATAGAGACAAGCAAATCAATCCATTCATCAGAGTACTTGAGCAGCCAGGGTTGGTCCCTGCTATTCAAGAGGCTTTCCCCTGCCACTTGATTGACAGTATTGGACATCTCACACAGCCCTAAAAATCTCACACCTGCTCTGCTGCTCCAAGTATTGGCAGAGACTTTGCTGCGGCTACCGAAGTGGTAACTGTGCATGTGCAACTCATTTCTAGTCACCAATATCAAGAAGAGTATTACTCCTTACACCCCCCACCAATCAGGTGATTGCAGGGCAAAGTTCCGTACACTATGTAGTGGCCACGCCTGGTTTCTGCAGTTTTCTGAAGTGCAGTAACCAGGCATGGCCACCTATGTTCAGCAGATCGATAGGGGTCCAATGCCCTGCACAGGTAGCCTAAGCATTAATCTTCAATATAATATTATGGAAAAATCCTTTAAAGATGATCCATTTTACTAATGTAATCTTCACATATGTATCTATGATTTATGCAAAACACCCTTTAACTGGTTGATGATGCAGGGCAAGAATCATCCTGAGCAGCAGGCAGTCGCTACATCAGAACGGGCATACTGCTGATCACGCGGGCTCAGCAAGGGTTCCACTGTAATCAGGAGTAGGGCAACAGAGCATATTGAATAAAAATTAGAACTACAAACTAATTAGCGTTGTTGTTTTTTTTGCCAAAATAAAAATTAAACTTTATTAATAGTCCAGAAAAGAAAAATATAAAAAGTATAAAACAGGGAATTCAACATCCAGGAAAATACATAACGATGAAGAAGCCAACAGTAAAATGCATTGCCTCTTTTATTGCGGTCTACCGTATATTTACTTTTACAACAATGGGATGTACTGGGTATTGACTTTGGCAGGAACAGGTCACAGATTTGGTGGTTTTTGTGCCTTATACATGTCTATTTTTATAGTGATTCTATCTTTTTTATGGTATGTTGCCTTTGCACGTTATTGAGATCATGATATATTATCCTGGATGTTGAATCCCCTTTTTTTTTTATACTGTTTTAAATTTGTATTTTGTTTTCCTGTTTTGGACTATTAATAAAGTTTAATTTAAGTACAAATAGTTGGTGCATTATTTATAGGTGTTGTGGTTGAAGTGTATTGTGATATTGCCTATTCTGTCACTTGAGACTTTTTAAAGCCAATTTTCTGGTGCACGGGAGATGATAAATCTCCTCCATAGTCTCATACACTTTTTCCATATAAAAAAAGTTGTAACATAGCCAAAAAGGAGAATCCGACAAATATCATAGGATACGCATAATTGCTAAAGATCCAGTAATAACGAAGACGACAAAAAATAAATAAAGCAAAAGATAAACAATAATAAATAAATAAAGCAAAAGATAAACAATAATAAATAAAGCAAAAGATAAACACTAATGAATAAATTAACATATCTCAAAATATCATG
This sequence comes from Bufo bufo, assembly GCF_905171765.1. Lineage (NCBI taxonomy): Eukaryota > Metazoa > Chordata > Amphibia > Anura > Bufonidae > Bufo > Bufo bufo. The sequence continues at coordinate 124,145,551 of NC_053398.1, forward strand.
AGCATTATGATAATGATTACATAATCAGAAGAAAAACACCCTGAGGAAACCCCTAGACCTATCCGCGTTACATATAATCAAGCAATAAAGGTGGTGCGAATGAGGGAAAGTAGGGGGAGGGTACTGGTAGTCATTAAAGTCAGGTAGATGATGTAAAAAACGGAATGCTACCTACATCCTTAAGGCAGACCAGAACACAAGTGTGGCTTATATAGCCCACTAGTACTGAATGTCCAGTGCCACAAAGTTTTATCTTCATCATGAGTGGTCAGAGACAGTCATCCCACAATTCTTTCTCACCACTGTCCTCTTACACTTAACCACCATTTTCATGTAAAGCAATGGGTTGTTCTTTGCATTGCTGGACAGGACAGGTCTTCTAGAGTGAAAGAAATTGCTTTCCTATCTGGCCAAAAGAAAAAAGATCCTGAAGTTGGGAACCCCTGTAGAGGAACCCCAACAATCACAGGGTGCCTTAATTCTAGGACTCAAAAAGCAATCAAGCTATCCATCATCCATGGGATTCTGGGAAAAAGTTTTAAATTTTCCTGCAGCTCCTCCCCAGCAATAATGAATCATTCATTACATATTTATAGTCTGCCCATGGAAGGCATCCATATGCCAGGTCCTCAAGAGTGAGATAAACTATTTGCAGCTGTTCTCCAGCCAGGCTAATGGATGAGGATCAATAACAGAGGAACCCCTTCTATCAGCTAAAAGGATATTTTAGGCTTCTTTCACACTAGCGTTAGGCTTGTCCAGCAGGGGAGCAGCCCGAAGGGATCCGTACTCAGCACACGTGTGCTGCCGGAAGTCCGCCCCAATTTCATTCACTATAATAGGAATGGGACGGAGATCCGGCTGCAGCACAGTAAACATGCCGAGAGGCGGTCGGACAAATACTGAAGTATGCTGCGTTTTTTTTCGTTCGGCTGCATCTCGGCATGTTTGCCGTGCTGCGTCCGGATCTCTGTCCCGTCTCCATTATAGTGAATGGGGCCAGGGCGGACTTCCAGCAGCACTCGTGTGCAAATGTTAGTACGGATCTGGCAGGCAGTTCCCCTGCCAGACAAGCGTAATGCGAGTGTTAAAGAAGCCTTAAAAAAATGTAATTCTAACCCCAAATGCCTCTTTAATATAAAGTTTTTGTTACTTAGCATGTTGCATGCACTCATATAACCACTCATCCTTCTGACAGTGATGCATTTTAAACATTTCCATTCCAGAAGTATACAGTATATACCGGAATGTAAATGTCTAATTTTGATTTAGTCCATGTCTTATTCACCCGAGGCTCATTCTCCCACCTTTTCCTATACTACAGCAGTTTTACCTGTGAGCATGAATACAAATGTATATGTGTCCAGAATTCCTGGTAATCTGATCATCCAGCAAATGTTTGATATGACACAAATAGCTGACCTAAGCAAAATAATACGTGGAACCTAATTGTGTCATCTGCAACGAAAGGGAAACGGATGTGGATGTACATTCACATTTCTCTGATTTTTACCTCTGGGCTGTAATTTCTGAGGGTTGTGATTCCCCTTCCACCTGCACACTGCTGTGATCATGTCATCATCCTGCATAGATCCTCGTCCAAAGGCAATTATAAAATCTATACATTATGTATGTCTTGTTTGACCATGTAAATAAAAACAGAGTGAATTATTAATCATTTCTGCATCCCGCTATTCTTTAATGTGGTGTATGTATATAACTCCTGGATCAGGTCTCTTACGTGCATACAAAAATGTTCAGATTTTTCATTCAATACCACATAGCAAAACCTATGACAGGCTGCAATGCACATCACAACCACTGGGTGGTTTAAAATAGACATGTATAACATCGACATCTCTTGACAGAATATCTCAAAATCATGTTTTCTCTTGTTTGTTTGTTTTTTGTTTTAATCTCTAGCACTACACAACAGAATGACAACCCACACACAGTAAGGATTTCTCAGGAATGTCTTCAAACGGCAGATTTATCTCCAAACAAGCATTTATGGTTCCAGCTGGGTTGCCAGCTTCAGCAACCTACAAGTGTGAAGAGTCTACAGGAACTGCAATATCTGTGGGTAAATGTGCCCCATGTCTAACCGTAGCTCATCTTGTATCCAGGCTAGAGGCTGTTACTCATCTTGTATCCAGGCTAGAGGCCGTATCTCATCTTGTATCCAGGCTAGAGGCTGTATCTCATCTTGTATCCAGGCTAGAGGTTGTATCTCATCTTTTATCCAGGCTAGCGGCCATATCTCACCTTGTATCCAGGTTAGAGGCTGTATCTCATCTTGTATCCAGGCTAGAGGTTGTATCTCATTTTGTATCCAGGCTAGAGGCCGTATCTCATCTTGTATCCAGGCTAGAGGCTGTATCTCATCTTGTATCCAGGCTAGAGGTTGTATCTCATCTTGTATCCAGGCTAGAGGCCGTATCTCACCTTGTATCCAGGTTAGAGGCTGTATCTCATCTTGTATCCAGGCTAGAGGCCGTATCTCATCTTGTATCCAGGCTAGAGGCTGTATCTCAACTTGTATCCAGACTAGAGGTTGTATATCATCTTGTATCCAGGTTAGAGGTTGTATCTCATCTTGTATCCAGGCTAGACGCAGTATCTCATCTTGTATCCAGGCTAGAGGATGTATCTCATCTTGTATCCAGGCTAGAGGTTGTATCTCATCTTGTATCCAGGCTAGAGGCTGTATCTCATCTTGTATCCAGGTTAGAGGTTGTATCTCATCTTGTATCCAGGTTAGAGGTTGTATCTCATCTTGTATCCAGGCTAGAGGCAGTATCTCATCTTGTATCCAGGCTAGAGGATGTATCTCATCTTGTATCCAGGTTAGAGGTTGTATATCATCTTGTATCCAGGCTAGAGGCTGTATCTCATCTTGTATCCAGGCTAGAGGCTGTATCTTATCTTGTATCCAGGCTAGAGACTGTATCTCATCTTGTATCCAGGCTAGAGGTTGTATCTCATCTTGTATCCAGGCTAGAGGCTGTATCTTATCTTGTATCCAGGCTAGAGGGCGTATCTCATCTTGTATTCAGACTAGAGGTGGCCCAGCAGGGTCATAGAGTCTCCTTTTAATTGTACAGTTTTCATCAATGAACTTCTCATTTCACTTTAATATTCTAATCAGTTCCATTTATCATCATTACATTCACACACAGAAAGTTTCATTCCACTCCAATAACTCCTTCTTGGTGCATTATTAATATTAATAAAATGGTAATTACCATTTTCAATATACCACAATCCGCCCCAACATGCACAGTGAGCAGCCAAAGGGTAGCGAGTCCCATTACTACTATCGGCAGAGACACTGGACCACTCTCTTGACGCATGCGCGAGAATGGCTGATGTTCTCATGCTACTGACTGACAGCGCACGCGCACTGAGCCTCATGGAACGCCGCATACCGCTCACATGGCTGGCATTATGGGTGAGCGCTTCATGAATTTTAAATATATACACACACATGCACTTTATTAACACAGGTGCACTTTATTATATTTATACCTTTTTCACTGAAGACCAGCGTGCTGCCTTGTTATCTATTCTTGATATATATATATATAATTTTTAAACTTTTTATATACTGTATTGTTTGCCTTATAAAACACACCTATGTTTTAGGGGAGCCAAAAATGAAAAGAGATAGGTTTCATCAGACCTCAGATCAGACCCTCAATATTAATCGGACCTCAGCTCAGACGCCCCAATATTAATCAGACCTCAAATAAGGCCCCCAACGTTAACCAGACCTCAGATTAGACCATCAATGTTAATCGGGCACCCATGGTTAATCAGACATCAGATCAGACCAAAAACCAAAAAAAATAATTAACTCACTGTGCCCAGCTCCTGAGATTCAACGCTCTTCCCGCTGCCCTGTGCTGTGACCCACACAGCTTGAGGTTACAGAGTATACCTACATCCTCAGCCTATGAGCAGATCATAGCACGGTGCCAGCAGAAGACAAGGGAACTGTGAGTAGGGCCAGCACAAGGAGCACAGTATTCACTGCTTCTCAGTCCTTGACACTGTTTGGTGTGTCTTTTAGGGCAAAAAATATGGTATATATTGAAAAAGAAACCTAAATGAAACCTTACATGTACAGCAGTGTATTTTGTCATTTACTGAAGAGACATTGAAATTATAGCAAAAAAGAAACTTTCTACCATTTTTAGGGGTTACTATCTCGCCCTACGGTGAGCGTCTTAATCAAGGTGAGGAGTCTTATAGGCCATTCATGCTCCTCTGGAATTCTGGGAAGAAGGGATGCCAATGATCTTAACAAGCTCTGCCTTTGTATCCACCAGATGTAAGGCAGCTATCTTTCAGTCAATGCTCAACTCTTAAATAGGCCTTGAGACATGACTTGGATAATGAACAATCCAGCATCTCATCTGCAGACAGCGGTTTCGGGGTGATTGCCCTTTATCAGTGCAGAGCAGAGAGTGCTGACTTAACTAGGTGAGAGGCCTAAGTCAGGATTTGGGGGATACTATATCTCCTTACGAAGAGCGCCTTAATTAATGTGAGGAATTCTGTAGGCCAGACAACGCTCCTCTGGAATTCTGGGCAGAAAAGGATGCAAATGAGCTCTTAACAAGCTCTGCCTCTAATGCCACCAGATGTAAGGCAGCTATCCTATAAGTCAATGTTTAACCCTTTAAATAGGCCTCGAGACATGACTTGGATAATAAACAATCCAGCACCTCATCTGCAGACAGCTATTTAGGGGTGATTGCCCATCATCAGTGCAGAGCAGAGTGTACTGGCTTAATTAGGAGAGAGGCTGGGGTCAGGATTGGGGAGAACTTTCTTTCCTTACGGAGAGCACCTTAATCGATGTGAGGAGGTTTATAGGCCATAACTGCTCCTTTGAAATTCTTTGAAGAAAGGGATGCAAATGAGAGTACTGTCTTAAATGGGTGAGAGACTTAGGTTAGCTGTTCATAAACATGTTTCTTCGTGACAGCAAACCATGAGGTTAGTTGTGGAATTGCAAGTAAAATGCATCAATGATTATATCAAGAAAAAGTATCACTTTGTATGACCAAATAACCTTTTATGTATATGAGATCCATGGCATAAAATACATGTAAATCTCAGTTATTCATATTCTGCCTTACACCACTTCATTCAATCTCATCCTGTGAAGTAGAGCTTGACCCCATACGACCTCTTACACTGCTTCTTGGTGTCTCCCAGTGACACAAGTCTTCTGAAGTCGACTGAGCCTGTTAATAGGATTCCTTGCAGTGAGTTCTTGATCCTTGCTGCGTGAACAAAGAGAGAAAGGTAGGAAAAAATGGCTTCCGATATCTAATCAGATCGTAGAAGGCGTCAGAAGTTTTAATAAGTTTTTAATTAAGCAGAACAAGTTTCAGAATAGAGATTAGATATAAGACACTTCAGTAAATCTCTGATAGTATCTTCAAATATAATAAGATTAGATATTTAGCATAACTAGCAGATTTAGCCTGGAGAAGCTTTTCCATCCCTGTATATTGTACAACTTTCTAATTTTAATTGAAGCAGGGATCTACAAATGAAGTACAAAGCCATAAGTGTGTGCGTTCATCGAGCTTCTTCTCTGATGATCACATCTCCTTGCCTTTGTCTATTTGCATGAACTTGTCTTTTCATGCCACAAGTATTGTCTATGCAAAGGTGATTTCTGAATAATTTATCTAAGGCTAGCTTTAAGTTGGCTATATAGATGAAGGATTTTTTGTCCGACAGCTACAGTATTTCTCTAGATCCTGCAATACCTATAAAAGATCGGCCTAACCAATAGTGTTGAGCACAAATTTTATTGCGAATATTGCCACTTCGAGGATTTGCGAATATTTAAAATATAGTGCTATATATTCGTTATATCGAATATTCGCTATTTTTTCCCATCTGATCACATTATTCCTCTCTGCTTCTTGCTTGTGGGCCAATGAGAAGGAAGCAATGTCAAGTTCACAACAATACTTAGTGCACCAATCAGTAATCTGTAGTCAGACCTGCTAAAATGAGAAGTTGCACGTAGTGCGAAAAAATATTCCAATCACTGCTGATTAGCGCAATCGCGAATATATTGGAGCACTTGACCCTATCTGCATGTAAAGCTATTGGAATGCTCTGCCGTGCCAACTATTTTCTTCACTCTCAGGAGAAACTCATGAAACTTCTAGCAGCTTGAGAAATGTAGCCAAAGTGACCCACGACTTTACGAATTTGCATTACGCGATTTTTATATTGCCGATTTTTCGCATTCAATAGAATAATCTCAAATTCTCGAAATTCGCAAATGTATGACGAATATTCTACAAAATATTTGTGAAATATCGCAAATTTGAATATAGCCCCTGCCGCTCATCACTACTGACCAAGCAGTGAACGGTACAAAAGGATCAGGCTGTTGAAATCCAACTTGCTTCAACTTTATTTCTCCCAACATCTGCCATTACCAGAGAGTTTGGAGATCCTCTTGTCCACTGAAATCGGTGGGATCAGCCAACATGAATGTAATGTCTATGGCCACCTTGAGACTTTTGCTATGGTGTACTGCATTTGCAATCTAATATCTTCCTGAAACTCCTATAATGGAAAATCTGTAACAAAGCTGACATCTATCAAGTGCCATTTATAATACTGGTGTGTTTCTGTGTGGTTAAAGGGACCTATGACCAAGTAGGTTGGAGGCCCACTTTGACCCAAAAAGAAGATTTCTATTGTGAATTGACTTGAAGGTAACAGACTGAACCACAATTACTGCTGGGCTGGATGGAGAGACCTAAAGAAGGTTCTACTGCATATTCTGAGATATACAACTATTTTGTTCTTGCCTAAAGACTAGTGTTGAGCGAACAGTTCGAGCATAGTTCGGGTCCGTACCGAATTTTGGGGTGTTCGTGACACGGACCCGAACCCGAACTTTTTCGTAAAAGTTCGGGTTCGGGTTCGTCGTTCGGCATGTATTTTGGCGCATTTTGAAAGGCTGCAAAGCAGCCAATCAACATGCATCATACTACTTGCCCTAAGATGCCATCGCAGCCATGCCTACTATTGGCAAGGCTGTGATTGGCCAAGTGCAGCATGTGACTCAGCCTCTTATAAGCTTGTGCGCACGTCGGGACGTGCTCACTCCCGATGTGAATAGAACAGGGTTAGACGCAGCTGATGCTAGGGCGAGAATAGGCAGGGATAATTGAATAACTGGAAGCAAATTTCTCTCCTCCACCTGTGATTCATCTGAACAACTGCAGCTGAGCTGCTTTTTTGATAGGGATTGGCTATTTTTAGAGTGGCCAGAGTGATTTTTCCATCCACATGTACCCGGGCTGACCGCCGGCCGCCATTTTGCGACTTGTAGTGCTGCAGCAGAAGCTGCCACAGTGTGCATTCCAAAGCTCCAAACAAGTCAGACATCTACACCTGGGATTCAGACCAATAGCGATTTAGCAGCACAGTCCAAGGCTATTTTTTTTAAAGGTTGTGCAGACCATTTTGTGGCACATGTTACTGGGCTGATAGGCGGCGGCCATCTTGGGACTAGTGCTGCAGCACAATCTCTCCCAACGTCCATTAATCACTTGTAATAGTGGTCTGTGCCATAGAAATCTTACATCAGGGACTTGGGTGTGCTTGTGTCACCCCTACTAATACCAGTCCACCTGTAATCCATACAGTGAAAAGCCATAAAGTATTCCAGTGAGGGAATTTTTTTTTTATTTAAAAAAGGCCAAGTTAGTTTATCTGGCGTTCAATATACTAGATACAGTTAGGCCTGCGTTTCATACATCTGGAATTAGCAAACTAATGTGCTGGGGTTGGGAAAACATATATGTACCCATACTAGAATCTGTCAAAGAAAGCGGTACTCACATATAACAGTCATTCCATCTGTAATCCATACAGTCAAAAGACTGAAAGTATTCCAGTGAGGGAATTTTTTTTATTTAAAAAAGGCCAAGTTAGTTTATCTGGCGTTCAATATACTAGATACAGTTAGGCCTGCGTTTCATACATCTGGAATTAGCAAACTAATGTGCTGGGGTTGGGAAAACATATATGTACCCATACTAGAATCTGTCAAAGAAAGCGGTACTCACATATAACAGTCATTTCATCTGTAATCCATACAGTCAAAAGACTGAAAGTATTCCAGTGAGGGAATTTTTTTTATTTAAAAAAGGCCAAGTTAGTTTATCTGGCGTTCAATATACTAGATACAGTTAGGCCTGCGTTTCATACATCTGGAATTAGCAAACTAATTTGCTGGGGTTGGGAAAACATATATGTACCCATACTAGAATCTGTCAAAGAAAGCGGTACTCACATATAACAGTCATTCCATCTGTAATCCATACAGTCAAAAGACTGAAAGTATTCCAGTGAGGGAATTTTTTTTATTTAAAAAAGGCCAAGTTAGTTTATCTGGCGTTCAATATACTAGATACAGTTAGGCCTGCGTTTCATACATCTGGAATTAGCAAACTAATTTGCTGGGGTTGGGAAAACATATATGTACCCATACTAGAATCTGTCAAAGAAAGCGGTACTCACATATAACAGTCATTCCATCTGTAATCCATACAGTCAAAAGACTGAAAGTATTCCAGTGAGGGAATTTTTTTTATTTAAAAAAGGCCAAGTTAGTTTATCTGGCGTTCAATATACTAGATACAGTTAGGCCTGCATTTCATACATATGGAATTAGCAAACTAATGTGCTGGGGTTGGGAAAACATATATGTACCCATACTAGAATCTGTCAAAGAAAGCGGTACTCACATATAACAGTCATTCCATCTGTAATCCATACAGTCAAAAGACTGAAAGTATTCCAGTGAGGGAATTTTTTTTTTATTTAAAAAAGGCCAAGTTAGTTTATCTGGCGTTCAATACACTAGATACAGTTAGGCCTGCGTTTCATACATCTGGAATTAGCAAACTAATGTGCTGGGGTTGGGAAAACATATATGTACCCATACTAGAATCTGTCAAAGAAAGCGGTACTCACATATAACAGTCATTCCATCTGTAATCCATACAGTCAAAAGACTGAAAGTATTCCAGTGAGGGAATTTTTTTTTATTTAAAAAAGGCCAAGTTAGTTTATCTGGCGTTCAATATACTAGATACAGTTAGGCCTGCGTTTCATACATCTGGAATTAGCAAACTAATTTGCTGGGGTTGGGAAAACATATATGTACCCATACTAGAATCTGTCAAAGAAAGCGGTACTCACATATAACAGTCATTCCATCTGTAATCCATACAGTCAAAAGACTGAAAGTATTCCAGTGAGGGAATTTTTTTTATTTAAAAAAGGCCAAGTAGTTTATCTGGCGTTCAATATACTAGATACAGTTAGGCCTGCGTTTCATACATCTGGAATTAGCAAACTAATTTGCTGGGGTTGGGAAAACATATATGTACCCATACTAGAATCTGTGAAAGAAAGCGGTACTCACATATAACAGTCATTCCATCTGTAATCCATACAGTCAAAAGACTGAAAGTATTCCAGTGAGGGAATTTTTTTTATTTAAAAAAGGCCAAGTTAGTTTATCTGGCGTTCAATATACTAGATACAGTTAGGCCTGCGTTTCATACATCTGGAATTAGCAAACTAATGTGCTGGGGTTGGGAAAACATATATGTACCCATACTAGAATCTGTCAAAGAAAGCGGTACTCACATATAACAGTCATTCCATCTGTAATCCATACAGTCAAAAGACTGAAAGTATTCCAGTGAGGGAATTTTTTTTATTTAAAAAAGGCCAAGTTAGTTTATCTGTTGGTTTCAATATACTAGATACAGTTAGGCCTGCGTTTCATACATCTGGAATTAGCAAACTAATGTGCTGGGGTTGGGAAAACATATATGTACCCATACTAGAATCTGTCAAAGAAAGCGGTACTCACATATAACAGTTATTCCATCTGTAATCCATACAGTCAAAAGACTGAAAGTATTCCAGTGAGGGGATTTTGCTTATAAAAAATAATATATTTCATTGTGGTGCGAGTTGAATCGCAACAATGAAGAAAAATACTATTAAGGGACGAGGACGCGGTCGTGGTGGTGTCCGTGGAGCCTCTGTTGCTGGTAGAGGACGTGGCCGTTCGGCCCCAGGCGCACACAGTAGGGAACGAACTCCCTCAACTAGCCGGCAGAATGTACCGCAATATCTCGTGGGGCACAATGCCGCTCTTAGGATGGTAAGGCCTGAGCAGGTACAGGCATTAATCGATTGGGTGGCCGACAGTGCTTCCAGCACGTTCACCACATGGTCTTCCACCCAGTCTTCTGCGGAAAGCGCACAGGTGGCACCTGAAAACCAAGCCCATCAGTCTTTCACATCACCCCCAAGCATATCAGGGAAACGGTCTGAGCCACAAGTTATGCAGCAGTCTCTTCTTCTGTTTGAAGACTCTGCTTCCAGGGTTTCCCAGGGGCGTCCACCTAGCCCTTCCCCAGTGGAGGAAGACATACCATGCACTGACGCACAACCACTTATGTCTCCAGATGAAGAGGACATGGGAATACCACCACAGCAGAGTCACCGACTCTCTGATGATGACGAAACACAGGTGCCCACTGCCGCGTCTTTTTGCAGTGTGCAGACTGAACAGGAGGAGGTCAGGGAGGGAGACTGGGTGGAAGACGATGCAGAGGACGATGAGGTCTTAGACCCCACATGGACTGAAGGTCGTGGCGATGACTTTCACAGTTCAGAGGAAGAGGTAGTGGTGAGACCGAGACAACAGCGAAGCCAAAGAGGGAGCAGGGGGCCAAAGCAGACGAGCCGCCGCCCCCAGAGTTCGCCTGCTACTGGACATCGCCAACAGGGACCCAGCCCCACAAAGGCAGCTTCAAAGAGTTCCCTGGCATGGCACTTCTTTAAACAATGTCCTACCGACAAGACCCGAGTGACTTGCACGCTCTGCCATCAGAGCCTTAGGCGAGGCATTAACGTTCTGAACCTCAGCACAACCTGCATGACCAGGCATCTACATGCAAAGCATGAACTGCAGTGGGGTACACACCTTAAAAACCAGGCACTCGCTGAGGCTCCCCCTGCTCCCTCTACCGCTGCTGCCTCGGCTTCCGCCTCGAGAGGAATGTTGCCACCTGCCGAGCAGCAAACAGAGGATGTGCCACCGACACCACCACCACCGCCACCGTCAACTAGCGTCTCCACTATATCACACAGCAGCGTTCAGCTCTCAATATCTCAAACCTTAGAGAGGAAGCGCAAATTCCCCCCGAGTCACCCTCGAGCCCTTGGCCTGAACGCCAGCATTTCTAAACTGCTGGCCTTTGAAATGCTGTCATTCCGGCTGGTGGACACAGACAGCTTCAAAAAGCTGATGGCCATGGCTGTCCCGCAGTATGTGGTTCCCAGCCGCCACTACTTCTCCAAGACAGCCGTGCCTTCCCTGCACATGCAAGTGTCCGATAAAATCAAGTGTGCACTGCGCAACGCCATTTGTGGCAAGGTCCACCTAACCACAGATACGTGGACCAGTAAGCACGGCCAGGGACGCTATATCTCACTAACTGCACACTGGATGAATGTAGTGGCGGCTGGGCCCCCGGCGGACAGTTCCTTGGCGCACGTCCTTCCGCCCCCTAGGATCGCAGGGCATCATTCTCTGCCTCCTGTAGCCTCCTCCTCCTACTCGGCTTCCTCCTCCACTGCTTCCACCAGCTCATCCGGTCAGCCACACACCTTCACCACCAACTTCAGCACAGCCCGGGGTAAACGTCAGCAGGCCATTCTGAAACTCATATGTTTGGGGGACAGGCCCCACACCGCACAGGAGTTGTGGCGGGGTATTGAACAACAGACCGACGAGTGGTTTCTGCCGGTGGGCCTCAAGCCAGGCCTGGTGGTATGCGATAATGGGCGAAATCTCGTGGCAGCTCTGGGACTAGCCGGTTTGACGCACATCCCTTGCCTGGCGCATGTGCTGAACTTGGTGGTGCAGAGGTTCATTCACCACTACCCCAACATGTCAGAGCTGCTGCATAAAGTGCGGGCCGTCTGTGCGCGCTTCCGCCGTTCACATCCTGCCGCTGCTCGCCTGTCTGCGCTACAGCGGAACTTCGGCCTTCCCGCTCACCGCCTCATATGCGACGTGCCCACCCGGTGGAACTCCACCTTGCACATGCTGGAGAGACTGTGCGAGCAGCAGCAGGCCATAGTGGAGTTTCAGCTGCAGCACGCTCGCGTCAGTCGTACTGCCGAACAGCACCACTTCACCACCAATGATTGGGCCTCCATGCGAGACCTGTGTGCCCTGCTGCGCTGTTTCGAGTACTCCACCAACATGGCCAGTGGCGATGACACTGTTATCAGCGTTACAATACCACTTCTATGTCTCCTTGAGAAAACACTTAGGGCAATGATGTTAGAGGAGGTGGCCCAGGTGGAGGAGGATGAGGGCTCGTTTCTAACACTTTCGGGCCAGTCTGTTCGAAGTGGCTCAGAGGGAGGTTTGTTTAAGCAGCAGAGGACAGGTTCACAAGTCGCCAGCCAAGGCACTGTACTGGAGGACGAGGAGGATGAGGAGGAGGAGGTGGAGGGGGACGAGGATGACGCAAGTTCACAGCGGGGTGGCAGCCCAGGCCCATCACTGGTGCGTGGCTGGGGGGATACGGTGGACGATGACGATACGCCTCCCACAGAGGACAGCTTGTCCTTACCCATGGGTAGCCTGGCCCACATGAGCTAATATATGCTCCAATGCCTGCGCAACGACAGCAGAGTTGCCCACGTTTTAACGTGTGCAGACTACTGGGTGGCCACCCTGCTGGATCCCCGATATAAAGACAATGTGCCCACTTTAATTCCTGAACTGGAGCGCGACCGTAAGATGCGCGAGTACAAGCGCACGCTGATAGAGGCGCTCTTGAGAGCATTCCCACATGTCACAGGGGAACAGGTGGAAGGTGAAGGCAGAGGAGTGGCAAGAGGTCGCCAACGCAGCTGTGTCACGGCCAGCTCATCTGAGGGCAGGGTTAGCATGGCAGAAATGTGGAAAAGTTTTGTCTCCACGCCACAGCTATCTGCACCGACACCTGATACGGAACGTGTTAGCAGGAGGCAGCATTTCACTAACATGGTTGAACAGTATGTCTGCACACCCCTCCACATCCTGACGGATGGTTCGGCCCCATTCAACTACTGGGTTTCGAAATTGTCCACGTGGCCAGAGTTAGCATGTTATGCCTTGGAGGTGCTTTCCTGCCCGGCGGCCAGCGTTTTATCTGAACGCATATTCAGCACGGCAGGGGGCGTCATTACTGACAAGCGCAGCCGCCTGTCCACAGCCAACGTGGACAAGCTGACCTTCATAAAGATGAACCAGGCATGGATCCCACAGGACCTGTCCCTCCCTTGTGCAGAGTAGTCCTTATTAACTGCCTAAAACATGTCTTGTTGTGCTACGGGCCACTTCTTTATTTGATACAAATTTTATGAAACCCACAGTTGAATGAAACTCTTCTCTGTCTGGGCGCCGGGGCCTAACCAGATGAAAGTGGCCGGTTAAACTAACGGGTGACATGAAGCCATAACCTCTGCCATGCTACCTCTGTCTTCTGTCTGGGTGCTGAGGCCTAAGTCAAATAAAGCGGTCTTCTGCTGTGCTGGGGGATATGAAGCTAATCTCTGACCTCTCTCCTCTGTCTGGGTCCAAAGGCCTAAATCACTGAAAGAGGCCTTCTCCTGTGGTGTGTGATATGATGCCAGAATATGTGCTGTGGGGCCTCTCTCCTCTTCCTGGGTGCAGGGGTCAAATAAACTAAATTGTGGCCTACTCCTGTGGTGGTTGATATGATGCCTGATTCTCTGATGTGGAACCTCTCTCCTCTGTTTGGGTGAAGGGGTCAAAGTAACTAAATGGTGGCTTCTCCTGTGGTGGCTGATATGATGCCAGAATATGTGCTGTGGGGCCTCTCTCCTCTTCCTGTGTGCAGGGGTCAAAGTAACTCAATCGTGGCTTCTCCTGTGGTGGCTGATATGATGCCAGAATATGTGCTGTGGGGCCTCTCTCCTCTTCCTGGGTGCAGGGGTCAAAGTAACTCAATCGTGGCTTCTCCTGTGGTGGCTGATATGATGCCAGAATATGTGCTGTGGTGCCTCTCTCCTCTTCCTGGGTGCAGGGGTCAAAGTAACTAAATGGTGGCTTCTCCTGTGGTGGCTGATATGATGCCAGAATATGTGCTGTGGTGCCTCTCTCCTCTTCCTGGGTGCAGGGGTCAAAGTAACTAAATGGTGGCTTCTCCTGTGGTGGCTGATATGATGCCAGAATATGTGCTGTGGTGCCTCTCTCCTCTTCCTGGGTGCAGGGGTCAAAGTAACTCAATGGTGGCTTCTCCTGTGCTGATTGATATAAAGCTGATGGTTGTGCCATCTGACATGGTTGCCAGGGTCTGATTCAATGGGGGCCTACTCCTGTGGTGGGTGATCTAAATGCCTGATTCTCTGCTGTGAAACCTCTCTCCTCCGTCTGGGTGTAGGGGTCAAAGTCTTTCAAAGTCGCCTTCTCCTGTGCTGATTGATATGAAGCTGATGGTTGTGCCATCTGACATGGTTGCCGGGGTCCCATTAAATTGTGGCCTACTCCTGTGGTGGCTGATATGATGCCAGAATAAGTGCTGTGGGGCCTCTCTCCTCTTCCTGTGTGCAGGGGTCAAAGTAACTCAATCGTGGCTTCTCCTGTGGTGGCTGATATGATGCCAGAATATGTGCTGTGGGGCCTCTCTCCTCTTCCTGGGTGCAGGGGTCAAAGTAACTCAATCGTGGCTTCTCCTGTGGTGGATGATATGATGCCAGAATATGTGCTGTGGTGCCTCTCTCCTCTTCCTGGGTGCAGGGGTCAAAGTAACTAAATGGTGGCTTCTCCTGTGGTGGCTGATATGATGCCAGAATATGTGCTGTAGTGCCTCTCTCCTCTTCCTGGGTGCAGGGGTCAAAGTAACTAAATGGTGGCTTCTCCTGTGGTGGCTGATATGATGCCAGAATATGTGCTGTGGTGCCTCTCTCCTCTTCCTGGGTGCAGGGGTCAAAGTAACTCAATGGTGGCTTCTCCTGTGGTGGCTGATATGATGCCAGAATATGTGCTGTGGGGCCTCTCTCCTCTTCCTGGGTGCAGGGGTCAAAGTAACTCAATGGTGGCTTCTCCTGTGGTGGTTAGTATGATGCCAGAATATGTGCTGTGGGGCCTCTCTCCTCTTCCTGGGTGCAGGGGTCAAAGTAACTAAATGGTGGCTTCTCCTGTGGTGGCTGATATGATGCCAGAATATGTGCTGTGGTGCCTCTCTCCTCTTCCTGGGTGCAGGGGTCAAAGTAACTAAATGGTGGCTTCTCCTGTGGTGGCTGATATGATGCCAGAATATGTGCTGTGGTGCCTCTCTCCTCTTCCTGGGTGCAGGGGTCAAAGTAACTCAATGGTGGCTTCTCCTGTGGTGGCTGATATGATGCCAGAATATGTGCTGTGGTGCCTCTCTCCTCTTCCTGGGTGCGGGGGTCAAAGTAACTCAAGGGTGGCTTCTCCTGTGGTGGCTGATATGATGCCAGAATATGTGCTGTGGGGCCTCTCTCCTCTTCCTGGGTGCAGGGGTCAAAGTAACTCAATGGTGGCTTCTCCTGTGCTGATTGATATAAAGCTGATGGTTGTGCCATCTGACATGGTTGCCAGGGTCTGATTCAATGGGGGCCTACTCCTGTGGTGGGTGATCTAAATGCCTGATTCTCTGCTGTGAAACCTCTCTCCTCCGTCTGGGTGTAGGGGTCAAAGTCTTTCAAAGTCGCCTTCTCCTGTGCTGATTGATATGAAGCTGATGGTTGTGCCATCTGACATGGTTGCCGGGGTCCCATTAAATTGTGGCCTACTCCTGTGGTGGCTGATATGATGCCAGAATATGTGCTGTGGGGCCTCTCTCCTCTTCCTGGGTGCAGGGGTCAAATAAACTAAATTGTGGCCTACTCCTGTGGTGGTTGATATGATGCCTGATTCTCTGATGTGGAACCTCTCTCCTCTGTTTGGGTGAAGGGGTCAAAGTAACTAAATGGTGGCTTCTCCTGTGGTGGCTGATATGATGCCAGAATATGTGCTGTGGTGCCTCTCTCCTCTTCCTGGGTGCGGGGGTCAAAGTAACTCAATGGTGGCTTCTCCTGTGGTGGCTGATATGATGCCAGAATATGTGCTGTGGTGCCTCTCTCCTCTTCCTGGGTGCGGGGGTCAAAGTAACTCAATGGTGGCTTCTCCTGTGGTGGCTGATATGATGCCAGAATATGTGCTGTGGTGCCTCTCTCCTCTTCCTGGGTGCGGGGGTCAAAGTAACTCAATGGTGGCTTCTCCTGTGGTGGCTGATATGATGCCAGAATATGTGCTGTGGTGCCTCTCTCCTCTTCCTGGGTGCAGGGGTCAAAGTAACTAAATGGTGGCTTCTCCTGTGGTGGTTGATATGATGCCTGATTCTCTGCTGTGAAACCTCTCTCCTCCATCTGGGTGTAGGGGTCAAAGTCTTTCAAAGTCGCCTTCTCCTGTGCTGATTGATATAAAGCTGATGGTTGTGCCATCTGACATGGTTGCCAGGGTCTGATTCAATGGGGGCCTACTCCTGTGGTGGGTGATCTAAATGCCTGATTCTCTGCTGTGAAACCTCTCTCCTCCGTCTGGGTGTAGGGGTCAAAGTCTTTCAAAGTCGCCTTCTCCTGTGCTGATTGATATGAAGCTGATGGTTGTGCCATCTGACATGGTTGCCGGGGTCCCATTAAATTGGGGCCTACTCCTGTGGTGGGTGATCTAAATGCCTGATTCTCTGCTTTGAAACCTCTCTCCTCCGTCCGGGTGTAGGGGTCAAAGTCTGTCAAAGTCGCCTTCTCCTGTGCTGATTGATATAAAGCTTATGCTTGTGCCATCTGACATGGTTGCCGGGGTCTGATTCAATGGTGGCCTACTCCTGTGGTGGGTGATCTAAATGCCTGATTCTCTGCTGTGTAACCTCTCTCCTCCGTCTGGGTGTAGGGGTCAAAGTAACTAAATGGTGGCCTACTCCTGTGGTGGGTGATATGATGCCTGGTTCTCTGCTGTGGGACCTCTCTCCTTTGTCTGGGTGCTGTGGTCAAAATAATAGTAAGTGACCTTCTCCATTGGTGGGTGACTTGAAGCCTGATTCTGTGCTATGGGACCTCACTCCAATTAATATTGTTTAATTTTTATTTATTTTATGTTAACTCATCATTTCCCTATCTACATTTGTTTGCAGGGGATTTAACTACATTTTGCTGCCTTTTGCAGCCCTCTAGCCCTTTCCGGGTGTGTTTTACAGCCTTTTTAGTGCCCAAAAGTTCGGGTCCCCATTGACTTCTATGGGGTTCGGGTTCGGGATGAAGTTCGGGTCGAGTTCAGATCCCGAACCCGAACATTTTTCGAAAGTTCGGCCGAACTCGTCGAACCCGAACATCCAGGTGTTCGCTCAACTCTACTAAAGACCCTTTGCTGTGTCCACCCCTGGCTGGGTCTTATAACTTGTCAAGTCTTGCCTCTGTCACCAGCATCCCCATATGTTGGCTGTACATGGCCTCATGTAAATGAAACTGCAGGTACCTGTAGTGATCACACTAACAATTGTTTGGTCATATGAAAGTAGAGCTTCAGGATAGGTCATCAATATCAGATTGGCGGGGGTCCAACTCTCCGCACCTTACCGATCAGCTGTTTGAGGAAGTAGCAGTGCTCCCGTGAGCGCTGCAGACTCCTCACAGATTACAAAGCACAGCACCCTCCATTGTATGGGGCTAAGCTGTCTAAGTGCCTCTTTGTACAGCTGATCGAGGGGGATCCAAGGAATCAGACCCCTACTGATCTCATATTTGTGACTTATCCTACAGATAGAACATCAGTATGTAAATCCCGGAGAACCCCTTTAAAGGTACTTTCACAGTAGTGTTTTTGCTGGATCCGGCAGGGTCTAGCAAAAACGCTTCCGTTACTGATAATTAGAGATGAGCGAATTGAAGCTGACAAAGTCAAATTTGTTCCGAATTTCAGGAAAAATTTGATTCTGAATGAATGCGAATTTCCTTGCTCTTCATGGTAACGAATCACAATTTTTCCTAACATGACGGCTACAAGGGCGGCTAAAATGGCAGCTACACGTGTGAGCACATGGGGCAAGGTACTCTGGGAAGGCGGGATGACCCATAATGCTATGCATGCAGCGAATCAGCAGCCAGCCAGCCCGGTGATGTCACAGCCCTATAAATACGGTGGCCATTTTAGATTCTTCCATTCACCATCCTACTTTGTTCAGGGACAGACGTTTATGCAGGCGCTAGGGAGAGTGAAAGAAAACCTCATTGTGAAAAAAAAAAAAATTTTTATAAGTGCACGATAAGGAAAGGGAGGAATCATTTCACATCATCTAAGTGCAGAGACAGACGTTTCCGGCGATAGGGAGAGTGATAAAGAAAACATCATTGGGGAAAAAATATGATTTACAAGAGCAGGGAAAGATTATTTGGGGATCCAAATAGCCATTATACAGCACTGTCATTCCAGCAATTTGTTGTAGGGGTGCAAGTGCTATGTGGAAAAGCCTTTAGTGGCTTATATCTGTGGAAAAAGAGAAATATATACTCTGTTCCCTTCTGCAGCTATATTTGGTGAAAGCGTTTAGTGCCCTATTATAGTACAATACGAGAAAAATACACGCCGTTCACATTTGGTGTTATTTGCTCTAAAAACATCTATTGTCAGTTCAGTACAATACAAGATAAATAGACATTGTTCACATTTGGTGTTATTTGCGCTAAAAGCGTTTCTTGTCATACGGGATGTAGTAGAGTTAACACTCATGATTTATGAGATGTGTTATCTAAACAAAATGCGTTAAGCAAACACCTTCAATTGCTTTTCAATGGCTTTTGTCTCAAGATAACACGATGAGTTAAGAAATTTGAGTTAAGAGCTTGAGTGCTAACCCTGCTACATCTGTACTAGAGAAAAAGAGAAAAATACACGCCATTCACATTTGGTGTTGTTTGTAGTGTTGATCATGAATATAGTTATATATATTCGTAATTTCGAATATTCGAATTTATTTTTTCGATTAAATTTTTTTTTTTATCAGTACACATGATCTCTCACTGCTTCTAGCTTGTGGGCCAATAAGAAGGCTGCAATATACTTGACTTTAGGAGTAGTAGTGTTTGCGAATTTTGCTCTATATTCGTTTTTTTTAATATTCGCTATATTGCTATATATTCTTGTTTTAGACTATTACGAATATTCGAAAAAACTAAGTTACAGCAATATAGAGAATATTTAAAAAAAAACAAATATAGAGCAATTTAGCTAATATAGTGCTATAATCTTCTTTGTCTAATAGTTGTAAGTTGAAAAATTTGCAATAAAAAATTTTAATCCGAAAATTCGAATTCCGAAAATTGTGAATTTTCGAATATTCAACGAATATTCTACAAAATATTTGCGATATATTGCGAATTTGAATATGACCCCTCATCACTAGTTGTTTGCGCTAGAAGCGTTTCTTGTCATATTTATAGAGAAAAAGAGAAAAATACACGCTGTTCACATTTGGTGTTATTTGCTCTAAAAACATTTATTGTCAGTTCCGTACAATACGAGAAAAATATACACTGTTCACATTTGCGCAGAAATAAATTAGTGGCCTATTTCAGTACAAAAAGAAATATATAATTGTCGCTTTTAGGGGTGTTTTAATTTCAGTTTAATTTGTTTAGTTCAGCTACAAGTATGTCAGGCAGAGAACTGCCAGCAGAGGTCGCAGCAGAGTAAAAGGGCGTGGCAGCAGGAGTCGCAGCGAGAGGCCTGAGCTCCCGGTGTCATCTAGCAGTTGTGTCTTGACCAGCAGCACACTTAGCGGTTCTTAATTAGTCAGCTCGGTCATCCATGTCATCCAAGTGACATCAGACATCCCCAGCCAACAGTCGGTGGGTTCATCAGACACAACCCTTAGTTGGCATGGACCGGAAGCAGGCCCTGTGCCCTCACCTGTCCTCAAACTGCCTCTGTCCTTTTCAGTTCCCTCACCACGAGAAGTATTATATGCTGTAGACTCGGCTCCACTTTTCAGCGAGGAAGAGCTACTAGAGGACAGTCAGTAGCTACTGCCCAGCCAAGATCTGGAGGAGACATCTGCCTCTTCCTCAGCTAGGCGGACAAGGAGTGATTCCTGAACCAGAGACCGTTGAGGAGGACATCAGTGATGTGCAGACACTATTCGATGATGATGAAACCGATCGCACTTGGGAGCCGGGTGAAGAAGGGGCTTTGTCATCATCAGGAGAAGAGGGTGTCAGCTTGCCCGTGAGCCAGCAAGTCACTAGCGTGGCCGGGAGTCAGCAAGGTGGCAGCAGTGGGAGGTCGGGAGCCAAACGGGCACGGGTAGAACACCTGCTTGACAGCAGCTTACCTGCCCGGAATGGAGTGGTGCAGGGTTTCATGGAGGCAGTGGCGGTAGTAGTCAGCCAGTGAGTAGTGTTGGGGGGTAAATCAGGTACTCGGCGGTGTCGCAGTTTTTTCTGAAGCCGCCAGAGGAGGTCAACATGGCCATATGAAGATGAAGCATGGGCAGGGTGAAAATGTTGGCACCAGGGCCCTGCATCAACATATCCAGCGTCACCATAAAGTGGCCTGGGAGTACCGTGGCTCTGATGTGGTGGTCCAGGCAGCCGCAGCTACTGCTACATGCACCCAGTTTCAGCCAGTCAAGGCTCCACCACCTCAGCCGAAGGGAGCTGTCTGTCAATCCCATCTTTTGCTTGTCCAGATGCTCCTGCTCCTACTCCTCATCAGTCATTCCATCAGCAATCAATCAGCGAAGCGATTGCCAAGAGACAGCACATGCTCTAAGTTGCTGGTGCTGCAGTCCCTCCCTTTCCAAGTGGTGGACTCTGCACCTTTCAGAGAACTGATGGCTTGTGTGCCTCGATCTCACGGTCACATGAGCTCTGTGGGAGCTAAACTGGAAGAGGAGGAGGAGGGGGAGGAGGACATTGTAGCACAGGCAAATGGGTGGTTTTTCTACTCAGCTGACAGGACAGGAGGAGCAGGAGCAGCAAGAGGAGCTACAGGGCAATGAGGAAGATGAGACAGAGGACCCGGACACACCGTGGCAGTATGCAGTGGAGATGGAGGCAGGGAGACCCTCTGAGTCACTTGCACAAATGGCCCGATGCATGCTCACTTACTTGCGTAGTGACAGCTGAATTGTCACCATTCAGCAGAGGGATGTCTTCTGGCTCTCCACCTTGTTGGACCCTTGCTACCGGTCCAGAATGGGGGCCTTTTTTACACCCAAGAGAGTGAGGACAAACTGAACTACTACAGAGACATCCTATGTAGTCAGTTGGCCACTGCCTATATGCGCCTTCGTCCATCCTCTCGCAGGTCTGACCGGGGGGCTCTCTGCGCTCATGTTTCACTGCCATGGCTGCTGGGGAGGGGTGGGGTGGCAGGAGCAGTACCAGCTCCATCAGCAGCAGCCTGAGTCTACAGTCTCTAATGAGCAGCTTTCTTCACCCGCATAGTGAATAAACTACTCACCAGCAGCAGCTAGACGTAGAGCAGAACCTGAACCAGCAGGTCGTGGCATACTTGGACAGCACCCTACACTAACATGGACCTGTAAGGCTGAGTTAATACTTGGGTTATTTGGTCAGTTTTGGCTCCGTGACTGCCCTAATAAGTGAAGTGTGCAGTGATTCTAAGTGCGACGCCTGCATGCATGTCATACTGACTGACAGTATTGTTTCACTAGCAAAGCAGACTCCCTATGCGTGTTACTGCAAGGCACATTGTTCTACACCCATATAAAGTCTCTATGCAGCCTGAAAATAGCCGTTTTTGAAAGCGATTTGTCGCACTTAATTCCGATCAAAGAAAATTTCCCCAGAAAATTCGGCGAACCGGCCAAATTTTTGAGAAATTCGCTCATCTCTACTGATAATACAACCATCTGCATCCGTTATGAATGGATCCGGCTGTATTATCTTTAACATTGCCAAGACGTCTTCTATTGTGGCAGATTGTGGCAGAGAAAACTGATCTGTCCCCATTGACTTGCATTGGGGTAATGCCGGATCCGTCTTGCATCCGCATACCAGGACGGAAAGCAAAATACAACATGTTGCGGTTTGCTCTCTGGTATTGGAACGCAACTAAACAGAACGGAATGCATTTTGAAGCACTCCGTTCTGTTTAGCTCAGTTTTGTCCCCATTGACAATGAATGGGGACAAAACAGAAGCGTTTTTTTTTTTTCCGGTATTGAGCCCCTATGACGGATCTCAAAACCGGAAAACTGAAATGCTAGTGTAAAAGTACCCTAACTTTATATATTTCTGATAGATTCTTGTTAGGCCAAAATGCGGACTGCAATGCAGGAACACTGACTGTGGGGCAGCCGCAGCGGATCGCGGACCCATTCTCTTTAATGGGTCCGCGATCTGCCCATTGCGCAAAAAGATAGGACATGTTCTATCTTTTTGTGGAACGGAAGTACGGGACGAACCCCCACGGAAGCACTCCGTGGTGCTACCGTAGGGTTCTGTTCCATGCTTCCGTTCCGCACCATTCCACAGCTCCGATTTTGCGGACCCATTGAAGTGAATGGGTCCGCATCCATGATGCGGAATGCACACGGAACGGTGCCCGTGTATTGCGGATCCGAAAATGCGGTCTTCAATACGGCAAAGGGACACCTACGGTCGTGTGCAGGAGGCCTTACTGTGAGGTGAGGAATGTTACTTTCCCAAGAAACAGTGCCACTCTTGACTATTGGCTGTATCTGGTATTGCAGCTTAGTAAAGTTCACTTGAATACCAGTCAAAACAGGCAGACGGGACTAAGGAGGAAGCCCTGCTTTTCTGATTTCATACAATCCCTAAAAAGGGAATCTGTCAGTAGTTTAGTCTTTGCAAAACTGCTGGCAATGTAGGTAGGTAATACATATCCCTGTCTGAGCATTTAATCAATATAGTGCTGAGAAAAAAATAGAGTTTTGAGCGCAGCAGGTGACACTACAAAAAGCAGAGACATTGCTATGCCCTCTGTCCTTACCTATGTCTGTCAGCAGTTTTGCATCAAGAAAACTGCTGACAGACTTATTTTCCCAAATAAAGTATAAGCTTGTTTTCACGGATGAGGAAATTCTTGTAATTTATTCTAGATCATTATAATGGTATTATACATTTGACATAATGATCATTTCCTTGCAAAGTGTACACATACATGCTTCGCAACTGCAAGGCAGAAGCACAAGCAGCACTTCAGCATTCGAGCAGTGCTTGCCTGTAATCAGCCTGGGTTAAAGCTGGGTAATTACTTGCAGTCAAAAGCCTGTTACATGTTCTTGGGCAAGTAACTGATTATGATGCTGCAGACAGAGCTCCAGTACAGTGACTTGTCTTCTGGCTCCACCGCCCTCTAGCGTGCAGTACAAACACTCGGTCCAGCCCTGTGATTACATTGACAGCATGTTTTACCGGGTGCTGCACATTCCTATGTAGATGTAGCGGAGACAAAATTCTAATCTAGCATTACAATCCAATGCAATTTCCTACAGTTCTTCTAAAATACAACACTAAAAACAATATGCTCGGCAGGCTCATTGCTAGTGTTCAGCAAATCAAAGTCAACAAAGCGGACTTCGATCCGAGTTTCAGGGAAAAAATTGATTTGTCGCAAAGCCGAATTTCCTCATGTTTCGAGGTAGCAAATCAATTTTCCCTGAAATGGTGTTAAAAAACTAAAAAAAATCATACTTACCTCATTAATTTGCTCACGACGGGATGGCCGCCGCCATCTTGATTGAAGATCTCACACGAAATTCCGTGCGTGGTGACGTACAAGATTTTGAGCCAGATCTTCAGTCAAGAAGGTGGTGGCTGGCCCGTCGCAAAAGAAATGGATGAAGTAAGTATGATTTCATTTATTTATTTTTTAATTTTACACTGTGTGCATTCAGCTATGAACGCGGCCTCTGAGGGGTACAATGATGGGGATGTCATTGCACTTAGTTTTTGTAAAATTCAGCAAAGCAGCTGAATTGAATTTTTTAATACTTCGCTCATCTCTTCTCATTGGAAAAAGTATACAAATATAGCAATAAGATCTTGCAGGATAGGTATTTAAAGGAGACATTAAAAGAAAAAAGCTGCACGCAGATGGGATTCTCCCATACCCCATTGTTGGGAGATCAGTGTACAAAGCTTAAAATATCATGCACACAATGATGATGTTCATACGATGTTGATGACCGAAAGCCTTCATTAATCTTGCAGTTTTCAGATAATGAAGAACATGACATTCTCAATCAAGCCTGAGGATCACCGTAATCCTTTACTGTGGAGCTATTTTTCTGCCATTATATTCATCAACCAGGGGGGCTAGGAGGAACAATAATGTTCCTCATATGAGAAGGCTGCAGTGCATGGTCTACGTAAAGGTGTTTTCCTTCTCTAAATATTGAGGGCATGAACAGAGGCCATACCATAAGTATGTGACAGGAAATGATCTACTTCTAGAACACCTTATTATCAAGAGTAGAGATGGCCTTGCGGTTCACCCGGCGGTCGTTTCGCGGCGAACTTTGCAAGTTCGCGATTCTCCGAACATGCAAACATATTGCGATGTCCGCCGGCGCCATATTCTTTTGCATTACTCTGAACTTTGACCCATGACACATCCATCAGGTGGGACAGGACAGCCAATTGAGATGTTTAAGCACATGGACACACCCCCACCCTAAAGAAGAACCTGATCTGGCAGCCATTTTACATTCTGTGTTTTGCCAGTGTAGGGAGAGATTGCTTTGTGGATCAGGGACAGACTGCTAGGGGCACAAATGCTAGCTAATAGGGACACAAAAGTCCTTTTAAGGACTGGTAAAGGTGTGCTATTGATAGGTGTGATATACTGAGGGGTGAGATGTACTTATAATATACTTTCTAACATAGAAAATATATTATAGTGCACCAAATATGAATTGAGTGGTGCGATATACCTGCTTCCACAAAATTCTGATTAAGGGGTTTTATATACCTGCTTCCACCAAATATTGGTTGAGGCTTGCAATATACCTGCCTCTACAAAATACTGATTAAGGGGTTCGATATACCTGTTTCCTCCAAATATTGATTGAGGGCTGCGATATACCTGTTGCCCAAATTAAACAGGGTGGTGTGATATAACTGTTGTGGCAAAAAATAAAAATTGAAGGGTGTGATATCCCTGCCTCAACAAAATACTGATTAAGGGATTCAATATATCTGCTTCCACCAAATATTGATTGAGCGGTGCGATATACCTGCTTCCAAAAAATACTGATTAAGGGGTTTGATATACCTGTTTCCGCTAAATATTGATTGAGGGGTGCGATATACCTGCTTCCACAAAATTCTGATTAAGGGGTTTTATATACCTGCTTCCACCAAATATTGGTTGAGGCTTGCAATATACCTGCCTTCACAAAATACTGATTAAGGGGTTCGATATACCTGTTTCCTCTAAATATTGATTGAGGCCTGCGATATACCTGCTTCCACAAAAAACTGATTAAGGGGTTTGATATACCTTTTTCCACAAAATACTGATTGAGGCCTGCGATATACCTGCCTCCACAAAATACTGAATAAGGGGTTTGATATACCTATTTCTACCAAATATTAACCACCTCAGCCCCCAGTGCTTAAACACCCTGAAAGACCTGGCCACTTTTTACACTTCTGACCTACACTACTTTCACCGTTTATTGCTCGGTCATGCAACTTACCACCCAAATGAATTTTACCTCCTTTTCTTCACACTAATAGAGCTTTCATTTGGTGGTATTTCATTGCTGCTGACATTTTTACATTTTTTGTTATTAATCGAAATTTAACGATTTTTTTTGCGAAAAAATGACATTTTTCACTTTCAGTTGTAAAATTTTGCAAAAAAAACGAGATCCATATAGAAATTTTGCTCTAAATTTATTGTTCTACATGTCTTTGATAAAAAAAAAATGTTTGGGTAAAAAAAAAAAATGGTTTGGGTAAAAGTTATAGCGTTTACAAACTATGGTACAAAAATGTGAATTTCCGCATTTTGAAGCAGCTCTGACTTTCTGAGCACCTGTCATGTTTCCTGAGGTTCTACAATGCCCAGACAGTACAAACACCCCACAAATGACCCCATTTCGGAAAGTACACACCCTAAGGTATTCGCTGATGGGCATAGTGAGTTCATAGAACTTTTTATTTTTTGTCACAAGTTAGCGGAAAATGATGATTTTTTTCTTTTATTTTTTTTTCTTACAAAGTCTCATATTCCACTAACTTGTGACAAAAAAAAAAAAGTTCTATGAACTCACTATGCCCATCACGAAATACCTTGGGGTCTCTTCTTTCCAAAATGGGGTCACTTGTGGGGTAGTTATACTGCCCTGGCATTCTAGGGGCCCAAATGTGTGGTAAGGAGTTTGAAATCAAATTCTGTAAAAAATGACCTGTGAAATCCGAAAGGTGCTCTTTGGAATATGGGCCCCTTTGCCCACCTAGGCTGCAAAAAAGTGTCACACATCTGGTATCTCTGTATTCAGGAGAAGTTGAGGAATGTGTTTTGGGGTGTCTTTTTACATATACCCATGCTGGGTGAGATAAATATCTTGGTAAAATGCCAACTTTGTATAAAAAAATGGTATATGTAAAATGACACCCCAAAACACATCCCCCAACTTCTCCTGAGTACGGAGATACCAGATGTGTGACACTTTTTTGCAGTCTAGGTGGGCAAAGGGGCCCATATTCCAAAGAGCACCTTTCGGATTTCACAGGTCATTTTTTACAGAATTTGATTTCAAACTCCTTACCACACATTTGGGCCCCTAGAATGCCAGGGCAGTATAACTACCCCACAAGTGACCCCATTTTGAAAAGAAGAGACCCCAAGGCATTCGCTGATGGGCATAGTAAGTTCATGGAAGTTTTTATTTTTTGTCACAAGTTAGTGGAATATGAGACTTTGTATGAAAAAAAAAAAAATCATCATTTTCCACTAACTTGTGACAAAAAATAAAAAATTCTAGGAACTCGCCATGCCCCTCACGGAATACCTTGGGGTGTCTTCTTTCCAAAATGGGGTCACTTGTGGGGTAGTTATACTGCCCTGGCATTCTAGGGGCCCAAATGTGTGGTAAGGAGTTTGAAATCAAATTCTGTAAAAAATGACCTGTGAAATCCGAAAGGTGCTCTTTGGAATATGGGCCCCTTTGCCCACCTAGGCTGCAAAAAAGTGTCACACATCTGGTATCTCTGTATTCAGGAGAAGTTGAGGAATGTGTTT
The DNA here is from genome assembly GCF_905171765.1 of Bufo bufo. Taxonomy (NCBI): domain Eukaryota; kingdom Metazoa; phylum Chordata; class Amphibia; order Anura; family Bufonidae; genus Bufo; species Bufo bufo. The sequence goes on from NC_053398.1 coordinate 124,172,953, forward strand.
TGGGGTGTATTTTTACATATACCCATGCTGGGTGAGATAAATATCTTGGTAAAATGCCAACTTTATATAAAAAAATGGGAAAAGTTGTCTTTTGCCAAGATATTTCTCTCACCCAGCATGGGTATATGTAAAATGACACCCCAAAACACATTCTCCAACTTCTCCTGAGTACGGAGATACCAGATGTGTGACACTTTTTTGCAGCCTAGGTGGGCAAAGGGGCCCATATTCCAAAGAGCACCTTTCGGATTTCACAGGTCATTTTTTACAGAATTTGATTTCAAACTCCTTACCACACATTTGGGCCCCTAGAATGCCAGGGCAGTATAACTACCCCACAAGTGACCCCATTTTGGAAAGAAGAGACCCCAAGGTATTTGCTGATGGGCATAGTGAGTTCATGTAAGTTTTTATTTTTTGTCACAAGTTAGTGGAATATGAGACTTTGTATGAAAAAAAAATAAAAAATAAAAATCATCATTTTCCACTAACTTGTGACAAAAAATAAAAAATTCTAGGAACTCGCCATGCCCCTCACGGAATACCTTGGGGTGTCTTCTTTCCAAAATGGGGTCACTTGTGGGGTAGTTATACTGCCCTGGCATTCTAGGGGCCCAAATGTGTGGTAAGGAGTTTGAAATCAAATTCTGTAAAAAATGACCTGTGAAATCCGAAAGGTGCTCTTTGGAATATGGGCCCCTTTGCCCACCTAGGCTGCAAAAAAGTGTCACACATCTGGTATCTCTGTATTCAGGAGAAGTTGAGGAATGTGTTTTGGGGTGTCTTTTTACATATACCCATGCTGGGTGAGATAAATATCTTGGTCAAATGCCAACTTTGTATAAAAAAATGGGAAAAGTTGTATTTTGCCAAGATATTTCTCTCACCCAGCATGGGTATATGTAAAATGACACCACAAAACACATTCCCCACCTTCTCCTGAGTACGGAGATACCAGATGTGTGACACTTTTTTGCAGCCTAGGTGGGCAAAGGGGCCCATATTCCAAAGAGCACCTTTAGGATTTCACAGGTCATTTTTTTACAGAATTTGATTTCAAACTCCTTACCACACATTTGGGCCCCTAGAATGCCAGGGCAGTATAACTACCCCACAAGTGACCCCATTTTGGAAAGAAGAGACCCCAAGGTATTTGCTGATGGGCATAGTGAGTTCATGTAAGTTTTTATTTTTTGTCACAAGTTAGTGGAATATGAGACTTTGTATGAAAAAAAAATAAAAAATAAAAATCATCATTTTCCACTAACTTGTGACAAAAAATAAAAAATTCTAGGAACTTGCCATGCCCCTCACGGAATACCTTGGGGTGTCTTCTTTCCAAAATGGGGTCACTTGTGGGGTAGTTATACTGCCCTGGCATTTTCCAGGGGCCCTAATGTGTGGTAAGTAGGTAAATGACCTGTGAAATCCGAAAGGTGCTCTTTGGAATGTGGGCCCCTTTGCCCACCTAGGCTGCAAAAAAGTGTCACACATCTGGTATCTCCGTACTCAGGAGAAGGTGGGGAATGTGTTTTGTGGTGTCATTTTACATATACCCATGCTGGGTGAGAGAAATATCTTGGCAAAAGACAACTTTTCCCATTTTTTTATACAAAGTTGGCATTTGACCAAGATATTTATCTCACCCAGCATGGGTATATGTAAAAAGACACCCCAAAACACATTCCTCAACTTCTCTTGAATACAGAGATACCAGATGTGTGACACTTTTTTGCAGCCTAGGTGGGCAAAGGGGCCCAAATTCCTTTTAGGAGGGCATTTTTAGACATTTGGATACCAGACTTCTTCTCACGCTTTGGGGCCCCTAAAATGCCAGGGCAGTATAAATACCCCACATGTGACCCCATTTTGGAAAGAAGACACCCCAAGGTATTCAATGAGGGGCATGGCGAGTTCATATTAAAAAAAAAATTTTGGCACAAGTTAGCGGAAATTGATTTTTTTGATTTTGTTTTCACAAAGTCTCCCTTTCCGCTAACTTGGGACAAAAATTTCAATCTTTCATGGACTCAATATGCCCCTCAGCGAATACCTTGGGGTGTCTTCTTTCCAAAATGGTGTTATTTGTGGGGTGTTTGTACTGCCCTGGCATTTGAGGGTCTCCACAATCATTACATGTATGCCCAGCATTAGGAGTTTCTGCTATTCTCCTTATATTGAGCATACGGGTAATGAGATTTTTTTTTTCCGTTCAGCCTCTGGGCTGAAAGAAAAAAATGAACGGCACAGATTTCTTCATTCGCATCGATCAATGTGGATGAAAAAATCTCTGCCAAAAAAAAAAAAAGGAGGGGAAAGGCGTCTGCCAGGACATAGGAGCTCCGCCCAACATCCATACCCACTTAGCTCGTATGCCCTGGCAAACCCGATTTCTCCATTCACATCAATCGATGTGGATGAATAAATCATTGCCGGGATTTTTTTTTTTTTTTATATATACAAAGTGTTTGCCAAAGTATATGAACACCGCCACCTCCTCAGCTCATATGCCTCGGCAAACGTATCTTTTACTGCAGAGGAGAAATCTCGTCTTGCAGCGCCGCATACACTGACTTGCGTGTAATCTGACAGCAGCGCAATGCTTCTGTCAGAATGCACATCAGTGCTGCAGCTAGTCGATCGGTTGGTCCACCTGAAAGTTAAAAAAAACAAAACAAAAAAGAAAAAACCAGGCCGCAACGCAATAAATTTATTAACTGTTGAACAGAACATAGAAACTTTTTTTTAACTTTTTTAACTGAACGTTTAACTTTTTTACTTACCGGTAATTTTTTTTTTGTTTAGTTTTTTTTACCTTTATAGAACAAACCTCTCCTTCCCCATGGGACAATGTGCAAAGCGCAAATCGCCCAAAGATGTGGCGAAGTACGTTATGCACTTTATCCCAGGTGAAAGGAGAGGTTTGCAGCAGCTGTGAGTAAAAGGGCCCTAATAGCACTGTGTGCCTGTCCTGTGAGATGCAATCCCTATGCTAGGTGTACCTGTGTGTGGTACTTCCGGAAACACTCACCAAAGCATAGGGCAGGGTGGTCAGGACAGTCAGGACAGAAATAGCGGGTGTCACGCCTTATTCCACTCCTGCTACAGACACGACATTTTTTTCGGGGTGGCGGTTGGGTTGAGGTACCAGCAACGACACTGGGGAAATGTCGCTCGTGTAGACGGCTAACTACACTGGTGGATGGGGCCACGGAACCTCCTGGGTAAAGGAGGTTTTCAATGATCTCTTCCTGGAATTTGAGGAAGGATCCTGTTCTCCCAGCCTTACTGTAGAGAACAAAACTATTATATGCAGCCAATTGAATTAAATATACAGACACCTTCTTATACCAGAGTCTGGTTCTGCGGGAAACTAAATAGGGAGCCAACATCTGGTCATTGAAGTCCACCCCTCCCATGAGCGCATTATAGTCGTGGACTGAGAGGGGCTTTTCAATGACACGGGTTGCCCTTTCAATTTGGATTGTCGTGTCTGCGTTAATGGAGGAGAGCATGTAAACGTCACGCTTGTCTCTCCATTTCACCGCGAGCAGTTCTTCGTTACACAAGGCAGCCCTCTCCCCCCTTGCAAGACGGGTGGTTACAAGCCGTTGGGGGAAGCCCACGCGACTAGTTCGCGCGGTGCCACAGGCGCAAATCCGTTCTAGAAACAAATGCCTAAAGAGGGCCACACTTGTGTAAAAATTGTCCACATAAAGATGGTACCCCTTGCCGAATAAGGGTGACACCAAGTCCCAGACTGTCTTCCCACTGCTCCCCAGGTAGTCAGGGCAACCGACCGGCTCCAGGGTCTGATCTTTTCCCTCATAGATCCGAAATTTGTGGGTATGGCCTGTGGCCCTTTCACAGAGCTTATACAATTTGACCCCATACCGGGCACGCTTGCTTGGGATGTATTGTTTGAAGCCAAGGCGCCCGGTAAAATGTATTAGGGACTCGTCTACGCAGATGTTTTGCTCGGGGGTATACAAATCTGCAAATTTCTGGTTGAAATGGTCTATGAGGGGCCGAATTTTGTGGAGCCGGTAAAAAGCTGGGTGGCCTCTGGGACGGGAGGTGGTGTTGTCGCTAAAATGCAGAAAACGTAGGATGGTCTCAAATCGTGTCCTGGACATAGCAGCAGAGAACATGGGCATGTGATGAATTGGGTTCGTGGACCAATATGACCGCAATTCATGCTTTTTAGTTAGACCCATGTTGAGGAGAAGGCCCAAAAAAATTTTAAGTTCGGAAACTTGGACTTGTTTCCACCGGAAAGACTGGGCATAAGAGCTTCCCGGGTTGGCGGATATAAATTGTGTGGCATACCGATTTGTTTCTGCCACGACTAAGTCCAAGAGTTCCGCAGTCAAGAACAGCTCAAAAAATCCCAGGGCCGAACCGATTTGAGCCGTCTCAACCCGAACTCCAGACTGGGCGGTGAAAGGGGGAACTACTGGTGCGGCTGAAGTTGGTGACTGCCAATCAGGGTTTGCCAGCACCTCAGGGATTCTAGGGGCTCTACGGGCCTGTCTGCGCGGTGGCTGCGACGGGGTAACTAGTGCACGTGCCACCGTACCAGCTTCAACTGCCCTTCTGGTGCTCGCCACGTCACCATGTTGTACGGCAGTGCTGGTACTAGGTCCAGGAAGGGCTGCGCTGCTGGTGTATGCCTCACCACGTGATCCGGCAGCGACAGCCCCACTCTGCTGCTCTTGGAACGGATCCTGCGTAACCTGTGGTCTAGCGACACGGGGCCGGGTACGCCTGGTGCTGCCAGGGACCTCCACCTCCTCGTCCGAACTTTGGGTCAGAGAGCCACTGCTTTCCACAGGTTCATATTGTGACCCGCTAGATTCGTCAGATGAGGGTTCCCACTCCTCATCCGACTGGGTCAGAATCCTGTAGGCCTCTTCAGAAGAATACCCCCTGTTTGCCATTTGGACTACTAAATTTAGGGGTATTCCCTGAGACTACCCAAGAAAAAAAGCAAACCTGTCTTACAAAGGGGAGGCTAGCGAAGTACCGGAGGCTGCTGTGGTTGATAAAAAATATCAAAACTGATTTTTTTATCGCCGCAGTGCGTGTAAAGTGAATGTGCAGTGATCAAAAAACAATTTTTTTTTTGTCACTGCGGTGGGGCGGGCGTGGGTGAATGCACGTGTGGGCGACCGATCAGGCCTGATCGGGCAAACACTGCGTTTTGGGTGGAGGGCGAACTAAAGTGACACTAATACTATTATAGATCTGACCGTGATCAGTTTTGATCACTTACAGATACTATAAAAGTACAAATGCTGATTAGCGATACGCTAATCAGCGAATAAAAGTGACTGCGGTGCGGTGGGCTGGGCGCTAACTGACGCTAACTACCTAACCAAGGGGCCTAAACTATCCCTAAAACCTATCAGCCAATACTAGTGAAAAAAAAAAAGTGACAGTTTACACTGATCACTTTTTGTCTTTCACTAAGTGATTGACAGGGGGCGATCAAGGGGTAATTCGGGTGATGGGGGTGATGGAGGGTGATCTGGGGCTAAGGTGTAGTGTTGGTGGGTACTCACAGTGAAGTCTGCTCCTCTGCTGGATCCAACCGACGAAAAGGACCAGCAGAGGAGCAGAGAAGCCATATAACAGATCATATTTACTAATATGATCTGTTATCTGGCTTCTGATTAGATTTTTTGAAAATCGCCAGCCTGCCAGCCAATGATCGTTGCTGGCAGGCTGGTGACGAAATACTTCTTTAACTTTTGCCGGCCCGCGATGCGCATGCGCGGGCCGGCAATGCACGAAATCTCGCGTCTCGCGAGAGGACGCACCGGCGCGTCCACCCAGAACAACAGGACCGCCGCAAAGACGCAATCCTGCGTACGGCGGTCCTGAGGAGGTTAAATGAGGCCTGCAATATACCTGCTTTGACAAAATACTGATTAAGGGGTTCGATATACCTGCTTCCACAAAATACTGATTAAGGGGTTCGATATACCTGTTTCTACCAAATATTTATTGAGGCCTATGATATACCTGCTTCCACAAAATGCAGATTAAGGGGTTTGATATACCTGCTTCCAGCAAATATCGATTGAGGCCTGCGATATACCTGCTTCCACAAAATACTGATTAAGGAGTTTGATATGCCTGCTTCCACAAAATACTGATTGAGGGCTGCAATATACCTGCTTCCACAAAACACTGATTAAGGGGTTCAATATACCAGTTTCTACCAAATATTGATTGAGGCCTGCAATATACCTGCTTCCGCAAATTACCGATTAAGGGGTTCGATATTCCTGTTTCCACCAAATATTGATTTAGGGGTGCGATATACCTGCTTCCACAAAATACTGATTAAAGGGTTTGATATACCTGCTTCCACCAAATATTGATAGAGGCCTGCGATATACCTGCTTCCACAAAATACTGATTAAGGGGTTTGATATACCTGCTTCCACAAAATACTGACTGAGGGCTGCGATATACCTGCTTCCACCAAATATTGATTATGGGGTTCTATATACCTGCTTCCACAAAATATTGATTCAGGGGTGCGATATACCTGATTCTACAAAATACTGATTAAGGGGTTCTATATACCTGCTTCCACAAAATACTGAATGAGGGGTGGTAGGGGTATGGCAGTTGCTCTTCTCTAGGGATTTTTGCACATGATCATTTTAAAAATGACAGGAAGAGGAATAGGCAGGCCATTCCGCAGGGGTGGTTGGGGTCGGGCAGGTGCACCAGGCCGGATTCTAAGTGGGAAGTTGGAGAAGGTGCGTGCGATTACGTCAAAGGACGCACCAGAGTTGGTTAAGTGTCTCATTTAGCTTTCCGCTTCTGCACCCTCCTCACTCTTTGCTTTGTGCACCCCCAAAGACACCACCACCATCACCACCAGCACCATAGGCCCTGCACTCAAGTCAGAGGAATTATTTTCATATCTATTCCCTTACCTTACCAATGCGCAGCCATTCTTGGCATCGGAAGAGGAGGTAGCTTCCACCCAGCGGTCTGACAAAAGTACCCAGATCAGCCCAAGGAGCGTGGTCCCCGCTGTTACTGCCTACTCCGAGATCTCTAATGTCAGTGGTGGTGAAGGTGACGAAGATGACGTGTCGATGGACATCACGTGGGTGCCCACAAGAGAGGAAGAAGATGGGAGTTCATAAGGTGAGACAGAGCAGCAGATAGGGAGGAGAAGGAGGAGAAGCAGGCAGAAATCGCAGTGCACAGGAGGCAAAAAGCAGGCTGCAAATGTATCTGGAGCGAGCCATCCACCATGCACGGTCACAACCCAGGGCGCCGGCAACATGGCTCCGCAGTGTGTGCTTTTTTAACCTGTCAGTTGCTTACAATAGTGTTACCATCTGCAGCCTGTGCTGTCAACGCATAAGTCGCGGTAAGCCCAACACTCACCTAGGGACGGCCACCTTAAGAAGGCACCTGGCCTCCCATCACCAAGCCCAGTGGGAGCAACGTTGTCAGAACCCACAAAGCCACACTCCCGGCGCTCCACGTCCTGTCCTGTCTCTTCTCCTTCTCCTCTCTCCTCCCATTTGTCCTCCACTCCACCATCCACCGTGCCGTCGTTGCGTTCATCTTGCAGAAGGCAGGCTTCCATGGCCCAAATGTTCGAGTGTAAAAAGTTGATGACGCCGGATAACCCTCTTGCCCAACGGCTGACCACTGGCTTGTCGGAACTGCTAGCCCGCCAACTACTGCCATATAAACTGGTGGACTCGGAGGACTTTAGAAAATTTGTGGCCATTGGCACACCGCAATGGAAGGTCCCTGGAAGGAAATATTTCTCCCAGAAAGGCATCCCTGAACTATATGGCGACGTTCAGAGGCAATTGAATATATCTCTGACACACAGTGTCGGTGTCAAGATACATCTGACCACAGACACGTGGTCTAGCAAACACGGGCAGGGAAGGTACATAACTTTTACTTCCCACTGGGTGAACCTTCTGACGGCCGTCAAGCATGTAACCCATGACACCCGTGTGGATTTGGTGTTACCGCCAAGGATTGCATGCAGGCCTGCCTCTTCTTCTCCTCCTCCTACTCCATCCTCCGTCTCCTCCTCGGCTGATTCCTCCTTTTCCACTGCTACCGCCTCTTCCGCTGCTCCCCCAAGCTCCCCAGAACCTATTTGAAGTGCCAGGTGAGCCATGCTGTGCTGTGGCTGTTGTGCCTGGAAGCGAAGAGCCACACAGGTCCTGCACTGCTTTCAGCTCTGCGGTCAGAGGCCGATCAGTGGCTAACCCCGCTTAATTTGATAGTTGGTAAAGTGGTGTGCGTCAACAGTGCCCCAATTTGCTGAGTGCGCTAAAACAGGGCAAAATTACACACGTGCCGTGCATGGCACACGTACTGTACTTAGTCGTGCAGCGATTCATTGCCAAATACCCCGGGGACCAGGACGTCTTGCGGCAGGCCAGGAAAATCTCTGGCCATTTTAGAAGATCTTACACGGTCATGGCCCGTCAGACGTCTGATTTGTGACAGCCCGACGCGCAGGAATTCCACCTTGTATATGATTAATAGGCTGCTCCAGCAGCAACGTGCCGTACAAACTCGTACAGAAGGACAGGTTCTGGGGAGCTTTGTTTTTTTTCACTGCACCAGTGGCTGCTCATGAGCGACGCATGCAGACTTCTGGGGCCATTTGATGAGATCACCAAACTAGTCAGTCGCAGCCAGGGCACCATCAGTGACATCGTACCCTACACCTTCTTTCCAGAGCGTGCATTGCGTTGTGTCATTGATCAAACCATCGAGGAGCAGGAGCTGGAAGATGAGGAAGTCGCAATGCTGAATAAATTCCCGGGGGGGGGGGGGGCTACTCCATCTGAGACAAGTCAGCTGGAGTCTGAAGAGGAGTCAGAGGAGGAGGAGGAGGAACAAGAAGAGAAGGCTTTGAAGGGGACTTTAAACTTTTCAGGGATCCCTGGTGTTGTCCGTGGCTGGGGGGAGGAGACCGAGGACGACATTCTCCTGGGCAAAGAGAAGGAGACCGGCCACTCCACCGCTTCCAATTAAGTGATGATGTAATCTCGCGCCGCACGGGATTTCAGCCGAGATCTTCAAGCAAGATAGAGGCTGGTGGCCCGTCGCGAACAAATGGAGGAGGTAAGAATGAATTTTTTTGTTTTTATACTATTTGAGGTTAAATTGATTCGCTGACATGAAACACGAGAAAATTCGGCTTCTAGGCGAATCAAATTTATCCTGAAATTTGAATCGAATTTGCTTGATTTGCTTATCTCTTACTATAACCTATTTGAGATATACATTTCAACTCTCATGGAACAAAAAAAATGGATAGACCTCTCAGACTCCTGGAACAGTTGTCAAATCTCCTGTGAAGTGTATGGAGGCTGGCATTCACTTTCAATGTATCCCTTCATGAGTAAATGTATGTGTCACCAGGAAACTGAGTCACTAGATGAAACCCTGAAGGCCATAGTGATCTGACGGGGCATGTAAAGTCACTAAAAAAAGGTGGGGCATACCTGGAAAAAGGTTGGAGCCCCAAAAAACTTGTATGTCTATGTCTGAAAATATTTTTTGATGGCAAACAAAGCAAAAGCAAGCAAAGTACTGTATGTTTCAAGCACATGAAACATGCTCCAGATCATCTATGGTATGCCCCTCGTTGGTAGGTGGTGTCCTCTACCTCACCCTCTGATGTGTGTTCAGCCATGTTCTTCTGCTGGGAGTGGTGGGATGGAGGAGACCACAACAGCATTTATATAAGGGAGAATGAAGCTACGCAAATGGAATTGTTAATGCAGAACCTCTAACTGGATGCTTAGAATTCTGCACATGGAGCTTCCGACATTCATCACTGGGGTGCACATGGCTGTGCTAGCCACAATTCCTTCATAACAACCTGGCCCCCAGCTCAGTCCACACCTGCACAGGGCACATTGCCTCTGTGGCCATATAAAAAAAAATATCATGGAACCATCCTGGTACAAACATATTGTATCCATCGTTTTGTACAACAGATTAATTAATTATTTTTTTACATATTCCAGATTTTTTTTTTATTGATGTTACTTTCTCTCTAGAAAGCTTTATTGATGTAGGGTTGAAGTGGTTATCTAGGTGAGATGTGGTTTGGTGGCTCAATGTTTAGCACTGGTTCCTTGCAGTACTGGGGTCCTAGGTTCAAATCCAACCAGCGACAACATCATAGAGTTGGTATATTCTGCTTGTATTTGTGTGGGTTGCCTCCCACCCTCCAAAGGCATACAGATGTAACCAGGGGTGGGATTCAAATTTTTAACAAGTTCCCTACTCAATGGCGGACACGCGGCATCACGACACATGTTTACATATATATGCAACACATAAATACATAAATACACCATATATACACTACACACATACCAACCAACTTTTAAAAAGCCTATGGAACTAAACTATGGAATGTAAGTGCTCTTCTCCAGCTGCAGCTGTAATTTTAACAACCGGATCTGGAGAACCTGAAGGAACTGGCTGAATCCCATGCCTGGATGTAGCCGAGCTAAACTTGACTCTGATAACACGTCACAGTGTTACCTTGTGACAATATCCATTGAAAAGTCAGTTAACATTTTCATGCCATTCTTTACTTGAAGGGTTTCTGTCACCAGCAGGGGGGGGGGGGGGGGTGGTTCTGCTCCTAGAGGCTCTGTTCTCCCACCTTATTGCATGGCCTGCCGTCCTTGATTGACAGGCCGGCGTTCGTCTTCTCCTGCCGGCCCTGTGTACTGGGTAAGTCTCGTGCATGCGCAGTGCCGTTTAACCAGCACACAGGGCCGGCAGAAGAAGATAAACACTGGCCTGTCAATCAAGGAGGGCAGGGCTTTAAATGAGGTGGGAGAACAGAACCTCTAGTCATTGTGGTGGTGAGCGCAGTGACGTCATTGCGGGTCCTTTTGCAGGTCCTGGAGAAGGAAGAGGATACCGGCTGCGCGATCAAGTGGATGAGGTGAGGTTTTTTTCCATTACTTTTAACCCCTCAATGGCCATTTTATTTAGAATTTTGTCTTAAGAATGCTATTATTTTCCGTTATAACCATGTTATAATGGAAAATAATAAAATCACCCGAACACCAAACCCGAACTTCAGTGAAAATGTCCGGGTTCGGGTCCGAGAACCCGAACTCACACAGTTCGGTACGAACCCTAACTTTGCAGTTCGGGTTCACTCAACCCTAGTGACGAAGCATGCAAATCAAATCTTTGATAACTTCTCTCATCATGGCGTTAACTATTGAGTTTAGCTTGGCTGCATCTGAACTGCATCTGAACGTACATAGATTGTGAACCCCAATTGGGGACAGTGTGATGCTAATATACAGTATGTCAGAGCTATATCAGTGAGTAAAATAAATAAATTGTTTGCAGCGGGTCCATATCTTGGTGTCCTTCCAATTGCTGGAATTCTTCTCCTGGAATAGCATCCCGGCACCTTACATTAAAAGGAAAGATATACAGAGCAGTGACTTTGCTAGCATCAGAATCTTGTGCAGATGCCCCAAGACACTTGACCAATGTCCCAGATATCCTGGTGCCAGATTAATTCATCTGTCTTACTCACCTCTACCACATCCCCATGACGCCCAAGGTACAATATCTTTAGAGTACCTTGTGCAGAAGACATCTGGCGCCCTTCAGCTCCATAATCTTGAGATCTTGCACGTAAAGAGTATTCCAAACAAAACACTCACTCCCTGAAGATTTTATACTTTCACCATTTGTGAAGATTTTTCTTCTTCTTTCATTGTACTTTTGTATGTTTTATGAGCTCGTAAACTTGATCTTACTCACCTTTCTGCTAATAACGTTATGTTTGTGCGGCAGAAGACTTGGACCTGAATACCTCTTGCCTTGGTCTAGTCTAATGACTGACATTTATTATGCTGCAAATAGAATATACGGGAACCTTACAAATAAAATATAATTAGAATAATAACTTCACCTCCGTGGCTAAGCAGCCTGTACTCCCAAATTCTTTTATGTCTCTTGCTGGTTTGTAAGATTTTAAGTTTATTTTTTTTACTTATTTATTTTCCTTTATGTTGTCTCTAATGTAACATTGTTACTTTTATATTGCAGTAGGATAAGGAATCTTGGTCATTGTGAATAATAAGGGCATCAAGTGCCCTACATGGGAAAAGCCTTTATGCATATACAGAGCAGCACAGAATATAAAAGCATCATGCAAATCAGTATCTTTGGCCCAATCTTGTTTTCTTTTGATAACTTTTCGGGATATTGCCTCTTTTTCTGAGATAGGTTTACTCTCTTGCATATTACACAGTAACATTAATTTTCACTTGGCAGTACAAGGAAGCACAATGACTGTAAAATCTCCTAATTAAAATGTATGATGCTCAAATATAAAACAAGCACTAAGCTATAAACAAATATTGCTTTTAGATAACTGACAGGGTGACAGGAAGGGGGATTTTAACAATTTCGTGAACTGATTAAATGTGGAATATAATTTCTTAAAGGGATTATACCACAAAAGGAGTTACTATGGAATGATTTCAGAATTTCTTGGCAATATATGTCCTCCCTCCCTTATATTTTAGGAGACCAGCTGTCACATATTCCCTGACATGCTCAAACTCACTATCATCAGCTCAAAGATAATTGCTTAGAAGTCTTCCACCATACCCACCAAATTGTGGATTGTAAAAATATACGGATGACATTAGAATTATGCCACATATATGCCTTTAAATGATGGGCATTGCCATTTTAGATATTGATGGCATATCATTAGGATGACCTATCAATGTCAGACAGATGTGATTCCTATCTCCGAAACAGGATCTAAGAAGTGAAGAAGAGCACAAGGCGCAAATGCGACCACCCTCTATTCGCTGCTGTGAGAGCTTCGAAAATAGCCGATCCCTAGCATGGCTTTTCCAGCAGTCCCATAGCAGTGAATGGAGAGGTAGCTATGCGGCCTTCTCTCACCGCAAAGTGAGGGAAAAATGTCAGTGCGTCTTATGGGGCGAAAAATAATAAGAGCTTCCATTATGGAAACGCTCATTAATACAGAAGGACTAGGAGGCGGTGAATACAGCGCTCCCCAGGCTCTGTAATCACTGCTTCCTGGCTTTCTCCTGTAGGCTCCTCATTCTGTCCTGTGACCTGTGCACAGTGTGAGGACGTCGATACTCTGTGACCTCACGCTGTGCGATGCAGGATTATGGCGCAGCAGGAAGACCAGGAAGAGTGCTGGATGTTAGGAGCAGCGATGTCTGGAGCAGGAGAGGTAAGTTCATTATTTTTTTTTGTCTACCCTGAGCATAGGGGCATGAACTGAGGTCTGAATGGGGGTCATTCACATTGGAGGTCTGATTTGAGGTCTGAATGGGAGGCCTTATTCACATAAAGGCTCTGATCTGAGGTCTGATTGCCAGTCATTTATATTGGGGGTCTTATTTAAGATCTGAATGGGGGTCTTATTCACATTGGGCATCTGATCTGAAGTCTGATTGGGATAATTCACATTGGGGTCTCATTTGAGGTCTGAATGTGGGTCTTTTTCACATTGGGATTCTAAGCTGAGGTTTGAATGTATTCTTATTAACTTTGGGGGTTTGATTGGGGTCTTAAAATATCAGGTTCCAAATTGAAAATCCTACTGTGAGCACTGAAGGTCTCATCTGTGGTGGGTCCTGTTCACATCAATTTCCAGTGTAAAAAATAAAAAGAAACCACGCTGCTCCCGGCAGACACAGATCTGGCCAGTCTGGAAAGTATAGGCAACTTCTCGATGTAGTCAATCACTGATCTGTTCGGCATAGAATTAAGAAACAACTCCTACTCATCCCTCTTATATACGTAGGTCGGAAAGAGAAGCAAGAGATAGTGAAGTACCATAGACACTTGTACACATTCAGCATTTATTGTTCTTACAAGATCTGTGTCTGCTGGGAGCAGCGCAATTTCTCTTTATTTTTTACATTTGATTGGGGGTCTTATTAACATTGGAGTTCTGATCTGAGGTCTGATTGGGGATCTTATTAACATTGTACGTATGATTGGGGCTCTGAGCTGTGGTCTGCTTAACGTTGGGGATATGATTTGTGGTCTTGTCTGAGATCTAACGAAAAAAGTTTTTTCTTATTTTCCGCCTATAAAATCTAGGTGCCAGGGGCGTAGCTAAAGGCTCATGGGCCCTGGTGCAAGAGTTCAGATTGGGACCCCTCCCCGCCACCTTCCTTCAGTGCTTTATGGCAAGGGGCAGGGGTGCACATAGCCTTTCTGCTGCCTGAGGCAAAAATTGAAATGTCCCCCCAAGCCAAATTCTCAACCTAACCCATTCCCTCCAGTCATGCTGTTGAAGGGGTTGTCCTCTTTTTACTATTAATTACCTATCCTCAAGATAGGTCATCAATATCAGACCGGCGGGCATGTCACGGCACCCCCACGATCAGCTGTTTAAAGAGAGGGCAGCGCTCTGTTCACCTGCTCGCCGCTACAATTGCAGTGGTGAGCAGATAAACAGAGCAGAGAAGGCAGTGCTCATACGGAAAAAAAGCGGACAACCCCTTTAAAAACTTACTTGGAAAACATTACGTACAGCGCTACAGAACATACAGGGTAATACAGTGCCACATATGTACCTCTTAGGCTACTTTCACACTTGCGTTCGGGGTTCCGCTTGTGAGTTCCGTTTGAAGGCTCTCACAAGCGGCCCCGAACGGATCCGTACAGCCCCAATGCATTCTGAGTGGATGCGGATCCGCTCAGAATGCATCAGTTTGGCACCATTTGGCCTCCGTTCCGCTCAGCAGGCGGACACCCGAACGCAGCTTGCAGCGTTTTCGTGTCCGCCTGGCCGTGCGGAGCCAAACGGATCCGTCCAGACTTACAATGCAAGTCAATGGGGACGGATCCGTTTGACGTTGACACAATATGGTGCAATTGCAAACGGATCCGTCCCCTATTGACTTTCAATGTAAAGTCAGGAGTCCCTATTAATATACCATCAGATCGGAGTTTTCTCCAATCCGATGGTATATTTTAACTTGAAGTGTCCCCATCACCATGGGAACGCCTCTATCTTAGAATATACCATCGGATTTTAGTTAGATCGTGAAACTCAGATCCGACAGTATATTCTGATGGGGATGCTTCAAGTTAGAATATACTAAAAGAACTGTGTACATGACTGCCCCCTGCTGCCTGGCAGGTGCTGCCAGGCAGCAGGGGGCAGACCCTCCCCCCCGTATTTTACTCATTGGTGGCCAGTGCGGCCGGCCCCCCCTCCCCTATATTTAACTCATTGCTGGCCAGTGCGGCCGGCCCCCCCCCTCCCTCCCTCCCCTATATTTAACTCATTGGTGGCCAGTGCGGCCGCCCCTCCCCCTGTTTTTAACTCATCGGTGGCCAGTGCGGCCTGCCCCCCTCCCTCCCCTATATTTAATTCATTGGTGGCCAGTGCGGCCGGCCCCCCCTCCCCCCCTGTTTTTTTTAACTCATTGGTGGCCAGTGCGGCCGCCCCCCCCTATCTCCCCTATATTTAACTCATTGGTTGCCAGTGCGGCCGCCCCCCCCCTGTTTTTAACTCAATGCGGCGCATTCCTTATAGCACAGACCTTTCACTTACCAGTAGGAGGAGCGCCCGGCAGGTCACAGACATTGCAGGTAAGTATAATGCTTCTAAAATTGCTAAGTAACCATGGCAGCCAGGAATGCAGTAGCATCCTGGTTGCCATGGTTGCCGATCGGAGTCCCAGCGATTAAACTGGGACTGCGATCGGAACTCTCTGCTGCCACCAATGATGGGGGGTTGGTCATTTTAATTAGGGGGGGAGGGAGGGGGGTCCGGCCGCACTGGCCACCAATAAGTTAAAAACAGGGGGGGGGGGAGGGGGGTCCGGCCGCACTGGCCACCAATGAGTTAAAAACAGGGGGGGAGGGGGGGCAGCCGCACTGGCCACCAATGAGTTAAAAACAGGGGGGGAGGGAGGGGGGGCCGGCCGCACTGGCCACCAATGAGTTAAAAACAGGGGGGGAAGGGGGGGGCCGGCCACACTGGCCACCAATGAGTTAAATATGGGGGAGATTTCAGATCTGAAAAAAAATGTTATGCAGACTGATCCGTTCTGAACGGATGCAAGTGTTTGCATTATAGGAGCGGATCTGTCTGTACAGACACCAGACGGATCCGCTCCTAACGCAAGTGTGAAAGTAGCCTTACATCATTCGATGTCTCCTCTGATGTAGATTTTCTCCTTCCTCATCTTCTCCTTTCAGACTAGACCACCATGATGATTTATTTTAGCCTCATCTTGTCTCTGCAGAGTTTAACAAACAGACATCTTACTTTCCTACTTTTCCATCATCCTCACCTTCAAAACACCCCATTCTGACCCCCCCTCCCCTTCCCCAATACTATACTGCAGAAACAGACCCCAGGAAAATACTGGTACCACACAGATAGTGTGCCAGTACAAAAAATACCCCCTTACCTTTCAGATCAGACCCCCATATCAAACCCCAGATGAGACACCCCACATCTCAGACCAGACCCCCTTTAGACCTCTGTCAGATCCAATATCAAACCTCCACTAGACCTCTATGTCAGACCCCGCTCCAATATAAGACCTCAGATAAGACCCCTGTTAAACATCCAGACCTCCATATAAGACCCCTATTAGACCTCCAGACTAGTGTTGGTCGAGCACCAAAGTGCTCGGTTGCTCGAGGAAAACACCTCGGGATGCTCGGGTGCTCTACCGAGCACCCGAGCACAATGGAAGTCAATGCGAAAACCCGAGCATTTAACAGGCATCCCTGCTCTGAAGAAGGGAGGGTGTCTGGTTAATAGTAAAAGGTCAGAAATTGATGAAAACACCACTAAAAAGGTTCGCTGCTGGGAACGATGTTGTCCAAGTAGTATGCCACTTTTACAGACTGACAATGATACGCACCAAACCGAAGATAAAATCGATTTTAGAGGAAACATTGTTAGGAAACATTCTTTCCTGTATATTTACTTGTATATAAAGTGCAAGTGCTGCCAAAAATTACAAGGAAGAGGCACTCCAATACAACCTGTATATCACATAAAGGAGGGCCTCATTCACATTGTGGTACAATTGTTCAGGTAGTGGGACTCCTACACTCATAAAGCCTATGCACTAAGGGAAAGGGCTGCCAAAAATTACAAGGAACCAGCACTGCAGTACACCCTTTATTACACATAAAGGAGGGCATCATACACACCCTTGAAAAATTATGATTGCTGGCCTGCTGTTGACCCTCAAAAACATTAGGGGCGAGGGCCTACTGCTGATCTGACCATCTAAAACATTAGAGGTGAAGGTCTGCTGCTGAGTTGATTCTCCAAAACATTAGGGTTGAGGGCCTGCTGCAGAGCTGACCATCAAAAAAAATTTGTGGTCAAGGGTCTGCTGCCGAGCTAACCATCTAAAAATGTTTGTGGGTGAGGGCCTGCTGCCGAGCTGGCCATCTAAAACATTATGGGTGAGGGCCTGCTGCCGAGCTGACCCTTTAAAACATTATGGTTGAGGGCCTGCTGGTGACCCTCAAAAACATTATGGGTGAGGGCCCTCTGGTGACCCTTTTTAGTGGTGGAAGGGTGCATGGGAATACAGTGTATTCAATACACCATAAAAGCCACATTTAGAGTGCCTTTATGTTCAGCCGCTTTCCTCTGGTGGATCAGAGAAGTCAGAGGCCATCCAGGCCTTTTTTATTTTTATAAGAGTCAACCGGTCAGTATTTTCAGTTGACGGGCGGATGCGCTTATCAGTTATTATGCCCCCAGCAGCACTAAATACACGCTCTAACAAAACGCTGGTGGTGGGGCAGGCCAGCACCTCCAAGGCTTAGAGCGTCAGTTCGTGCAACATGTCCACCCAATAGTTGTAAGGCACAGATGGATTACTGAGGATGCTGAGACGGTCTGCTACGTACTCCTTCACCATCTTCCAAAAATTTTCCCTGCTTGTGACACTAGGCCGCGCATCAGGTTGAGGGTGCTGGCGGGGTGTCATAAAACTGTCCCAGGCTTTGGAGAGTGTTGCCCTGCCTCTGTTGGAACTGCTGTGTGTTCCCCTCGTCTCCCCTCCTTGTTTGGCCAAGGAACTACGTACTCTGCCGCCAGCGTTGTCAGATGGAAATATTTGGAGCAATTTTTCCACAAGGACCTTCTGGTATTGCACCGTTTTGCTCATCCTCTCCACCACAGGAATAAGAGATGAAAAGTTTTTGTTGCAGCGGGGGTCGAGACGGGTGAACAACCAGTAATCGGTGTTGGCCAAAATGTGTACAATGCACGGGTCACGGGAAAGTCAGCCTAACATAAAGTCAGCCATGTTTGCCAGAATCCCAACAGACAAGACTTCGCTGTCCTCATCAGAAGGATGACTCTGAATATTCTCATCCTCTTCCTCCTCTTCTACCCATCCATGCTGAATAGATGGAATAAAACTTCTATGGGTACTACCCTCTGTAGCAGAGGCAACCGTTTCCTGCTCCTTCTCCTTCTCATCATCCAATTTGCGCTGAGAAGACAAACTGAGGGTGGTCTGGCTATCACCCAGTGTACTGTCCTCCCCCATTTCCACCTCTTCCACATGCAAAAGTGTCCACCTTAATTGTGAGCAGCGAGTGTTTGAGTAGACACAGAAGTGGGATGGTTACACTGATAATAGTGTTATCGCCGCTCACCATCTGCGTTGATTCCTCAAAGTTTCTTAAAACCTCACAGAGGTCAGACATCAATGCCTACTCGTCACTTGTGAAGAGCGGAAGCTGACTGGAAAGGTGACCACCATGTTGCAGCTGGTATTCCACTTCTGCCCTCTGCTGCTAACAAAGCCTGGCCAACATATGGAATGTGGAGTTCTTGCTGTTTGTCACCTAAGCAGATCAGTTTAAGCACGGCCTGTTGCCGCTTCCACACTGCAGTGCTACACTGCTTCCAGCTACCGACTGATGGCTGACTGGTGCTGCAAGATGATAATTCAGAGGTGGAAGTGGAGGAGGAGGGCGGAGGAGTTTGAAGGGGGGGTTGCAGCCACTAACTTAGGTGGTGGCAGAAACCCTGATGGAAGTAGTGCACGCAATCCTTGGTGTCAGTAACACTTGTGCCATCCCAGGGTACTACTCACTCCCGGCCTCCACAATGTTCACCCAGTGTGCCGTCAGGGAAATGTAGTGTCCCTGGCCAAAAGCACTTGTCCATGTTTCAGTCGTTAAGTAGACCGTCCCAATAACTGCGTTGGTCAGGGCATGGGTGATGTTATGGGACATATGCAGATGTAAGGCTGGGACTGCACACCGTGAAAAATATTGGCGGCTGGGGACAGAGTACCTCAGGACAACCGCCGCCATCAGGCTGCGAAAAGCCTCAGTGTCCACAAGCCTAAATGGCAACATTTCCAGGGCCAGCAATTTGGAAAGGTGCACATTTAGTGCTATGGTCTGTGGATATGTGGCTGGGTATTTGCGCTTTCATTCAAAGGCCTGGGGTATAGACATCTGTACGATGCGCTGGGAAACAGAAGTGGTTGTGCTAGCTAATGGTGCTTGCGAAGGTCCAGGTGCATGGCAGGAGGCATCCGGGCCTGAGTCTTGGACAGGGGATTGGCCAGCACGTAACACAGGGGAAGAGGAGGCAGTGGTTTGACCCGCAGACACTGGTTGTGCACCCAGGCATTTGGCCCACCTATTAGGGTGCTTTGATGCCAGGTGGCGGATCATGCTGGTGGTGATGAGGTTGCTAGTGTTCACGCCCCTGTTCATTTTGGTACGGCACAGGTTGCAAATGACAATTCTTTTATCGTCAGCACTTTCCTCAAAAAAGCGCCAGACTGCGGAACACCTACCCCTTGGCAAGGGAGATTGCTGCAAAGGGGTGCTCCGGGGAACAGTTGCAGGCCTGTTTGGTGTGGCCCGCCTTTTCCATTTTGCCACCCCACTGCCTCTTCCAGCCTGTTGCGGTGCTACGGAACCCTCCCCCTCTGTAATGCTGTCCTCGCTCTGCTTTCCACCTTCCCAATTTGGGTCAGTGACTTTATCGTCCAGCCCCCCATCTTCCACTTCCTCACTCTAGTCATCCTCCTGACTTGTTGACCTAACAACAACCTCAGTTATTGACAACTGTGTCTAATTATCATCATGAACCTGTTGAGACACTAATTGCGGATGACTCATTGGCAACTGTGTCTCATCATCATCATCCATCTCGTGAAACACTAATTGCCATTCCCCATTGTCATCTTCTTCTGACTGTGGATGCTCCAGAGTTTGGGAATCAGGGCACATGATCTCCTCATGTCCCTCTTCAAGCGGGCTTGGCGAGAGGCCCAAATTAAGGAATGGCGATGAAAACAGCTTCTCGGAATATCCAAGTGTGTGATCACTTGTTTGCCAAGACTCTCCATGGTGGGTGGAAGGAGTATCATGGTGAGGATTCTGTTGACCAGACTCTTGGCTACTTAGACTGGACTTTGTGGAAGACAGGGTGGTGCTTAACTGTTGGGAAGCATTATCTGCTGCAATCCAACCGACCATCTGGTCGCACTGGTCTGTCTTCGAGAGTGGTGTCCTGTGCCACCCTGCAAACTGTGACATGAAGCTAGGTATCGTGGATGAGTGTGTTTCTTGTGCTCTGGCAGCAGGCACAGTTTTACCGCACCTAGGTAAACGGCCTCTGCGTGCACCATCAACAGCACGGCCACTACACCGTTCCTTACTGCTCGCCTTGCACATATTAAATGGTATATATACTTGCAAGTATGTCACACGTACAGTAGCGCAGGTTTTGTAAATGTATGCACAAACAAAGCACACAGAAAGTCACAGATATTTTTAGGAAGTGCACACGTTAAACAGGAGGTATAGCGCAAGTAATGTCGCTGTCACCATCGCCTAATTAAAAATTTCTTTGGATTAATGTCACTGAAATTTAGGGTGGGCAGCAAACGTTATACAAGAGATGTAGCGCAGTTAATATAACTGTCCGTAGCGGACACCGTCTACAGAAAAAGTAAACTGAATGTCACAGATATTTTTAGGCTGCGCACACCTTACACAGGAGATGTAGCGCAGATAATGTCGCTGTCACCAACGGCGAAAAAAATTACACTGAATGTCACTGATATTTCGGATGCGCTAACATTATACTAGAGATGTAGCGCAGGTAATGTCGCTGCCACCAGCAGCAAAATAAATAGACCGAATGTCACTGATATTTCGGATACTCAAACGTTATACTGGATATGTAGCGCAGGTAATGTCGCTGCCAATAGTAGCAAAAAAATGAGACTGAATGTAACTGATACTTCGGATATGGAAATGTTATACAGGAGATATAGCTCAGGTAATATAACTGTCCTCAGCAGACACCGTCTTCGGAAAAAGTACACTGGATGTCACAGATATTTTTTGGCTGCGCACACATTAGACAGGAGATGTAGCTCAGATAACGTCACTGTCTGCAGCGGCCAAACTATTTTAGCAATTTAGCGCAGGTTGCGCTAAAAATAGATATTGCTGCCACACACAATAGTCCTTAAAAGGACTTTTGGGTCTATAACAAGTATAAAAAACAAAAATATTGCTATTTCAATCCCTACACTATCTCTTCCTTCTGCTCTCCAGCTCTCCCTGACTAATACTGAGCCGAACACGTGTCATCGGGTGTTATATAGCACCCGATGATGCATTTCAGCCACCCAATCACTGTAATGCCAGCAGCCAACATGGCTACAGCATTACAGTGAAAGGCAAGTACTTACCTTACTTACCTACGTTTATTGGCTGCGTTTATTGGCTGCCCCTAGCTTAGGGGCCCAGTCGCAACTGCGACCACTGCGACCCCTATAGTTATGCCAGTGCTAGGTGTGTCTTATGGGGAGAAAAATACAGTAAACGTAGGCTGAGTCTTCAAATTCCACATATTTCCCCCAAGGAATTATTATGATGCATTCATTGCATTAGTAAACTCTGACCTGATGTATTAAACATTAAAAATTGCAATATAAAAAGGATGTCTCATAGACAAAGCTAAGATTTATTCCACTAATTTCATGGCAAAGGTATGTCTTATGTGGAATACTAATAAATAAAGTGTGTCCAGTTGACCTTTCATAGCCATTTCTCTGTGCAGTTTCCTTTCATAATGGCAATGTTTATGAGGTTGTGAAGGCTCGATGTTTTAAAGCTTGCACAGAATTTATAACTCCTATGGATCCTAATAGGAGAAGGTTTGTGGATTGCTCACTCAATTGAACCATCTTTCAAGGAAAGAAACCATCATCTGCATTAAAACCAGCAGGCAGATAGCAGTCCTACAAGATGAGCAGCCACATACATTGTATGCATGTAACTGTTTGTGGTCAACATTAACCCCTTAAGGATCCATCCAATTTTCATTTTTCCTGGTCAAGTGTCATTTGCATCACACAGCCTTTACCTTTCACATATACAGCAGGATCAGCGCATGATCTGACTCCATACACCTCTTGTTTCCCACTGATATACTATTATGTCAAGGGTAGCAAGGCCAGTCGAAGGGACTTTTAACAGGTGAGTTAAGCTTTTTCATTTCTTTATAAACCTGTCTAATCCCATGATCATTTTAAAAAATGTTGGACAACCCCTAAAGGGTAGGTTTATATGTTGCTCCTAAAATTTCTGTCCAGATTTTCTCAAAAATATCCACAGAGGAATATAACAGCAACAAAGTGGGAAAAAAAAAGAATACATCTTATCTGCATGCTGCTCATGGTGGCTATGTCCCATGCTTCCCTCTATATCATCAAGCAGCTGTGACAGCTAAATCCAAAAGATAATTGTCTGGCACTTACTGTAGATTTAAAACTGCTTGCTACCCGGACAGGGAGTTTAGTTCCAGTACATGAACCTCATTTCAGTGGTTATTTTCAAATCCCGAAAAATCTGTGTCCGAATCCTAGTACTGGACAATTATCTTTTGGATTTTGACATGCCTGCTGAAATGAGGTTCGTGCACAGGAACTATACTCCCTGTCCGGCTAGCTGCCATGACCTAACTTTTGGATCAGCTTTGAGTGCCAGTCTGCCAGGATCTCTGGTGCATTTTTTATTGACCCTGGTTTCTAAAAATACCAGAGCACATCAATGCTGTGTTTTCTCAGCCAGTGCCCTTCAGGCCTAGGCTACTTTAGAGACCCACTCTCCTTATTCTAGGACAAAGGCTTCAAATGTAGGCAAATCTGGGCTGTTCCTTTATTTATGATCTGGCTATTTGGCTTGCCCAGATCTTCTGCATTTTCGCTGTAGTGCCTGTACACTGCCTTTCTTGACATTCTGCTTGAATATCAGCTGCCAGCTGTGACTCCTGCCTGTATAACAGTAGAACATCTTGGTGTCCCCATTTAGTGTCACCGGCTGCTGTATATGGAAACTACTCCTGTGATAATTAACTGAAGGATGAATACCAGATAATTCCTTAGACTCTACTCCCAGATTCAGCCCTAAATGAAAGCTGCTTCAACACAGTAGGTTCTTATGATACAACGTACAACAGAGTAACGCATTCTATTTTCAAAGATGGCCACCACATATTATTCATCTGAGGATATCCCAAACCAGAAAAGGGTGTCATCTGGTACTTAAACTTAATGTTAAATTTAAAAAGTTTTTCAGAGATTTTTTTTTAAAACTGGCAGCATGTGTGCAGTAAAAAAAAATAAAAAATCTCTTAATATCATGCCACTCTCATGCCACCACCCTGGTCCTGCTGATGTTCAGTGCTGTTCATCATTCATATGACTGCTGTAGCCAATGCACTCAGTGCTCAAGTGTTCGTGGATGGCACATGACCACTGAGACCACAAGTGATTGGCTGCAGTGGTCACATGAATGATGAATGGCATGTGACTGTTGCAGTCCTAGTTGAGATCAGAGTGCAGGGGGCCAGAACAGTGGTCTGGGAGCATCAGGACATTTAGGTGAGAAGTTTTTCTTTTTGCTTATTTTATACAGCCCTCTGCTCATTGCCAATTTAAAAAAAAATAATAATATTGGAAAACTTTAACTAATCCACTCTTACTGCATTTTCTTACACGATGCGAGGTACATACCATACAGTAGGTTCTTCAGCTATAGTGGCAACTATAGGAAGACTTTTTGTGGCAACGGAATGGTAATTTTGAAATGTAAAATCTAATTGTAAAAGTATATTGGGACAGGACAGGCACTCTGCATCTAATACCATCCAGAGAATAGTTTCCTTGAATCACCATTTAATATTATACATCATTATCCAAAGTAAACTTACACATCTATACATAAACATTAAGAATAAAGGATAAAAAAATAAAAATGCAGCTAAAATATTAAAAACACACAAGACACAGTGGCAATGTCAGGAAAAGTGCATGTATGATAGATCTGATGCTGGTGGTGCTGTTGATTTGAATGGTATCTATCATCAATACAATCATCAAAGCATTGCCACATTAAGTACCATACTTGAGTAATAGCCTTATAAACGTAATTACACTAATACCACGTTTTTCTTCATATGCACACAGTTTTCTATAAAGGTACTCTTTCATTCAAATATAGTGACACATTTGTATGTGCTAGTGCATAATCTAATATGTCCACAGGAAGTTTTCCACCTATTAGAGGTAGTTATCCCCTTCAAAAACGTTGAATGTCCGTAATAACTGTAGATTAGTGTATCCAACGAATCTACAGTTATTACGGACATTCAACGTTTTTGAAGGGGATAACTTCCTGTGGACATATTAGATTATGCACTAGCACATACAAATGTGTCACTATATTTGAAAGAAAGAGTACCTTTATAGAAAACTGTGTGCATATGACCAAACGTGTTATTAGTGTAACTAAACTTATAAGGCTATTACTCAAGTATGGTACTTAATGTGGCAATGCTCTGATGATTGTATTGATGATAGATACCATTCAGATCAACAGTACCACCGGCATCAGATCTATCATACATGCACTTTTCCTGACATTGCCACTGTATGTTGTGTGTTTTTAATATTTTAGCTGCAATTTAATTTTTTATCCTTTATTCTTAATTTTTATGTATAGATGTGTAAATGTACTTTGGATAATGATGTATAATATTAAATGGTGATTCAAGGAAACGTATTCTCTGGAGGGTCTCAAATGCAGTGTGCCTGTCCCAATATACTTTTATATTTACTATACTGACCGGGCGAGTCAATTTGACAAGAGCACCATATCTATAGCAACAGGTGTTTGAGCCCCTAAATTCCAATTGTGCCTCCTCTCATGAGACTACATCTCAGATGAGATTGTACAGTCTTCTAATTGACTGACTAAACCCCCAAATTTAAAAAGGACATTGCATTTTCTGTTTAAATTATTGCTATCAGGGCTAAAATGCAATTGTCTAATGTTTCCCATAACCATATTAAATAATGTAAGGGGATCTGGCAATCTGACATCCTTTTTCCAATCCATAATTGTCCATATCCACTATACAGTATTAGTAGAAGTAGTAGTTTGTTAAATTATTTGTAACGCTTAGTATTCCCTCTAGTGCTACATTTACATTCCTCCAGGTATAGAACGTTAAATCCCTTTAGAGAAATTCATTATTTCACTTTTCCCCTGCAGGACTTTATGCTGAGTCTAAGGAAATATCACATGCGATCTTCACAACCAGAACTTCTGACTTAGATAATTATGTTTAAAGAACCCCTAGTCAGCAACAAAATAGGAAGTCACAATGTAAGGAAAACGTAGCTACTTCTTCCTCTACTTTACCTATATTTTTTTTCCTTTTGCTTTTAGCAACTTTTTGAATGCTGTTCTTGAGTGACTTTATGGCAGATAAAAAGGATAGAGTGGGCTGAGTTCAGGACAATGGCCTATGCACTTTGGAATTGAGCTGCAACGTTGGGATTCTTGGCACTAGAGATACGCAAATCAATGCTGAAGAATTAAAATTTTACCCAAATTTTTTTTTAAAATGTGTAGTTGTTACAATCAGAATTTCTTGAGATTTGGTTCAGGAGAATTTTTGTTGAGACAGACAGATAGAGAGCACTTGTAACTGAAACAAATTGCATGGTCAATTTGGACGAATTAAGCCTGAAACAAATTGAATAAGCAAAGTTGCTCATCTCTTGGCACAATTGCAAAGTGTGTAGTACCTCATACTCCCAACCATTGCATAACATTTATAGTACTGCAGTCCCTTTATGTAACATGTTCTGATATGCCTTCAACATTGGTCTCTTCTAGTGCTTTTTCATTTAGCAAATTACAGAGAGAAGTCATTAGTTCCTGCCTTGTTGGGTGTTCTTCTTGACTCCTTATCTTAACAATGCAGACACAAACGAAAGTCATAACAACCAGCCAATGGTGATCTGCCTAATGGTGCCATTGTTAATGATAAACTTTTGCAGCCTAGTAGTTTTAGAACGGTCACAAATATCGGAAACTTTGTGTGTTGGACAGATCTAAATTCCTCTCAGTTTCCTCTCACCGTTTCCATTTGTGGACTTGCGCCGAAGCAGAATTTCTTTCTTATTGCCACAAATATCGGAAAGACATAACAGGGAAGGCAAAGGAGAATGTCTGTAGACAATTGGGGATATAATATAAGCAAAGCCTTACAGTCTATGGACAATTTCAAGAGCATGTGTTTACTGAAATGCATGTATTATTGGCAAAAAAAAGTGTAATTGGATTTTATTATACATTTTCTACGGATTGTCTTCTGCAGCCTACATGTGTTTTGACATTGCAAGCTGCTCAGTCCCCTTTTTTGTGAAATCCCCCAGACATTCTCTCTGACAGATTGGTCTGTAATATAGCTCTATCCACTCTCTTGAACACAATGTAAAAGATTATGCAACCAATTAAGTAAACATAAATTAAAAGTGATTTCAGCTATATAAATGTTCGGGAGAAGAGAGACCGGTGCTACAACCTGAGCCACTAGAGATATTATTTTGGGTATTTTACACTAAAGGGACCTGAACAGCCTTCAATGTATGAGAATATATGTAGGCTGCAGAAGGAAAATTCTTGAAAATATGTAAAGAGATTGTCCCAAAGTTGTTGACCTGTGGTAAAGACCATACTTACCTGGTCCTATCTGCTGGGCTTGATGTCTAATGCTGCCAGGCTGGCTCTTCCTCTCCCTGCTGCTTTTAGATCAGCCTCCGTTGATGGAGGGCACACATGACCACTGCAGCCAATCATAGGTGCTGGGGTGACCTGATGCCCTTGCACGCATGACCAGTTGTCATGATCAGTTGGCAAGCCATCGCTGCAGCCTGTGATTGGGACCTTTTTCTATCTGTGTTATTTTTCTTCAGATGGTTTCACTTTGCATCCTAAAAAACACCTTGTTAATGTACAGTCATATCGTCTGCAGCTCTGGGCTTATACCATATCATTTAGTTGAGTAGTATTTAAATCTGAAACTCTTCATTACAAGTATGTCTGGCAAAGCTACCACCTACAACTTCCTGGCAGCCATGAATCTGTCTGAAATACATTGCCTCACGGGTTCAGTGGATAATTTATTGGTAGGGTTCCAAAATCTGTTGAATCTTGGCCATTTAGCAATGAATTATAATTTTCCTAATGTGCTACGCTATATATTGACAGACAAAAATAGAGAGAAGGGAAAAGTGAAAGGATAACTATCCATTGTAATTTATAGTGTACAAGTTACTGGGTAGGATAATGTAGTAAAATTTACAACAGCGCCATCAACACAGGAAACTAAATTCAGAAAACTCTATGAAGACTTCTAAGGGCGTCTGAATGCTTGCATACCTTATATATATATATATATATATATATATATAGCCAGGGTTGCTCTTAGGTTGGATTGCGCCCTGTGAAGCATCTGCTACCAATGGTGTATCATTTAGTGTCTAAATAATAGATCATTACATGTTTGGTAGTTCATTTGAATGTTGAACCAATAATGTTGCTTTTCCCAGGAATGTACGGTATTGGCAGTGGCAACTATCTTGGTGGCAATGGCTGATCATTATGGGGTTTGTGAGATAACTTTATACTACTTAGCACTGCACATTGGTTTGGCAACTTTACATTGGGTACCTCTGCATTAGATTGTGTACCTTCTTGACCTCCAGTATTCAAGAGCTAAAAAGGTCAGGAATCAGCATTACAAGTCAGGGTGCTTTTTAACATCTTGACTGGAAATGTTGTCATTCATGAGGTTTTAACCCTGTCCTCAAAGCTGAGAAATAGAGGCAGATACTTATCTACAGGGTGGGCCATTTATATGTTTGTGGCACATTAGTATATGTGAGGGGGGAAACTTTTCAAGATGGGTGGTGACCATGGCGGCCATTTTGAAGTCGGCCATTTTGAATCCAACTTTTGTTTTTTCAATAGGAAGAGGGTCATTTGACACATCAAACTTATTGGAAATTTCACAAGAAAAACAATGGTGTGCTTGGTTTTAACATAACTTTATTCTTTCATGAGTTATTTACAAGTTTCTGACCACTTATAAAATGTGTTCAATGTGCTGTCCATTGTGGTGGATTGTCAATGCAACCCTCTTCTCCCACTCTTCACACACTGATAGCAACACCGCAGGAGAAATGCTAGCACAGGCTTCCAGTATCCGTAGTTTCAGGTGCTGCACATCTCGTATCTTCACAGCATAGACGATTGCCTTCAGATGATACGAGATGTGCAGCACCTGAAACTACGGATACTGGAAGCCTGTGCTAGCCTTTCTCCTGCGGTGTTGCTATCAGTGTGTGAAGAGTGGGAGAAAAGGGTTGCATTGACAATCCAACACAACGGGCAGCACATTGAACACATTTTGTAAGTGGTCGGAAACTTGTAAATAACTCATGAAAGAATAAAGTTACGTTAAAACCATTGTTTTTCTTGTGAAATTTCCAATAAGTTTGATGTGTCAAATGACCCTCTTCCTATTGAAAAAACAAAAGTTGGATTCAAAATGGCCGACTTCAAAATGGCCGCCATGGTCACCACCCATCTTGAAAAGTTTCCCCCCTCACATATACTAATGTGCCACAAACAGGAAGTTAATATCACCAACCATTCCCATTTTATTAAGGTGTATCCATATAAATGGCCCACCCTGTATAATACAATACCATTAAAGAGACATCTGATTGGCTCCAACTTTATTCTGCCTCTGGACAATGACCCCAAACATACAGCCAGCATAATTAAGAACTATCTTTAGAATATATAAGAACAAGAAGTCCTGGTAGTGATGATATGGGCCCACAGATCTCAACATCATTCAGTCTGTCTGGGATTAAATGAAGAGACAGAAGTATTTGGGCAAACTTTCATCCACAGAAGAACTCTGGTTAGTTCTCCAAGTTCTTCGTAGTAACATACCTGCCTAGTTACTTAAAAAAAAAACTCTATGCAGGTGGACCTAGAAGAAGGCAAAGGGTGGTCACACCAAATATTGATCTGATTTAGATTTCTCTATTGTTCATTCCCTTTGCAATTTGTTTCCTATATAACTCACTTACTCTGTGTATCATATACACACCTTCCAGCCCTCCATACACCCCAGGAATAACATACAACCCTCGCAGATACCTACTGATAACATAGAGGTAACAAAGCAATAAACATTACATGAAGATACAAAGACAATACATTACATAGAATACTCCACACACATCTGCCTCCTTTCCTGCTTTTGGCCACTGGATTTACAGTTCTAACCAGCTCACATTCAGTACCTGAGAATTAGTACATATACATGCAGTGGCCCGGTTTAGGGTGGTCCCAACACTACGCTGGGTCCCCTGGACACCATCGAGGTGTCACTACATGTTGCTGCTCTCCGGAAGGCATGGTAAGGAGTTGTGAACCCCAATGGGAAATAAGTCCAGAGAGCCAGGGTCTGCAGTAAACCAGGGTGCTTCTTTACTGGAGGGATTCAGGTGCAAAACAATACAGGCAAGGCGTAGGGCTGGCTTCTCCAGTCTTTTCTCCCTGGCAGAAGAAGGGTTTAATGCTTTGGAAAGGCTTGAGCTAGTTATCCCTCTCTCTCTTCAGAATTCTGATACCCTGGTCCAAGATTGGTGATCCAGGGTCTGTGACAGAGTATCCCTGTCTCAGTATCCTTCACTGGTCAATCAGTAGTCTGACAGAGTCTCCTCTTCCAAATAGTGATGAGCGGCATAGGCACTATTTGTTTTTGCAATATTTTACAATTTTTTTGCATAATATTCGCAAAAAATTCACGAATTCTAGAATTTATGATCTCCAGTCATTATTTTTGAGATTGCGCAAATCGGCACTAAGGATGTGCGTATTTTTTGAAACATGAAACTTCATATTTTATCAGGTCTGAGTAGATATTACTGATTGGTGTAAGTATTGTTGTGACATCACAGCACTATGTCTGTAGCATGTATGTATGGACAGCAGTGAAACAGTAATTCCTATCACACTGCCTAACACCCTGCACTGGAACCTATCAGCTACATTATATCACTATCTAACCTACACTGACTATCTCCCACTAACTATCTGTATTATTGTCACGGCTGAGGATGGGGGAAACCCTCAGCCGTGAGGTGCCAGGTGTTGAAGTAGCTACTCGGCCATGAAGCCACAGGACAGGGAGCAGGTCACCTCCTACAGCGTCCCTACCCTGACCCTAACTCCTAACCTGCATGGGCCGACCTTTAAGGTAGGAGGGCCCATGCGCCGGAACCTCGGAGCCCTATCTTACCCTCCGCAGATCCCTGAGCTAGGAGCTGGGTAAGGCAACCTACTCCTCCTTGACACGGAGGAGCAGGAGCCTCAATGGCCAAGCTGTTGGGAAAAGGGGGACAAAAACAGCAATACGGAAATGGCAGGTGAACAGACATTCACCAACCTGCCACAGCCCTGCTGACTGGATCCCTAAACAGACAGGGATCCAGAACCGTTATGCTGCACAAACACATATGAAAATCCCAACAGACAAACTTGCTACAACACACACATAAAGACATAGGCATACATAAAACTTTAACTTAAACCTATACTATGAACTATGACCACAGTGGTGGCTCTCACTGGCGGATGACAAACACAGGAGGCTGCTATCAGCAAGCATGCTGAAGCAACCTACTGAGCTCTGCAAGAGAGAGGGTCTTTATAGGCCCAAGTGGCCACACCCAAGGATTGGACACACCCAGTGACATCACACACACACTGGGAAGGAAGTTAACCCTTCCAGTAACACAGAAGGGAAGACAAACATACATAAAGGGAAAGTGCACACAATAACTAACAACAAGTGCACACATACACACATCACACAAAACCGCATGCACAACGTAGCAAGCTGCAATGGCACAGCTCCGACTGCTACGCTGCCCATACACACTGTTGCCAGCGGCAACCACAGGTGAGGCAAATACCACAGCCCTCACCTGTGATTGAACACCAAAGAGAACCGCTGACAACCGCATGCGGTTCAGGAGTCACGGTCATAGCCATGGCCGTGACACTCCCACCCCTCAAAGCCCCCCCACCAATAAAAAAAAAAAAAACGTGAGGGACTCACACAAGGGGATGAGAGAAGGGGACGTCCACTCTCAGACACGGTTCCCAAAATGTCACTGTCAGCTGCATCCTCTCCCAGCACACAACACAGCCAGTCCGACGAGGCCTGCAGCCCGCACCAGTGACACAGGGAGGAGAACCACAGAGAGTGAACGAGGGGACTCTCCACTCACGTCCCCACTCCAGTCGCTGCCAGCAGACACTCCTAACCAGCACGCAGTCGGACCACTTACGGAGTGCTGCCAGCAGACGACCAGAGATGGGAACATGGAGAGGGACGAGGGATCCCCAACACGGACACGGAAGGTAAGGTGGCGGGGAATAAGCCACCAACCGTGCCGTTAACGGAGAACCCCCAGGAACGCTCTCCCTCCGGAGAACGCGCATGCAGACCACAAGGGTATGGCACTGCATGCTGCACCCTCTTTCGAAGGTATGCATACCGCATACCAAACAAACACCACGTGTAACTAAAATCAGGGGGAACGCCAAACGAGGCAACGATGATGGCGGGGAAACGCCACTCACCGCGCCATCAGAGGCGAAACCCCCAGAACGCTCTCCCTCCGAAGAGCGCGCATGTACCCCTTCCGCAGACGGCGGTACATGCTTCACCCTCTTTCGAGGGAGCATACTCCCACCCCTCAAAGCCCCTCCCAACAAAAAAGGGGAAAGTTGGTGAGGCATAAAAAACAATGGGAGGGGGGGAGGGGAAAGACAAACAAAAGGGGACACCAACACGGACAACGGTGAGCGAGGAATGGCGGGGAATGCCACTCACCGCGCCGTAAATGGTGAGCCCCATAACGCTCTCCCTCCGGAGAACGCGCATACACCCCATCCGCAGATAGCGGTGCATGCTTTACCCTCTTTCGAGGGAGTGCCACGCGGGAAGCCTCTGTGGTCATACTGTCACGGCTGAGGATGGGGGAAACCCTCAGCCGTGAGGTGCCAGGTGTTGAAGTAGCTACTCGGCCAGGAAGCCACAGGACAGGGAGCAGGTCACCTCCTACAGCGTCCCTACCCTGACCCTAACTCCTAACCTGCATGGGCCGACCTTTAAGGTAGGAGGGCCCATGCGCCGGAACCTCGGAGCTCTATCTTACCCTCCGCAGATCCCTGAGCTAGGAGCTGGGTAAGGCAACCTACTCCTCCTTGACATGGAGGAGCAGGAGCCTCAATGGCCAAGCTGTTGGGAAAAGGGGGACAAAAACAGCAATACGGAAATGGCAGGTGAACAGACATTCACCAACCTGCCACAGCCCTGCTGACTGGATCCCTAAACAGACAGGGATCCAGAACCGTTATGCTGCACAAACACATATGAAAATCCCAACAGACAAACTTGCTACAACACACACATAAAGACATAGGCATACATAAAACTTTAACTTAAACCTATACTATGAACTATGACCACAGTGGTGGCTCTCACTGGCGGATGACAAACACAGGAGGCTGCTATCAGCAAGCATGCTGAAGCAACCTACTGAGCTCTGCAAGAGAGAGGGTCTTTATAGGCCCAAGTGGCCACACCCAAGGATTGGACACACCCAGTGACATCACACACACACTGGGAAGGAAGTTAACCCTTCCAGTAACACAGAAGGGAAAACAAACATACATAAAGGGAAAGTGCACACAATAACTAACAACAAGTGCACACATACACACATCACACAAAACCGCATGCACAACGTAGCAAGCTGCAATGGCACAGCTCCGACTGCTACGCTGCCCATACACACTGTTGCCAGCGGCAACCACAGGTGAGGCAAATACCACAGCCCTCACCTGTGATTGAACACCAAAGAGAACCGCTGACAACCGCATGCGGTTCAGGAGTCACGGTCATAGCCATGGCCGTGACAATTATATATATAAGCTAACTATCTAATGTAATTGGATAAGGAATAGGATCGAGCAAGCAATCAAAAAGTCACACGCACCCCAAAATAGTACCAATGAAACCGTCATCTCATCCCTCAAAAAATGGCTCTCAGACTATGGAAACACTAAAACATGATTTTTTTTGTTTTAAAAAAAGAAATCATTGTGTAAAACTTATAGTATCGCCGCATCCGTCACAACCTAGTCTATAAAAATATCACATGATCCAACCTGTCAGATGAATGTTGTAAATAACAAAAAATAAAAACGGTGCCAAAACAGCTATTTCTTGTTACCTTGACTCACAAAAAGTGTAATATAGAGCAATTAAAAATCATATGTACCCTAAACTAGTACCAACAATACTGTAAACCTATCCCGTAGTTTCTAAAATGGGGTCACTTTTTTGGAGTTTCTACTCTAGGGGCGCATCAGGGGGGCTTCAAATGGGACATGGTGTCAAGAAAAACCAGCAAAACCTGCCTTCCAAAAACCGTATGGCATTCCTTTCCTTCTGTGCCCTGCCGTGTGCCCGTGCAGCGGTTTAGGACCACATATGGGGTGTTTCTGTAAACTACAGAATCAGGGCCATAAATATTGAGTTTGGGTTGGCTGTTAACCCTTGCTTTGTAACTGGAAACAAATTATTAAAATGGAAAATCTACCAAAAAAGTTAAATTTTGAAATTGTATCTCTATTTTCCATTAATTCTTGTGGAAAACCTAAAGGGTTAACAAAGTTTGTAAAATCAGTTTTGAATACCTTTAAGGGTGTAGTTTATAGAATGGGGTCATTTTTGGGTGGTTTCTATTATGTAAGCCTCGCAAAGTGACTTCAGACCTGAACTGGTCCCTAAAAATTGGGTTTTTGAAAATTTCTGAAAAATTTCAAGATTTGCTTCTAAACTTCTAAGCCTTGTAACATCGCCAAAAATAAAATATCATTCCCAAAATGATCCAAACATGAAGTAGACATATTAAGAATGTAAAGTAATAATTATTTTTGGAGGTATTACTATGTATTCTAGAAGTAGAGAAATTGAAACTTGGAAATTAGCAATTTTTTACAAATTTTTGGTAAATTTGGTATTTTTTTATAAATAAAAGTGATTTTTTTTTACTTCATTTTACCAGTGTCATGAAGTACAATATGTGACGAAAAAACTGTCTCAGAATGGCCTGGATAAGTCAAAGCGTTTTAAAGTTATCAGCACTTTAAGTGACACTGGTCAGATTTGCAAAAAATGGCCAAGTCCTTAAGGTGAAATAGGGCTGAGTCCTTAAGGGGTTAAGACGCATAAAAATGACCCCTGTTTAAAATACATATTTTTTGTGGGAATTTTTACCAATGATCCCCCTCTGGTATGTCACTGTCCATGTTGTGGGACTATTTGTGCACTTCTAGTAATTATTTCTTGGCTGCAAATATGACCTGAAGGTTTTACAGGTTCGCCTGCCATTCAAGTCAATAGGGCCTGCCGCGAATGCGCGGTTTGCGAACATTTGATCGCAAACACGTGGTTGGATTCACAAACCGTCCCGCCGATGTTCGTCCATCACTAGTCATTAATATCTGATCAATATGAGTCCAACTCCTAGCATCCCCACTGGAAGAGGCCATATCACTCTGTGAGTGCTTAGGCCTTTTCCTAAGCCAGTGATGTCACCATACATCGGTCACATGGTCTAGGTGTAGATCAATCCTATTCAAGTGAATGAGGTTGAGATGCAATACAAAGCATAGTCATTGCACAATCTACAGTCATGTGCTTGTTAACCTGTGAAGAGTCCGCAGTACTCATTGGAGCTGTAGTGAGTTCAATGGCCTCTCCAAACAGCTGATCGACCAGTTTGAAGGGAATTTGACTCCCGCTGCGGTTTCGCTATCGGCCGAGTGCACAAACCTGACTTCCAACTTCAACAAATGCTGTGCTTTGAGCAGTAAGTTAGAAATACATCATATACCGATATTTGCTTATGGCTAGAAGAACATTATAAATATACACCACATAATGACTAACTCAACAATTGTGGCTGGTTGTTATTTTAGAAGTATTCACTGCAGTGTCTGACATAAAGACTAATATTATAAGTATTAACAATAACGGTTCAATAAGAACTTTTCCAACATTGTTCAGATCAAGTAATATATTGACATTATTTAAACAAACTCTAGCCATTATTCTTTTATACAATTTGATATATTTGTGTATGGATCCATTTATACAGTACACATATATTACCTGCTAGATCACCAGCTTATGTCATTTAGACTAGGACATCAATTATAATTTTAAATGGTGAGTTATTGCATGTCATTTAGGCTTTCTATTATTACATCGCATTAGTTATCAAATACACAATTTAACAACATATGCCTAGAGGATCTCTCTTTTTTTTTATCATTTACTTTTAGTATGTTATTTTTGTCTATTGGCATCAGACTGTTGAAGAGACTTGGCATATTGTTGTTATAGCACATCCATATTATGTTCATGGGAGCCGTCCTGTTTGCTATTTTATGTTCATCTGATATTGATGGCCTATCCCTTGGAAAACACCTTTAAGACAAGATCTGTCAAAGTGCTCTGTTATTGTGAGGTCAGTTTCCGTAGCCACCAGGCTACTTACCATGTGTAAGCCGTCTACCGGGGTAGGCTCCCCAGGATACAGCAAAGTCACAAATGAGGAAAGCAACTCTCACACCAGCTTTTGCAAAAATAGAATTTTACTAACACGCAATAATAAACACAACCGCAAATGCTGAAAACATAAAATACATTTATATACACCACGCCCAAAGTCTGAGACCCCTGTGGTGCACAGCGCGGCACCCCCTGATAAATGCCAGTGGAAATTTTGTGGTAATTTATCGACTGGCGGGCAAACTAAAACTGCCTCGCCGTACCTATTATTACCCTGAAACAAACATGAACAATTGGTTGGGTGCTTAGTACGGGCTGGCCTACGGTGCAACACAGCAGTTCACAATCTTATTGTGCTCTATATTATTCCCCCCTTATAGCTAGTCCGGTAGCATGTGCCTGATTATTTCTCCTAAGCAAAATGCTGTAGTGGATAGAGTTTGTGTGGGTATTTATCAGCTCTCAAATGTTCAATGTCCCTTTTAGTAATGGGGTCCTGGTAGTACAGTAGCAACACTTTAGGCCTGACACAAAGCAGAGACCCTAACTATCTAACTACAGTCTTGGTGTAAGTCTCTAGGCGTCAAACTGCAGTAAGATGCGTGCACAATCTTACCGACCCGGGTCTGCTCTTTATTCACTGATGTCTCCGAACATAACATCCAGTCTCTCCATCAAAATGAGGTCCCACAGGGAATGCAGATTGTTCCTTAGCTCTTGTCAGCCTTCCTGGAAACAATTCTCCTTTCCCTGGAAAGGGTCTGCGTCTTGTACGATGATCAGCTTCACTCGGCTGCAGCTGTGGTCATTGAGGAGGTCCTCTCACTCCTAGATCCATATTAGCTTCTCTGCTCGCACAAAGCTCCTCAGCTCTCAGCTCCTAAAATGGCTGCAGATGCTTCCTCATGCTCACTGAACCACACCTCTCATGAATATGGAAATATATATATATATATATATATATATATATATACGGTCATTTAGCTCTGCCTAGGAAACAGCAGCATCTTCTGGCCAAACAGCAAAACGTCAGTGCAGAACATTTAATCCACACACAAACCGTGTTCAAACAATGTGAGCTGTTTCTCAATCTCACACATGACACTCAGCAACTTCTGCAAGCTGCCGTCTTCATTCCTCCAGTCTCTTTTCCCTTAGTGCGCACACATCCACCTGTGGCCTCTTAAAGGGTCAGTGCATGCATCTGCAAATCCTTTTCTAGCCAATGGCTGAAGTTGCCTGAGCTTTGAGTTTGTCTAATCTCTAGTAACAAGCAAAGGTGTTTCTCCTGTCTGACTACCCATGTACTGTACCGTGCCTGTCTACAAATTTTGCTCCATGTCGCCTGCCCCGACCTTGGAACTGATACCTGGACTACGCATATACTCAGTCTGCCCTGACCTTGGACTGTTTTCAGACCACTCATTGCTTTATCTTTTGGTGCTTCTGCTTTTCTCTTGCATCTTACCTGCATTATCCCTGCATTATCTCCCACCTGTGCCCCTGTAAGTTCTCCAGTGTTTACCTGCTCCATCCGTGTGTTCCAGTACCTCTACTTTTCAGTTTGAAGTTCTGTTTACCTACCATAGTTCATCTGCATTGTCCGTGCTCCTACCCAGTATCCAGCCTGTTTGCTTTGCCTGAGTCATCACACCACACTGCATGCAAGCTACTCCCTTTGTTTCTCTTCAGCCTAGACTCCAAGTTACAGTACCAACAACCTGTCTAAATGCCTGATCACACATACCTGCAGTTTTGATGCGTTTTCTGAATCCTGAGCTCCTGGTGCTCGCAACGGAGTCCCTGACCCTAGTGGGTCAGGAGTCAACCACACCAGAACTATCCCAGGAGGTAGATGCCTGATGGTCTTCCAGAAGTGAAGTCCAAATCCCTGTTGACACAATGGGTCCACACTCGTTGATCCGTAACTGTCATGACGTGATTATGATGGCAGGAGGCAAAAGATTATTCAAAAACATATCACTTTTTTTGGCACTAAAAATGAAATAAAAAACAAAACAAAGGAAAAAAAAACTGCATATAATAACAAGAAATAAAAGCAGATTGACACATGAATTCTCAAGATACTGTCTGTAGATTTTAATTGCCAAGTTGTCAGGACTTTGAATCAGAGAACTGAAAGTTCGTAGAGTAAACCCCAGAGAGTTGTGTAATAAGTTTGCCCACGTACATCTAGAGTCTAGGAAACAGGTACAATTATACTTGTATAAGAGAAAGGTAATTTTTTTTTGTTTGCTTTATTTTATTTATCATTTTATATAAGAAAGATAATATTAAAAAAAAATTATGAAAAAAAGACTATGGAAGAGTTTTATCAACTCTCATAAGCCAGATTAGTGACTTTTTAAACCCTATTTAAGCATGTTTGAGCATATAGCATTTTTTCTTGCCACCTTTATAGTATGGACTTGGCTATACTTGAGCGTATTGAGCTTTAGATCGTACATCCAAAGTCGATTAGTTCAAAAACTTTAATATAAATGCTGTCTCCGAGGTCCCAAACCGGACTTCGAATTCCTATTTAAAAATTTCTCGCAAGACTTCTAGCAATACAAATTTTGCCTACACACATCCCATACTTTTTAATGCTGTAAAGGAGACAGCATTAAAATCAAAGTTTTTGAACAAATCGACTTCAGATCTTATCCGAAGCTCGATTAACTCAAGTATAGCCAAGACCATACCATAAAGGTGGCAAGTAAAAATTCTATATGCTCAAACATGTTTAAATGTGGTTTAAAAGGTCACTAATCTGACTTTTTTTTTACATCAGTTTTCTGGCTTAGGGGAGTTGATAAATCTCTTCCATTTTTTTTAATTTAATTTGTCAAAGGGAACCCAAAGGGGACCCAATGGTGTTGCTGACTCCATATGACCAGTATGTACATTTATATGCATATGTAATTGTGTGTATTTACCAAAATGCTAATCTCTGTTAATCCAGAGTTTCTGATCATTTAGCACCTTGGCAATCCTGAAGACGCTGGATTGTATGAGCTTTACCGTATGCTGTTTTTTTTCTTAAAAAAAAAAAAAAGCAAAGCATAAATAGAAATATAAAAGGAAAATTTGAGATCAGAGAACATTTCTCGCACCTCAGAAAGCCGCATCTCTAAAACAAATTATAGTACTGTGTTCATGGAAAACATGAAGAAGTGACGCTTATCTCCCATATTTAGAGTCACTTTATAACCTTTTATCAGCGTTAAACAAGTTCCTCTACAATAGAATAAAGGAAGTTAACAGGCTCCTTCATATCAAATTATGAGGAACCGAACACTTCACAACTTGTTTTGAACTGGGATATTGATGCAAGATGCAGGGAAGATACAGTAAACATATTAAAGATGATGGAATATTCTAAAGCTGAGAGCTCGAGATATGAAATGTCCTCAAATTTCTAAGTGGAAACAATGCTCATTTCTTGAAAACAATCTTTGTGCAAATGAGATTACTGAGCAAAATATTGATGAAGTTTTTCCTGTCATTTTCGGAGAAGTTCATAACCAGATGACATGATTTAGGATTTTTTCTCTATTCTGGGGTTAGAAGACATAGGGGGTCATATATCATACAGAAATACTCCTAAATTAGATGTATTTTGTGCAGATTGTGGCGCAAAGGTAATTTGCGCAGCAATCTGCAACTTCTTCCCACTCACGCCAGATCTAAAAAAGGGGGCATGGGATAGGCGAGGAATGAGACGTGCCGCTCATCTCTAAATCCAGTACTTCATGGGAAGAGTCAGTAGGTCTCTAGGTCACATTAAATGGCCAATTGTAACTGGCTGGTTGTTTCAGTTGACACTCATGCAACGTGTATGACCAGCTTTTTTTGTGGCAATATGGTCATTAGTACAACTACCTGAATGTTGCTTTGAAGGCATGCATGAATTACCATGTTATATTGTAGAGTACATGTTAGCAACACTGAGTTCTACATCTGGTACAGTAATTAAAAATGTGCTAACTATAGAAGGGGACATTTTAGGGAGACCCAGGAGAGATATAGTGGTGGTGATGTGTGTGCATGAGGGGGAGGTTAAAAGGTCCATATTAGGCTACTTTCACACTGGCGTTTCTGGGTCCGCTTGTGAGATCCGTTCAGAATGCATCAATTTGGCTGCGTTTGGCCTCCGTTGCGCTTTTCAGATGGTCACTAAAACGCCGCTTGCAGCGTTTTGGTGTCCACCTGACGATGCGGAGCCAAACGGATCCGTCCTGACTTACAATGTAAGTCAATGGGGACGGATCCGTTTTTCACTAACACAATATGGTGCAATTGAAAACGGATCCGTCCCCATTGACTTTCAATGTAAGTCAAGATGGATCCACTTTTTTTTTTATGAATAAAGCAAACGGATCTGTTATGAAAGGATACAAGCGTTTGCATTATCA
This sequence comes from Bufo bufo, assembly GCF_905171765.1. Classification (NCBI taxonomy): domain Eukaryota; kingdom Metazoa; phylum Chordata; class Amphibia; order Anura; family Bufonidae; genus Bufo; species Bufo bufo. The sequence goes on from NC_053398.1 coordinate 124,213,513, forward strand.
ATGCGGATCCGTCTGTGCAGATACAAGACGGATCTGCACCAAACGCGAGTGTGAAAGTAGCCTAATTATTAAATTCCAATAATAATAGATTTTTCCTGATGGACAGCTACGGTATTTTTCGCCCTATATAATGCATCTTTCCCCCCTAAAGTAGGGTGAAAATTATAATGCGTCTTAAAGGATGAATACCGGGGTGGCGGTTGAATGGCCGGCGCTTTGCATGTTGGCGATACATCGCAGGGTGTACAGCATAAGGACATTAGCCTGCGATGTACCGGACATTGATCCTGGCATGTACAGTACCTACTAAGGAAGAGGAAAGAGCCTGGCACTTCTGTGGTGGGACATCAACAACCACTATCCTCCTATGACCTGTCCCAGCCTCCCAGAGCCGCGTACATGCACACCAGACTGCACCCATTTCTATGGGAAAGCCCTATTGCTAGAATGTAGTGTCTGATCTGAGGTATTGCTAGAATGAAGTGTCGGATATGAGGTTTTGCTAGAATGCAGTGTTGGATCTGAGGTTTTGCGATAACACAAACACGATCCTATTTCTGTGATGCAGGGCTCTTATATTCTATATTGTGTGCACTCACCAGCATAGCAGGTATCGCCCCAGTACAAAAGTGATTCGCCTGCCTGAAAATAAAGGCAGGCAAAAACATATGGTATGCACCAGGCAGCCAGCAAGATTGGGGTTAATGTGACTCATTAACCTCAATCTTGCCACTGCCATGTTTTAAACATGAATGGGGGGTCACTTGCACATGCTTTTGGAGTGGGCCCCATGTGCCTCACATTAATAGTAAGTGACCGTACCTTCTCAAATAATGGGCAACGTGGGGTTAATGTGAGTTACAGAATACAGGCCACTTATTATGAATGTGAGGCACATGGAATGATAGAAGTCAAAATTCATAAGACTGTGCGGATAACATTAATAGCAAGTGACTGTTCATGTAACTCATGCTTTAACCCCATGTTGTCTATTATTAAAACACCTTTTGTTCAAAATATATTTTTTTCCTTTTTTCACCCTCTAAAACCTAGGTGCGTCTTATGAGCGAAAAATACGGTAATCACAATTTCATGCTGCCATTTTTTTGTAGTTGAATAGTTAAATCTTATGTAACTCCCTTGTGGTTCTTGATTCTAGATTTTTGAACGCTAAGTAATTATAGTCATGATAGCTTGAAATATACTCTTTAGCAGTTTGTCAGGTGTCACATTTGTGCCTTCAACTAATCACAATTAATTTGAATTGCATATTGATTTTACAGAAATCATTAGAAACCTCATGCTGAAAAGATCTCCCTTACAGCGACAATTAGTATAGCCCCAAATGTGAGACATTTGCAAAGGAATTAGGTTCCAATTACATTATAGTGTTATTAAAGGCTGGGGATGTTAGGAATATTACTCTGCTTTCATAACTGTTGGATAAAGAAAAGGATATAGATGTAAAGGTAATTATTATGATTGCGCCCTTTGGCTTGAAGTGAGAAAAATCAAGAAGACATGTTGAGGTTTCTTTGTTTTAGTCCCATTCAGAAATGATACTCTAAGAGAACTAATTTCACAATTATGAACTGTGCTTTGGTGACATAGCAGGCGATGCACATTATATATTCTCCTACAGTTCAGAAAAGTAAAATTAATGTATTTCAAAGAGGTTCTTCTAATATAGCATTCAGAAGGTCAAATTTGGAAGGAGTGGGGTCAAGAGATGGAGCCTATGAACATATCAAGGATGCCATAGTGGTAACACCCTTTAACATGGAGTTTAAACATGAAACCAGTAAGGTCATGGGTGGGGTGGAGGTCTTCATAACCCTCAGCTATGTCCAAAACAAATAGGTCCTTGTTTGGTTTCAATAGAGAGATGTTCTCAAATGTAGTCACATTTTTATTGAAATTAGTAATAAAACATAGTTGAGGAGGACAATTCTCGAGCTCCAGCTATTGTGAAATTCTGGCACTGTATGCTGAATACAAAAAAATTAGCTATAACGTAAAATTCTCTTTTAAAGGGGTTGTCTCATAGAGTAGGGCCCGGCAGATAAGACACATATACCTTATCATGTAGATAGAGGATGTGTCAACCTATTTAACACATTTAAATAAAAATGATATTTGATGGAGATTTAGAGATTAACACAAACATGACAATTTTTGAGCCACTGAAATAAGAACATTGGTGAGGGTTCTAACGTCCTAATATGACTTTCTAATCTATATGGATATATTAAAAAAGGTAATGTATAGTGGGAAACCTTTTTTTTAAACATTTTGAAGCTATAAAAAATAGAATGTCCTTTCATGATAATGTGGGCATGGGCACAAGCCAACCGGATTTCAGATGAAGGCTCATAAAATGTTGTTCCAGATTTGATTTCAAAATTGTCTACTCCATAAGTTCAGACAACATGAAATAAGATCAGACAAAAGGTGAGCAAATCAATCTAACTTCAATTCACTTTTTTTATTCTTATTTGGTAGAATCAGAATTTCTTTCATTTGGGTAGAATTATTTTTTTAAGAGAGAGTTTTGGGCCATTTAAAACACTCTTAATTTCAGTACCTGAATCTAATTTGTTTGCCAATTTGGACAAATTGGACAGAAAATAATTTTAGTGAATTCATTAATCTCTAAATCAAACCAACAAACAATGGCACTTTGGATCTAAACACCATGTTAGTTCTAGGAAAGAGAAGCCATGCAAAGCACTGCCCTTTTCTATCTTACACTGTTCTAAAAAAGTTGGTCCTATCAATTAGCAAAACTAAAAAAGTTCAGTTGGTATGCAATGGAAATAAACCATTGGTGTTTCCTCTAGTTTTAGAGCATGATAGCCATCCCCATCTCTTTCTATTGTATTATATGTGAAATAATGTGGATTTTCTAGGAATTTTGTAAAAAGTCAAACTTGCATTTCCTCTTTGAGATTCTAGTCTTTTTCATGTTGTGAATGTAGTCACTGTTTTAATTGAGAAATCATATAATGGGAAGTCTTTGTGCATTTGAGTCATTTGTGAAGCTTGTGGTTGTAAAATGTGTTTCTACCGATTAAGACTGGGAAAAAGTGTAGACAATATATTATAAAGAAACCATAAAGGGCGACTTTTTAGGTTGTGTCCATTTGTCATGTGTTGATCTTTATCAGTATGAGGAAGTTGTGTGGTTGTGGGAGGATTTATGATATCAGAAGGTTCAGGGCAAGGGGAAGTACTGCATCTATAGGGCAACATGGAAATGTCTTTGTCTTCTATTTCTTACAAGTATGAATCTTAGTAAAAATGGTTCAAGACCTTGATTTATCCAGATGCTACATTTTTTCCTAGAAATGCTATGATATTTGGAGCCGTGTTCAATTTCCAGTGCTTCTCTGCTTTTACATTCTGCTTGATGAAAGTGTGGTTATATGTTCAGCACCATAAATTAGAATTATCTCCCAGTTATATCCATGGTGACATTCAAAGACTTTACAGAGGGTATAACTTTCAGCACAGGTCATAAATAGTAGAATTTTACCTTACTACTGTATTGTACAGAGCTCACTTTGTGTGTCTGAACCTCGGTAAGGCAATCATTATGGCATTCATTTTAACATTATAAAAAAAAAGTCATTTATGAAAGTGCAAAGCTGGAAAAGTGCAGAGCTTTTCTTTTTACACAAATGTAGCTAGGCACTCAGGCTAAATATACGGGAATGATGAGCCAAAAGTCAGTAAGCTGAATTATAGACTCAACTCAAATAATTGAAGTGTGCGCAAAGATATTGTATTGTAAAGATAAATAATAATAAATAAAATAAAAAAAAGTAAAATAAAATGAGAACTTAAAATTAAACACATTGCAAAGCCAAGCCACTGCCATTGAAATCGATGAAAACCTTTAGGCCCCTTTCACAGATGGATGCGTTGCAGGTGCATTGCAGGAAACCCGCGCGAGTGCGAACGCAGTATCAGTCAGTTTTGTCTGCGATTGCGTTGCGCTGTTCAATTTTTTTCTGTGAGAGTGCTAAGCGTTTTAATGCGTTTTGCACGCGTGTGATAAAAAACTGAATGTGGTACCCAGACCCGAACCCTGACTTCTTCACTGAAGTTCGAGTTTGGGTTCGGTGTTCTGTACATTTAAATTTTTTCCATTATAACATGGTTATAATGGAAAATAATAGCATTCTTTAATACAGAATGCAAAGTAAAATGTCCCTTGAGGGTAAAAAAATAATTTAAAAAATTACTCACCTCATCCACTTGATCGCGCAGCCGTTATCATCTTCTTTCTTCTTCTTGCAGGACCTGCAAAAGGACCTGTGCTGACGTCATCGCGCTCAACACGTGGTGAGCATGGTGAGTCAGCGCAGGTCCTGCTGAATGAAGATAGAAGGATCTTCTATCTTCATTGAGCAGGACCTGTGCTGACGACGATGATGTCAGCGCAGGTCCTTTTGCAGGTCCTGCAAGAAGAAATAAGACAATAACGGCTGCGCGATCAAGTGGATGTGGTGAATAATATTTTTTATTATGTTTTAACTCTCAAGGGACATTTTACTTAGCATTCTGTATTAAAGAATGCTATTATTTTTATAATTATTATTATTATTATTATTATTAATATTTTTATTATATGTTATAATGGAAAATAATAAAGTGAATGGACCTCCACATTATCTCCTTAGCAACCATCCATGAAAATCGCATAGCATCCGCACTTGCTTGCGGATGCTATGTGATTTTCACACAGCCCCATTCACTTCTATGGGGCCTACGTTGCGTGAAAAACGCAGAATATAGAACATGCTGCGATTTTCACGCAATGCACAAGTGATGTGTAAAAAACATCGCTCATGTACACAGCCCCATTGAAATGAATGGGTCCGGATTCAGTGCGGGTGCAATGCGTTCACGTCACACATTGCACCTGCACGGAAATTCTCGCTCATGTACCAGAGTGATGGGAAGAGAAGAGTATGGAGAAGGAAAGGAACTGCTCATAATCCTAGGCATACCACCTCATCAGTGAAGCATGGTGGTGGTAGTGTCATGGCGTGGGCATGTATGGCTGCCAATGGAACTGGTTCTCTTGTATTTATTGATGATGTGACTGCTGACAAAAGCAGCAGGATGAATTCTGAAGTGTTTCGGGCAATATTATCTGCTCATATTCAGCCAAATGCTTCAGAACTCATTGGACGGCGCTTCACAGTGCAGATGGACAATGACCCAAAGCATACTGCAAAAGCAACCAAAATGCAATAGAATAGACACGGACGGCACTCCTCGTATCCAGGGGTCCCGGTGCACGCGTCAGGGAAAGACAGCCCGCTTGATAATCCAAAGAAAAGACCGGCACTCGAGTCAAAGTGCCGGTCTTTTCTTTGGATTTGCAAAAGCAACCAAAGAGTTTTTTAAGGGAAAGAAGTGGAATGTTATGCAATGGCCAAGTCAATTACCTGACCTTAATCCTATTGAGCATGCATTTCACTTGCTGAAGGCAAAACTGAAGGGAAAACGCCTACTACTGCAGTGTATATCTATCTATCTATCTATCTATCTATCTATCTATCTATCTATCTATCTAATTAAGACAAATGTATATAGTGGCTCACCTGTTTGGGATTCTGGAATTAGGTGCTCTGTTAGCAGGCTACCTACAGTCTGAATGGGCAAGGGAGTGATTAACAAGTATATAACAGGCACTCAATCATCCAGAAATGTATGAAGAGGCAGATATATGTATATTTAAACAATATTTATTAGATCCATATACATATATAAAAAATAAATAAATACGTAAATAAATCTAAAAAAATATATATACAAATATATAAAACCATAGAAGATAGATTTACAGATGATAATGTGTCTTCCCCTCTGGCCCAGTGGTACCTATATAGACTGGTTATTAGAATAACTGAGGCAGATGGGACTACGCTTCATCAGATGTGTATACCAGAGTCCGCAATGTATTATATTGACAATAGTAAAAAACGCAAAAGTAATTAAAAATGTCCGTTTTATAAGGCAAATCAGTATTTAGTTTTCTTTAGCCATAGATATTGAATGGTTGTTCCTATTTCATAGAGTCATGATTGGATAGAAACTTGATTAAATGAAAACTTTGATATGAACTTCAATGTCTTTAAAGCCTTATTTGCAGAGTCTTACATAGCAGCTACTTCAACTTGATTGTTAATTTGATGCACATGATTAGAATGGGAAATCAATACTATAATTGTTGAGTTGAATTCAATAATGTCCCATTTCATTCATAATCACATATGCATGATAGGGAATATAGCTGAATGACGTTCATGATTTATACTCAGTTTACTGTTCATGAATTATACTATATAACATTCCTTATAGACAGTAATATAATTGATAGTTTTATATATAGTTCTTTGTCATGAAATGAAAACGTTACCGCCTTATTCCTCCGGAGTCAATATTTGTTGAAGCAATGTAGCGCTTTGTAACGCTTTGACTGCGAACCTCCCAACTCTCCGTGCTGAGACCAGTGCGCTTGGCTTGTTCGGCATCTCACGTGGCGTCCCACGTGGTCTGGCTGCTTGTTGAACCGCCGGTACTGTGCGCTTCACCTTGTCCGGCTTAGGTCTTAGATGGGATTCGCAAATGAATAGTCTTCAAGATGACTTTATTACTTTACTCCAACACAAGGCTATTCCCACTCAGAGCACAGACAGAACTTTTGGAAAGTTTTCTAGCATCATAGTCATAATATAACCTTGCTAAAATCTTTTTTTTTTTTTTTAAGTTGGATAGAGGAAAAATAATGAAGGACTCATCTGTGTATTGTTTAGGGACCATGCAAGTCATTGACCCTTCCAGACCATCTTTCAAAACGGAAATAATTATTTTGTAGATCTCTGATGTACCACATCACTGTGTGGAACTCAAATTAATAGTCACTTCAAGATGACTTTATTACTTTTCTCCAACCCAGTGCGCTTGGCTTGTTCGGCATCTCACGTGGCGTCCCACATGGTCCGACTGCTTGTTGAATCGCCGGTACTGTGCACTTTACCTTGTCCGGCTTAGGTCTTAGATGGGATTCGCAAATTAATAGTCTTCAAGATGACTTTATTACTTTACTCCAACACAAGGCTATTCCCACTCAGAGCACAGACAGAACTTTTGGAGTTTTTTCTAGCATCATAGTCATAATATAACCTTGCTGAAATATTTTTGTTGTTTTTGTTTTTTTAAGTTAGATAGAGGAAAAATAAGGAAGGACTCATCTGTGTATTGTTTAGGGACCATGCAAATCATTGACCCTTCCAGACCATCTTTCAAAACGGAAATAATTATTTTATAGATCTCTGATGTACCACATCACTGTATGGAACTCAAATTAATAGTCACTTCAAGATGACTTTATTACTTTTCTCCAACCCGGTGCGCTTGGCTTGTTCGGCATCTCACGTGGCATACCACATGGTCTGGCTGCTTGTTGAATCGCCGGTACTGTGCGCTTTACCTTGTCCGGCTTAGGTCTTAGATGGGATTCGCAAATTAATAGTCTTCAAGATGACTTTATTACTTTACTCCAACACAAGGCTATTCCCACTCAGAGCACAGACAGAACTTTTGGAGTTTTTTCTAGCATCATAGTCATAATATAACCTTGCTGAAATATTTTTGTTGTTTTTGTTTTTTTAAGTTAGATAGAGGAAAAATAAGGAAGGACTCATCTGTGTATTGTTTAGGGACCATGCAAATCATTGACCCTTCCAGACCATCTTTCAAAACGGAAATAATTATTTTATAGATCTCTGATGTACCACATCACTGTATGGAACTCAAATTAATAGTCACTTCAAGATGACTTTATTACTTTTCTCCAGCCCGGTGCGCTTGGCTTGTTCGGCATCTCACGTGGCATACCACATGGTCTGGCTGCTTGTTGAATCGCCGGTACTGTGCGCTTTACCTTGTCCGGCTTAGGTCTTAGATGGGATTCGCAAATTAATAGTCTTCAAGATTACTTTATTACTTTACTCCAACCCAAGGCTATTCCCACTCAGAGCACAGACAGAACTTTTGGAGAGTTTTTTAGCATCATAGTCATAATATAACCTTGCTGAAGCATGCTGACAATTTCATTACTGCTTAATAAATTCGGTTAAAGCATTAGGCTTTTTGGTGCATTCAAAATTACCGTACAGGCATCTTTTGACAACAAAAAAATCTTTCCAGCGTGTGAATGAGAGTTCAAGGATGAAATAAAGTTATAGGTTTACCTTTTTATAGAAATTCTTCACTATGTGTATATTGCTTAATGGGCTATCCTGAATTAAATTGAATCTACAAAGAACTTTTATACCTGATTTTTTTCCCTCTAAATGGAAACGATGTCACTTTCATAAAAAAGAAATGTAGAATCTTTAGCCAATTCTTAATACATTCATGAATATCTGACATTAATAGCAAAGCAAATTGCTCTCTAGCAGACTGGGAAATTTCTGTCTTATTTTATTCACTCATTCATTTAACTAAAGTTTCAGCCTAATTTTTAAAACAAAAATCAAATAAGAAAGATGTTGCGTGGATGTAAAAAAAAACATTTAGAGAGCATGAATATATTGCTCCATGGATTCTCCCAATGGGCTTTAATAAATACAGAACTGTCCAATGGAAGAATTGCTGTGATCTGATTGCGCTCTTGGCTACCAGGGGTACAACTTGGGCTTGTCTTATTCTGGACAATGCCCTGTGTGATATTGTGTGTAGAAGGGTTATTTTAGTTTTTACCTTTAAGAATGGCTCTTATTTTTAACTTACAGACGCATGGTTGCTGTACCTGAAAGGGTTAAAGGTGTTATCCAAGACCTCAGAGTATGGCTGACCTCCGGTGGGGTTCCTATTTATTTAATCCCCACCGCTGGGTTCCAACTTCATTGTTCCCCAGACATCTTTGCAGCTCTGCGATGCCCTGGATTCAACATCCCAGTGATATGCTGCTGGGTGACAGGTGACTGCTGTGGCCAGTGCTTGGCTGCAGAGGTCACATAGCACCCGTCAACAGGATGCTGATGCCAGAGCATGGCAGATCTGCAGAGACAGCTGGGGAGCAACAGAGACTGAACACATCAATGAGGACCAGGTAAGTGTTAACCCCAGCGGGGGCTAGCCACTCTTTGAGGTCTTTTCAAGTCCTTGATGTCATGGTGCGGAGCAGTATACTCTGAACTCACCCATCCCACTAGCCTACTTGCAAGATCCGCCCTAGACCGTGGCCCACAACTTATCTCTTCTTGAATAAGTGCAGAGGTCTATATGAGTGAGTGTAGACCTGGAGGAAAATAATAAACTAGTGACAGATCGGAAGCCATGATAATAAGAATATGATAGAAACAGACAAGCTAGATCCAACCAAGGGAGATGAATCTAAACCAAATCAGGAACAATAAATTATATCCAAAAGAAGATACAGGCGGCACTTCTGCTCTCAGCGATGCAGTGCGCGTGTCCCGGAGAAGATCCACAGGTAATTGTATAGAAAGGACCAGCACTCGCTCTAATTGTAATTTCAAGTAAATTTAATGGTCAAGTAAATTTAATGATGTTTGACAAAGGCTCATAGTAGCCGAAACGCGTCACTTACCACATGTATGTGACCATTAAATTTACTTGAAATTACAATTAGAACAATAAATTATAGTCAGAACTGGGCCAAAGTCAATACCAGGTGAACAGACAGGGAAAACCAGAAATAGACAAATCACATATGATACCAAGCCAGGGTCAAAACCCGGAAACAAGACCACCACTGCTGGATTGCAGGGTGGTTGTAACCCCCAGATACCAGCAGTGTATAATGCGATGGAAAAATGAATCCAGCAGGAGGCAATATGGACAATGACAATACATTAGTAAGTGCCTTGTATTAACATTGCCTACATGACAAATGCTGTTTGCTGAAGCGAGACAACCCCTTTAGTTCTTTTATATTATTTTATTGTTGTTATTAAATTGTAAGAGGTCACTGTCAGCCAGATATTTGATGTATTGTTCAATTATCAGTATTAGCAAGACTGTGCTTGAGACCAGTCCCACATTGTAATTGTTGGTGAACATTTTCAGACACATTTTCTCCATATTGTCTGTTGTTAAGATATATTTAGATATATGTTAGCAAAAATTTTAAATCCCAATTACGGTAGATTAAACAAAGAAAGAAGAAAAGTATAAACAGTAAATAAAATGTTTTAAAAGTGAAAACTGCATGTCCAGGTGCAGTCTTTTAAAGATGGTACCCGCTCAGAAGTTTAGAGGGCACCATAGCTACCAGTTGCTTGACAGACAATTATGACCACAGAATCTGAGCAGTTGCTGCACCTCCAGAGACCGGACAGCTCCCCCCACTAACACTGAAAGAGCCGTTCATTCATTCTCATAACCCCGAGCCTGCTAGAGGGTCCTATGAATATCACAGAGATGTTCCTATTGAGCCCTGCCTGTGATAGGGCTCCTAAGGAACATAATGAAACTGCCATAGGATGCAATGGAAATTCATTGCAGTCTATAGAAGAAACAAACAGACTCTAAGTGTAAAAAAAAGAAAAAAGTTTTAAAAGAGGATAAATAAAAAAATAAAAAATAAAGACCATTGTCATTGCCAGGTCCCAAAACACCCATACTATTAAAATATAAATGTATTTACCCTGTCCGGCAAATGGAATAAAGAAAAATAAACACTAAATTACCATTTTTTCAGCGGAAAAAAACCCCACAACAATATTAAAGAAGTTTTCCGAGACTTTAATACTGATGACCTATCCTGAGGATAATTCATCAGTATTTGATTGGTGGGGGTCTGACACCTGACACCCCTGCAGATCAGCTGTTTGAGAAGGCAGTGGCACTTACAGTAGCGCTGCGGCCATCTCACAGCTTTCCCTAGGCCAGTGACGACATTGGTCACATAGCCAAGACGCAGCTGTGTCCCATTCAAGTAAGGCCTCATGCACACAACCAATGTTCCGTGATCCATGACCGTTTTTTCTTCCGTGGGTCTTCCTTGATTTTTGGAGGATCCACGGACATGAAGGAAAAAGTCATTTTGGTGTCCGCCTGGCCGTGCGGAGCCAAACGTCTATTGACTTTCAATGTAAAGTCAGGAGTCCCTATTATATCATCGGATCGCAGTTTTCTCCAATCCGATGGTATATTTTAACTTGAAGCGTCCCCATTACCATGGGAATGCCTCTATGTTAGAATATACCATCGGATTTGAATTAGATCGTGAAACTCAGATCCGACAGTATATTCTAACACAGAGGTGTTCCCATAGTGATGGGGACGCTTCAAGTTAGAATATACTGAGAACTGTGTAATGACTGCCCCCTGCTGCCTGGCAGCACCCGATCTCTTACAGGGGGCTGTGATCCGCACAATTAACCCCTCAGGTGCCGCACCTCAGGGGTTAATTGTGCGGATCATAGCCCACTGTAAGAGATCAGGTGCAGCCAGGCAGGAGGGGGCAGACCCCCTCCCTCCCCAGTTTTAAATTCATTGGTGGCCAGTGCGGCCCCCCTTACCTGCAATGTCTGTGACCGGCCGGGCGCTCCTCCTACTGGTAAGTGACAGGTCTGTGTGGCGCATTGCTTATAGCACAGACCTGTCACTTACCAGTAAGAGGAGCGCCCCGCCGGTCACAGACTTCGCAGGTAAGTATAATGCTTCTATTGCTAAGTAACCATGGCAGCCAGGACTTCAGTAGCATCTTGGCTGCCATGGTAACCGATCAGAGCCCCAGCGATTAAACTGGGACTCCGATCGGAACTCTCCGCTGCCACCAATGATGGGGAAAGTGTTTTTAATTAGGTGGGGGGGGAGAGGGGAGGCCGCACTGGCCACCAATGATGGGGGGGTGATTTTAATTATGGGGGGGGGAGAGGGAAGGCCGCACTGGCCACCAATGATGGGGGAAGGTGATTTTAATTAGGGGGGGAGAGGGGAGGCCGCACTGGCCATCAATGATGGGGGAAGGTGATTTTAATTACGGGGGGAGGAGGGGAGGCCGCACTGGCCACCAATGAATATAATACTGGGGAGGGAGGGAGGCGGGCCGCACTGGCCACCAATGAGTTAAATAAAGGGGAGGGAGGGGGAGCCGCACTGGCCACCAATGAGTTAAATACAGGGGAGGGAGGGAGGGGGGGCCGCACTGGCCACCAATGAATTTAAAACTGGGGAGGGGGGGTATGATACGCACAGGGGGCTATGATACGCACAATTAACCCCTCAGGTGCGGCACCTGAGGGGTTAATTGTGCGGATCACAGCCCCCTGTAAGAGTTCGGGTGCTGCCAGGCAGCAGGGGGCAGTCATGTACACAGTTCGTAGTATATTCTAACTTGAAGCGTCCCCATCACCATGGGAACGCCTCTGTGTTAGAAGATACTGTCGGATCTGAGTTTTCACGAAGTGAAAACTCAGATCTAAAAAGCTTTTATGCAGACGGATCAGCGGATCCGTCTGTGTGAAAGTAACCTACGGACACGGATGACGGATGTGGATGACAATCTTGTGTGCATCCGTGTTTTTTCACGGACCCATTGACTTGAATGGGTCGTGAACCGTTGTCCGTCAAAAAAATAGGACAGGTCATATTTTTTTGACGGACAGGAAACACGGATCACGGACGCGGATGTACAACGGTGCATTTTCCGAGTTTTCAACGGACCCATTGAAAGTCAATGGGTCCGCAGAAAATCACGGAAAACGGAACAACGGACACGGATGCACACAACGGTAATGTGCATGAGGCCTAAATAGGGCTAAGTGTTATACCAAACACAACCGCTATACAATGTACGTGTCGGACCCCCACCAATCAGATACAGATGAACTATCCAGAGGATAGCCGATCAGTATAAAAGTCTTGGGAAACCTTTTTAAATATAAATCCCATGTATTTGATATTACCATGACGGTAAGAACCTGTAATTGAAATACCAATGTACATGTACCAAAAAATGTCATGTACATAAACCACAACTTGTTAAAGTTCTATAGAGCTACAATATGTCAAATACGTGACGTTATGAATGCAAAGAGGAAAGAGTGGCTAAAGTGAAATTCCATTGAAAACAAATTTCAAGAACAGATATTTGTGAGAAATTTCATTAGATGCCCTAATTGATAATTTTAACCCCTCCATTTCACACAGAACCCAAATGGTGGCATGTCTGATCTCCCGGTTCCAACTACATACTCTGTAGAACAAGCATGTCAAACTTAAAGGCTAACATGGGCCAAAAAAACAAAATTTAAGTTTATGTGGGCCGCATCAAAAAAAAAAAAAAAAATCGTACATTTTCATAGAACAACATTGTTGTTTCATGACTGCTGACCCCCAACATCCCATTGCCCAATAACACAAGTGAGACCTATATATATATACAAATATTAAACTTCACTATAAGACGCACCTAGTTTTTTGAGGAGGAAAATAAGAAAAAAATATTTTTAACCAAAAGTTGTGCTTTTGGTGGGCTTTGAATTAATGGTGGTCTGTGCATGACACTATTATGGGGGATCTGTGGATGACGCACTGTCATGTGGGGGATCTGTGGATGGCACTGTTATTGGGGACCTGTGGATGGCACTGTTATGGGGGACCTGTGGATGGCACTGTTATGGGGGATCTGTGGATGGAGCTGTTATGGGGGATCTGTGGATGGCACTGTTATGGGGGATCTGTGGATGGCACTGTTATGGGGGATCTGTGGATGGCACTGTTATGGGGGATCTGTGGATGGAGCTGTTATGGGGGATCTGTGGATGGCACTGTTATGGGGATCTGTGGATGGCACTGTTATGGGGGATCTGTGGATGGTGCTGTTATGGGGGATCTGTGGATGGCACTGTTATGGGGGATCTGTGGATGGCACTGTTATGGGGGATCTGCGGATGGCACTGTTATGGGGGATCTGTGGATGGAGCTGTTATGGGGGATCTGTGGATGGCACTGTTATGGGGATCTGTGGATGGCACTGTTATGGGGGATCTGTGGATGGTGCTGTTATGGGGGATCTGTGGATGGCACTGTTATGGGGGATCTGTGGATGGCACTGTTATGGGGGATCTGCGGATGGCACTGTTATGGGGGATCTGTGGATGGCACTGTTATGGGGTGGGATATCTGTGGATGGCATTGTTATGGGGTGGGGGGATCTGTGGATGGCATTGTTATGGGGTGGGGGATCTGTGGATGGTGCTGTTATGGGGGATCTGTGGATGGCATTGTTATGAGGTGGGGGATCTGTGGATGGAACTGTTATGGGGTGGGATATCTGTGGATGGTACTGCTATGGGGTGGGATATCTGTGGATGGCATTGTTATGAGGTGGGGGGATCTGTGGATGGAACTGTTATGGGGGGATCTGTGGATGACACTGCTATATGTCATCCACAGATCCCCCTCATAACAGTGTCCCCCAATACACCGGCCCTCTGCTCACCGAAGTATTTATAAACGTGAATCCTTATCCTGTTATTAAGTTGAACTAACGCTGCGCTCTCCCATGTTCCCCTGTATCCCCACAGCACTTACGAACACGCTTCCATAGCAGGCAGAGCGGACGGCAGCAGTAACGTCACTCACTGACGTCGCGCGTCTGCTCCGCCTGCTTCATTCATAAAGTGGGCGGAGCAGGCGCTCAACGTCAGTGAGTGACGTTACTGCTGCCGTCCGCTCTGCCTGCTATTGAAGCTTAAGTAAGTGCTGTGGGGATACAGGGGAGCATGGGAACATGGGAGAGGGCAGCGTTAGTTCAACTTAATAACAGGATAAGGATTCACGTTTATAAATACTTTGGTGAGCGGCGGGGCCCGGTGTAAGAGTACAGTGACTGCACCGGGCCCCGCCCCTAGTTACGGACTCCAGCCCCTGCTCTCTGCCGGCTCATACATAGCAGTCTGCGATGCTGCATCTTTGCCGGGCCGCAAAGATATTCATTGCGGGCCGCATGTTTGACACCCATGCTGTAGAAGCTTTGGTTGCTTTTGTTCAATGACTTAGATCTTTAAGGGGGTGCCATCTTTTTTGCATTGGTGGTGCACTGAACTCAATGATGATAATCCCAGTGCTATTATATTTTGTACTATTCAAAACAGAAACTTCCTGAAGAATTTCATAAAAGAATAGGCAAAAAGTTGGAAATCCAAGTAGACAAAGCCTATTGAAGTTCTCCCTTAACCCCCAAGATACTTTCTACATAACACAGATGTCATGGAGAAGGACTTGACTACATTTATATGTTCATAATGAATTCATTGCAAGTAGTAATTGTGCATCTGGTCTAGTTTATTTACTAGTAGACACACGGAAACAAAGCCATCATGTCCTAGAACACCATCTGTTGAAGGAGACAGACACTGAAGAAGATATACAGTACAGTATATAAAAAGGTCTATGGTAAACTGCTAAAAATTATGGGTGATCCAATGTACAAACAAGAAATTCTGACTTTCCTTATTAGATCATCTATTGATAACTTTTTGCCAATATATATGACATGAATTATAGATGTTAGGAAAGCTGCTTATGGCTTCTGGTTCCCTGCTCTCCCCTGTTAGCACAGATGCCGTGCTATTCACCAAACTGCTGCCTCCTTTTCAGCCCTTGTCCACTTAGCGCAAGCACTTACCTCAATCCATTTAAAGGGCAAGTGTACGCATTTCCAATTCCTTTCCCAGCCATAGGGTAGGGGTCCCTAGGTATTTAAGGTTCCCTCTCCATGCAGTCTGTAGCTTCTGCGACTCCCAGTTTTGGTTCTGTTCATGTCTAAGTTAACCCTATCTGTCTGCCTTGCTCATTTTCCTGCCAAGTATCCAACCGGCCTTCCCTGCCCGTATCTTCACAAAAAAACAGTCTGCGGTTTGTCCAATGTCTTCATTCATCTACACTACTAGTGTGCAGTTCTGATCTAAAAACCTGTGTTTAGGTCTTAGTGATTGTTCAGTTTTGGTGCTTTCTATGTATCCTAAGCTCTCAGTACTTGCACTGGAGTCCCTGACTAGAGTGGATCAGCTAATAACTACACCAGGACTATCCCATGAGATAGCAGTACCGTTGCTTTCTTGCCGCAAATTACAGTTCCCTGTACATGGGTTAAAGAGCGAATACCAGAGTAGCACCAAAATAATGCCCTTAAGGTTAGCCTATGCCACTAATTGGCACAGTAGGTCGACACTTGCTGATCCATAACAATAGGTCATTGAATCTTCCCCCTCCTGAAACCTGAAAACCAAGCTGGCCTTCACCTTTATTCTTACCACTCGAGTGGTCACAAAGCCCCCCTGAATGGAAATTTGACAAATTATAATGATTAATAGTCACATACTGTAGCAGGTTGAAAAAAAGACCTACATTAAGTCCATCATGATCAGTCTTTTCAAGCCCAGGTTGATCCAAAACATTTTATTTATTTATTTTTATGGCAGAGACCCAATTTGCAAAAAGTGGAATAATTCTTTACTGATCCCACAAAAATTCCTGTCCTTCATGTAAGACTACAAGACTAGGTGTATGTCCCATATAAGACTCTAGGAACTCTGAATGATGAGTGGTTTAACATTATACCTCTCTTTGAGTCTTTCTCCTATGACAAATCAGCTTTGACATAGAGTAATAATGCCAGAACAATGGAGGCCTTGCTGCAATACATGGCAAATATGCTATTCAAAATTATGGGAAACCCCAATAATGAGCAATATGACAGTCATAATGTTGTTCATATTGGTAGCCATCTAACTTGAAGCTCTTGGGTCCTAATGAAAAAGTGTTTACTTCCACCATGTGAAATATTGGTGTTGATGAATAAGGCTTTACATAGTAATTGTATCCCAAACTGTGTCCAAGACAGAAGGAATGTCTTACATGGTATCAGTGCCTAAATACAGGGTGGGCCATTTATATGGATACACCTTAATAAAATGGGAATGGTTGGTGATATTAACTTCCTGTTTGTGGCAAATTAGTATATGTGAGGGGGGAAACTTTTCAAGATGGGTGGTGACCATGGCGGCCATTTTGAAGTCGGCCATTTTGAATCCAACTTTAGTTTTTTCAATAGGAAGAGGGTCATGTGACACATCAAACTTATTGGGAATTTCACAAGAAAAACAATGGTGTGCTTGGTTTTAACGTAACTTTATTCTTTCATGAGTTATTTACAAGTTTCTGACCACTTATAAAATGTGTTCAATGTGCTGCCCATTGGGTTGAATTGTCAATGCAACCCTCTTCTCCCACTCTTCACACACTGATAGCAACACCGCAGGAGAAATGCTAGCACAGGCTTCCAGTATCCGTAGTTTCAGGTGCTGCACATCTCGTATCTTCACAGCATAGACGATTGCCTTCAGATGATACGAGATGTGCAGCACCTGAAACTACAGATACTGGAAGCCTGTGCTAGCATTTCTCCTGCGGTGTTGCTATCAGTGTGTGAAGAGTGGGAGAAAAGTGTTGCATTGACAATCCAACACAATGGGCAGCACATTGAACACATTTTGTAAGTGGTCAGAAACTTGTAAATAACTCATGAAAGAATAAAGTTACGTTAAAACCAAGCACACCATTGTTTTTCTTGTGAAATTCCCAATAAGTTTGATGTGTCAAATGACCCTCTTCCTATTGAAAAAACAAAAGTTTCATTCAAAATGGCCGACTTCAAAATGGCTGCCATGGTCACCACCCATCTTGAAAAGTTTCCCCCCTCACATATACTAATGTGCCACAAACAGGAAGTTAATATCACCAACCATTCCCATTTTATTAAGGTGTATCCATATAAATGGCCCACCCTGTAGTTCCCTACACTCTGATAGAGCCTAAACGGTGTTCCACACAGTAAATATGCCATCTTTTGTGTTCTTCACAGGGAGAATGCCCTGTCTGAGGCCCCACACTGTCTAATAATGATCTTCGTAGTGCCCTACAGAGCAGTAAATTTGCATCCAACATGATAATAACCCCAGCCGAGTCTATAAATCCCTTTGTCCTCCATGCAGTTATATTGTCCTTTTTGTGCCATTAAAAATGGTAAGTAACACTCACTAGAAATTTTCTTAAAATTTGATTTGGGTCCAATTCTGCTGAAAGCAAAATTCAGATTCTAAAAAATCCTAAGCAAAATTCAGATTCTAAAAAATCTCTAATCTCTGATGCTTAGCTAACCCTATTCCTTTAATGAGCAGAGCTGCCTCTCCTTTTTTCTTGTGCTGCCAGTGCAGCGATCCCCCATAGGAGTCAGTGTAATGCATGTAAGTGGTTGTGGCTCTGATGTAATTTTGTAGTGTCGCAATGTCCTACCCAGGGGTCTGTTGCAGTAAAAAAGATGACTCTTGCACCTATGACTGTAGGCGTTGTAGGAAGGCGCAAGGGTCCGTCATTGACGGAAGGTACGTGTCTCCGAGGTTCATGGCCTCGGTGAGATAAGAACCGGTTATTTTATGTAACAATAGAAAAATGGGCGAGCACTCATACACTTGGCAACCAAATTGACAAATGCAGAAAATATTTATTATTAAATCCCCATAAAATTCAAGTAATAAAAATAATAAAAACAGTGTATTATAGCAATGACATACAAAAACTACAATCACATAAACTATAGTAGATATAATAGTATAGTTGATATTGTATTGAATGCTAAAATATATGATAATAAAATATTCGATACTAGTCTATAGTCGATAAATTCACTGATATAAATCACACACCAAAAACTTCAAGTATTGTCCAGGTCTTATATATGCTGTTATTGTGAAGGGGGAGGTAATTCCTCTGTGAATCTATCTCAGATTGGGAAAATGAGTGTCACTTTAAATATTGTAGGTGTATTTCCCCTGGGAACGTAATGTATTCATAAAATGTCCACAGGAATCCGGATAATGTTGGGATAAAAAGTCTCTTATGGTATTTCCTTGTAAAGTCGAGGTAAACTTTAAATCGGTATTTGGCTTACCGTCTGGTATCTGCTGTCTCCCTGTTGCATGAGTGGAGCTTGAAATGTCTGCCGGCTTATTTGATCGCTCCTTCCAGCAAGCTGGTTCAAATTTTGCGGGAGTTCCAAAGATCGCGGGAGTTGACACTCTGTTCCGCAATTTCCTTCGGTACAGCTTTTCAATGATAAAAGTAGTTGTTCCTTTACTGTAAAAATTTTTTCTTTCTCTGTATGGCCATACAGTTTTATCGGAGGCTTCTCAATACAGGTACATCACTTGTTTCACCATACGTGTTTCGGGTAGATTCGCTCTCCCTTCCTCAGTGGTCAAGTGTCTGCCTGCCTGGCCTCCATTTTTATCCATTCCTTAATTACTTTCCAACTCTCAAACACCTGCTGTTCATTCTGTTCCCAATTGGTCAGGAAATCCTCCCACATAATCAGGGGATAATTCTATACAGCATTGAAATTATTATTATTATTTTTTTCTACTTGCAGTTTCCATGCGTTTTTTTTGGGGGACACATGCGTTTTTTTGCCCAGATGTCCCAATTGGTGTGATATACTGATGTATGAAATATAAACTTAATATCTAATTGCTAACACTTATAAAATCACATTTTAATGATAAAATATTATTAAACAGATTATTTAGATTAAAATCCGGATATAAAACTATAAATACTCCCCAACATTTATAATGGATTTGAGGAATCTTGAAAGTTGGAGATTTATAGGATTCTTGGAATATGATAAAATTCTTGGAATTTGATAGAGAAGGAAGGGTGGGTATCTAGGAGCCAAGGACACGTCGCAGCGCCGATAAACGGCCTAGCATGCGACGTGCCGTCGGCCACGAGACACCCAACCTACATGAATCCAAAAATCTCCAACTCCGAATTAAGACCTTTCGGTTGTAGAGATCCAAATTCATAAATGCGTCTGGATTCTATCCTAGACATTTGTCTAATAAAATCACCGCCTCTCCAGTGTTTCTCCACCTTCTCCAGTGCCACAAACATAAGACTAGATGGATCCTGATTGTGTACGTCTTTATAATGTTTTGATAGGGAATGTTTATCGTACCCCTTCCTGATGTTAGCAATATGCTCGGCCACTCTTTTTTTGAATGGCCTCTTGGTGCGTCCTATATATTGTCTATTGCAAGGACACTGGAGAAGGTAGATAACTCCACTGGAGTCACATGTACGACAATCTTCTATCTCCTAATTAAAATCATTCTGAGTCGAGGGGACAGTCGTCGTCAGGCGGGGTTTCTTATTCATTCTACAACCCATGCACCTTCCACATTATGTGTCAGCCGCAGCTAGTGCTCGCTGACACTGTTTATTCTTAGTGTGGCTGAAAAGCCGATCCGGTTCTTATTGGGAGCAGCCAAAGAGCAGGGTGGGTGGCTGTTCCCCACGTCCAGGCCAGGTTTTGGGCTGGGGTTTAAAAACCCAGCCAGCAGCTCAGCTGGGTGTGGTATGTTCCTCCAAGTGAAAGTGGAGCTGTGAAGGCTCTGTGTCTCTGGGAGCTGCATGAGAGCCACCAGCTGAAAGCCAGGCGCCCTAAAGCCTGCTGTGGATATCCAGGTGACGTGTTTGTTTTGAGTTCTGTGGACTTTGGCCGTGTGAAATAACACGAGGAATTCCTGTGGTGTGAATTAACACCAGGACTCTGCAAAGTGTTTGTGTTATGTTTTTCCTTGGGTGTGAATAAACACTGAACTTTTTACTTTACTACCGTGTTCTTGCCTCTGTACTGCGTCCGCTTACCCTGCCTACCAGAGAAAATCCCTACAGCGTCTACTGAATGCTGCAGGCTTCTAGCTATGACTGTCTTGTACTCTCATTATGGTGTCTTACGTGTTTCCCACCACTTTTGCAGCAAAATCTTGATAGCTCAGATACTTGTTCATTTTGATGATTAATACTTCATAGCTTGCAAATCTGTTGCAGTATAAAATGTGATAATTAAAGGAACCAGGCAGGGATAATTGAACAAATAATGTCTTCTTTCACAGAGTGCAAAAACGGATAGCATTACATTTATTAGCAGCTAGTACAAAGTTTACTTTCTCCTCTCTCAGATGATGGGGTATGGAGGCTGTCAATGTGGCAAAGATGACACCCAGAAACTTAATAGATGACTCTGTTTCTATCTCTGTGATTTCCCTTCTCTACAGCTTTATTTTGGCAACTATGATTGTAGGTATCCACTGAATGCTGCAGGGTTTTAGCTGTGACTGTCCTGAGCTCTTGTGATGGTGTCTGAGCATGTTGCCCACCACTTTGTAGCAGAATCTTGATAGCTCGGATGCTTGATCACTCTGATGACTAATACTTCGTAGCTTGCAAATCTTCTGCAGCCTAGGACCCTGCAAGCTCTCTAGAGAAGTGGTCTTCTCACAGATGAGATAGATCACATACTCCCTCACTACTCACTCTCCACGCTCAGACTCTAGACTGACTCCTCTCTAGCTCAGCTCCACCCTTTGCAGGAAGTTGGAAAAGCCCACTCTGACTAAGCTGGGAGGAATGGAATAGTAAGTTCCATTCCTGTTACCAAACACTGCCAACCTAACTCCATTTTCTGGTGCACAAAGTGCATTACATGTTATTATATTACATTGCATATAGAACAGTAAACAACTGCAAATTTCAAAGTAGTACCCCCAGGTCTGAGGTACTACACTAGTGGTCCAGGGTAGGCAGGGTGATTTAGTGATGTCATTGAACCCCCTGTGTCAAGGTGACATCCTGCATGTCTATAGCTTTCTATCTATCTATCTATCTATCTATCTATCTATCTATCTATCCATCCATTTATCTAATCTATATCTATCTATCTATCTATCTATCTATCCATCGAGTAGTAACAAGGCATCTCTGTAGCACCCCTCATATTAATAAAGCACCCCCCATAGAGCTCACAGTAGTATTAAAGAGGACCTGTCATCTCTCCTGACATGTCTGTTTTAGTAACTACTGTTTTCCCATGTAATACCAATTCTGGAGCGTCTTTTCTTATGACTCTATGTTGTCCAATTCCTCTCCTACTCCTACTAGAAGTTTATGAATGACTTGTCAGCAGCTTGCAGTATAGATACAGATGTGTGTTACAAGTCTGGGGTGTGTCCCTGTACAGTCTGACACCAGCGGCAATGATTGTAAAGATTCAGACACACCCACTACTGGTTACACCCAGCAGTACCTTTACTGAAGACTGCTGACAATTTATCTGTAAACTTCTAGCAGGAATAATACAGAAATGGCACAACATAGAGTCATAAGAATAGATCCTCCAGAATTGACATTACATGGGAAATGCAAGTAGCTACTAAGACAGACATTTCAGGAGAGGAAAAAGGTCCTCTTTAAGTCCCCTTGATAGTGCCTCCACTAGTTATAATGTCCCCTATATTTCCCCAGTAATTTAAATGCCCCCTATAGTGTCCCAATAGATAAAATGCCCCCTATAGTGCCCTCAGTCCTCACAGTGCCCCTGTAGTGCCACATTTCTTAAACTGCCCACTGTAGTTCCCCAGAAATTTTATTACCCTAAACCTTATAGTACCCCCCCCCTCTTCTTGGTGCCCACAATCCTTATAATGCCCTTCTGTAATGCATACAGCCTTTAAACTGCCACCATAGTGCCCCCAGACCTTATAGTGCCCCCCTGTAGTGCCCACAGTCCTGAAAGGGAACCTGTCATCAACTTTATGCTGCCCATACTAACGGCAGAATAAAGTAGAGACAGGTGAGTTGATTTCAGCACTCTGTCATTTATAAGTTAAAAGTAAGTGGCTGCCGAGATCCAACATCACAATCATTGCAGACTGGGCCTGGAAAAGAGTCCTGGCCACCTGAGAAGAGTCCTGGTTATTCATGAATTCTTGCTTTCCCTGCCCACCTGCTGATGACTCACAGGCTTCTACCTAGTTTTCTCCCTTTCTCTAGGAGAGAACTGCCAATCATCAGCAGATGGGCGGGAAAGCAGGAGATTATGAATAACCATGACTCTTCTCAGGTAGATTTGACTCTTTTCAAGGCCTGGGCTGCAATGATTATGATGCTGGTTCTCGGCAACCACTTACTTTTAGCTCATGAGTGACACACCGCTGAAATCAGCATTTCTGTCACTATTTTATGCTGCCCTCAGTGAGGTCAACATAAAGTTGATGACAGGTTCCCTTTAAGATGCCCTTGTAGTGCCCACAGTCCTTGAGGTGCCTCTCTGTAGTGCCAACAGTCCTTAAACTGCCTATCTTCTTTCTTTCTTTTTCTCTCTCATACGCACTTATCTACTGGTCTCTCTAGGACCTTACTATAAAGCTTGGTGATTTCGAGCCGTATGTGCAATGTTAGCCAGTGTGTGGCTTCATTACTAGAACCCTCCTTGTAATTAATGAATGCGCTGGTGATTAATAATTTCCAGTGCTTATTGCACAGTTATTCTTTGTGTAAACTATTTAGTGCCTATTTTCCTCTTTCCATAAAATTCCTTTATCCTCTACTCCCACATAAAACTTATTTAGGACAAGTACTGAATTGATGCCAGCAACAGTAATGTAGGCATTGTCCTATAGAGCGAGGCAGAAAGGAGACATCCTACACACAATTCTAAAGAAATCAGGGCATATGCAACCATTAACAATGTATATAATAATAACAGATAGAAATAGAAAGAGCAATTCAACCTTATTTACATGTATTTACAATTTATTGGGGAAAAAATAAGCATCTGGGATGACAGAGTTATGATTCTATAGTAGATGTATTCATAAAACATAGAGGCAAATTTTTACGCCTGGCTTCTTAATAAAGGCCCATAGCTGGCGGAGGTTCTGCCGAAGTTATGAAGAGGCACTGGCACAGTTCTAAATGTAAGACAGCTTCCTTTTTCTACACCTGCCTTCCTGTTCGCTTCCCTGCCCATGCCACGCCCACTTTTTTAGACCTGGCATGAGCGGGGCGAAGTCGCTGATAGCGGCACAACTAACTGTTGTGCTGCCATCTGCGCCTGCAATACACCTAATATAGGCATATTTCAGTATAATAAATGACCCCCATAGTTACCACACTGGTTTAGAGTATGTGAAGTATTGCTGAAAGGGATTCGATACACCATGAAAGAACATTATCTCAGGGAATATCATCAATATCTGATTGGTGGTGGTTTGACTCCTGGCACCTCCACCGATCAGCTGTTGGAAGAGGAAGGTCAATGAACCAATGACGATGTACGTGAAGTCACTGTCCTAGGAAGAGGCCAAAGTGCTCATCTGACTGATGCGACCTTTCAAACAGCTGGTCAATGGGGGTGTCGGAAATTGTGCCAGCACCAATGTGACTTTGATGTCCTTATTCTGAGGATACGTTATCAGTATTGAACTCCTGGAAAACTTCTTTAAAGTGTATTACTTATCCACAGCATGTGGCCAAGCTGATTCCTAAGTTAGAGGATCTACCTCACCCATGTTTTCCTCTTATGAAGGGCCGTATGGGGAAATTGCTGGATATGCTCAAATTAAACTCCATATTCAGTGCTGTAAGTCTATGGGAGATGTGGAAGAGGGATGGTCCTTTAAAGGGGTTTTGCCATCAGTGAGTTTACTGCCTCACTGCTGCTTGGTACTTCTGTCTCTTTCCCCTCAGATGTCTGATGTTAGCTGTGGGAGGGGGTTTCACCTGACATGCCCTCAATAGGTGCGTGGTCCCAGGGCTCTAACTCATTCAAAAAAGTAGTAAACCTATCTCCTCCCTCTGTTTACAACTAACCTCATGGCAAACGATCGAGGAGTGTCTGAAGGAAGAAAACCTGATAGCATTTCTTGTGATGTTGACTTACTGATACAAAAAAAGTCATTGATGAAGAGGATGAAATAGAGATGGATATTCTGTACAATATTGTGGCCGTCCTGTACTGCACAATGAATAAGGTGGCAGTCTGGGAGCTTCACAAATGGAAATGGACAGCCAGTGAGCTTCTGAGCATGCACGGTCATGATTCCCCGACCATCTCCTTCACCTGTATTGCATTATGCAGGAGGTGTAGGCCAGGAACTTTTTGGGATAAGCCGTAGCTTATACACTTTGTGACTTGCACAGGAAAGGAGGTGGTGGAGGGCCAGGGAGCTTCTGTGCATGTGCCAGCATGCACATTCACGATATTCAAGTCTTTCCTTTCACAAAGCTGTAAGGAAGAACTGCACAATTTAGGCCACCACTATGGAACTGCTGTGGTAGTTGGAACTATGGGAGACAAATGGAGTCCACTAGAGGGGAAAAATGTATAATCAAACAGCTGTAACTTAGAAACCATGCATTTTTTTAATACACATATTTAATGAAATTATTGTTTGGCGTTATCTAACTTTTTAAATATGATTGTTATGGTAACAATAACCCTTTACGATAACACTGTAAATTGAAAGTAATAGGCATCAATTCAAGTTTTGAAATAGATCTAAAGCTACACATTCATAGGGGGTACAGAAGTAGTAAAGCCTGTTGGGTGCCAAAGGCTCACATAATAAGACACATGATTGACAGATGTGGGGGCCTTGCACAGATTTTGCATTGGGGCCGAGAATGTTCCAGTTACATCTGTGATCCAAAGTCTAAATATTTATGTTATCAAACTTTGTTGGAATGACCAGTTATAGACCTCACATTCACAACTCCATAAGCTCATATAATATATGACCATATGACTCAAATTTCATGAAGAAAAGCACAGAAATGGTGGGAGAAACTGGAGGTACTGTAAGTTGCCACACTGAGTGCTCTACTCTGTAATGGCACCATAGGAGCTTGACTTCCTGCTTTATACCTATTTTATATAGTGTAAGGGATCGCCTCTTATTCAGGGGTTATTCTCACAATGATCTTCATCGACCACAGGGTTAGGGGCCAAACATTGCTTTTATTTGGCACCTCAACAAAACCAAAACAAACAATACAAATAAAACACCTGCCCGGCTGCGCTCTAACTAAACATGAGGACTCCCTACTTCACTGAAAGCCCCGTTCACACACGGGAAGAACATGCAGCTTTTCCCAGCCTAACAATCCAGCAGTTCCAGGCTGTAACAAAGTCCTCCTGACTCTGGCCTAGCGACTGTCGATTCACAGACCTCGCGGAGTCCCCCAAAGTTCAGGCAAACACCTAGCCCCGTGGCCCCTCAGCCAGCTCGGCTGAGCCCACTTGTACAGAGCCTTCCCAGGCCTCTGCTGCACACAGACTCTTCCTCCTCCTAACAGTCTGGACTGGGCTCTTATCCCAGACTGATTGTTCTACCTGGTGCGGCCTCTGACCTGATGATTGACAGCGAAGAAATGGAAACTCCTGCCATATCTCTCCCCTAGCAGCCATGAGGCCTGTCACTGCCTCACAAGATATTAAGAAATGAGAGAACCTATTTGTATGAATCAAATTCATTCATACTGTAAATCAGACTTCTTGAAAAGTGAGGTGCTGCCCACCCTTGCTCAATAGACGCTTTCCTCCCTCTTTATTGACAGGGCCAGACATCTTGCCTTTCCCTATCACTCTTGGGCCTGCGTGGTTGTTCCAAGCAGCGGCGCAAGCGCATAGGCTATGTGTCATTTTACTGGTGGGCCCTAGGTACCCCAGTCTGACACTGGGAGTGGGGGTGTCAAGGGGTAAAAAGGGATCAGCCTGGCCAAAAGGAGTAATATTGGGGCAGGTAACCTCCTACAGTGTCCCTAATCCTCAATCCTCTCCCTGACTCCTCACCGTATGAGCGGACCCCGATGGTAGGAAAGCTCATACTCTGGATTCCTAGAGACTCTTAGTGGCCCTGGAAAGCCCTCACCAAGGAGCCGGGAAGAGACGACCTGTTCACCCCAGTCATGGAGGAACAGGAGTCTCTATCGGAGGCCAGGCGGCAAGGAGAGGGGAACACATACAGCATATGGAGTTGGCAGGTAAGCGAAACCCATAACACACTTACCTGCCACAGACACACTGACTGGAACCCGTGCACAAGTGCTGCTGTCCGCACCAACATTAAGGAAAAGCACAAACCACAACCACACAGGAACCCAGGACACCCATAGCTGCAATAAACATGAGACAGGGGAATGTGTAACAAACATGCTGGACACCAAACATCACCAGCCATGTAACCCAACACAAGACATACAACACCCTGAACATTCCCCACGCAAACCAAAAGATAAGAAGGGAAAGAGACACCATAACAACATCAATGACTACAAGGGTGGCCCTCAATGGACAGGTGGTAAAAGCCAGGAACAGTGAACCACCAGCATACACCAAGGCTGGAGGAACACTGAGCTTCAGGCATCCAGCAGAGGCTAAATAGCCCAAGCAGACACGCCCAAACACACATAAACCCAGTGTTCACAAAACACTAGGAAGGGAGTTAACCCTTCCAACACCAGATAGGAAGGAAGCCACTTAAAGGGGAAGTGCACACACAAGCATACCAAACCACACGTTACCATCGGCAACAACATGCGTGGCAACCATGTCACGGCAATCACCCAGAAGGCCGAGACACTGCCACTGCATGCTCTCACAGCAACACGTTGCCGCGGGCAACTGCAAGTGTGGCAACAGTGTCACAGCACAAACCAAAGGCCGTGACACTATGCTGCTGTTACCTGAGCGGCAAGGATTCTGACTATGCATTCGCTGCTACACTTCAAGTTACATCCAACAGTGTCAATCAAAGGGGAAGGGGGAATCTCTTGAGATGAGAGGCCATTCCCTCATTGCTCAAGAAGTCTGATTTATGAACAAATTAGATTTGTAGAAATTGATTTGTTCATCGCCAATAGATGCACATATTTTTAATTTCTCTTTAAAAAAATGTAAAGCTTGCAAGAAGATAATAAACTGTATGCTGTATGACAGTGCCCAAAACAGGAGTGGATCATAAAGGGGGAGAAAGCATAAAGGGCAAATACTACTTTTTAATTCACTCCTGGTTTTGACTTCCAAAACTGCATCAAGAAACCCCGACGATGAGGCCGTACCCTTAGGGTTTTGATTTATTTAAATGAGGGTCCGCTCTAGGAAAACAGAAACAGAGGGTTGAATTTATCATAGACCAACGTTTTACACCTCGTCATAAATTAGTCAAATCTCTGGCAGTCCGTGCGCCTTAACTGAAATTTATGTCACCCCCTGGATGATTTCAGTCTTCTTTAACGCCAGGAAACTAGCGTAAAAGAAGATAAATGTGGCAGACCCTCTGGCCCTGGACCTTCCGCACCCTCACTATGCCCCCTTTTCGAGAAATTGCTGAGGGCAGCAGAGATACTCCACTTGTACAAAAATTATTATGAAAAAAAGGAGTTTAAAAAGTCGCAAACATGCAAGTTTCTATCACAAGAAAACTGGAGTAGGGATGGGAATGAAAAAAACACTAGAAGTTTCTTTATCCTAATTTGTCATTCTATGTAAAAACTACTGTCAACTGCTATATTATTGAGCCCTTTATTCTCAGATGAAAATATTTTTCATTCTGTTTATGTGCTCTTTAATAATAAATGAAAGCACAAAATAAATGAAAATGTAAGACAATGCACAACAAACAGTATTATTTCATATTAGTAAGCTTGAAAAACAGTTCTGCCCTTTAAATGTATGGGTGGAAACAAATCCCATTAATTCACTTCCAAATCTGTATTTTTGGATTTTAGTATAGAGAAAATTTCAAAACTTACCACCTTTCCCACTCAATAAAATTTCCTTTCCTGTGGTGCAAACCTGCCAGAACTGATCATTACCTTACATTAAACATATTATCTTAAAAGCATTATCAGCTGTGATTTGTAAATTTGAATTATCTCGAAATAGGAAAAACATGGTAAAAATATTTATTTAATTTTGATGTCAGCATGAAAAAGAAGAAAACCTCCTTAAATCTGTTGAGTTTTAGACAGAAAATTCCCATATTTGATTAGGTAGCAAACACAACAATGATTTAGAGGTGAAAATTGAGTTTAGAAAATGAAATATGTTGTAGGTCACAAATGTGTGAAACAAGTATCTGTCTATGAATAAAATGAGAAATATAGAAATAGTGAGTACAAAAAATAAAATAATAATGATAATTAGATTATTATTATTATTACTGTTGAGTGTGGACTTCGATACGAATTTCAGTATAAATTCATTTCACCGCAAAGCCTAATTTTCTTGTGCTTCGTGGTGTAGAAAATCGAGTTTATCTGAAATAGTGTAAAAAAATAAATAAAAATCATTCTTACCTCATCCATTTGCTCATGACGGGCGGGCAGCTGACATCTAGCTTGAACATCTTGACCGAAATCCCGTGCGCGGTGACGTATAACGTCACCACGCCGGGTGGAGTGATGACGCCATCACGGGCCACACAAGATTTTGTGCCAGATCTTGAATTAAGACCATGGCTGTCAGCCCGGCGCAAGCTAATGGGTGAGGTAAGTATGATTTAATTAATTACATTTTTACATTTTATACTGGATTATTACCATTAGATGCCGCAATCACTGCTACCCATCACTGCACCTACTACTTACAAAGAAATGCGCTTAGGGACAAAGTAATTCATCACAAATCAATTTTTTGGTATAATTTGGCAAAGCAGCTGAATAAATTTTTTGTACTTCGCTCATCTCTAATTATTATTATTAAGGGCTCCACAGAACTTCTATGAAATGTGCTACTTCTTCCTTTTTGGATTGGCGGGAAATAACAAAGGTGAGCAAATATTGAGCAGAACAATGGACTTTGCCGAAATTCCAAAGTAAAATCCACTAAATCCACTGCAAACTCTCATGCTACATGTAGATTTGCCACAGATTTTGTTGCACATTTGCAACAGATATTACACTATGCATTGCACGGGATTAAATCTATGGTATCCATTGTACCGAACTAAAAGTGATGCAAATTGCACTATATGTATTATACACTAAAACAAAGAAGGATAAGGATAAGTAGCTCATCATAAGCATCTTCACTCCCCAAATGTTTTTCCTTGTGGTGATCTTAAGAAGGATATGTTGCGTTGGCTTGGCCACTTGCAGCTCAACAGATATTTGACCTCCATGACTAGGGATTATTGTATCCATACTTTACTATACTATACTATGTTCTCGATGTTATTAAAATTGACTAAATAATGAATCAGAATTTTAATACTGTGAGTTCCAGAGGACAAATTCTTTTCAAACTATATGTATTGTACATTGATCGGGTAAAGGTTGACTGAAAGTGTTTATATACAGTACAGACCAAAAGTTTGGACACACCTTCTCATTCAAAGAGTTTTCTTTATTTTCATGACTATGAAGGCATCAAAACTATGAATTAACACATGTGGAATTATATACATAACAAACAAGTGTGAAACAACTGAAAATATGTCATATTCTAGGTTCTTCAAAGCAGCCACCTTTTGCTTTAATTACTGCTTTGCACACTCTTGGCATTCTCTTGATGAGCTTCAAGAGGTAGTCCCCTGAAATGGTCTTCCAACAGTCTTGAAGGAGTTCCCAGAGATGCTTAGCACTTGTTGGCCCTTTTGCCTTCACTCTGCGGTCCAGCTCACCCCAAACCATCTCGATTGGGTTCAGGTCTGGTGACTGTGGAGGCCAGGTCATCTGGCGCAGCACCCCATGACTCTTCTTCATGGTCAAATAGCCCTTACTTTCAAAAATTTCCCAATTTTTCGGCTGACTGACTGACCTTCATTTCTTAAAGTAATGATGGCTACTCGTTTTTCTTTACTTAGCTGCTTTTTTCTTGCCATAATACAAATTCTAACAGTCTATTCAGTAGGGCTATCAGCTGTGTATCCACCTGACTTCTCCTCAACGCAACTGATGGTCCCAACCCCATTTATAAGGCAAGAAATCCCACTTATTAAACCTGACAGGGCACACCTGTGAAGTGAAAACCATTTCAGGGGACTACCTCTTGAAGCTCATCAAGAGAATGCCAAGAGTGTGCAAAGCAGTAATCAAAGCAAAAGGTGGCTACTTTGAAGAACCTAGAATACGACATTTTCAGTTGTTTCACACTTGTTTGTTATGTATATAATTCCACATGTGTTAATTCATAGTTTTGATGCCTTCATAGTCATTAAAATAAAGAAAACTCTTTGAATGAGAAGGTGTGTCCAAACTTTTGGTCTGTTCTGTAAGTCACTGTAAGGCTCCATTCACACGTCCGCAAATAGGTCCGCATCCGTTCCGCAATTTTGCGGAACGGGTGCAGACCCATTAATTCTCTATGGGGACGGAATGGATGCGGACAGCACACAGTGTGCTATCCGCATCCTCATTTGCGGAGCGCGGCCCCAATTTTTGGGTCCCGCAGCTCCGCAAAAGATAGAACATGTCCTATTCTTGTCCGCAGCTGCGGACAAGAATAGGCATTTCTATAGGGGTGCCGGGCGGGTGTGTTGCGAATCTGCAATTTGCCTAAGTGTTCACCCCCCTACTGAGAGCATTTTGAGAAGAGATAATTAGAGGTGCCTTGTGAAATAAAGTATATCATCACAGAGAAAGTGCTGAGAGATACTGCAGTTGCTGGTAGAGAGAGAACCAGTCACATTCTTTGTGCTAGTTAGCTAGCTAGTAGAGGTGAGTGGCGCTTGTCAACTGGCACCCTACTGTATATTAAGGTCTAGAGAGGATTGGAGAAGCAGTAACACAGCAGAGAAGTGTAGCCTGAAGTAGCAGTAGCTGACTTATAAAGTTTGTTAACAGCAGCTCAAGAAAAATGGCCTTCTCCATAATCATGTACATAAAAATAGAATAAAAAAATCGACAATCAGGAAATAATAAAGAACAGAAAATAATAATATGCAACAGTATCCTGTTTTAATTTGATAAAAACAATAGTTGATATATTTCTTTTAAGACGACGACCACACACATTAGATTATTGGCCAAAGTCGAAGGACCTTCTGGACCTGCTGAAATGCTGCTGTTCATTGGGCTAGATAACAGTCCCCTGATATTTCAGAAACAAAGATATGGACTGTCATAGCTGCCTTAGATAAACCTTTGGCACTGCACTATCTTACGTATACCTGACAAGTTTTGGATAATGAATTTTTTGTTTAACACTACACTTTTCTTGCAGATGTTTCTTTGTAACATATATTTTGTTGTTTTCTCTGACCCCCAGGTGTAAATGTGTTCTTCTTTAGAGATTAATTAGCATTTCTATATTTAAATGAAAAACAGTTTGATTTCCACAAATATCTTTATCCTGGGAACCTTAAAATTTAATTGGTGTGTTATGCTAATATCTGCAAAAGGAAAAATATCACTTAATATTGTTTATGCATCGAAATTTAACTACTAAGGGTACTTTCACACTAGCGTTTTTGTTTTCCGGTATTGAGTTCCATCACAGGAGCTCAATACTGATCAGTTTTATCCTGATGCATTCTGAACGGAGAGCAATCCATTCAGGGTGCATCAGTTCAGTCCCTTTTAAGTTTTGTGTGCAGAGAAAATACCGCAGCATGCTGCTGTTTTATCTCCGGCCAAAAATACTGAACACTTTCCGGAATGCCGGATCCGGCATTAATTTACATTGAAGTATATATGTGCCGGATCCAGCATTAAGTGTTCCGGCAAAACGGATCCGGATTTTCGGTTTGCGCATGCGCAGCCGTTTAAAAATGCAAAAAAAATAATAATACCGGATCCGTATTTCTGGATGACACTGGAGAGACTGATCAGGTATTGCAATGCATTTGTCAGACGGATCCGCATCCGGATCAGTCTGACAAATGCCATTAGTTTGCGTCCGGATTTCCAGATCCGGCAGGCAGTTCCGTCAACGGAACTGCCTGCCGGAATCCTCTGCCGCAAGTGTACAAGTACCCTAAAATAGAATAAAGTAATATAAACTAGAAAAATATCCTTACAAGGATGAGAGTTTAATCCCAGAAATTATTAGAGTTCTGTTACGACCAGAGGATGTGGATCCTCTGCATCAGCTGATAGAGGACTAGGAATTAGCCCAATATTGCTGACTGCTGACTCTCAGGACGAGTTCACACAAACGTGTGTGACCCGTGCCCGTGCTGCGGCCCGCAAATAGCTGGCCGCAATGCACGATCGCCGGCCGTAAGTCAGCCGCATCGGATCGAGGACCAATTCACTTGAATGGGCCCGCGATCCGCCCGTTCCGCAAAAAGATAGGACATGTTCTATCTTTTTGCGGAACGGACGTACGGGACGCGACCCCACGGAAGCACTCCGTAGTGCTTCCGAGGGGTCCCGTTCCGTGCGGCCGATCTGCAATTCCAGGTTTGCGGACCCATTGAAGTGAATGGGTCCGCATCCGTGTAAACTCGGCCTCAGAGTCAGGACCCTGGTGTTTGCACCAATCACTCAGAATGCAGCAAACTGCAGCAATGTGTACAGAGTCCAACAAAGGCAGAGTAAGGGTCCATTGACACATCCGTGTGTGTTTTGCAGATCCGCAAAAGATGGACAGTGGCATTTTGCGGACCGCGCATTGCCGCCACTAATAGAATATGCTTATTTTTGTCCGCTATTGCGGACAAGAATAGGACATGTTCTATTTTTTTCGGAATTGCGGACCCGGTAGTGCGGGTCCGCAATTCCGGATCCGAGCCGCACATCGTGCGGCCCCATAGAAATGAATGGGTCTGCAATTCCGTTCCGCAAAATGCTGAGCGGAATTGCGGATGTGTGAATGGAGCCTAAAGGAACAGATGATTATTGGCAGAAAGCAAACAAAAGTCACTTGTAATAAAGGCAAAACAAAGTTCAGAGTAATACGGTAAACAGGCGAACTTACAGAAGACGGCAGGCAGATTCGCATTCTGGCAATGCAGGGGTCAATAGTCCAGATAATCCAAGTAGCAGCCCACAGGCAGAATCATAGTCAGGTAATGCAAGGGTCAATAGTCCAGATAATCCAAGTAGCAGACGACAGGCTTTAGCAGAAGTTACCAGGTATACAACCACGCTTGGGCACTTCATGGTAGATGAAGATACCATGTGTACCAGTATGTGCACCTCCGGGTGGGGTCAGTGATTAGAAGCCTATTCCCCTCTCCCATAAGAATGGGAGAGATGTGCCCGCGTGCGCTATAGCACACCAGATGATACCTGGCCGTGAGGACTGATGCGGTGGTATGCTGGTGGGTGCCTGCTTCCCCTGCGAGGTAAGCCAGCACTGGGACCTATGGCGCTGCAGTGTGCAGGTGACGATCTGCCACCCTGCAGTGAGGTCATGGACCCAATACTGACAAGTTCTAACTTTCTCTTTTGTATGAAATTGAAAAAATAAATAAATAAAAGACAGTATATCCATCGTATTGTTCTTGCACAATCGAGAACGTGGTGGGCAATATGAAAATCGATATAAGCCATACAGAATACTCAGTTGAATGAAGAGGAAACCTTAGCGGGAGGGTGAGGAAATAGAAAGCCACAGAAGTTATTCCAAATGGAAATATCTTGAAAAGTCCTTGTGACTATAGATGAGCGAGGTTTTCAAAAAATTTCTTTTGATTTGGACGATTCGCCGAATCCCCCCCCCCCCCAAAAAAAAATTGCTTAGTTTCCAATTAATTCATCATGATGCGTGTTAAATGAACTATATCGGGACCTGCAGGGAGAGTTTATCTCAGTGTACATCACTGTGCATTGCAGCAACATGGATAGCTAGTCCTTTCTGGTAGTGAAACAGTTACTGTGAGTTAGTATGACAGGAAGGTCGCATACAGTCTATGGATGTGTGCATCGGCATGCGTCACTATTAGGCTCAGTTCACACTTCACTTATTTGGTCAGTTACGGGTGGCAGTTACTGCTACTGCTGTTGCCCCCCACCACCCCACTCTGACTGGACCACTATGTTGACTCCTAATGTTGTTGCCACTCTCACCACTCTGTGACTGGGCCACTGTGTTGACTCCTCATGCTGCTGCCACCATCCCCACTCTGGGACTGAGCACTGTGTTGACTCTTCATGCTGTTGCCACCATCACCACTCTGTGACTAAGCACTGTGTTGACCCCTCATGCTGCTGCCACCATCACCACTCTGTGACTGAGCACTATGTTGACTCTTCATGCTGCTGCCACCATCACCACTCTGTGACTAAGCACTATGTTGACTCCTCATGCTGTTGCCACCATCACCACTCTGTGACTGGGCCACTATGTTGACTCCTCATGCTGTTGCCACCATCACCACTCTGTGACTGAGCACTATGTTGACTCTTCATGCTGTTGCCACCATCACCACTCTGGGACTAAGCACTGTGTTGACCCCTCATGCTGTTGCCACCATCACCACTCTGTGACTAAGCACTGTGTTGACCCCTCATGCTGTTGCCACCATCACCACTCTGTGACTAAGCACTGTGTTGACCCCTCATGCTGCTGCCACCATCACCACTCTGTGACTAAGCACTATGTTGACTCCTCATGCTGCTGCCACCATCACCACTCTGTCACTGGGCCACTGTGTTGACTCCTCATGCTGCTGCCACCCTCATCAGTCTGTTCTGGGGACACTATTGTCCCTGTTTGCCCTTGTTGACATCACCGTTTATTTTACCGTTCCCCTGATCAGAAGAACTGAAAAATGAAAAACATAACAGATCCTGTCACTTATTTGGTCACAATATGATGGCAGTAGGAGAACATGGCAACAGAGGCAGCAGATATGTGGCATCAGGCAGGTGGCATCATCAGAATAGTGGCTTGAAGCATGTGGCCAGAAGTAAGGGGCCATTGTTCACAATGTTCTGGTGTGGCAGCGCACTGCATTAGGAATATTTCTGCCAGAATGATCTATTCTGATGCATCAGGCACTGGGCAGCATAGGATAGTGACAGACCCTCTGATTTAGTAGAAGTGACAAGTTTGCTTTAAGAGCTTAAAAAAATACCCCTCCCATCGTCTGTATTGACTAAAGGGCTAATGAGATGATTAGCCTGTGTTCAAAATTCCAGGGCAGTACGCCTTTTCACCCCCTTGCCAATTAAAGAGGTTTTTCGGTCAGTTTAATTTTTTTCATAAGGGATTTGCATGTCTTACCTGTCATATGTCTGTGTTAGTGACTGATTGCATTCCCCATGTAAGAGCAATTCTGGGGTATCTATTGGTATGACTCCAGATTGTGCCATTCCTTTATTATTCCCACTAAAAAAATAAGAACTAGAAAAGCTACAATTTCTGGGGAAATTGTGTGAAGTGTTCTTGCCTCCACCAGTAGCTTACAACTGGAGTGGGGGTTGGGGTGGTTGCACCTAAGGGTCGGAGTGGGTGCACCTAAGGGTTGGGGTGGTTGCACCTAATCGTTGGGGTAGTCCGGTGGGGGGGGGTCGCCTGGTGGTCTAAGTTAAATGGCTGAAATTTGATTGGCTATTTTAGGCTCCGCCCACTTTTTCAAATTTGAATCCCAGTCACCCATTGACCAACTGTTCCAAGTTTAGTGACTTTGCCATTGAGCCTCTAAGAGCAGCGGCAGTTTTCCCATTAAAACATATGGCTGAAATTTGATTGGCCGTTGTAGACTCCGCCCACTTTTAAACATTTGAATTCTAGTCACCTATTAACCGAATATATTAAGTTTAATAACCCTGCCATTAACATTGTTGAAATGGCAGCAATTAAAAATTTTCTCATTGAAGTCAATAGGGAAAATCTGATTGGTTGTTTGTAGCTCCGCCCACTTTTTAATGTCCCCAAAATGTGACAGAAATTTTGAGGTTGACCCCATGACTAAGTGACCCAAGTTTGGTCAGTTTAACTCCGAAGCTGTATGAGTGACAAACGTTTGCATTTTTCCAATAAAACTCTATGGAAGAAAAAAAGAGGTTTTCGGGGGCCCGCCCCAGGGGCCCGGAGGGTGGGATCGGTTAACAAAGCACAAGCAAGATACTCGGGTATGTGCCGACCAAGAGTGCAAAGTTCGGTATTTATACTCCTAAATCTGTGGGAGGAGTAGCAATTTGATTGTCTCATTATAGTCAATGGGGAGAATTTGATTGGTTCTGTGTGGCCCCGCCCACATTTTAGGGTCTCCGAAATGTTCTAACAAATTGCGCGTTGACCCCATGACTATGTGACCCAAGTTTGGTGACTTTAGTTTCAAATCTGTGCGACTGGGAGAGATTTGAAAATTTTCCCTGTCAAAGTCAATGGGAAAAAACGTGGATTTTGGGGGCCCGTCCCAGGGGCCTGGAAGGTGGGAACGGTTAACAAAGCACAAGTAAGGTACTAGGGTGGGTGCCGACCAAGACTGCAAAGTTTGGAATTTGTACTCCTAAAAATGTGGGAGGAGTAGCAATTTGAACGTCTCATTACAGTCAATGGGGAGATTTTGATTGGTTCTGTGTGGCCCCGCCCACTTTTTGGGGTCCCCGAAATGTGCCAAAAATTTTCGGGTTGACCCCATGACTAAGTGACCCAAGTTTGGTGACTTTAGCATCAAAGCCTGGCGAGTGGGAGCGATTTGAAAATTTACCCTGTCAAAGTCTATGGGAAAAAAGGGGGCTTCCGGGGCCCGCCACGGGGGCCCCGGGGGTGGGATCACTCCACAAAGTAATAGCAATCCGATCGGGAACAATCTGCACGTTTTGGTAAATTTTTGTCTATGTAGTGTAAAAACTGTGGGAGGAGTTAGGGTGGCAAATTTGGCTATAATAAGAATAATAATATATATGTGAGATAACATTAAGTGGTCTTGCTATGCAAGAACACTTAATAAATTGCCGAGTGGGTGTTTCAAGTTGGGGGTGTGTCTGGCAGCACTGATTGGTCAGTATTAGACTGTGCAGGGGTATGTCCCCAATGAGTAACACACAGTGGTATCTCTATTTCTAAACTTCTAGTAGGAATAACAGAGGAAGGGCACTACATAGAATCATACAAATTGTGCTTTTGAATTGTCATTTTATATGGAATACAATAATTTACTCAAGTTACCTCACTGATCCCCACTGCTCCTGTTCTGATGCTTCCTGGGTCTTCCACCTCTCTCTACCTCTCTACCTCATAAACCTCACTGGTCAGGTCACTGCTACTGATACACTTTCCTGTATCTAGAGGGACCAGGAAGTGAAGACTGAGAGGGCGGGGGGACAGTAGAAGTGGGGGAGTGGGAGCGGCGGGGAATCGGTGGCTTTAATTTTTTTAAAAGGCATTCTGACCCTTTGAAAATGAAATCTTTATACCTATGTGACATCAAAAGGATTGTCGTGGATTTTTGCTGAACCCCCTCCCCAATCCTTAGTGGTCCTTGTGAAGAGAGCTATACTTTACTACTCACTGTTGTCCATTGCATCTCTGTGGCCCCTGGCCTCTCTTTACTAGACTCATGGTCTCTATTTGTCAACTTACACATGGATGAGGTCACATGAACCACTGCAGACAATTGCTGGCCTCAATGGTGACATGTCCCCAAGCGGTGAATTACTTCTGGGTCACATGCCAGTTGGTGATACGTCACCATTGTGGCCAGTCTTTCACTGCAATGGTGCACGTTACCCTGTCCATGTGGAAGTTGACAGGTGGGGAATGGATGCGCAGTGAAGACAGACCTGGAAAAGGGTGATGAGGAGCAGGTAAGTATATATGGCTTCACAGGTACCACTAGGGGGAAATCAAAAAAATAAAAATCCTGGTCAACCCCATTAAACTTACCTGGACTTACTGTGACCGCAGCAACCCAGGGTTGGGACAAGATGCTTTAGACCACTATCAGTAGGCTTTTCTATTCAGGCTTTTAATTTAAACCAAGTCTTTTCAAGAGACCAGAAATATCCCCTAAAACCAGGGGCACACTGGGAACTTAAAGTCGCCCTGAAAAAAAAAAATAATAATAATTGGCCACAATGTTGTAGGTGACTCCAAATTGACAGATGCAGGACAACACAAGTAGGCAGAGACAACAGAAGTAGACAGGACCAGCAATATCTTAGTGTAGCACAAAATACCTCCTAGCAGAACCAAATACCACAGCACAAAACTGCCCTAAAAGACCCAAATACTACAGTGCAACACAACATGCTGCCCCAACAGAACCAAGTAACACAGGGCAGCACAAAATACTGCCCCAGCAGAACCCAGTATGACAGTGCAGCACAAAATACTGCCCCAGCAGAACCCAGTGCCACAGTGCAGCACAAAATACTGCCCCAGCAGAACCCAGTATGACAGTGCAGCACAAAATACTGCCCCAGCAGAACCCAGTATGACAGCATAGCACAAAATGGGGCTGCAGTTTTCAACTGTATCACCATCTCAAGGACGGCGATACAGTTGAATTTAATAAGCCTACTGTGGCTTCCGTCCATGTGCATAAGAACCTGATGCTTCTTTTGAGATTATTTTATACTGAAACCATCAGATCGTTGTGCCACCAGCTCATGGCTGTGAGGAGGGCTTGGGTGGCCCCCTGTGCATCAGCCCACAGGGAAATTTCCCTGTAGGGTTTATGGCCAATCCACCCCTGCTTAAACACACTGATGAGAGCATAAGGTAGACCGAATTAATAATGCTACATTCACAACATAATAAAAGTAGAAAATAAAAATGTTATTATTTATACCACATAATTCTAATTGGATACTATTTCAGTAATACATAATTTTAGCTATTTGATTTGCATATTACCACTTACTACCATCAATATGTCTGTAATTATGTAATAGGTTTTTATTAAACTTTTGACATTTATACTTAGTTTTATTTATTTTTTATTTTTTGAATGTAGTCATTTAAGGACAAAAAGAACATAAAATATTCCATGAGCTAAACATCATAATAACGGATGGTGAAAAATAAGTAAAGCAATGCAGTGTTTTATTTTCTAACATTAGCACCAATGCGGCCCATGCAGAGATCTAATTTCAGAAGGAGGTACTGGAAAGGTATTGTAAAGCATACACTAAGTCTATATCAGGCAACACTCAAGCTGTCCTATACAATTAAACACCTACCTCAATCTGTTAAATTTAAACCTTCTGTTTTCGAAGGTCTCATTTGAGCAATTTCTATAAAAGCATATAATTGACAACAATTATAACTGAACAATAAAATAATACTCTTGGTGCTGAATAATTTATCCTGGAGGTGTAGAGACAATCTAAAGTTTTACTTTCAGCTCATTCTTCATTACCAACCTATCTGCCAAACCCCTGCAGGGATTAAAAAAAATCTGTCCTGTGTGCAGACCCCATAAAATATGAGAATTTTAACATGACATACATGGCCTACGCTGCTCATCTTATCAGTCTTGAGTTTCTATATCTCAGCGGCGCAGACCCATCTCCTGCTCTCCCATTCCCAGCAGGCATGCATACATTATTTGCGCCTTCCATGCACCCTTCCTGTGAGCGCACCCTAATCTTCTCCAAACTATGGCTGGATACCTTGTGGTACTTAAGGCACCTTTCCCTGTAATAGGGTGCCTGAGCAATTGCTTCCCTAGCTTGTTAGCATCTTGCAAAGGTTTACCGTTCTGTTATCTGCCCTTGTACCATATTTCTGCCCGATTTCTGGATTTTGACCTTGCTGCCTGATCTGACTTGTGTCTCTGACTGCTGCCTGCCCTGACTTTGGACCAATTACTTTGCTGCATATACTTTTCCTGACCTGACCTTGGCTAGTCCATGGCTACCATTTTACCTTATCCCTCTTTGCATTTTTTACCCTGGTGAGTCAACAGTCAATCATAATGAGACTACTCGAGGTGGAAGGTGCCTCTTGGTTCCCTTGCAGCGAAATCCAGTCCTGTACTGGAGTTAAACAGTGAAGACCGAGGACACTACCAGGATAACAGCCTTAGGAATGGCCCAAAGTCAATTCTGTTGGATGAAACAGTGGTTCCACACCCACTGAAGAAAAATGGCCCCTTGAAGGGGATCTGGCTGGATTACAGCATAAATGACGGCTTTCAGCTAGACAAAATAGCTTAAAATGACAAGACTTGAGTTATCAACCATCCTTGTTATCATCTGTATGGCATAGCCAGCACCCACTGCACATGAAGTTGTCTCAGCCTCTGAGCCCACTCCATACATTCTCTTCTGACTTCCAGCCAGAAAAGCATATTTAGTATTTTGAATTGCAAAGACTTAGGACAAGGAAAGGCCATTATTGCCATTAGTAGATGGGTCCCACACAATTTCCATTAGTAGATGAGCCTGACACCATTTTGATCAAAAATGTGTACAAAGAGATTTTTGTGTATAGTAATTATAGCAGCAATGAAATTCAGAATAATCCATGTTGTTAGTGTTTGCATATGTCTTTGCACTTAGAGCAACGCGCTGCTACATATAGTGTTTAGTAACGTATTTTGCAGAGCTCTGCAGAGAAAGCAGCAGTTTTGGTTTCATTCCCATGTTTGTAGGTACTCAGGGACCATGCTTAGCTATGTACATATGATATTATTTGGAGTTTAACATCATGTAGATAGAAGAAAACAGCGGCACTCACTAATATTCTTTCTGCAGCTTTTATTGTTCTATTAGAACATGGTGGATGCAAGTACAGCACAGCAAAAGGCAACAGCCATTTTTCTCTTCCTGTGCTTCCTCAGGCCTCCAGGTTGAGGTCTGAGGAAGCGCAGGAAGCGAAAAACAGTTTTTGCCTTTTGCTGTGCTGTTGTCACGGTCCCTCCAGTGACAAAGATTAGAAGATCTTAGAGACTGGCTGCACGTTAGGTCATCTGACAGCCTATCTGTTTTCACTTGTTGCAGTGTTGTTGTTAGCAATGACCACACGTCTTGTCTCAGGTGTAGCTTGTGGTCATTACTGCTCCTCTATTTAGTTTGGACTCACACTTCATACCATGCGGTTGATATTCACTGCCTGCAGTTGGAAGAGCTAGTGTGTGGTCCTCATCTGAGTTCCTGCCCATCCATTTTCTATTGAAGATAATTGTACTTGTCTTGGTATTTTGTTGCTCCCATTTGCTCATTGTTTACTAGGCCTCAGGGAGATGCTGGTTTGTTTATCTGGGAAGGAACTAGTAGTCTCAGACCCTGTCACTAATTCTAGGGATTTTCAAGGTTACTAGGGCCTAGTTTTATGGTGTATGAATATTTCCATCTTCAGGGTCTATTCATTCTGACAGGAATCAGGGCTAGGTTTAGGGTTTCCTTAGGTGGTCACTATTTCCCTTTCCGTAGCCTTGAGGCCTAGTTTTGCGGAGATCTATTGCTCTGAATTTAGGAGATGGGCTATGGATACTGAGTGGAATGATCGAGCTCTCCGTAGTCAATTCTGTCAAGGGTTATCCGAGAGCCTGAAGGACGTGTTGGCATTTCAGGAATATCCTGAGTCATTGGAAGCGGCCATGTCCCTTGATGTACGTATTAATAGACGCCTGAGGGAGAGATCTAAAGTTCCTCACTCTCAGGATGTACTATCATATAAGGTGACGGCCTCCTACGACACTTTGGGTAGAGAGACACTTGAGTTCATGTCTGGTGA
Organism: Bufo bufo; assembly: GCF_905171765.1. Taxonomy (NCBI): domain Eukaryota; kingdom Metazoa; phylum Chordata; class Amphibia; order Anura; family Bufonidae; genus Bufo; species Bufo bufo. Next base: position 124,255,997 of record NC_053398.1, read on the forward strand.
CAAACCAATGCAGCTGGGAGGAGCTACTCCTGGACCTGGTGATAGGAACTTTAGGCTTAAGAAGAGACTCTGCTTTCTCTGTGGAAAAAGGGGACATTTTTTAAACGTATGTCCTTATGTTCAGCGTCAAGGTGAAAAAGAAAGAAAAATGTTTAATCCTCATCTCACTCTTGGTGGTGTGATTGGGGAATATGAGAATTTACTTTTGTCATTTGCAAGTTGTAACCGATTTTTTCTGACTGCCGAAGTGGCGCTAGATTCCAAAACTGTGGGAATTGAAGTGTTTATTGACAGTGGGGCAGGGGTTAACCTAGTTGATGGTCAGTTTGTCCGTATGCATGGGTTAACAACAATTGCATTAGACAAAAATATTTTGGTGTTTTCAATTGATTCTGTTCCACTCACACAGAAATGTTTCTCACAAATGGTGCAGGACATCCATTTAAAAGTTGGTGATTTTCATCAAGAATCCCTTTCATGTGTTGTGCTGGAGGGTCTGCCTGCTCCCTTGCTGCTAGGGTTACCATGGTTAAGCAAATATAATACTACCATCGATTGACAAGCGAGACAGATTCTTGATTGGAGTGATTATTGCATAGACAACTGTCTTAGCACATCGCTTTCTGTTGTAACCACTAAAGTTGTACCTTCATTTATTTCAGATTTTTCTGATGTATTCTCTGAAAGTGGAAATCAGGAGTTACCTCCACATCGGGAGTATGATTGCCCTGTCAACCTCGTTCCCAGAGCTAGTCTTGGTTGTATAATCTTTCTGAACCTGAAAGAGCAGTCATGCAAGAATATATCGCCGAGAGTTTGGCTAAAGGTCATATTAGACCATCCAAATCCCCAGTGGATGCAGGGTTCTTCTTTGTTAAGAAAAAGGACGGAACTCTTAGGCCATGTTTGGACTTCCGTGAGCTTTATCACATTACTGTCCGTGATCCTTACCCCCTTCCTTTGATCCCGGATTTGTTCAATCAAATTGTCGGTACCAAGGTGTTCTATAAGTTGGATTTGAGGGGGGCATATAATCTGGTAAGGATCAAGGTGGGGGACAAATGGAATACGGCCTTTTAATACCCCTGAAGGTGATTTTGAGAATATGGTCATGCCTTTTGGGTTAACTACTGCCCCTGTGGTTTTTCAAAATTTAATCAATGACATATTTCATCATCTGGTGGGCAGTAGTGTTGATCGAGCATGCTCGGACGAACACCGGTACAGCTCGAGCATCTCAATGCTCGGCACATGGCGGTAGTCTGCTACGCAGCCAATAAACGTGCAGGTCAGTACTGCCCTCACTGTAATGCCATAGCCATGTTGGTTACTGGCATTACAGTGATTGGCTGGCCAGAACGAGTCATCGGGTGCTATATAGTACCCCATGACGCGTGTTCGGCTCAGTTTTAGTCAGGGAGAGCTGTGCTGTGGAAGGGACAGACAGTGTAGGGACTGATATAGGAATAATTTTATTAGAAAAACTTTCAGAGATCCAAAAGTCCTTTTAAGGACTATTTGTTGTGTGTGGCAGCAGCAATATATATTTTTAGCGCAACCTGCACTAAATTGCTAAAACTTAACAGACCCAAAATTCCTTTTAAGGACTATTGTTGTGTGTGGCAGCAGCAATATCTATTTTTAGCGCAAACTGTGCTAAATAGCTAAAATTTTACAAACCCAAAAGTCCTTTTAAGGACTGTTGTGTTTGGCTGCAATATCTATTTTTAGCGCATCCTGGGCTAAATAACATGCAATAGTTAGGCCGCTGCAGACAGCGACATTAGCTGAGCCACATCTCCTGTGTAAAGTGTGCACATCCCAAAAATATCTGTGACATCCAATGTTCTTTTTCCGTAGATGGTGTCCGCTGCGGACAGTGATTTTAGCTGCGCCACATCTCCAGTGTAAAGTGTGCGCATCCAAAAAATATCTGTGACATCCAGTGTCCTTTTTCCATAGACGGTTTCCACTGCGGACAGTGACATTAGCTGCGCCACATATCCAGTGTAAAGTTTACGCATCCAAAAAATATCTGTGACATTCAGTTTACTTTTTTGCTAGACAGTGTCCACTGCGGACAGTGACATTAGCTGCGCCACATCTACTGTGTAAAGTTTCCACATCCAAAAAATATCTGACATACAGTGTAGTTTTTCAATCGACAGTGTCCGCTTCTGCCAGTGACATTACTAGTGTAACGTGTGCGCTGAAAAAATTTATCTTTGACATACAGTGTACTTTTTTTGTAGACGCTGCGGACAGTGCTATTACGGTGGTACCTCTCCTGTATAACGTTTCCTCATCTGAAATACCTGTGACATTCCCTGTAATGTTTTGTTAGCTGCTGGTGACAGCATTGACATTATCTGAAGGATATCTCCTGTGTGACGTTTCCACATCCCAAATACCTTTTTAAGTTTGTTTGCGCATACACTTCCAAATCTTACGCTACTGTACGAGTGACAGACTTTCAAACATATATAACATTTAATATGAAGAAGGCGAGCAGTAAGGGACGGGGCAGTGGCTGTGATGCTGATGGTGCACGCAGAAGACGTGGCCCTGGGCGATGTGAAACTGTGCCTGCTGCCAGAGCACAAGAAAACAATCATCCACGATACCTAGCTTCATGTCCAAGGAAAATGACTGCTATTATTTCAGTCCAAAAAGTGTTGTTTTTTTTTAAATGTGCACCACTGTAAAACCAGATATGAGTTGCACTGGTGTGACACTGTGCCCTGTAATGCACACGTGTGAAGGAAAATGACTGATATTATTTCACAGTCAAAAAAGTTTTTTTTTTTTTTTTAAATGCAAGCTATTGTGACACCAGATATGAGTGGTGGCACTGGGCAAGTGGGCACAGTATACGCTGTGAGCCTGACACACACGCTGGCAGGCAGGCAACTGCAATTAGATTACACAGGAAAAAAAAAAAGCAGACTGATGTTCTAGCCCTAAAAAGGGCTTTTTGGGGTGCTCTCCTTACAGCAGAGATCAGATGAGTCCTTCAGGACTGCAGTGGACACTGAATACACTTGCCTAGCTTTCGATTTCCCTATTAAATCAGCAGCAGCTACACTGTCCCTCCTCTCATTAAGAATGCAGCTTCTGAATGAATCTAAAATGGATGCTGTCCAGGAGGTGGGAGGGTCTGGGAGGGAGGGTATGCTGCTGATTGGCTGGAATGTGTCTGCTGACTGTGAGGTACAAGGTCAAAGTTTACTCAATGATGACAAATAGGGGGCGGACCGAACATCGCATATGTTCGCCCGCCGCGGCAAACGCGAACAAGCTATGTTCGCCGGGAACTATTCGGGACATCTCTACACAGCAGGTCTTTTTCAAGCTACAGGCCTATGGTCCACTCTGGGCAGTGCTGACCGCCTTTCTACATATTTTTATATTATTAAGAGTTTACCTGCAAATAAACTAAGGGAAACTACTTTTCTAGACTTTTTAAGGAAAAAGCTAATCAAAATCACTGCATGGTCAGGGCCTTAGGAAGCTAAGGAAAAGCACAAAAAGGTCAATATATGCAATTTAAGAATCATAAATTAGCATTAAATTGCAACTATGGTAGATAATGTCCTTGCATACAGCCAGAAGTACAGATCTTATGGGGCCCATAGCAAAACTTAGCATGGACCCCCATGCCCCACTTAGTTTTCCATTACATGTGTGCCAATCACTCCCAGGCAATGCAGCGTGCAATGCCCCAGATTTCTAACAAATATATGTTTTTTTTTTATTAAGTGGAATACATTTTTATAAAAAAAAAATTGCAATAAAAAAGTCTCCCTCCACCTCACTCACTTTATCCGACTTCTATGTTGGAAAAACTAGAACAAGTGCTTGATAAATGGGGCTCATTCTGACCACCATAATTTTCAATGTATTTACACCAGACCACTGGCAAAAATACATCCTCTTCTCTTCTTTTATAAAGCTGACTACCTGCAGCCAGCACTAGGGGGAGCTCAATGCATAGGAATTTAAGCAATTTCAGTATACTGGAAGCTGAAATAATCTCTTTGCATTGAGCTCCCCCTAGTGGCAGCTATGTGAAAAGGCAGTGTTTTTACATCGTGTAGAGAAGGAAGGAGTCCAGCACCCAGCACCAAAGCATTTGAGTGATCTGCCTCCATTGAAGGTGACCCTTTGCATACAGTGGTATACTGTAAATGCTTGAGACCATGACATTACTGAAGATATGCAGAATACCTTCAGTAAAAACATTCTGCTTCTTAGGTTATTATATTTATTTTTTCAAGACGTCGTTTTTAACTTTGGAATTATTGCTTTACATCATCAATTTTCATTGCAAGTGAAAGCAGGAGCCGAGCTGAAGTCTACTGTTTTCTAGGAGACTAAACAGTATAATTGTATTGTAAAACCAAACTGTCAGCTTCACACAAATCTGAATAAGGAACATGACAAAAATCACAAAATAATTGGGTTTCATGACTGTGCTGAAATTCACTAGGAAAAAAATAGTCACAGGAAAAAAAACCTTCCTCTTTTAGGAAACATGTTAGTTGGAAACTGTCACTTAAAGGGATTTTTTTTCTTACCACAGACATCTTCTATTATGGCATATGGACTTAATAAAAATAAGAAGTCTGCTGTAATTTTAAATGGCATCTGTCAGCAGATTTGTACCATTGACCAGTTGCATGTGCGCTTGGCAGCTGAAGGCATCAGTGTTGGTCCCATGTTCATATGTGTACGCATTGCTGAGAAAAGTGATGTTTTAATATATTCAAATGAGCCTCTAGGAGCAACGGGGGCGTTGTCGTTACACCTTAAGGCTCTGCTCTCTCTGCAACTGCTGAAGATTTGAAGATTTAATCATTGGTATTTGCAAAGGTGTTTAATTAATTATTTGGGAAATATATATTGGCACAAAAATATACTGTATAGGTGTCCTGGGATCCGAATGGATTTGTGGCTGATTTGGGCCTAATCTGAGGTCGGTCCAAATTTAGGAACTTATCTAAGTTCTGTATTTATTTTGGGATCACATCTGGGGTCTGAATTCTTTAATCTGTATTATTTTTAAGGACTGATCAGAATATTATAAAATAATAAAAGCAGTGATGTCTTTCTGTTCTCCGCTGCTCTCCTTCTGCTGCTTCCTGTGTCCTTACCGGTCTCTATATTTCCAAATCTCTATCAACGCAGACATGTGACCGCTGCAGCCAGGGACGGGGAAGCAAGTGGAGGGGATCAGTTAGGTATCAATGCTTTTATTATTTCAAGAACGTTCTAAGCAGTTTATAAAACTACTAAACTGAAAGATCCCGTTTATTTTGAAGTATGGTCTGAGGTTTGATGCCTAAAGTCTGCTTTGGGGCCCATCCCTTTCAGTTCTGTACCTGCATCCTTAAACGCTTTTATTTTGGCAGTACAGTATTGGGTATCACTGTTGGTAAAGTAATGTGGGCACACATGGTCAGCAGCAGGCACAGTATTGGTGGATGCAATAGGAAGGCAGTGCTAAAAGGGTTAGCTGGATAGGAGGTTCTTTGCTATATACTGTAGGTGAAACTCAAAAAACTTTAATATTGTGCAAAGTTTATTTATTTCAGTAATGCAACTTAAAAGGTCAAACTAACATATGAGAGACTCATTACATGCAAAGCGAGATATTTCAAGCCTTTATTTGTTATAATTTGGATGATTATGGCTTAAAGCTTATGAAACCCCCAAAGTCGCAATCTCAGATCCCCTTTGCTCGGGGGGGGGGGGGGGGGGGGTATGGATTAATTAGCGGACTAGAGTATGACACTTTCAGCCTAGAATATTGAACCTTTTCACAATATTCTAATTTTAAGTTGCATTCCTGAAATAAATGAACTTTTGCACGATATTCTAATTTTTAGAGTTTCACCTGTAGAGGATGGGGATGGACTGCAGAAGTAATAAGCTAAAGTCAATGGTGTGACATGCAAAATCTGAAAAATGTACCATTTATTAATCCTGATGTCTTCTTATGTGGCAGTGGTGAGTGCACAGACTTGGATAATGATGTCTATGCAATGAACTCTGCACCCTTTAGGAGAAATTGTCATGATGGTGTGGACCAAATGGAGAGGAAAAGGAAATTCAACAACTCAAATCAGTGGAGACGTCACCAGTGAGTCACTGAATTTACTTGGGTTATGCCTCTGTTTCATGTGTTTAAATCTCTTTATTAGGAAGTAGAGTCACTTGAAATGGTGCAATTTGTTTAGTCTGCTTAGGGCACCAAAATACTTTGTCTCGGCCCTACCTGATATAAAGTAAGTGAAACACTGAACACAATCGCAGACAACTTGCATGCAAAACCATCACTTTTTCTTCAGAACAGACTCTGTTAAAGAGGCCTCAGAGTTTGATTTCTATTGTTACTTTTTATCACCAAAGATGAGGCCAGACAAAAGGTTAGGAAGGGTTTGCATATTCTTTAATTGAATTGAAAGAACATACCAGACAAAGGCTTTTGATCCATAGTTTTTATTACTAGAAACTTCATCAATGAATATGCTGAGGAGCCTATCAACACTACATTACAAAACCCATAGCCTCTACTGTGATATTCCTTGAAAATGCATTGTGTGATATGTTATCCACTTTACATGTACACACGCTACCAACCCAATATCCCATTGATTAACACAGATTTGACTGCTGTAATCCCAGGTAATCAGGCGACCACATATAATTGACACACCTGGTCATCGATAAAATTAATGCATAACAACAGAAGAGCCAGAATAATGTGTTAAACAATACTTTTTGGTAAACAGAAAATTAAACAGGTGATTGTTGTGGCCAGTGATTGACTCAGTGTTCACATGTTCTGTATGTTGAGAGGGAAAAGGAATTTGAGATCTGTTTAAGGCCTCATGCACATGACAGTGTTTTTTCACTGTCAGTAATTTTGCTTCAGTGGTCCGTGTCCGATTTTGCTTCAGTTGTGTTTCCATGTGTCCTCCTTTTTTTTTGTCTGACAGGGGAAAAAAAAGGAAGGTTAATGAAAAGTTAAATTTTATTGCACCAAGGTCTTGTAGAAAAAAACGGACACGGACGCGGACACAGATGACATACCAGTTGTGCATCCGTTTTTTTTGACGGACCCATTGACTTGAATGGGTCCGTCCTCCGTTTTCCACTGACAAGAATAGGACAGGTTATATTTTTTTGACGGACTGGAATCACGGATCACGGACTCGGAGAAAAAACGGAAGACTATCAGTTTTTTTTCACAGCTCTATAGAAATGAATGGGAGCTCCGCCAAACTATGAAAAATGACGGAACGGACGCGGATGCACACAACGGTCGTGTGCATGAGGCCTAAATCTAGGAAGCGCAGGAGTCAAAATGGTCTGGAATCTTTGAGATTTTCCTGCTACTTTATGTTCTTCATTACTACCTTGCTTGGTTAGTTTCTACGCAACTGCCAAGCATGTGAATCCGAGTGTGGTTATCACCGGTTAATTAGGGTGGAGGTGCTGATGGTTGAGCTTATTTATATCCATGCATCACTTTATTGCAGTTGTTGGTAAGGGTGGGTTCGCACTAGCATTATGCCATTCCGTTATAGGTTCCGATTATAACAAAAAATGGCGGAATGGCCAGATGGAACGTAAAACGGAAGCCTTTAAGTAGTATTCCATTTTGCTCCGTTCTAATAGAAGTCTATGGGCAAGACTAACGGATCTGCCTGGTTTCCATTATACAGGACAGAAAAAAATGTCCTGTCGACAGGACTTTGTTTCCATCCTGCATAACGGAAACCAGACGGATCCATTCTATTGTTCTATTTTAGTGTCTAAAATGTAGTCTGGATTCAGTACTTCCATGGAGTCTAGTGTGTTATCTATGTATTTTAAAATCTGTAGCTCAGCAGAGTTTAGTGTGTTGCTGTGTTTCAGATTAATCTGCTGCTGTGATGTTTTTCTAGCTGAATTCCTGAGTTGAATTGCCCTATTTCTATTTCTCTTCACTGTCTACTATCTACTTGCCATTCATCTGCCATCCACTCCACTGTTAGATCATCTTCTCCTCTGTGACACCTAGAATTGGGTTTCTGTTATCCACCGGTGAGTTTTTTTTTTAAGGATCTTATTTTTTGCTCGTGTTGATACATGCTTCATTTATGTGTTGAGACCATCCAGTTGTTGTGCAGTTCAGCCCTACTGTAAGCCCAGAGGGTATCTGAGCACCACAAACCACAGTTAGGGTGTTGGAAACAGTGACTGCTATAGGGAAAGTCCAGTTGTGTTCACATTGTTACATCTCTGTAACTCTTCTTTTTTTTCTACAACATTCTCACCCTATTTGAAGACATTTTATAGGCTGGACATTCCGTTTAATAGGGTGCTCTTATTTGGGGCACAGTGCTTGTAGTGCAATTGTATGTGTCAAGTACTAAAACCTTCTCGCTTCTCAGCATTACCTACACCGTTCTTTTCCACGGCTAATAGCACAAAAAAATGTCCAGCGTCAATTTTTAAAATTTACAAACAAGACTTTATGTAGAAATTTGTGGGGATTAAAATAGGTCACCACTCATATCTATAGGTTGGATATGGTATGGCACCTGACCTGACCTTCAAACCATATGCGAACTATAAACAAGAAGGTGCTATTTCTTGGGGAAAAAAAGCTTTATTTTAATTTTTTTTTCTAGTTTCTAAGACTCTTAACAGATTTATATTGAGTAACACCTGAGAAGATTTGGATGGCTTGATAAAAAAAAAAACTGATCAGTGAATATTTTGACCATCCACTAATTATTTCATACCACCATATTCACAATATGGGTACTCACTACCTCTACCATGTTGAGTGAACGCTTTTTCCTTCATTTTTTTTATTTATTTTAGCATGCTCTGGATAATTTTGAGTGTCATCCAGTGAATTAGAAAGGAAGGTGAATTAATTTCTTTCCATCAGAAAGCCAACTTTCACTCGGCAATTCCCCGGATATTTTTATCAGCTATCCTTTTGGGAATTCTAGTAGAAGAAAGTCTATTAATTCTCCATGTACTTGTTGACAAGGAAAAAAAAAAAGAAAAAGAAAAAAGCTATCAGGATTATGTGTTGAATATTTCTCATGTAGGCAAAGTGCGGGATGCAATTAATCTCTGTGAACTAAAATATACCTCTTTTCATTAATCTTTTATTGTAAATGAGCAAAGTAATTGAACCAGTACTGCACTGTCAGAATAAATGCAGCGCCTATGGGATATGCATGAGAGAGTACATACTGATTGAGTATTAAATATCTAACGGCAATAATCTATGGTTCATTACCTCTATTTTGAGAATCTTAGTTGCATAGTACTTGAATTTTAAACAGCCTGAGAGCGACTTTAGTAAGGAAACAGGGAAAATTCACTTTATTTGGGTCATTTTATACTCGATGAAAGCCAAATCTGCCCAAAATATGATGAATTTGAAGGGTTTGATTGGAGGCTCGTGAGGGGATAAGGGGAATAGCAAAGCAAGATTGATGCACCGAGCAGATTCTATTTTCTATCCTGCTTTTTTTTCCCCTCTGCTGTGAAGATATTTTATAGAGCCATATAAAAAGAAAGCCGGGGAAATTATCCACTGGAACCATTAGCTCTTGTTTTCACAGTCGATCTCCTGCTACGGGAAACAATCATTTGACATTAGTATTGCATAAAACTTGAGCCTCTTTAACGGCAGACGAGTACAAGAATGTGAATGAATGATACATTAATTAGGATGATTGCTTATTTTCTGCCCATTGCATCTGAGGAACTGTGGAGTTATCTGTCTCTTAATAAATAAGCATACTTTATAGTTGATAGGCATGTGCTGCGAGCCAGCAGGCTATGGCGTCATTTGAATTGAAAGGCTTAAATGAAAAAAACGGTGCAGGGCTGTATCGGGCAGAAGTAAAGATAAGAGATATTATACTACACTATTGTCCTGGAGAGACCTAATAAAATGAGTATCGATGAGAAAAATTGAGGGCCCATGAGTAGACGTGAGAGAATTGCTAAATTTCGATTCGGGTTTGATTCGGGCAAATCAGTTGACCGATTTGAAACAGTTCCAATCGAATGGCAAATGCCCTAATTGATGTGAAAATTTGTGTAAGACTCTTTGCAGTCATTTTTTTCTCTTGTCTCTCACTTTTGTATTTATTTATTTTTTCTCTCTCTCTTTCATCAAAATTTTTCATTCAGGAATGATCGCTAATCCCATTGTTTGTCCCCGTATAGACTCGTTGTTTGCAGGCAGAAGATTGTTGTTTAGACTGAATGACCTGTTGCCGGCAAAAGACAATTTAGATACCAGCACCAACAAGCCTATTAACCGACGAACAAGCGTTTTGCTCATTCATCTGGTAATCGGTGGCACCTTTACACCGCCAGATAATCGCTAATGAGCATTCCTATGGATTTTGGCCTGTGTAAAGGTGCCTTTGATTGCATAGTACTTGAAGAGTGACTTTCCAGCATCAAAGACTATGGTGTCATTTGAACTGGAAGCTGAACTGAAAAGAAAAGTGTCAATCTCTATGGAGCAGAAGCAAAGAGAAGAGATATCATACTGCACCAGTGTTCTGGAGAGACCTTGCTTGACATATTCTAGGTAAATAGCTTATAAGTAGAGATGAGCGAATTGCTCCAATTATGATTGGGGTTCTATTTGGCTGAATCGGTTGATCAATTTGATTCAGGTCTGAGTCAATACTACTCAAATTGAAGGTGCTCTAATTGGCCTGAAAATATGTGCACAACACCATGAGGTTTCTCTCAGGGCTCATGCACGTCTGGAAAACACGGATCCGCAAAAAATACAGATGATGTCTCCGTATTTTGCGGAACGGAACAGCTGGCCCCTAATAGAACAGTCCTATACTTGTCCGTAATAATAGGAAATGCTCTATTTTTTTTGCAGAACGGAAATACGGACATACAGAAATGGAATGCATAGGGAGTAACTTCCATTTTTTAAATGAATGGTTCAGCATACAGTCCGCAAAAAATACAAAACGGACACAGAAAGAAAATATGTTTGTGTGCAGGCACCCTAACTTTTACATGTTTTAAACATTTTTATTTTTGTCTTTCACCATAACAGCTTTCCTTTACAACTAGACTTTAGTTCACTCAGTGCAAAGATTCAGTTAATAATCCAGGACTTGTATCTAGAAATCATAGTAAAGGAACAATGTTTTTTTTTGTGCATCCCAACCATTCACGGGAAACTCCATACAGAGGTACAGTACAGTGGTACAGTATAGGCTCCATGGTATCCCTCCATACTCTTTGCATCTTGAGAGGATACGTAGAGGTAATGTGAAAGGGGCCTAAAGAATAGCAAGAAAATGTTAACTGACAATGGATTTCAATGGCTTTTGTCACAAGATAACACCGTGCCAAATGTTATCAGATTCAATTTTAGCTCCGTTACATCTGTATACCTGAATCAAATTTCTTAGCCGATCTGTAAAAAATTTTAGAAAATTTGCTCATCATTAATTAAGATGAAATATAACTATCATTTTTCAAATAAATACACATATACAGTACAGACCAAAAGTTTGGACACACCTTCTCATTCAAAGAGTTTTCTTTATTTTCATGACTATGAAGGCATCAAAACTATGAATTAACACATGTGGAATTATAGACATAACAAACAAGTGTGAAACAACTGAAAATATGTCATATTCTAGGTTCTTCAAAGTAGCCACCTTTTGCTTTGATTACTGCTTTGCACACTCTTGGCATTCTCTTGATGAGCTTCAAGAGGTAGTCACCTGAAATGGTCTTCCAACAGTCTTGAAGGAGTTCCCAGAGATGCTTAGCACTTGTTGGCCCTTTTGCCTTCACTCTGCGGTCCAGCTCACCCCATCTCGCTTGGGTTCAGGTCCGGTGACTGTGGAGGCCAGGTCATCTGGCGCAGCACCCCATCACTCTCCTTCATGGTCAAATAGCCCTTACTTTCAAAGTTTTCCCAATTTTTCGGCTGACTGACTGACCTTCATTTCTTAAAGCAATGATGGCCACTCGTTTTTCTTTACTTAGCTGCTTTTTTCTTGCCATAATACAAATTCTAACAGTCTATTCAGTAGGACTATCAGCTGTGTATCCACCTGACTTCTCCTCAACGCAACTGATGGTCCCAACCCCATTTATAAGGCAAGAAATCCCACTTATTAAACCTGACAGGGCACACCTGTGAAGTGAAAACCATTTCAGGGGACTACCTCTTGAAGCTCATCAAGAGAATGCCAAGAAGTGTGCAAAGCAGTAATCAAAGCAAAAGGTGGCTACTTTGAAGAACCTAGAATACGACATAGTTTCAGTTGTTTCACACTTCTTTGTTATGTATATAATCCCACATGTGTTAATTCATAGTTTTGATGCCTTCAGTGTGAATCTACAATTTTCATAGTCATGAAAATAAAGAAAACTCTTTGAATGAGAAGATTTGTCCAAACTTTTGGTCTGTACTGTATATATATATATATATATATATAAAAAAAAAGAATTATAATTGAAGGGGATATGCAGGGCTACTCTTGTCTATGAGCTGAGTTTTTATACAGTAGCTCAAATGAATGGAAAAAGTTGCACCACCAGACTCATCTAAGTGTGATGCTGTCTTTGGAAAGCAAGTATACTGTTTTCTGATCTCATATAACCGCTTTAAATATCTTAAAGGACTTATATAAGCACAGAAATTAGTCATAAATGCTTCATTATAAATAGAGTATTGGTTCAATACACCTTAATAGTAGGGTACAAGGCGCATTATAAGCATATGCACATCATAAACTAAGCTAGCGTGTAATCATATATTAATGGTAAAATTGGGACAATTCTCTGGTATAGTAACTGCTCTATATATGTCAGTGTAACACAATGTATTTCTAATATGACAGTTTTACTAAGCCAGCTCTTTTTCTTGCATATGCCCCAGTTCTCTTTGATAAATATTGTTGCGGTGAGAATATGCTCCATGCTGCCTTTTGTAAAGAAGCATTTAACCTTGTGTAGGTGACGGCAACTGTTTCTGCAATGTCTGCACCAAAATACATCCCCATAATAAAACAATCAAATCTTATAACTATAGACTGTATGTCAGTTATATTTTGGAGTGCTTGAACCTTTGTAAGCCGTGCAAAATGTTCTATATTTCTAAATAAATGAGACCTAAAACTATATTTTAAGTCCTAATAGTAGATAACAAAATAAAAAAAAGTAAAAAATATTAGATGTGGTCATTTCATTATTGAGGAAAATGATCCAAAAATAATGGTAAATAAATAAATCAAATCATACTTACCTCATCCATTTGACCGCTAAAAGGCCGCAGCAGTCATCTTGATTGCAGATCCCTCTCAAAATCTTGTGCGCAATGATGTATGACATCATCAGGCACCGTGCAAGATTTCGCAATGGATCTCTAGTTTCCAGTAATTGTTGATTAGTCCTGCACATTGGCTTGAGGGAATTTTAGCCCATTCCTTCATACAAAAGCTTAATCTCTTAATTGGTGGATTTCCTTTTATTATTTGCTCCCTTCTGGTTTTTCAACAATATTTCTCTTGGATTAAAAGGGATACCCGAATATATATAATTTTAAACCAATGCCAGCAGCCTGCCTCCTCTACTGAAAGTATCATACCTACCTGCTCTTTGCCGATCTGGTCCTCTACGCTGGATTCCACATCTATATTTTCCGTTCCAGGGCTATTTTCTTCCTCCCCGGCATGGGCATGGTCACTTGATCCTTTAGCCATCCCCTGGCTTCAGCAGTGACATTTCTCTTGTAGAAACGTCACTACTGAAGTTAATGATTGGTTGAGGAAGATAAGGTGACCATAACCATGCAGAGGAGGAAAAAGAAACAAGGTCCCAACTGGAAGACAAAGGAGCCAGTGCATATCTTGTGGAAATATCACTTCTGAAGCCAGTAGTTGGCTGAATAGGATCAGGTGACCATGCCAGAAAACAAGAAAACAAGCTCCTGACTGGAAGTCAGAGACACGGGAGCCAGTGTGGATGACCGCAGCGGCTGGAATTAGGTGTCACGGATGGTGTTGCAGAAAGCTGGAACTTATAAATAAACATCCGACTGGCTTGATCACAAACTAAGGAGCATATGGGTGAGCCCTATAAAACCCCTAGAGCTCTCCCTGACTGCTATGCCCATGCAAAGGTCTTTATGGTAGACGATTGCATGCCCACGTACCTTATACTGTGTGACACCTGAAAACCCTATAATAGTGAGGGGACACGACCACCGGCTCCCTGCACTTAATACGGACGGAGCTAGAGTCACCTAGAATCAAGCCAGCAAGGAAACACAAATAAAGGAAAAGGACTTATCTGAGGAATCAGCAGTAGCATTCTCCAGCAGTGAACAACTCATCCAGGAAGAAGTATAAACCGCAAAGTGAGGCAGTATGGGAGGGAATATAAAGGGAGACAATTAGTGTAAATAGGTGACAGCTGGGAGAAGGAAAGGACATGACAAAGTGAAACCAAAACAAAGAACGTCATGCAAGAGGTAGAGAAGATTGTCAAACAGACCTTCTCACAGAGCTGGCGGTGACAGTACCCCTCCCTCTACGGGTGGACTCCGGACACTCAGAGCCCACCTTTTCAGGATGAGACCTATGGAAAGCCCTGATGAGACGAGTGGCCTTAATGTCCGCCACTGGGACCCACATCCTCTCCTCAGGACCATAACCCTCCCAATGAACGAGGTACTGGAGAGAACCGCGGATAACACGAGAATCCACAATCCTAGAGACATGAAATTTAAGATTACCATCAACAAAATCGGAGGAGGAGGCAAAGAGGAGGGTACAGTGGGTTGGACATAAGGTTTTAATAGGGACCTGTGAAAAACATTATGGATCTTCCAAGTCTGAAGAAAATCAAGACGGAAGGCAACGGGATTGATGACGGACAATATCTTGTAAGGCCCAATAAACTTAGGACACAACTTCCAGGAGGGAACCTTCAGTTTGATATTCTTTGCAGACAACCACACCAGATCACCCACATTCAGGTCCGGACCAGGCACACGTCTCTTATCCGCCACATGCTTATATCTCTCACTCATCCACTTCAGATTACCCTGAATCTTTTGCCAAATAAATGACAAAGACGAGGAAAATCTCTCCTCATCAGGTTAACCAGAAGACTCCTCTCCAGAGAATTTCCCAAACTGCGGATGAAACCCATAAGCACCAAAAAATGGTGACATATCAGAGGACTACTGGCAACGGTTATTTAAAGCAAACTCAGCAAGGGACAAAAAAGAACACCAATCCTCCTGATTCTCCGCAACAATGCAATTTAACAATGTGATCAACAAACGCTTGTGCCAACGTCTTAGCATTGGGTAACCCAGGAAAGGGAATGAAATGCGCCATTTTGCTAAAACGGTCCACTACTACCAGAATCACAGTCTTCCCCGAGGAACGAGGCAGGTCCGTAATGAAGTCCATGGACAGATGCGTCCAAGGGCGGCAAGGAATGGGTAACGGGAGGAGAGAACCCGATGGCCGTGAATGAGGGACCTTGGCACGAGCGCAGGTCTCGCAGGCTGCCAGAAAACCCTCAACCGTCTTATGAAGAGCCGGCCACCAGAATCTCCGAGTAATGAGATCCACTGTGGCTCTACTCCCCAGGTGCCCAGCAAGGACAGTATCGTGGTGCTCCTTAAAAACCTTGTGTCATAAAGCGAGAGGCACAAACAACCTCCCAGGGGGACAAAGATCAGGAGCCTCTGCCTGGGCTGCCTGAACCTAGCAGAGACGACCACCCTTCAGCCAAAATGGGACCCGGGTTTTCAAAGTTCCCCCCTCCCGGAAAAGAACGTGACAGGGCATCCGCCTTCACATTTTTATCCCCAGGGCGGAAGGTAACAACAAAATGAAACCTAGAAAAGAACAAAGACCATCTGGCCTGTCTCGTGTTCAGACGCTTGGCCGATTCCAAGTAGGCCAGATTCTTATGATCTGTAAACACGGTGATAGGGTGTCTGGCTCCCTCTAACCAATGGCGCCATTTCTCAAAAGCTAATTTGATGGCCAACAACTCCCTATCTCCCACATCGTAATTTCTCTCTGTAGAGGAGAGTTTCCTCGAGAAAAAGGCACACGGTCGCCATTTGGCAGGAGAGGGACCCTGAGATAAGACCGCACCCACACCCAACTCAGAAGCGTCCACCTCAACAATAAAAGGTAGAGAGACATCAGGTGTACCAAAATGGGAGCGGAAGCAAAACTCTCTTTGATACTAGAAAAGGCTTTAAGCGCATCTACTGACCACGAAGAAAAATCTACCCCCTTTTTTAGTCATATCAGTGAGTGGCTTAAATTTGAGGAATAATTCAAAATTAACTTTCTGTAATAATTGGCAAAACCCAAAAACTGCATCAGCAGCTTCTGATTCTCAGGAAGCTCCCAATCAAGCACAGCGCTGACCTTCTCAGGGTCCATGCGAAAACCAGAAGCGGAGAGAAGAAAACCAAGAAATTGAATCTCCAGAACCGCAAACACACATTTTTCTAGTTTAGCGTACAATTTATTATCCCGCAGAATCAGCAAGACCTGACGTAGGTGGTCTCGATGAGTTTTGAAATCAGGAGAAAAAATCTAAATGTCATCTAGATACACTAGTACAAATTTCCTCATTAAATGATAAAAAATGCTGTTCACAAAATGTTGGAAGACGGCCGGAGCATTCATCAAACCAAAGGGCATAACCAAATTCTCAAAATGAACCTCAGGGGTATTGAAGGCCAGACGTCTTCCATTTGTCCCCTTCCCTGACCCTGACTAGGTTGTATGCCCCTCTTAAATCCAACTTAGAAAAAACCTTAGCCCCAACAATCTGGTTAAACAGGTCCGGGATCAGAGGAAGCGGATATGGGTCACAAATTGTGATACGGTTCAGCTCCCTGAAATCCAGATCCAGATCTTAAAGAACCATCTTTTTTCTTAACAAAGAAAAAAAACTGCGGCAACAGGTGACTTCGAGGGTCGGATGTGTCCCTTTTTCAGGCTCTCAGAGATATAAGTACGCATAGCGACTCTTTCAGGTTGGGAGAGATTGTATAAACGTGATTTTGGCAGTTTGGCGCCTGGGATGAGATTAATAGGGCAGTCGTACTCCCATTGCAGGGGCAACTCCTGGACACCACTCTCGGAAAACACATCTGAAAATTCAGAGAGAAAAGTTTGCACAGTCTTGGTAGAAACCTCTGAAAGAGACGCCGTGAGGCAATTCTCTCTGCAAAACTTACTCCAACCATTTATTTGCCTTGCTTGCCAATCAATGGTGGGGTTATGTTTAGTGAGCCAGGGTAGCCCCAACACTAGAGGAGTAGGTAATCCGCTTAAGACAAAACAAGACATATCCTCAACATGAGCGTCACCCACAGTCAAACGGATATTGTGAACTATGCCCTTTAACGATCTTTGAGAAAGTGGAGCAGAATCGATAGCAAAAACAGGTATATCCTTTTCCAAAGTGCATACCTGGAAACCATGCGTTATTGCAAATTGATTATCAATTAGATTGACAGCTGCTCCACTATCTACAAAAATCTTACAAACAATGTTCTTGCTGTCTAGCGCCACCCTGGCAGGTAGGAGAAAACGGGAACTACAAGTAAACGGCAAACCTTCCATTTCCGCATCAACCTTGCCAATAGTAGCAAATGGAAAGTTTTTAGAGGGTTTTTTTATTTTTGTTTTTGTTTTATTACCCTCAGAAAACTCCATGAATCTCCTAGAGGGGCAAACATTAGCCAAATGATTTATACCCCACAACAGAAGCAAACCCTCCTCTGAGAGCTGAATCCTCTACTATCAGAGGCAAGCAAACCCAGCTGCATGGCCTCCTCCTCAGAGGGGATTGAGAGAGACTGAGACCCCTGCGCACTGAATGAGACAGCCCCACTGTCCTTGGACTGAATATGACAGGAAGGAGTAGTCGCCTCTCTCTAAGACGCCTGTCAATACAAACAGCTAGAGACATGGCAGATTCTAAGGAGGCTGGTCTCTCATGAAAAGCAAATGCATCTTTCAATCTTTCTGAAAGACCATGGCAAAATTGACTTCGGAGTGCAGCATCATTCCAACCAGTATCAGCTGCCCATCTCCGAAATTCTGAACAATATATCTCTTCGGACTGTTTACCCTGGCATAAAAGACGCAGTTTAGATTCAGTCAGAGCAATACGATCCGGGTCATCATATATCTGCCCTAGGGCTACAAAAAATTCCTCCACCGATCGGAGGGGCCGTGCCTCCACCGGCAGCGAAAAAGCCCAAGACTGAGCGTTATCCCTGAGCAGCGAGATGATGATCCTTACCCTCTGCTCCTCATCACCAGAGGAATGGGGAAGTAGGCGAAAATGGAGTTTGCAAAATTCCCACTACCCCCGGAGAACGTATCCGGAAGCGAGATCTTAGGCTCGGAACAAACTCCATGAACGCCAGCAGAACCGGTCACCTGAAACTGAGACACAGTTTTACGGAGATTTGCTACCTCCAGCGACAGACCTTGCATGCGGTCAATCAAGGCTGAAACCGGATCCATGCTTAAGACGGTTATGGCGGTTTATAATGTCATGGATGGTGTTGCAGAAAGCTGGAACTTATAAATAAACATCCGACTGGCTTGATCACAAACTAAGGAGCATATGGGTGAGCCCTATAAAACCCCTAGAGCTCTCCCTGACTGCTATGCCCATGCAAAGGTCTTTATGGTAGACGATTGCATGCCCACGTACCTTATACTGTGTGACACCTGAAAACCCTATAATAGTGAGGGGACACGACCACCGGCTCCCTGCACTTAATACGGACGGAGCTAGGGTCACCTAGAATCAAGCCAGCAAGGAAACACAAATAAAGGAAAAGGACTTATCTGAGGAATCAGCAGTAGCATTCTCCAGCAGTGAACAACTCATCCAGGAAGAAGTATAAACCGCAAAGTGAGGCAGTATGGGAGGGAATATAAA
The DNA here is from genome assembly GCF_905171765.1 of Bufo bufo. Classification (NCBI taxonomy): domain Eukaryota; kingdom Metazoa; phylum Chordata; class Amphibia; order Anura; family Bufonidae; genus Bufo; species Bufo bufo. The sequence goes on from NC_053398.1 coordinate 124,275,026, forward strand.
GGGAGACAATTAGTGTAAATAGGTGACAGCTGGGAGAATGAAAGGAGATGACAAAGTGAAACCAAAACAAAGAACGTCATGCAAGAGGTAGAGAAGAACGTCTAACAGACCTTCTCACAGAACTGGCGGTGACAGGAGGTAAGTATAATCCTTTCAGTAGGGGAGACAGGCTGCCAATACCTGTGATGTATTCCCAGAAAACCTGTTTAAGGTCAGGACTTTAACTTGACCATGCTAAAGTTTTAACTTTATTATTTTGAACCATTCTCCGTGGTTCTGCATGACTCATGTTTTCTTGAGTCAGATGTCCTAACATTTTACTTTAGAATTTTCTGGTATGATTCCAAATTAATTGTTCCATCAATGATTGGCATGCTGTCCTGACCCAGTAGCAGTAAAACAAGCCGAAACCATTATGCTACCACTACCGTGTTTCACAAATGGGATGAGTTTTTTTAATGCTTGAATGCACATTTTAGACACCGGTCTTAATATCTGGAGGTGAATCCGCCGGAGTCCACCGCTGCTTCTTAGTTGCATAAAAAATGGTAAATGAGACCGGCATACAGGCCTGTCCCCTTCCCCACCATGACCACTTTTTTAGACCTGGCGTGAGTGCACTATTTGGACCTTTACACCGCAATCTGTGCCAAAAATACGCCTAATATAGGAGTATATCTGGTTAGTAAATGACCCCCGCAATGTTTTGAATTTAAACAAGAAAAAAGTTCTATTTTGGTCTTATCTATCTACAAAAATTGTTCCAGTAACCTTCTGGTAATTTTTAGCAAACTGCAGATGGGCAGCAATGTTCTTTTTGTGGAACAGTTTCACCCCACAAGATTTTTTTTCTTTTTCCATTTTCCAGAACAAGATATTTTAAATTAAATGGAGCCATTAAAAAAAATATAACTTGTCCTGCATAAAGTGAGCCTATCTACTATTATGTGAACAAGAAAATTTAAAAAGTTGTGGCTCTTGGTAGGCGGGGAGGGAAAAAAAACGAAAATGCAAAACAAAAAAATTTGCAGGTCCATAAGTGGTTAAAATGGTTTTTTTTCTTTCTTGTTTCAGAGATTTTTATTAAAGATGAATTCATGTTAGTGGTGAGTTGTTCTTTTATGTCCTTTAACTTTGTTTTTATGCGGGTTGACCATTTACGCTGTTCACCTATTTGCACCTCAGCATCTATATAAACTTTCTGTCCCTGTGCATGTTTTACTCTTGGTTTTGTCCTCAAATTAAACATTTGTTATCATTTCAATTGATTTTGGGAAGGTCAATTAATTCACTGCAGGCATTCACATCATTATTATTATTTTTTTTTAACAAGGAATGTTACTTAATACATTATGATTTTCATGCAGCTGTGTTTTATGCAGGTATTCAGAAGTCTGCTAATACGCTACTTAGCAAATATGTTGTTTTATTTCTAATGTACCCTAAATCAACCACAGAGATGTCTCTGCACTGCAGTATCCTCATAACATTTAATTGTACTGTTTCCTTCTCTTCCATGGAACAGGAGGCTTAGAGACCCCAATAGGAGAAGGGAGTGTGAATATAATGGCAAGTGTTGATCAAGCATAATGCTTGGGTGCTCGGGGGCTCGGGCTGAACACATTGGGATGATTATAATGTAAGTCAATGGGAGAACCCGAGCAATAAACCAGGCACCCCCTGCTCTGAAGAGGGGAAGGTGCCTGGTTCATAAGAAAAGGTCAAAAATTAATGGAAACACCACCAAAATGGTTCGGGAACAGCATGGGGAGGATGTCTGGATGCATCTTGGACTCCCAGGTCACTGCTGGAAACGATGTTGTCTGAGTAGTACGCCACTTTTACTGACTGACAATACTATGCACAAAACAAAAGATAAAATCGATTTTAGAGGAAACATTGTTAGGAAACATTCTTTCCTGTATTTTTACTTGTATATAAAGTGCAAGTGCTGCCAATAATTACAAGGCAGAGGCACTCCGATACAACCTGTATATCACATAAAGGAGGGTCTCATTCACATTGTGGTACAATTGTTCATGTAGTGGGACTAATACACTCATAAAGCATATGCAATAATTGAAAGAGTTGCCAAAAATTAAAAGCAACCGGCACTCCAATACACCCTTTGTTACACATAAAGGAGGGCATCATACACAGCCTTGAAAAATTATGATTGACAGCCTGCTGGTGACCCTCAAAAACATTTGGAGCAAGGGCCTGCTGGTGACCCTCTAAAACATTAGGGGCGAGGGCCTGCTGATCAGACCATCTAAAACATTATGGTCGAGGGCCTGCTGCCACTTTGGTGACTGTAGATAACCTGGGGCCTGTCTGCGCTATCAACTTTCGATGTTATTTTCAGCGCAAAGGATGGTGACCATGGGTAACGGGGGGAATCATGGTTCAATTCCAGAGAGGGAGCCTTAGAAACATCTACGGCTACCACATCCAAGAAAGGCAGCATGTGTGCAAATTACCTATTAGGTATAATTAGGTGAGGGCCTGCAGGTGAGCTGATTCTGTAAAAGATTTTAGGTGTGGGCCTGCTGGTGAGCTGACCCTGTAAAAGATTGTAGAGGAAGGCCTGCTGTCGAGCTGATCCTGTAAAAAAATTATATGCGAGGGCCTACTGTGAAGCTGACCGTGTAAAAGATTTTAGGTGCGGGCCAAGTGGTGATCTGACCATGTAAATGATTTTAGATGCCGGCCTGCTAATGAGCTGAACCTCTAAAAGGTTGTAGGTGAGGGCCTGCAGGTGAGCTGAATCTCTAAAACATTATATGCAAGGGCCTGCAGGTTATCTGACCCTCTAAAAAATTATATGCGAGGGCCTACTGCTGAGCTGACCCTCTAAAACATTATGGTTGAGTGCCTGCTGCTGAGCCAACCATTGAAAAAATTATGGGAGAGTGCCTGCTGATTAGCTAACTATTGAAAAAAATTACAGTGTTCAAAGCAGGGTGGGTCGCCTACTTCAGCTAGGAATAATGGAATAGGACTCTGGTTCTATTTTGTTGGTTTTTGGAACTGGAGCCATGGTTAAAAGGGACTGCCGGGGGCATCCATATTGCGCTGAATTCTTGGACCGGCGTAAGAAGAACCAAAGCGAAAGCATTTGGCAAGAATGTTATCATTAATCAAAAACGAAAGCCGGAGGTTCGAGGATGTTTGGATACCGTCGTAGTTCCGACCATAAACGATGACAACCTACGACCCGCCGAGCTGCTACTGGGAAACCAAAGTCTTTGGGTTCAGGAGCAAGTATGGTTGCAAAGCTGACAAAGTACACTGTATGTCACAGAAAAGTTTTTGAAGTGCACACGTTACACTGCAGATGTTGCCCTGGTAAGGTCACTGTCAGAAGCGGACACCGTCTAGGGAAAAATTACATTGTATGTCACAGATAAATTTTGGAAGCGCACACGTTACACTACAGATTTGGCCCTGGTAAGGTCACTGTCCGCATCGGACACCGTTTACGGAAAAAGTGCACTGGATGTCACTGATATTTTAGGGATGCGCACACTTTAAACAGGAGATGTGGTGCAGATAATTTAACTGTCTGCAGCGGACACCGTCTACGGAAAAAGTGCACTGGATGTCACTGATATTTTAGGGATGCACACACTTTACACAGGAGATGTGGCGCGGATAATTTAACTGTCCACAGCGGACACCGTCTACAGAAAAAGTGTGCAGAGCATCGAGATGCTCGAGCCAAACAGGTGTTCGGCCGAGCATGCTCGATCATCACTAATAACGACAATGAAAAATAATACACTGCTCAAAAAAATAAAGGGAACACTTAAACAACACAATGTAACTCCAAGTCAATCACACTTCTGTGAAATCAAACTGTCCACTTAGGAAGCAACACTGAGTGACAATCAATTTCACATGCTGTTGTGCAAATGGGATAGACAACAGGTGGAAATTATAGGCAATTAGCAAGACATCTCCAATAAAGTAGTGGTTCTGCAGGTGGTGACCACAGACCACTTCTCAGTTCCTATGTTTCCTGGCTGATGTTTTGGTCACTTTTGAATGCTGGCGGTGCTTTCACTCTAGTGGTAGCATGAGACGGAGTCTACAACCCACACAAGTGGCTCAGGTAGTGCAGCTTATCCAGGATGGCACATCAATGCGAGCTGTGGCAAGAAGATTTGCTGTGTCTGTCAGCGTAGTGTCCAGAGCATGGAGGCGCTACCAGGAGACAGGCCAGTACATCAGGAGACATGCAGGACAGCTACCTCCGCCTTTGTGCAAGGAGGAACAGGAGGATCACTGCCAGAGCCCTGCAAAATGACCTCCAGCAGGCCACAAATGTGCATGTGTCTGCTCAAACGGTCAGAATAAGACTCCATGAGGGTGATATGAGGGCCCGACGTCCACAGGTGGGGGTTGTGCTTACAGCCCAACACCGTGCAGGACGTTTGGCATTTGCCAGAGAGCACCAAGATTGGCAAATTCGCCACTGGCACCCTTTGCTCTTCACAGATGAAAGCAGGTTCACACTGAGCACATGTGACAGACGTGACAGAGTCTGGAGACGCCGTGGAGAACGTTCTGCTGCCTACAACATCCTCCAGCATGACCGGTTTGGCATTGGGTCAGTAATGGTGTGGGGTGGGATTTCTTTGGAGGGCCGCACAGCCCTCCATGTGCTCGCCAGAGGTAGCCTGACTGCCATTAGGTACCGAGATGAGATCCTCAGACCCCTTGTGAGACAATATGCTGGTGCGGTTGGCCCTGGTTTCCTCCTAATGCAAGACAATGCTAGACCTCATGTGGCTGAAGTGTGTCAGCAGTTCCTGCAAGACGAAGGCATTGATGCTATGGACTGGCCCGCCCGTTCCCCAGACCTTAATCCAATTGAGCACATCTGGGACATCATGTCTCGCTCTATCCACCAACGTCACGTTGCACCACAGACTGTCCAGGAGTTGGCAGATTCTTTAGTCCAGGTCTGGGAGGAGATCCCTCAGGAGACCATCCGCCACCTCATCAGGAGCATGCACAGGCGTTGTAGGGAGGTCATACAGGCACATGGAGGCCACACACACTACTGAGCCTCATTTTGACTTGTTTTAAGGACATTACATCAAAGTTGGATCAGCCTGTAGTGTGTTTTTCCACTTTAATTTTGAGTTTGACTCCAAATCCAGACCTCCATGGGTTGAAAAATTTGATTTCCATTTTTGTGTGATTTTGTTGTCAGCACATTCAACTATGTAAAGAACAAAGTATTTCAGAAGAATATTTAATTAATTCAGATCTAGGATGTGTTATTTTTGTGTTCCCTTTATTTTTTTGAGCAGTGTATGTTTATATAGTGCTATATAGTTACCACACTGGTATTTGTTGACTTACCCTGCAGTGATGACATCATACACATCCACGTGACCACTGCAGTCAATCACTGGCCTCAGCGGTGATACTTCCATGTATGCCAATAAACGGCAGCAGCAGTCACTAGGAATGTACAGCACGCAGTGAGCAGTAAGCAAAGCCTGCCAGGGCACACCTGAGAGTCAGCTCAGGATCGGTGGGGGATCTAACAGGTGACAATTTTTTTTTTTTTTTTTTTTTTCATTGTATCCGATTTCTCACTTAAAGGATATATTTTATACTCCTGGAAACCCCCATTTAATTGGTGTTGCTGTACATACATTTTCAATTGCTTAGTTAATTATCACTTCCACAAAGACAAAGGATTACATTAAACACCACACATGAACCCTGTGTACAGTGCTTTGGGCTAATTGCCATTCCTAATTATCCCATTTGATAGTTACACACAGAAGTTCTTTTACCTGACCTTTTAAACAACACACATACCCTTTAGAGAATGCTAAAAAGGTCAGTTTTTCTATTGACTGGCGATTGTTAAATTACATTAATTTGGTAATTAAAGAACACAAAACATTACATGTGAAGTATTCAGAATGAGACAATTTGATCAATGTCACAATAATGACTAGTTTTTCCATTTGAGATACACAATACCCATAGGCAATGATGGTCTTTACCATCATGCTAACCACAGGGCTCCGGACTATATCCCTGCCTATGGACACAGATACAGTTGAGGAAAAGAGAGAACCGCCACCAGGCACTGCGCATACTCACACGGCACGTGATGTCACACTGTCAGGTCTCACTCTACCTCTACAGCAGAGACATGCCTTAGTGGGGGGTGAGGCAGGCTGCTACACTGTCAGCCAGTACTAGTCAGAGGCAGGCATTAGTCTGCCCCAATGAATATCATATTGATTTTTATTTGGGCACAGGGGCTGGCAGGAGCACAGTACCACCACAATTTATATTTTATTGGCGCACAGGGGCAGGCTGCAGCAGCATACTACTACCAGCATATTCTCAGTATGAATTCTGGTGGTAGCATAATTCTGCCTGCCCCTGTGCCACTAAAAAATAAGAATCTTGGTGGTAGTATGCTGCAGCCAATACTAGTAGAGATGAGCGTTCTCAAAACTTCAATTTGACCGCTTCGCCGAATTTCACAAAGAAATTCTCTTTGTGATGAATTACTTCATCAGAGTAGCAGGTGCAATGGCAGCGATGATGCTGCCCCCCGTCATTGAACCCCTCAGATGCCACGTTCATAGCTGATTGTGGCATCTGAGATGACTATTGATGTCTGCCTCAGAGATGAGACATGGCTTATATAATTTGGTATAGCGGTCGGGTAGGAATGGAGAAGATGAGGAGAGAGAACATCTACATCAGAGGAGACATCAATGCCAATGTAAGAGGTATGTCGTACTGTATGTTGTGTCTAACTCAAATATGGATGGATTGAGAATTTGGCATGAGGGGGCACCATTTCATTTTTTAGATCAGGCAGCTGAAAGCTAGGATGGGTACTGGCCACAACTTTGTATGTGTGTTCTAAGGATACAGATACAGTTTTGGGCAAAGAGGGAACCGCTGCCAGGAATAGTGATCTGTCTTGATTTGCATTCCCAGATATAACTCTGCTTGGGGTTCCAGTAATGTCAACCCCACCCCTGCCTATGAGTACACATTATATAACTGCCTGTTAGCTTGAAGTCAGCTAATCGGAGTAATTTCACTGAACAAGATAATAAAAAAGGATAAAAAAAAAATGATGTCATTGTTGGACCTCACTAGGAACAGTTGAGCTTTAAAGGTGTTGTCCTAGCATAAACATTGATAGTGTCAATAGATATTCGAATTTGCAATATTTTGCAAATATTTGGTAGAACATTTGTCATATATTCGACAATTCGCAAATTCGAGATTATTTTCTTGATCGCGAAAAATCGGCAATGTAATATTCGTGAAATGCACTCAAAATACAGGCGTGGGTCACTATAGCTGCATTTTTCAAGCTGCTAGAAGTTTCCTGAGACTGGAGAAAATGGTTGGCACGGCAGAACATTACAATAGCTTTATATGCAGATAGAGTGCTCCAATGTACTGTATACGCGATTGCAAAATCGGCACCAATGATGAGAATATTTTGGCGCAATACATGCAACTTCACATTTTAACAGGTCTGACTACTTATTAGTGATTGGTGCACTAAGTATTGTCGTGAACTTGTGACATCACAGCACAATTTATGTATGGACAGCAGAACCTATCAACTACACTATATCAGGATATAACCTACACTGACTATCTCCCACTAACTATCTGTATTATATATATATAAGCTATCTAATGTAATGACACAGGAAAGCACAGAGCACACTGTTGTCTGACTCAGATCTGCAAAATACTGCATACCAGGGCTGCTAACTAGCTAACTAACTGTCTAATGTAATTAGATAAGAAATAGGATCCAGATGAAGGCACAGAGCACAGCAATGTCACTGCTCTCTCTCTCTCAGAACTGCAAAAAAACTGCAGAAAATGTCTGCTGGGGAGTTTCCTATATAGTAAGGGGTAGGCAACTTTCCTATTGGTTGCTAGGGATGTTGCTAAGCTCAGATAAAGACATTGCAGCCTTCTCATCGGCCCACAAGCAAAGAAGGAGGGTACTGTTGAAAAAAAATCTAGAATATTCAAAATTACAAATATCTATCACTATAATCTAAATATTTGCAAATTCTCGAAGTGCCGATATTCGCAAATAATATTCGCTATTCAAATATTCAAGCCCAACACTAGTCACGAACCAGCGGGTGTGAACCCACTGTGCCACGTGTCCTACCTCCTCTAAGGGTGTTGTCTAAGTGAACCCATCGTTCTTCACAGTACCCCTGATGGTGGGGATAGACTTTCCCAAGGGGAACACCAGGTCGCTACCTCTTGAAGAGGATGGCACACAAGGCAGCTGGTCCAGACTGAGCAGTAGGTACCTGAGCAAGGTACCAGAGGTACAGACATCAGTCAGCAGGCCGAGTCATAACCAGGAGCAACAGTGCAGGACCGAAAGATGAGGCAGAGGAGAAGTCAAACAAGCAATAGGTCAGGGCAGGTGGCATAGGTCAGGCAATCTTGATCAGCAACAGGAGAGTCAAGGTAGCAGAGTCCAGAAACACAAGCACGGGTTAAGAACACAAGTAGAGATATAAGCATCCTTTGCAGAACACAAGGACCTTGACACTAAAGCATCTGGGAAGGGGGATGAGCCACTTATATACGTGCAGGAGGGCTAGGATTGGGCAGCAAGGTCACATGATCTAACCCATAAAGCACAGGAAGTGACGCACGTCAGCCCTTAAGGAAGTGCTGCAGAGAACAAGTAGCAAGCATGCTGTGGCCAGGGCTGAAAGGAAACTGTGGAGTGGATCCAAGAACAAATAGTTACTACAGGGACAAAGCCCAGGACTGCAGGAATGGGGAAGCACTGGCAGCAGATCACCGCTGAACACGGCGCCTGGCACCACAGCGGTAAGCAGAGGAACAGCGGCACACAGCAGCCGCTGTTACAGATGGAATGTCCAAGTGGAGGAGCTTAACTGATGTGACCTGATTAATTATTACAAAAAAGTGGTGCTAAAAAAGCACTTTGACATTTTTTCTCCAGTTGGCACCACTTGACTTTTTTCAAGTCTACGGTATATGTTTAGCTATTGATTATACTTGAAAGGTGTTCTCCGGGATTTAAATACTGATGGCCTATCTTCAGGATAGGTTATCAATATCTAATTGCTGGTGGTCTGACTCCCGGCACCACCTCCGATCAGCTGAATGAAGAGCCCACAGCGATCTGTTAGTGGTTAGGCTTCTTCCTAGGCCATGTGACATCACGCTTATAAGTCACATAGCTTAAGGGCTGCTCAGAGGGAAGCACCTTCTTGTGAGTGGGAGAACCTACGCAGTATTTCTTTCTCCAGAGGAACTGTATTGTTACTAAACTATGAGGTGGTATCGGCAATAGACCAGCCAAAAGTTGTGGAGAGGGAACAAAAAAAAAAACTTTGTCATTTTGTCAGGGTTTTTTTTTTTTTTTTTTTTTGGGGACAGGGGGCTTTGTCTCTTCTATATACTGGGTCCCATGGAAAATTTTTGAATGCTACCTTCCCCCTGTCCCCTCAGCTACTTCCTTTCCTCCTGTGCAAACCCAACTCATGTGGCTAGTCCTGGACATAGGAGTCAAACTGTAGTATGCAGGGCCTCTGCTGCTGCGGGTGGCCGGCATTTGAGGTAATGAATACTCCTTCTGCGCTGCCTGATTGCTGTCTCTTCCAAGGGACGCCTGATGGTACCGGCTGCTCTTGCTGCTACGATAGTAGGTACGTCCCTACCACTGGAAATAGACACAATTATAGCAACAATAACAAAAGAATATTCTTTATCTTAATATCCAATGCACAAGATTCTCACCTAATATTTATTCAGTGTTTTTTAAGACTCTGATTAAAACTGCTATTGTACAATGTTTATATTTGGACTCAAGATGCACTTAAGATATTTGTGATAACAAATCTCAGATGTTACCTCAGTTAACATAACATTAATACATAATGGATGTTTTTAAATAGGAGAAAACACAATGGAGAGAGAAAACACAGCAAAACTAAATAAATGAATAAATAAATAAATAAATAAAAAAACAGTCTAGCCGTTGCCACTTTGCTAAGATATCCAGGATAGTTTTTAATTCAAATGAAATACTAATGAAGATGAATTTGCTTCTCCTCTACTGAAGATTTTGGACTCAGTCCCTGCTTTCACAGCTGAAACTAGACGCCAAGATTGTGTCACAAGATAGACATCCGAGGAGCAGGCACTTCGTTTGGTAATTATCTGGATTAATTTAATGAATTTATTCTCATTAGACTTTTCGAATCACACCGCTAGAAAATTGTGGGAAAATGTACATCAACAACATGCTGATATCATTAAGCAACAGAGAACCCAAAATGATCTTCTTTCTTTAGATTTTAAACACTTAAAAAAAAAATGTTTGCATCATATAATTATTAAATGGGATTCAGTACAGATCATTAAATTTTATATTTAGATATATATATATATATTTTTTATATATTTTTTTACTATAAATTTTATTTCAAAGGGCTTAAGGAAGTTCTTGCTTGTACAGTTGAGATATTGCAATGACTATAATTGTAAACACATTCATTTTTTTATAAAAAAAAAAAAAGTAGGAAAACATAATAAAAGAATTATCCACTTTTTTTTTTATTTCTTAATGTGATTAAGCATTTTAACAGTGAAAATGCAGAAAATATTCCTACCAGACCAGTCTTTTGTTCCCAGCTCTCCCCGTTCTAATTAGGGCTCATGCACACAATGTATGTATTTTGCGGTCCGAAAAAAAAGGGATCCGCTAAAAATACGGATGATGTCCGTGTCTATTCCGTATTTTGCGGAATAATAGAACTGGCCCCTAATAGAACAGTTCTATCCTTATCTGTAATGCAGACAATAATAGGACATGTTTTATTTTTTTTGCGGAACGGACATCCGAAAATTGAATGCACAAGGAGTAACCCTTTTTTTTTGCGGACCCATTGAAATACGGTCCGGAAAAAAAAACTAAATGGACACCCCGAAATAAAATACATTTGTGTGCATGACCCCTTAGGCTGTGGGTCGTATATTTGACACATGATACTAGCCTGGTTACAACCTATGTTGTACCTGGTTTGCCCCTGCGCAGTCAGGTGACCTCGGGCACTGACTGCTCACAGCACCCAAGGCTTCCTGACTGCACAGGCGCGACCCACGTACAGCACAGCAGCAACAAGAGGATACTTGCTGTCCTGCCTAGTCTGTATTTAAGTCATCCTAGCTCTCTCATCGTGTCTATAATAATAATCTGGCTAGTTTCTTAAATAGTCTACCCAGTTTTTTATATGATCATAGGCTGGTTGAGGTGCTGTACATTATATATTGCTGCAGGACCCCACAAATTTCAAAGTAAGGCAACTTCTTCAAACAGAATCCTCCAATTCTTCAAAAGCAGGCAAACCACCAGGTTTAAAATACCTTTCTCCCACCCCTGTTCTCATAAGTGCAGGTGGGATATAGGCATTTCACAGAAATATACCGTCTTGTAATTCCTCCGTATTTCCTCTTTCCTCCTGCTTCCTATAAGGTATTTGGGATAGCTCCCATAGTAAAGCACCATCATCCAAATCGGTATAACAGTATTTATTATACTAATATGCGGTAATAAAAGTCTATGCAGTTTAAAACAAATCACAGCTCAATGCTCCAAGCTTCATCAGGGACGTAACCTTACATTCTGACCAACATCCTTAAATGCTTATTTTTTTCAGTACTAAAACACAAAAAAAAAATACCCAAATGTAGTATCGCTGTAGTCATACTGACCTGAAGAATGAAGAGCACAAGTCAGTTTTACTGTATATTGAACACCATAAAAACAAAACTCATATAACTGTGGCGGAATTCAATTTTTTTCTAATTCCCCCACATTTGGAGATTTTTGCCAGCTTTCCACTACATCATTTGCAAGATTTAACGGTGCCATTAGAAAGTGCAACTTGTCCCACAAAGGTAAAAGTCCTCATAAGGCTAGGTGAATTGAAAAATAAAAAAGTTATGGCAGGGAGTAAAAAAAAACGGAAACACAAAAATGGCAAATAACTGTCAGGAAGGGGTTAAATGAATAAAATAGACATTTTTGAAGGAAATAGACATTTTCCTTAATCTTTTTCCAGAAAACGGTATAACAATCTGGTCAGCTCCTCCTGCTCTATAAAGCCCTGCTAGCAAAGTGCGCTGCCTATTTGTGGTGACAGGTCATTGTAAAAAAAATATATAAATAAAATTGCAATAAACTAATAAAATAAGGGCCCTTTTATTCTTCTCCTACTAAAATAGTAACCTTGGTATCATCCCAAAACAGATTTCTAATATCAAATGTCACAGGCGTTGATAAAAATCTAGTACAGCAGCTCGTACCATTCAGCTTAATTTGCCAGAAGTCCCAAATATTCTCATAATGAGCATTAAACACATGGAATGTTTTAGGAGGAAAATGCCTATGAGTCCCATTTACTAATTCAGCTTACTCGTAAAGCAATTATCCTATGTGCAAGACAGTAAAGGGGCAACAACAATTTATAGCATCTTATTATTTTACCGCTCAGACATTCATGGTGCTGTGGAGAGCGTCCTGGTACGCTGAATCCTAGTACGAGGCACAGCAGGGGGACGGCTTGGACCAATCTATTGCTGCACTTTGAGATCTGGCTATTGGATTCTCTAGGCTGCTGATTAGGTTGAATGTTAAAATCACAATATGAATGTGTTTCCTGGGCTCAATATGGCCATCTCTCGGGGACGGGAGGCAAAATGAAACACACTTGCACCATTTAATGAGCTCATAGACCAAATTAACTGTATCAGAAGGAATTGGAGTCTGCTGTAAGTCTTTTTGGCATATTTATTATTATATCTTAGTCTGAATGTTTTCTGAGCATTTTCTACAGTAAATGTGACAATGTGTGCAAATTACCATTTTCTCAAATCTAGTCTTTGTAGGGGTTAAAGGGATTTTAAAATACTTTATAACTGATGACCTATCCTCTGGATAAGTCATCAGGAACTGATCGGTGGGGGTGTGGACCCCAACCAGACACTGGTGCTCCTGTGAGCACTGTAGCCTCCTCATAGTATACCAAGCACAGCGCCGTACATTGTATAGTGGCAGTGTTTGGTATCACCGCTCAGCCCCATTCACTTCAATGAGCTGCACTGTGTCTAGACCATGAGACCGATAACGTGACTTTACTGGCCTATGGTAAGCTGCAAGAAGGCTGTGGTGCTTACAGGAGGTCCTTTGATTTTTCAAAAAGCTGATCAATGCAGGTTCCAGGTGTGAGACCCCAACTGATCAGGTACTGATGACCTATCCAGAATTAAAAAGTGTTGGAATACCTCTTTAAGGACATGGGTCTATTACAACTCTGCAAGTCTGGAGTTGTAATGCAGCACCTCCAAGGTAAACTTTTGCAAAACTCTGATTTTACACAGAAGGTTCATTTTTATTCTGTCTATAATATCAAAATAAAAAAATAACATGCTGAATTGGATGTCGTATTATCAAGCAGGGACTCTGTGTGCCAACATAGATCCTGAAAAGCAGATTTACAGTGTGTGAGACTTAAGGAATCTACTGCAATCTGCCCAGGATCTTGTCAGCAAACAGTGTCGGTCTGGACCATAAGAATTCTGCAAGATCCTGATCCTAGGCTGTGGCGAGTTAATATATCCGTAAAGGGGTTATCCAGGTTCAGAGCTACACCCAGACACATCCTCATTTTCACCCAGGCAGGCCCTCTGGTTCTCTCTTTGCACTGTGTGATATAGCTCAGGGCAATGGAGACAAGGGTCTGCCTGGGTGAAAATGAGGATATGTCAGGATAACCCCCTTAACACGACAAGGCTCATATGGTCATCTGTTCTACTTGGAGCTTACAGACAGTAATTTACCACTAGTGATGTACGGCAGGGGCAATATTTGAATTCGCAATATTTTGTGAATATTTGGGCAAATATTCGTCATATATTTGCGAATTCGCAAATTTGCGATCTCTAGTCATTATTTTCTTGATTGCAAAAATCGGCAATCGGAAAATTTGCAATACGAAAATTTGCGATCAACACTACTCCTAAAGTTAAAGATATTGCAGCCTTTTCATTGGCCCACAAGCAAGAAGCAGTGAGGGATCATGGGCACTGATGAAAAAAAAAATCTAGAATATTCAAGATTACGAAGATATAGCACTATATTCTAGATATTCACAAATTCTCAAAGTGCCAATATTGGCGATAAAAATTTGCAATTGGAATATTCGCGATCAACACTATTTACCACTAGAACAATGAAATTGAAAGTGAATAAGCACATGTTCTGTATTTTTGATTGATGGTGGGACCTTAGAACATTCACTTTGGTGGGCCCAAGGATACCCAGTCTGACACTGACAGCAAGTCTTCAAGTCCTTTGCAGTGCTACCACAGGAAAAAATGAAGTATAATGTAAAGACTTGCTGTGTCCTTGATAGAGAGAAAAAAAGCTCTTTCCACCTACTCATCTCTCTAATAGATAAGGATTGGAAGATCACCAATAATAACCTATAATTATCTAGTTTAGGAAGAGTCTGCTGACAACACTGGATAGGAGAGGGCTAAAGCAATTTAAACAAGTCTACATTATTAAAAATTCTATTTGTATAACCAAAGGTGCTCCCATACACATTATGGGGGTGGGTCCAGCAGACAATGAAATGTGTATGGGGAACTCCATACTCTCCCCAACAGTTGATGTTAGGTGAGAGAAGAATCAGGCAAAATTAATATTTGCCTGATCCTTTAGTTCTCCCAGGAGATACGCTACCACCAGAAGTGTCTGGAAACAACTTTCTCCCCTCTCCCCATTAAATACACATACATTTTCAGTGAAGCCGGACGTGTATGTGGGAGCCAGGAGACAGTAAGGAGAGAGCTGTCTCTTAATCCAGCCAAGAGCTATTGAATGGGTCTAGCTGTGTCAAGGGAAAAAGTTGTAATCCTCTTCGGGTTTCAGTCACAAAAGTCCCATCTGTGGTCCATTCATAAACATTATCACAGGCTGCCAACCACTGAATGCTGTCCAATCTCTCTCTTCTGTTCTTAAATGTTAGTTTTAGTATCCATTCAGAAAACCGTCAAAGCTGTAACTCAGATTTAAAGGAGAAGGTTTGGGGAGTGTCCATGCAGACTCTTGGAGATTACACATGGAGGAACCACCCATGGGAAACTTGTGAGGATAGAACCAGAAGAATTTAAACTTGTTTCACTTGGGTGTGCCAGAAACATATAGTAGAACACAAATACAAAATCAAAGCAAAAATGATTATCAGTGTTTTTGTGTAATTCTTTTTTAGGAATTCAATTAGAGATTAGCAAATTGATATGTCACACTCTCAATTCCACCTGAATTTTGAAAAAATTCTGATTTGATAGAATCATAATTTCTTCAGATTCAGTTGCATAGAAGTTTGAGAGAGAGAGAGAGAGAGATTTTCCAGGCATTTAAAGCACTTTAGATTTGTGTAGACTCAATTCGAACCCAAATCTCAGACAAGTCGGACAAACACAAATTTTAGGAAATTTGTTCATGTCTAAATTCAATGTGATCTGACCTTATTTGACCTTAAAGCAGCCTGCCTTGTCAGCTGTACAGATATTTTTTTTACCCACTTTAATTTGGTAACCCACTCTATTTTTGACAATCGTACTGCCTCTGCACCGTATTCCTCTATCAGAAATTTCCTATTTCATTGTTATGCAGAATACCAAAAGAAAACATGGTCTGGTCTCCTCCAAGTGATCAATCACTTAGCTGCTCAGTTATCTGACTCGACACATCACTTAACCAGGCTTCCACATCTATTCCTCCTTTCCAATTAGGAGTGTGAAAGAACCTCAGCGAATAATGCCTAACAATGCAACAGAGATAATTTCAAGAAGCCGCTGCATTCTTAGAACTCGAAATGTGCTTCAGACAGTTAAAATATACATATGCCCTCAACCTACTGTATGGTAATTGCCAGATACAGAAAAAATTTTTAATAGTAGGGAAATCTATTAAAAAATCTATTTTAATAGTAGGGAAATCTATACTTTTGTAAAGTATTTTATCATCCATGATGGCACTGAGCTTTATAAACCTGTGGATGAAATGTATGCACTTTTATACACTTATTTACATATTCCTATATTTTAGTAGAGTCCCCAAGGGTGTATTCATAGTGAAAGCAAAGGTAACAGTGGCACTGAGGCACATGTATTTGAATAGGTCAAAAGATTGGTGTGCTGCATAAGAAGACATCAGTAATTTAAGCAGGTAGGTAGCTATTCCTGCTAAGGAAGGTAGAATGGAGTGACACTCTTGTCCTGGTTGTGTGGGTGCTGGGGTTGTGGGTTCCTAGCCCTCTATAGAATCAATATAGAAACTTCAGCACTCCAGTGAATATGGTGGTTGCCAGTGGAGAATTAGTGATGAGTAGCATAGGCAATATTCATTTTCGCGATATTTCGCACATTTTATGCCCAATATTCACCATAAATTCGCAAATTCTAGAATTTCTGATCTCCAGTCCTTTTTTTCTTGATTGCGAAAATTGTCAATGTAATATGTGAGCATTGTGTGCGCAATACAGACGTGGCTCACTTTTGCTACATTTTTCAAGCTGCTAGAAGTTTCCTGAGACTGGAGAAAATGGTCGGCAGCAACTTTCGTGACTATGAGGAAGAACTCCTTATCACTGTAAGTAATTTTGCATTACAGCACAGTTTTTTATTACATTTTGCATGCATGGCAGAACAATAGCTTTATATGCAGATGGCGTGCTCCAATATATTTGCGATTGCGCAAATCGGCACTAATCCCTATCATAGCACAGTAATTCCTATCACACTAACACCCTACACCCAGCTACACTGTATCACTATCTAACCTACACTCACTATCTCCCTCTAACTATCTGTATTATATTTATAAGCTAACTATCTAATGTAATTAACTTAGCAAAGCAAAGAGCACAGCAATGACACCGCTCTCTCTATCAGAACTGCAAAAAACTGCAGAAAATGTCTGCTATGGGATTTTCTTATATAGTAAGGGGTAGGCAACTTTCCTATTGGTTGCTAGGGATGTTGCTAAGCTCAGACAAAGATATTGCAGCCTTCTCATTGGCCCACAAGCAAGAAGCAGTGATTGTACTGATGAAAGAAAATCTATATTCACGATTACTAAGATATAGCAGTATATTATAGATCTTCACAAATTCTGGAAGTGCCAATATTCGCGATAAAAATTTGTGATTAGAATATTCGCAATCAACACTATGGAGAATTAGGAGAAAGCATGGAGGATGTGTTGAACTGGTAGACATGTATATCCACATCCTCCAGCTCAACACATCCTCCATGCTTTCTCCTAATTCTCCACTGGCAACTTGTGTTTGCATTCACTGGATACATTCACTAGAGTGCTGAAGTTTCTAGATTGATATTCCTGCTAAGGAGTCATCCTTGGGGATACATTTTGGTGTTCAATACTAGCATCTTTTCTCTCATATCACTTACAGCAGTATATCATATTTAGTGATGAGCAAAGTATCTAAACATTCGATTTGGCTGCTTCATCAAATTTTACCCCCAAAATTTTATGGGGACGAATTACTTTGCCACAAAGAGCATTTCATTGTGAGTAGTGGGTGCAATGACAGGGAGCAGCGATTGCGCTGCTCCCCATCATTGTACCCCTCAGATGCTGCGTTCATAGCTGATCGCAGCGTCTGACAGCAATAACACAGTGTAGAATTACCTGTGAAGCCGAATTTCCTTGTGCTTTGTGGTAGCAAAGAAACGTACTTACCTCATCAATTTAATCGCAATGAGTTGGCTTCCACCATCTTGATTGAACATCTTTCACGAAGTCCTGTGCTCGGTAACGTGTGATGTCACTACAACTGCCGACGTTATCACGTCATCACGGGTTGCGTGAGATTTCACACGAGAACTTCAATCAAGATGGCAACGACTGACTCGTTGCGATCAAACAGATGAACTAAGTATAGGGGGAGATAGGGGGAGATAGTCAGTGTAGGTTAGATTGATCAATAGAGTAACAGGTTCTGCTGTCCATACATACATGCTACAGAAAAAGTGATGTGACGTTACACAAGTTGCACGTATTGCGAAAAAATATGTGCATCATTGTGCATCATTTATTGCCGAAAATTCGCAAGTGCAAATATATTGGAGCACTCTATCTGAAAATAAAGCTATTCTAATGTTCTGCCGTGCCAACCATTTACTCCAGTCTCAGGAAACTTATACCAGCTTGAAAAATGTAGCATAAGTGACCCACGTCTGTATTTCACGCGCATTACGCAAATATTACATTGCCGATTTTCGCAATCAAGAATATAATCATGAATTCTCGAATTTGCGAATATATGACGAATATTCTACAAAATATTCGCGAAATATAGAGAATTCGAATACTGCCCTTGCCGCTCATCACTAGTTGTTATGAAAACCTGGGGTAAAACTGTGTGTATAGCAGTTTGGATTTGAAGAGAAAGACTTGCAGGCTTCTATTGGCTAATGCAGGTGATTTTTTTTGGGAATATCTCAGGAACGGTACGTCCTAGAGAGCCTTCCCTGACACCTGATGTACATGTGTGCCAAATTTTGTGAAGATCGGTTCAGTCATTTGGTCGCGCATTAAGAACAAACAGACAGACAGAGAGACAAAAACTCATTTTTATATACAGTCAGGTCCATAAATATTGGGACATTGACACAATTCTAAGATTTTTGGCTCTATACACCACCACAATGGATTTGAAATTAAACAAACAAGATGTGCTTTAACTGCAGACTGAGGGTATTTACATCCAAATCAGGTGAACGATGTAGAAATTACAACAGTTTGCATATGTGCCTCCCACTTGTTAAGAGACCAAAAGTAATGGGACAGAATAATAATCATAAATCAAACTTTCACTTTTTAATAATTGGTTGCAAGTCAATTACAGCCTGAAGTCTGGAACGCATAGACATCACCAGACACTCTACTGACGCCAGGCCTCTACTGCAACTGTCTTGGGGCTTGTTCTTGGGGCATTTTCCCTTCATTTTTGTCTTCAGCAAGTGAAATGCATGCTCAATCGGATTCAGGTCAGGTGATTGACTTGGCCATTGCATAACATTCCACTTCTTTCCCTTAAAAAACTCTTTGGTTGCTTTTGCAGAATGCTTTGGGTCATTGTCCATCTTCACTGTAAAGCGCCGTCCAATGAGTTCTGAAGCATTTGGCTGAATATGAGCAGATAATATTGCCCGAAACACTTCAGAATTCATCCTGCTGCTTCTGTCAGCAGTCACATCATCAATAAATACAAGAGAACCAGTTCCATTGGCATCCATACATGCCCACGACATGACACTACCACCACCATGCTTCACTGATGAGGTGGTATGCTTAGGATCATGAGCAATTCATTTCCTTCTCCATACTCTTCTCTTCCCATCACTCTGGTACAAGTTGATCTTGGTCTCATCTGTCCATAGGATGTGGCTCCAGAACTGTGAAGGCTTTTTTAGATGTCGTTTGGCAAACTCTAATCTGGCCTTCCTGTTTTTGAGGCTTACCAATGGTTTACATCTTGTGGCGAACCCACTGTATTCACTCTGGTGAAGTCTTCTCTTGATTTTTGACTTTGACACATATACACCTACCTCCTGGAGAGTGTTCTTGATCTAGCCAACTGTTGTCAAGGGTGTTTTCTTCACCAGGGAAAGAATTTTTCGCTCATCCACCACAGTTGTTTTCCGTGGTCTTCCGGGTCTTTTGGTGTTGATGAGCTCACCGGTGCGTTTCTTCTTTTTAAGAATGTTTCAAACAGTTGTTTTGGCCACGCCTAATGTTTTTGCTATCTCTCTGATGGGTTTGTTTTGTTTTTTCAGCCTAATGATGGCTTGCTTTACTGTTAGTGACAGCTCTTTGGATCTCATCTTGAGAGTTGACAGCAACAGATTCCAAATGCAAATCGCTGAGAAGCCAATTGTCCCATTACTTTTGGCCCCTTAACAAGTGGGAGGTACATATGCCAACTGTTGTAATTCCTACACCGTTCACCTGATTTGGATGTAAATACCCTCAAACTAAAGCTGACAGTCTGCCATTAAAGCACAGCTAGTTTGTTTCATTTCAAATCCATTGCGGTGGTGTATAGAGCCAAAAATCTTAGAATCGTGTTGATGTCCCAATATTTATGGACGTGATTGTATATAAGAGACTAGCAGAAGGACCCGGCTTCGCACGGGTATATATTCATATCAACAGTATTCCCCATAACAGTGACCTCTACAGTACCCGCCCCTTTAATAATGACCTCCACAGTGCCCGCCCCTTTAACCTTTTCAGGACCGGAGGTTTATTTATTTTTTTTGTTTTCGTTTTGCGCTCCCTGCCTTCCCAGAGCCATAACTTTTTTATTTGTCTGTTCACATAGCCATATGAGGGCTTGTTTTTTGCGGGACAAGTTGTACTTTTCAACGCCACCATTTCATATTGCATATGATGTAGTGGGAAGTGGGAAAAAAATTCCAAATGGATTGAAATTGCAAAAAAAAAAAAAAAGAGATTCCACCAGTTTTACATTATTATTTTTTTTTATTACGATGTTTGATGTACGATAAAACTGATCAGTTACTTTTATTCTTCAGGTCAGTGCGAATCCGGCGATACCTTATATGTATAGTTTTTCTTGCGTTTTGATAGTGAATTTTTTTTTTTAAAGTGGGAAAAAATCTGTTTTCTTTTTTTGTCACCATATTTTGACCCCTATAATTTTTTTGTTATTATGTGTACGGAGCTGAATGGGGGCTCATTTTTTTGTGGAACAATCTGAACTTTTCATTGATACCATCCTGGGGTGTGTACAACTTTTTCATCCCTTTAAAAAAAAAAAATTATAGAAAATGAAGCGACCAAAAATGGCGAATCAGCCATTTGGACGCTTTTTTTCAGTTTTTCTGTTTGCCGTATGGTGAAAATGTTTGAATATTTTTATACTATGGGCGTTTTCGCACATTGCGACACCCATGATGTGTATTTATATTATTTTTTTAGTTCTTTTATTTTATTTTGGGAAAAGGGGGGTGATTTGAATTTTTATGTTTTTTTTATTTATTTATTTTTTTAAACTTATTTTTTTTTCTTTTACACTTTTTTATAGTTTCCATAGGGAACTATAACATGCACTCATCTGATTGCTATTATCATAGACTTCAATGCACTTGCATTGAAGTCTATGATGATTTCACTACTTTCCTATGGAACCCTATTTCAGGCAAGAGCTCCATAGGAAATACTATGCAGCAGCCTTGTGTCATTCAAACACGGGCTGCTGCATACATGCTCTGGCTTCTCAGATCGCCACACGGGGGAGCTGGAGCACAACCGAAACTGCACACTTTCTGTTTCAGCGCGCTCAGATGCCATGGTCAGGATTGACCATGGCATCTGAGAGGTTAAATGTCCACGATCGGCATTACTGCCAGTTGTGGACATGAGACACAGGTGTCTGCTAAAAGAAGCAGGAGGCCACCTGCGGCTATGGCGCCCACTGCGGGTGCCATATTTAAACAGTGCTGGGCGTGAAAGGGTTAACAGTGATCTCCACAGTGTCCGCCCCTTTAACAGTGACCTCCACAGTACCCGCCCCTTTAACAGTGACCTCCACATTGCCCGTCCCTTTAATAGTGACCTCCACAGTGCCCATTCCTATAACAGTGACCTCTGCACTGCCTGCCCCTTTAACAGTGACCTCCACAGTGCCCGCCCCTTTAGCAGTGACCTCTTCATTGCCTGTCCCTTTAAAGGGAACCTGTCACCGGGATTTTGTGTATAGAGCTGAGGACATGGGTTGCTAGATGGCCGCTAGCACATCCGCAATATCCAGTCCCCATAGCTCTGTGTGCTTTTATTGTGTAAAAAAACATATGATACATGTGCAAATTAACCTGAGATCAGTCAGAGCTTGAAAATATGACTCTTCTCTGGTCACACAAGTAAGATATGACTCTTTAATGTTAATTTGCATATGTATCAAATCGTTTTTTTACACAATAAAAGCACAGAGAGCTATGAGGACTGGGTATTGCGGATGTGCTAGTGGCCATCTAGCAACCCATGTCCTCAGCTCTATACCCAAAATCCAGGTGACAGGTTCCCTTTAATAGTTACCGACCCTTTAACAGTGACCTTCACAGTGCCTGCCCCTTTAACAGTGACCTCCACAGTGCCCACCCCATGGATGTAGTAGTGTAGTTGTGCCGTCATATGTTACATGACTGAATATTTAAAGACCTGCAAACTGCTAAAACCTGTGATCAGTTATGTCAACCTGGAGTAGGACCTGCAAGCTTCTATTGTCTAATAAGGGACATATTACTGTGAAAGGCTTGCTTGCTTCCATTGGCTAATGCAGGTAATTTTTATTTTTATATATATATATATACACTCACCTAAAGAATTATTAGGAACACCATACTAATACGGTGTTGGACCCCCTTTTGCCTTCAGAACTGCCTTAATTCTACGTGGCATTGATTCAACAAGGTGCTGATAGCATTCTTTAGAAATGTTGGCCCATATTGATAGGATAGCATCTTGCAGTTGATGGAGATTTGAGGGACGCACATCCAGGGCACGAAGCTCCCGTTCCACCACATCCCAAAGATGCTCTATTGGGTTGAGATCTGGTGACTGTGGGGGCCATTTTAGTACAGTGAACTCGTCATGTTCAAGAAACCAATTAGAAATTATTCGAGCTTTGTGACATGGTGCATTATCCTGCTTGAAGTAGCCATCAGAGGATGGATACATGTTCTCATTCTGTTTACGCCAAATTCGGACTCTACCATATGAATGTCTCAACAGAAATCGAGACTCATCAGACCAGGCAACATTTTTCCAGTCTTCAACAGTCCAATTTTGGTGAGCTCGTGCAAATTGTAGCCTCTTTTTCCTATTTGTAGTGGAGATGAGTGGTACCCGGTGGGGTCTTCTGCTGTTGTAGCCCATCCGCCTCAAGGTTGTGCGTGTTGTGGCTTTACAAATGCTTTGCTGCATACCTCGGTTGTAATGAGTGGTTATTTCAGTCAACTTTGCTCTTCTATCAGCTTGAATCAGTCGGCCCATTCTCCTCTGACCTCTAGCATCCACAAGGCATTTTTGCCCACAGGACTGCCGCATACTGGATGTTTTTCCCTTTTCACACCATTCTTTGTAAACCCTAGAAATGGTTGTGCGTGAAAATCCCAGTAACTGAGCAGATTGTGAAATACTCAGACCGGCCCGTCTGTCACCAAAAACCATGCCACGCTCAAAATTGCTTAAATCACCTTTCTTTCCCATTCTGACATTCAGTTTGGAGTTCAGGAGATTGTCTTGACCAGGAGCACCCCCCTAAATGCATTGAAGCAACTGCCATGTGATTGGTTGACTAGATAATTGCATTAATGAGAAATAGAACAGGTGTTCCTAATAATTCTTTAGGTGAGTGTATATATATATATATCAGGAACGGTAAGTCCTAGAGAGTTGAGACCCGGTCTAAAACCTTCCCGGACACCTGATATACATGTGTGCCAAATTTGGTGAAGATCGGTCCAATCGTTTGGTCGCGTATAAAGAATGTCAAGACAGACAGACATTTAGACATATATTATATTTATACATTTATGGGATTCTCAACCATCTAAAGAAATCAGTGATGGCCACAATTAGATGATTATCCTAGATATAAGATTTGGGTAAACTGACTTTTTTTAAAATATTTTTTTATGATTTTTTTTAATGAATTAAATAGACAATGTATTTAAAATAAATAAATAAATAAATAACAATAACAACCATACTGAATTTGTATAGCAATAGTTTATCATATTATTTCAATAACATGTACACTGTCTCATTATATGGCTACATATCTGATTCTTCCTTCATCTTGTCGAGAGTAAGACAAGGCTGGTAACTGATTTATTGAGATCCCACAAATTAGATCTATGTCTCAGTATGTTCAAAGCCTTTCTCAAGCTGTCTATCTGTGTTAAGCAACTTTGAAATTTGTGATAGTGATTTTCTATCTGTTCACAGAGGCAATTCTATTAATCAAACAACTTTCAATTACCTCCTTTCATTTATACTCTTACTTCTAAAGAGCCTGAACATGTTGAGGGAGTGAAATTGAGAATCCATGGTAAAGGTGGTGAACGTGGTGACAGTTTCAAATAGAAAAGTTCAACTATGCAGCTGCGAAAAGTATCTAAGTGTTGCAGGATGGATAATGCACAGAAATATGTTGTGAAAGATTTACAACTCTCTTACCATAAAGGTTAAAGATTTTACCTTTATGCTACTATTACTGCAGGGACCTCTCGATTCGCTGTTCTAAGCTCCTGATGGGACTGTATGTCCCAATCAGGGGCGTAGCTAGAAATGACTTGGCCCCATAGGAAAAAAAAATTAAAGGCCCCCCCTCCCGGATCTCCCACCCCCACATACCTCTCGGACCTCGTCGCCACATCCGCAGCTTCTCATGCACTTGCGACGGTTACGCGTAGGACTGAGCACAGACGGTTGGTCACTGGCGGCGCATTTGTGCCAGTGTAGGAATTGTATGAATCTAAATGTCTGTGTATTAAAGAAGATTGTTAAATTATACAGGGGTCTGTAACAGAAGAAGGTGAAAGTACATATCGCGGGGTGTGTATTAGACAGAAGGTAGGGAAATGTATCTTGTGTAGTTTGGGTATTAGGGAGAGTAAGGGGTATATATAGTGCTGATACACGTGTAGGTGAAGAGCGGCTAATCAATCAACCAATCCGGGGGCAGTATATAGGCAGGTCCTTATGCTCAGCTACACTTGTGAAAAGATGTCTTGTGGATGTGTCTGCCAAAAAAACAATTGCAGACAGAAGCTAGTTACTAGAGACACTATAGAGACAATAGAGAGAGAAAATACAAAGATATAATAAGGTAGATTTTATGGTTTTTCAGGGAAAGCTTAGAATAGAGCATGAAGGACTGTTTACTGGCCCTATTCATACAGCTTGCTGGTAAGATCTGCATTACAAAATCCTGTATGAACAACCAGCCCGCTTTTTCCCCCCCATTTCTACAGTTCATAGGCTTATTGCCAGCACCCCAATAGCATATATTCTGGTGCAAATCCCCTTTTTTTCTCAAAACCAGTTTCTATTTAACATTTTTAATTCAGGATTTAAGCATTTTATAGAAGAAATTAATATCCTGAACTCCTGTGATTGTAATGAAATATATATTTTTTTTTAATTGTAAAAAAAAATTATACTTTATTTCAAAACATCAACATGGATACAGTCCAAAATAATTATACAGCAATCACCTGCCCTCTGCTTGGGAAGCAAGGAAATGCCTGGAACACAGCATGCTTAATTGACAAAATAAAATGTATATACATGGATACATCTTCTATATCTTTGCTTACAGATTTTGTCAGAAGTGCTGTATACCTGTGTTATTGAACGTGTTATATATTACTGCAAGACACCGTTCACTGTAATAGCAAACACATATTAGTAAAATAACTCAATTATTGTACTTATGTTATTGATTACATTGTAAATGGCTGCAAAATACCGTTCAGTTTGAGAGCAGTCACATTTTAGTGCAATAGCACCATTATTATACCTGTGTAATTGAACACATTATATATTACTGTAATATATTGTTCATTATTATAGCATTTTACTGCTATTATGCCATTATTAGACCCGAGTTATTGAATGTGTTGTATATTAATGCAAGATACTGCTCTGTGTTATAGCATACATATTTTACTGTAAAAAAACTATATATATTTCTGTTTTATTGAACATGTATATTACTGCAAGATACAACTTAGTTACAGCAAACAGGTTTTACTGCAAAAATTGCATTATTACCATTATAAATTGTCAATACCTGTGTGCAGTGTGTTTGTAGAAGGGGCTGGACATTTAATTGTGCTTCTTTGTTTAAATTACAGGAAAAAAAAATGCTTGCAATTTAATAATATTTGTACCAAACCTGTGACTTTTCATTTATAGGACTCATAATATAATGTTTGGTAAACAGAAGAGCAGAAAACAAAAGATTCATACCTATTACTCATCCTAGAGTCTGAAAGTTAGAAGCATTACATACAGCAGTAGCAGCCCCAGCCATCTGGCCAGTATTAGTAGCAGGCCACTGTTTACCCTGGTTTCTGATTGGCACCAGATTATTATGAGGACAAAAAGGATGAGATTGTGGACTGAATGGCTCACTTCCAAACTTTGCCATTATTTGGACAGCAGACGGACCAGAATACTTTCAGGTTAGCTTCTGACGAATCCACTAAAACAATGCATAGCGCCAATTTAGTGCACATGTCGGTGGGAAAAAAACACTAGGGAAGAAGAAGAAGGGCTCTCACATGACCCTGAGAGGAAGTTGCGAGGAGGGCTTGCCCTGATTGGCTCCCAGGATGACAGACAGCCTGGATGAGGTAATGAATGTTACTTCAGGCAGGGCAATGCCCTAGCAGAATGAACAAAATACCATTCTGTTCAGAGCTATGAATAAGGGGGTTGGGTCTTAAGGTGTCTGCAAGAAAATGATCTTAGGTGATCAGGGACATTCAGAAATCAATCAGGGACAGTTAGAAAGCAATCAAAGCATATATTCTATTGCCAGGGAGAGTGAACGAAAAGGCTAGGATTACATAGAAGAATGTGTGTGTAGAATAGGGACAAACAGTGAAGCTGACAGCCATGGAGAGAATAGACTGAACTATGGCTGCTGTGCCTCCTAGCAGAACTGCAGACCTCAAAAACAGCTACCTACAAGTAAATACTTTCATTTTCCCCCCTTTTCACAAATATCCTTTTTTGTGGGGTTCAATTTAAAGGGGTTATCCAGTTTCAAGAAAACCCCCCACATGTGCCGGGCTCCACACTGGTAATATACTTACCCCGCTCCCGGCACCACTCCTGGTCCCTTCAACGCTGCTGCTGCTTCTCCCTATATGCGGATCAAAACATCCGGTGTCAGGAGGTAGCCGCCAATGGCAGGCGGGGATGGGGACAAGCCTCCCTAGCATCGCGGGTGACCCTAGAGAGGCTTGTCCCCATCCCCGCCTGCCATTGTATGCTCCCTCCCGATACCGGATTTTTTCATCCATGTGCAGGAAGCAGCAGCAGCGATGTGGGGACCAGGAGCGGTGCTGGGAGCGGAGAGTGGGGTAAGTGTATTACCGGTGAGGGGCATATGTAGGGGGGGGTCTTCAATTTGAATAACCCCTTTAACTAAGCAGCATATACCACTATACTATATTACTGCAGCCATACACAAGGTATAGCGGCAATTCACCTGTAAGTGTAAATATAAAATTGAGCGACAAGCCTCAATCGTCAGTTTATTCAGTTTCCACACAGTTGCAATTTAATATTATTATTTTTTTTTGAGGTGTTCAATTTAATTAACCAGCATATATATGTGATTCCTTCAGGAATACACAAAATATAGCAGCAATCTACCTGTGAGTGTTAACATAAAATTGAGTGTCAAGACTAAATCGTCTGTTTACATTTATTTAGTTTCCACATGGTTGAGATAAAAAAAATGTTTTATGTGCGTGGGTTCAATTTAATTAACCAGCATATAGGTGATCAGTACACCATTACACAGGCTAGTGACAGTTTGAATTTGAAATTGCAATTGAAAATATTTGGCTAAGCCCTTACGCTGATATTAAAATGAAGTGTAGTGTACTATTTTCAGTGATTTTCAGATTTTTATAGCCCCATCCGCACATTTGTCTTACATATGTTCTATTGCGGTTATCCTCCATTGTATGCATTTTTTGCTGCGGATTGCTGTTAGCAACGGATCACATGTGCAGCATTTGCCCTCCTGGTTATAAATGTGCAACAGCATATGGGATTTTCAGCATTTTCTGCTTTTAAGATCTGTGTAGGATGTTTTTGTGGTACATGTGGTCCGCTGCCAGCATCCTCCATTAAATGCATTTTGCTGGGGATTGCTGTTAGCAACAGATCACATGTGCAGGATTTGCTCCCCCGGGTCGAAATGCGCAACAGCATTTGGGGTCTTGAGCATTTTTTGCCCTTTAGACCACTTTATTCTGTGATTTTTGTCTGTTTATGTATGTCTGGAGGTGGGGCAACCTCAGGTTTGAATGTGCCTTTATTTTAATCTATGGGTAACATTCAGGTGCACCTGGGCAGCCTGGTTCGCATGAGCCAGTTCACAGCCTCCTCCCTCCTCCCATTGTATGTGTAATTTCAAGCTGGAGGTAGCTGGGAGCTGCTGGCTGTGTGTCGGACTTTATGCACCTATCATAAATTGTCCATACGGTATAGGTAGGTTTCCATTAGGTCCCATGCCATTTTAAGAGACCTTGACTGGGTGCGTGGGCTCCGGTATGTTCTTTATATAAGAAAATATTGGTGAAAGTCTCATTTTAATATCAGCATGAGGGTTTAGCCAAATATTTTCAATTGCATTTACCATTGTAGTGCACCATTTTCAATGATTTTCAGTTTTTTAATAGCCCCATCCGCACATTTGTCTTACATGTGATCCGTTGCGGGCATCCTCCATTGTATGCATTTTTTGCTAGGGACTGCTGTTAGCAAAGGATCACATGTGCAGGATTTGCTCCTTTGGGTAGAAATGTTCAACAGCATATGGAGTTTTGAGCATTTTCTGCTTTTAAGACTGTATAAGATGTTTTTGTGGTACATGTGGTCCGCTGCCGGCATCCTCCATTGTATGCATTTTGCTGGGGATTGCTGTTAGCAATGGATCACATGGGCAGGAGTTGCTCCTTTGGGTAGAAATGTGCAACAGAATTTGGGGTCTTGAGCATTTTTTGCCTTTTAGACCACTTTATTCTGTGATTTTTAACCATTTACCTGGGAGTGTTAACATGATATTAAGGGTCAAAACTCAACCGTCCGTTTCCATATGTTCAGTTTCCACATGGTTTGGAAGATATAATATATTTTATTGGGACTTCAATTTAATTATCCAGCATGAAATTGAGTATCAAGCCTCAATTGTCTGTTTCCATTAATTCCATTTGCACACGGTTACAATTTATTATTACAATTTTTTGGGGGCGGGTTCAATTTAATTAACCAGCATATATACATGATTACTGAAGAAAAACACATGGCAAAGCAATAATATACCTGTGAGTTTTAGTGTGAAATTTAGTATCAATCCTCAATCATCCATTTACACATGGTTTTACTTTTTGGGACTTGTTCAATTTAGTTAAACCAGCATATGGGTGTTGAGTACACCATTACACAGGCTAGGGCAGAAATCTATCTGTGAGTGTAATCTTGAAATTAATCATCACACCTCAATTATTTGTTTCCATGAATTCCATTTCCACAAGGTTGAAATTTTTTTTTTGGGGGATTGTTAAATTTTATTAAACCAGCATATATATTTACAGATGTAGCAGGGTTAACACACAAAATCTTAACTCAAATTTCTTAACTGATCGTGTTATCTTGAAACAAAAGCAATGTCTCATAAAGCATGTGTGTTAACACCTTTGAGTGATAACGAGAAATTGAGTGTCAGGTCTCAATAGTCCATTTCTATGAATTCAATTTCCATGATGTTGGAATTAAAATTTTTGGGGATTGTTAAATTTAAGTAAACAAGCATATATATGTGATTGCTAGAAGACAAAGGATAGGGCAATAATCTACCTATGAGTGTTAACATGAATTTGAGTGTCAGGTATGTCCATAAATCACCCATTAACATTCATTTATTTCTACACACAGTCGAAATTTTTCAATTTAATTAAACCAGCATATAGGTGATCAACACCAATACATAGGCCAGCACACAAAATTATATGTGCGGGATAACAAATGTAGACCTAAATCTGTGTTCACAATCACGTTTCCAAATTATTATAATTCTTTTTTTTTTGTGGTTTCGTTTATTATATTCATGCTAGCAGCAGATATATATATATGATTACTACACCAAAACACAGGGTAGTGCACAACATTATCAGGGAGGCCCAAAAATGTCCGGGCTATGGAAGGGTTCCAAATTAAAGTCTGAGCCATGGGTCACAGCGTTCCTACTGCTCCTCTTCCTGGCAGCCCATAGAAGGCTTTCAGTGGGTCCTCTCAGTCCTCCCTGACTATTTCTAGAGGGGTGCTTTCCTTTTTCCTAAGAAGTGGCAAGGAAACCCGACCACACCACATGGCAGATAGTCAAGAGAGCCTCCCTGCTGATGACTTGTGTGAGAGCAGTCAGCGTTTGTACTGCCCTGAGGAGCAGGTGGAGGCTTCAGACCCCAGGTATAGCTGTGTTGTAAATTGTAGTAGTTGCCCCCATATCTGCAGTATTGACGTTGGGGGCAGCAATACTGGCAGTTGAGGAAGAGCAGGGGAGGGGGGGCAAAAAAACGGCCATGATATCTCACAGTCTGATAGAAGCAAAAGGGAGGGTGAGGACTATGAAAACAATTGTGTGCTGGACAGGACCTGGAAGCCAGATCAGGGTGCTGAGAAAGAGGCTACATCAGAGGAGGAGGGTGATGGTGGCAGCAATAAAGAGCAGAGGCCATGTACATTACAAAGAACAGCCAGGGACACAGATGCTTCGGGACCTGGTGATGCCGCTGATGCTGTGGGTGGGTTAGGCCCAAATTGTGCCAGTGCCAAGCCGAGCTGCCTCTACCTCTGCTGTGTGAGTATCTACTGTCTGGCATTTTTTCACGCTGCTGGAAAACAAAAGTATTGCCTTGTGCAAACTGTGCAAGAGCAAAATAAGATGTGGGCAGGCAAACACAAACGTAGGGACCACAGCTTTATTGAACCACATGACGCAGCATCACCCCATTCCGTGGGCAAAGTGAGGTGGCGGCCAGTTCCTTCCTTCTCCCGGTTCCCTTTGTGGTAGCCAGGCCGTATCCACAGACAGTATAGTGACTTTCACATTGTCATCATCTCTTTCTGCTTCTCCCAAACCAGACCTGAAACAAATCTCAACTGGTTCGCTCATCTCTAGTGGGGAACCCTGCATAGCTGTGTTGGTGGTGGTGGTGGTAGTAGTGGAACTTGCAGCTACGGTGGCAGCAATAGGAGCAGTGGTAGTTACAGTTGCACTTGAAAAAAATATAGGGCAGGGATTCTGGAAGAGGGCTAAGAAGCCCACAATGACACATCAGTCTGATAAAACTGACAGGCAAGGTGAGGAATCTAATGATTATGTGTTGGACAGGACCTTAGAGCTGTAACAGGGTACTGAAGATGAGGAGGTGACATCACTGGAAGGTGGTGGCTGCAATGGAGGCAATAAAGAGCAGAGTCAAAGTATGATCAGAACCTCCCAAAAACTGCCAGGGCCATATCTGCTTTTATTATGGCCAGCTTGGGAACTGGTGAAACTGCTGATACTGTAGTGTAGTCTCAAAACGTACCAAAATTAAGTCAAACTCGGTTGCCCTTAGCTTTATGTGTGGATTTTCTTTCTGTCAGTTTTTCTCCACAGTGTTGAAGACAAAAGTATTGCAAATTAAGCTATGGGCGTTCAAACACAAACGTAGGCCCACTGTTCTACTGCAGCACAGTTTCCTTCTCATCGCCATCATCAGTTACTGCTTCTCCCACTCGGAATACTCCTCCTACTCAGTTCTGTCATCAGCCATCGATAATGGAATGTATGTCCAGGAAACAACTCTACACGCCCAGTAATCTGATGGTGTGCAAGCTTAAACTCTTGATACCACTCTTGACATGCCTATTTGAATAGCTTCATGCATTCCACATGTTATAAAAATTCTGGAGCATCTACTCTTATGTATGAATGCTGTGCTATACCTCTGTTATTTCTGCTGACTAGAGATGGCCTTGCGGTTCGCCCGGCAGTCGTTTCGGGGAAAACTTTGCTCGAACATGCGAACATATGACGATGTTCGCATGAGCCATATTCTTTTGCATTGCGCTGAACTTTGACCCATGACACATCCTTTAGGTGGGACAGGACAGCCAATTGAGACGTTATAACCTTTAACAGAACCTGATCTGGCAGCCATTTTACATTCTGTGTTTTGCCAGTGTAGGGAGAGGTTGCTTTGTGGAGCAGGGACAGACTGTTAGGGACACCAAACACTAGCTAATAGGGCCACAAAAGTTCTCTTAAGGACTGGTATAGGTGTGCTATCGATAGGTATGATATACTGAGGGGTGTGATATACTTATAATATACTTTCTAACATATAAAGTATATTATAGTGCATTTGTATTGTGCAGTAGTTGTGTGCGATCTGCTGCAATACCGCAGCTATATAGAAGGACAAACGCTATTGGAATAACTAATTGAAATTGGTGTAATATACCTGTTGCCCCCAAAAAAACTGATTGAGGGGTGCAATATACCTGCTTACACAAAATAATGATTAAGGGGTTCTATAAACCTGCTTCCACAAAATACTGATTGAGGGGTGCAATATACCTGCTTCCACCGAATATTGATTGAGGCCTGCAATACACTGGTTTCCACAAAATACTGATTGAGGGGTGTGATATACCTGCTTCCACAAAATATTGATTCAGAGGTTCTATATACCTGTCTCTACAAAATGCTGATTGAGGGGTGCAATATACCTGCTTCTACAAAATACTGATTAAGCGGTTCTATATACCTGCTTCCACAAAATACTTATTGAGGGGTGTGATATACCTGCTTCCACCAAATATTGATTCAAGTGTTCAATATACCTGTTTTCACAAAATACTGATTGAGTGGTGTAATATACCTGCTTCTACATAATACTGTTTAAGGGGTTTTATATACCTGCTTCCACAAAATACTGATTGAGGGGTGCGATAAACCGGCTTCCACCAAATACTGATTGAGGCCTGCAATATACCTGCTTCCACAAATAGTGCTCTTCTCTAGGGACTTTGGCACACAGTCAATTTGAAAATGACAGGCAGAGGAAGAGGAAGGCCGTTCCGCAGAGGTGGTGCCCCAGGCCGTAGTCTAAGTGGGAAGTTGAAGAAGGTGCGTGCGATTATGTCAAAGGATGCACCAGAGTTGGTTGAGTGGCTCACTCAACCTTCTGCTTCAGCACCCTCCTCATCCTCTGTGTCTGCACCCTCCTCACTCTCTGCTGTGTGCACCCCCATAGACATCACCACCACCATAGCCACTCCACTTGAGTCATAGTAATTATTTTCCCATCCGTTAAAAGACCTTACCGATGTGCAGCCATTCTTGGCATCGGATGAGGAAGAGGAGGTAGCAACGCAGCCATCCAGGGGTCTGACGACAATACCCAGATCAGCCCAAGGAGGTTGGTCCCCGCTATTGCTGCCTACTCCGAGATCTCTAATGTCAGTGGTGGTGAAGGTGACGATGATGACATGTCGATGGACGTCATGTGCGTGCCCACAAAAGAGGAAGAAGAGGAGAGTTCAGAGGGAGAGACGGAGCAGCAGATAGGGAGGAGAGGAAGGAGAAGCAGGCAAAACTCGCAGTGCACAGGAGGCAAAAAGCAGACTGCTAATTTATCTGGAACGAGCAATCCACCATGCATGGTCACATCTGGTGCTCTCAGGATGCCGGCACATGGCTCCGCAGTGTGGGATTTTTTTAACGTGTCCTCTGCTGACAATAGTGTTGACATCTGCAGCCTGTGTTGTCAACGCATAAGTCGCAGTAAGCCCAACACTCACCTAGGGACGACCGCCTTAAGAAGGCATCTGGCCTCCCATCACCGAGCCCAGTGGGATCAACACTGTCAGAACCCACAAAGCCACACTCCCGACGCTCCACATCCTGCCTCTTCTCCTTATTCTCTCTCCTCCCATTTGTCCTCCACTACACCTTCCACCGTGCCATCGTCTCATCCATCTGGCAAAAGGCAGGCTTCCATGGCCCAAATGTTCGTGCAAAAAAGGATGATGACGCCAGATAACACTCTAAACTGGTGGACTCGGAGGCCTTTCGAAAATTTGTGGTCATCGGCACACCGCAATGGAAGGTCCTGGAAATGAAATATTTCTCCCAGAAGGGCATTCCAGAGCTATATGGCCTTGTTCAGTGGCAAGTGAATGTAGCTTTTGCACATAGTGTCAGTGCCAAGATAGGTGAACCAATGGGTGACCCTTCTGATGGTTGTCAAGCATGCAACCCGTGGCACCCGTGTGGATTTGGTGTTCCCGCCATGTATTGCATGCAGGCCTGCCTCTTCTTCTCCTCCTCCTACTCCATCCTCCGTCTCCTCCTCGGCTGACTTCTCCTTTTCCACTGCAACTGCCTCTTCCGTTGCACCCCCCAAGCTCCCCAGAACCTATTCGACATGCAGGTAAGATGTTGCCATGCTGTGCTGCGGCTGTTGTGCCTGGAAGCCAATAGCCACACTGGTCCTGCACTCCTTTCAGCTTTGCGGTGACAGGCCAATCAGTGGCTAGCCCCGCTCAATTTGATAGTTGGTAAAGTGATGTGCAAAAACAATGCCAATCTACTTAGCGCGCTGAAACAGCTCAAAATGACACATGTGCTGTGCATGGCACATGTCCTGAACTAAGTCGTGCACCTGTCAGGTGAATTCCTAATGTTTGGGGCCTGTACTCCCGTGGCCTAAAATTAAAAAATTTCTAGGCTCCAGCAGGGCACATTTTTGAGAGTTTCCCAGATTAAAATAAATATTTTTAGTGGGAATTTTTGCCAATGATTCCCCTCTGGTATGTCACTGTCCATGTTGTGGGACTATTTGTGCACTTCTAGTAAGTATTTGGTGGCTGCAAATATGACCTGAAGGTTTTTCAGGCTCGTCTTCTATTAAAGTGAATGGGGCCCGCCGCGAACTCGCGGTTTGCGAACATTTGGCACCACTGATTGGATAGAGTGAGTCTGTGCAGGCCCCCTCCCCACCCCCGACTGGTTACGACCTCTACAAACTGATAGCAATTCATTCATAACTTCTAGTAGAAACAATAATGATCTTGCTCTTCAATCAAGATGGCCACGGTGGCTTCCTCGTGTTTAAATGGATAAGGTAAGTATTATTATTTCTATTTTTTTAGCAGATTAACCCCTGAAATCCCTCACTATTATTCTCATATGCTGCGATTAGTGATGAACACGGCATCTGAGGGGGTCACTGAGGGGGGACTGTGCAATCTCCGTTCCCTGTCATTGCGCTGGCTACTTAAATGCGCTCATCACTAGTGGTCAGCAATAATGGTTGTAGCTGAATTTGGGGAAAATACCACATACTATCTGCATGGCATACAGGATAAATTTATGCAAAAAAAACATTGTGCAATGATTTTTTTAAATGTAAGGTGGCATACATATGGTGCAGGCTATTCCAGGAGACTGTCCCTGCATTTCAGCCATTTTTATGTGGCAAGAAACTCTCACTTACTGATTGAGAACAGGCTGCCATTGCATAGCTTGATCCGCAACATTCCAACTTGCTGGAATTCCACTATGCATAAGCTAGAGCACCCGTATGAACAGCCTAAAGCGGTGAATGATTTTGTCATGCACCAGACCACCTCAGTAGGGAACATGTGTTGTATTGATATCAGGCAATGGCAGCTCATCAAAGACTTGTGTCGGATACTCAGGCCCTTCGAAGAAGCTACCAGAATTGTCAGAAGGGACAACTGCTGCATTTACAATGTCATCTACCGGATATTTATCAGTGAGGAGATTCTCATGTTAAAGCCAGAAGGAACAGCAGAAGAACAGCTTCTGCAGTTTGCTGAGTGCCCTGTAACTGCTGGATACCGACACAAAGAAAGTCCCATGGAGGAGAAAGTGGAGAATAAGGATGAGGAGCTACCACTGAAGTCACTTGTGAAGAAGGATGAGGCTGCTGCTAATAATGACCACACTGGCTATGATCACTAGTGTTGAGCGAAGAAAGCTTTGGATATTTGACCCAAAATCACTTTTCGTTTGAAACTTTGTTTGAATTCAGTATGGAGACCGCTCTCCATACAGCCTTCAAATGTATGGGCTTAGTAGAGGTGAAATTCATTATGTCCGAAGTCTCAAGAGAATTTGTTGAATAACTTTGAACTTCGATTATTCAACTTGAAAACTATTTAAAGCTGAGATCTGAAGTCGTCTATGGTACCGGCTGATAACTGTGTACTGAAGCCAACTTCAGATCCCAGTTTTACAATGGTTTTCAATTTGAATAATTAAAGTCCGAATGTATTCAGTGAAGTCTAGGAGAGACTTTGAACATAGCGAATTTCACCTCCTTGAAGCCCACACATTTGAATGCTGTATCGAGACCAGTCTCCGTACAGCATTCAAACAAAGTTTTGAACAAAGCAGTTTTCAATCTATGATTAGTGATGAGCGGCAAGGGTCATATTCAAATTCGCAATATTTCGCTAATATTTTGTAGAATATTCGTTGAATATTCGCAAATTCAAATATTCGTTGTACTCCACAATTTTTTTACTCAAAAAATCGGCAAGGTAATGATCGAGTAATATGCAAAAATGTGAATTTTTCTAAGCCAGATTTTTGTAATGGGACTTTTCGTAATGCAAATTTTTATCGCTTATTTTTAAATTGCCAAGTATAAACATGATTCCTCCCTGCTTCTATTAGAGATTTTTTTTAAAATCAGTACACATGATCCCTCCCTGCTTCTGGATTGTGGGCCAATGAGAAGGCTGCAGTATCTTTGACTTTAGGAGTAGTGCTGATTGCGAATTTTCATAATGAAAATTTTCGTAATGCAAATTTTCAATTGCCGGTTAAAAACATTATTCCTCCCTGCTTCTTGCTTGTGGGCCAATGAGTCAACTTAAGCAGGCTGCGCCATAGTGAAGCAAATCAGCAAGCCAAAATGTACCGTGTGAACAACCAGGTTCAGTCCTACCAGGACTGTGTCCTTTCTCAGTCAAATATTGTTTTTTCTGACCCCTTGGAATTCTGACAGCCTGATTGAAACAGTTGCTGGAACTGGCCCAGTTTG
The DNA here is from genome assembly GCF_905171765.1 of Bufo bufo. Classification (NCBI taxonomy): domain Eukaryota; kingdom Metazoa; phylum Chordata; class Amphibia; order Anura; family Bufonidae; genus Bufo; species Bufo bufo. Next base: position 124,312,109 of record NC_053398.1, read on the forward strand.
CTCTCTCTCTACACTGTCTTGTTCAGCCTCCAGTGTCATCTCAGAGAGGGTTATCAGCACAAGAGATGACATCCCCACACACAAAAGGACAAAGTTGTCCTCCACCAGTGTACAAAACATGTATATTAAAATGAATCAGGCACAGATCCGTGATGATTTTGACACACCTCCAGCTGTGGCCAATTAATAGACTTGCCATTTCTGATGGTGGCCCATCATACCACCGCCGCTATCCATCTGCCATCATGTTTCATACAGTCTGGCTGCTGCTGCCACCACCACCACAGCTATTACTCCCTGCTGCTAAACCCCTTCCTAGCATACCCATTACCCATACTGCTACTACCATTACTCCCACATACTGTAGCTGCCACTGCTACTACTAATATTCAACACAGCCACACAGACATCTGTTCCATTCCGTGCTGCTACTGGTGGTGCTACTTTTGTTGCCACTATTACCCCAGCACACATTACTCTTTCCTCATTCACATTGTACTGCCAAATAAAAGGATCATTTTTTCCAGGCTTTTTTAACTTCAGAACAAGTCACTCTTTCTTCTGACAATTAACACTATTGTGTGTATAAATACCCCCTCTATAGGCATACTTCAGGTATCTGCCCCATTAAGGCATACTTTTTGAGTGCTTGGTCCCCAGAAGCAAAAATTTGTAAAAAAATAAAAATAAAAAACTGTGATAAAAACATATTAAAAAAAGTCCATGGAGACCTCAAATTGGCATGTACAAATTTTAGGTCAGATAGAACATATTCGATTAGGACACAAATCAATTTTTTTTAAATTGGACGTGAAAAGAATTTCAAGACGTTTTCTCATCTATATATAGATGGCAAAATGGAAGACAGGCTGTCTAGACCTACACCAGATTTATCACAGTGCCTCTGTCTGGATTATAAACTTGGTGCACAGGTAGACACTTTTGTATGACTCTATATTAACTATTAGATGTCTGAGTTTGAGAGAGAATTTTACGCCAGATTTGTGGCACAACTTTGTCACTAAATAGAACATATTAGACTACACCCCATACATATTAGACTATGCCCATTCCGATGAAGCCACACCTCTTTTTCATACAAGTTGTAGAGTATTTATTAAGAACTAGATGTGCCAAATTAGGACCTATGTACTGCTCCATTTCATAGGATTCTAGATTGGACTCCGATCCTGACACTTTATTGGGAGTCACCATGCCAGACAAGAGGGACCGTGAGATGTTGGGAAGGCTCAATTTCAAGATTATTTCACATGCAGTATAACCTGTTAGTAATATGAATCTGGTTTGGACAAGAACCAATTCAATAACACATAATCCGAAAATCATAGAAAAATTATGGAAGAAAAAAGCAACTGGCTACAAATAAGATGTTACACAATGCCCACTGAACCAAACTGGCCATCAGTGTAATGCAAGAACAAGCCAAGTCCTCCAGAGGGGAGACTATTCTCTGTTGAATAATAAAGGATAGAAATGAGCCGCAGACTTCCTCTATTATCTACATATGTTCTAATAGGGTGGCAAGCAGAACCCAAGATGAGGGTAAGCAAAATACAGTAGGCACCAATAGAGCACGTCCCACTATTGGTAGCAGAGAACATGCCTTAAGTGAAGATGCACTTATTCTGTGCAGCTAAACATTTGCCTATAACATTTTATTTAATGGGTATCTGGAATGTTTTTGCTTTCCTCATCTCCTGCAAAAATTTGACTGAATTCTGACTAAAACATATAATGTTTTTACATGAATAAAAGGCTTTTGATGGTGATGCAGATATAGTATCTGCAATTTCTGAGGTTCTAGATACTTAACTGTAGACAAGAGAATTTTTTTTAGGTTGATTTGAATATAGTTCATCTTCTCAGGACTACAATCATTTTACAATATTAACAATATAAGAAAATTATACTTTGTACTTTTGACTCTTACAATGTATTGGAAAAATGTGTTAAATTACCTGTATTTTCTTTTTATTCTTTCATACTTCAGGATATTTCCCTAGTTTTTTTTTTCCATTGACTTATCCTTTTGACATATTTTATGTATCTTGACTTGTTTCAGATGAACGCAGTGGCCGACTGCAAAGCAGGCATGTGGTAAAATAAGATAAAATAGCAATAAGACTTAAAGTATTGGTCCTTTTAATGGTTTGCTTGTTTTATGTATTTATTCACTCATTGTATTATATTTTTATTGTAAAGCTCCACTGGGACAAATCAGTTGAAATAATTTATGTTTCAGGAATCAGCAAATAAAAGTCAGTACAATAAAAACATCAAATTCACATAATCAAATACATACACTATTACAATAAATATGTCACGGAGAGAGAAAAGTGCACCCTACAATTCACCCAAACTCTGCCTTCTTGTACGACTACGCTAAAAGACAGACCATAACTGGGCGGCAGTCCCTCATTAACTGAGTGCTGGGGCTTACAAGGGACAGAACCAGGGAGAAAACAATAAACAAAGTGACGGGCAGGCACGTGAGAACAAATAGAGTAACAGAACCAGAATACACAAAGTCGGCTGGCCCGGTCTAGACCAGGAGACTGTAAACAGAGCCGAATCCATTGTTCCTGGGCAGCAAAGTACTGTTTAGACTGCACGATCTGCTGCCAGGGAACGATGATTAAGGTGTCTGCACCAACGTTAATTTCAGCTGATGAACAACAGTGACGGACGAACATCTGCCGGGACTGTTCACGAACGCGATCGCGGGAACACGATCAAATGTTGGCGAACCGCAAGTTCGAGGCGGGTCCCATTCATTTTAATGGCAGGCGAACCTGATAAACCTTCAGCTCATATTTGCAGCCAAGAAATAATTACTAGAAGTGCACAAATAGTCCCACAACATTGACAGTGACATACCAGATGTATTATTCGAATTTGCGATCTCCATTCATTATTTTTTTCAATGCGAAATATCTGCAATATAATTTTCGCGTACCCGCATGCGCAAATGCATTATACAGTACCCAAATGCACTATAAAGAAAGTATATTTGTATATAACACCCCACTTCAATCAGTTTTTTTGGGGGACGACTGGTATATCACACCAGTAGAAACTATTTGTCCCAATAACGCTCGTCCCTCTATATACCTGCGGTATCGCAGCAGAACCGCACACAACTGCCGCACAATACAAATGCACTATAATATACTCTCTAACATAGAAAGTATATTATAACATTGTACGAGGAAGGCAATCCATTAGAATATACATAAAGATAAAACATAACCTTTAATAATGTTACTATGAGGGTCCATTCACACGTCTGTAAGTGTTTTGCGGATCCGCAAAACACGGACACTGGCAATGTGCATTCCGCAATTTGCGGACCGCACATCGCCGGCTCTATAATAGAAAATGTCTAATCTTGTCTGCAATTGCGGACAAGAATAGGACATGTTCTATTTTTTTGCGAAAACAGAAGCACGGATGCGGAAGTGCGGATCCGCAAATGCTGATGCGGACAGCACATTCCGGCCCCATTGAAAATTAACGTGTCTGCACCCGTTCCGCAAAATTGTGGAACAGATGCTGACCCATTTTGCAGACGTGTGAATGGAAAAGATATCCCTCAAAATGAAAATAAAAAAATGTAATTATTAAAGTTAAGCAAGAACCATAGATGTGGTCGGCAATAACAAGTGCTCGGCGACACTAAATCAGGTGCTCGGCGGCACTAAATCAGGTGCTCGGCGGCACTAAATCAGAAACCATATGTCCTACCACAATCTGGGGGGTTCCAATGAACATCCATGAATCCCGGAGTGAAAACAAAAACATCCATCCCTGGGCTAGATGATGATGAGGTATTGAAGGACCAGGTGGGCAAAGAACTGTCCCTGATATTGCCCTATAGGGGGGTGCTATTCTGGCCCTGATAGCCTAACCACAGACCACCTGCCCTGATAAAAGCGACCCGTACGGAACATTACCCTATATAAAAATGGCCCTAGTAAGCCCTTAGCCCTTGACTGCCAGGTGATCACTATATAGATCTATGTGTTTTTGACTTATTATAAAAGTAAGTATATCGCACCCCTCTGTGTATCACACCTATCGATAGCACACCTATACTAGTACTTAAAAGGACTTTTGTGGCCCTATTAGCTAGCGTTTGGTGTCCCTAACAGCCTGCCCCTGCTCCACACAGCAACCTCTCCCTACACTGGCAAAACACTGAATGTGAAATGGCGGCCAGATCAGGTTTATTTATAAGGTAGGGGGTATGTCCATGTGCTGAAACGTCTCTATTGGCTGTCCTGTACCACCTGATGGATGTGTCATGGGTCAAAGTTCTTCACAATGTAAAAGAATATGGCGGGCGCCAATATCTCCATATGTTTGCATGTTCGGCGAATCGCGAACACGCAAAGTTCGCCGCAAAACGACCGCAAGGCCATCTCTAATGAACAAACGTATTGCTCTTTCATTAAGTGGTCTGTAGCACCTTTAGACAGGCAGATTATCGGGAACAAGCTTTCATAGGAACATTTATTCTCGATAATTTGCCCATTATCCGGGCTGTGTAAATCCAGCTTTATTCTACACAGAAGATCTACAGTACATTGACGAGAGTAATATGGTATCAGAAGAACTGCCTTTATAAAGGACAAATATACAGTGCACCAAATCTGCAACCAGGACCCCCAACATGAGCTTTTACAGTACTAACAGTATAAAGCACAACACAAAATCTTTCTAAAATATAAAAGCAATAATACTGCTGATAGATTTGAATATATTCACATTGGAATTCACTTCTTTTTTCTTTCACCGTAATATTTTTGCCTCATCGAGCCAACCAAAAGAACAAAGTACTGTCTCAACAATTGTGATGCAGAGCAGAAGCCACCACCACATTACTATGTATTGCACATTCCCGCTCTTGCTGCTTCACTGAGCTTTGCTGGACTGTTTCTGATGGGCGATGAGCTGTTATGAAAATTAATCTTATCCTTTACTATCTCGAGCTGACCTCTCTCAGGTTGCTTGAATTTTTGCTGAAGGTACCAAGTGATTGTCTTGCTGGCTACTACATACTACTAAACAAATGCAAAATGTCCCCTACTCTATTTACTTTGTATTGAAATCCATAAGGAAAACTACAATTAATAGGGCAGAGTTAGGTCCATCAGTCTTGTCCACAAAATAAATTGAATGGCTCAGGAGCTGGAGGACCCAACCAACTCCGTGCATACTGTAAATAAACTATTGATTTCAATGGTAACTGTGTAATTCTTAATTTCTCCTGTGATGGCACTACAGGATAAAATAACACTTGCTACAAAGTGAAAATGGTGGTGAAAATGAAAATGCTTAATTCATTCATCCAACCTCTATTTGTGAATACTATTTTGATATCAAGTGGATCTTCAGCCTGGGATTCCAGAGGGATTGCACTTATTATTTTGACAGTGCTGCTGTTTTTTATTGTTTTTTTAATCTATCAATCCATCTATCGATTATATTGATCTATCAATCTATCTATTGATCTACAGTATTTTAGCCAACCTTTATGATAATCATGTTATTATCTTATTTAGAACTCTGAGATAATGAAAAGAAAAAAAGACCTGGTTTGTCAGTTCAAAAATGCATGCAATATCATTTCCTTCCCGTATTTTCTCTCCTTAATTTGATAGATTAAATCTATTAGAGCATATAATATTGTTTAAAAATTTGCCATTCAGAATCTACTCTGCTATAATTAAACGCGACACTTGTTCCATTTCTGCTATATCCAAAATCTGACAAATATAAATGAGCTTCTGTGATTGTGTGAAACAAGTTCCTGAGCCTTCCATCTTTAAGTCCATTAGTGGTTCATCACGGACCAAAGCAGGCAGAGAGTACCTTTACTTAAAATAGAAAATTAAAAAAAAAAAAAAAAATTTGGAAGGAATCCTTTCCTGTTCCATTTCACAATTTATTGGTTAAAAATGTTTGGACTGTTTTATGACCAATATTATAGCCACCCTTTCAGCTCCAACAAGTGTTATCACTAAGCATTTCCTGACTATAACAGCTCTATTCATATACATGATAGTGTGTAAATTCAAGTTTCTAATCTAGAAAGATTTCCATTTGACAACTTTATTCCTCTGTAGATTGCACACTTCATTATTTTCAAACTAAAACAAAGGAAAAGTTAGGAAAAAAAGTGAGTGAATTTCTGTTGCCCTTTACTTCCACCTTGTGGATGTCAGATGGAAAAGTATATAGACAAATCTATGGATAACTGGCTACCTTATAAATTCCTGTGATTACAGCAGACTCAGCAAGTCATTTTACTCTCTGCTATGTTTTTTTTCCCCTCCACATTGGAGGTATACTTTGTATACTTTAACACGTTGTTCCATGAGATCATGCCCTATTAGACATGATAAAGTTGGGGTACCACTCTTAGGATCCCATTAAATGTACCAGATGAGGGAACTGTGTCATAAATTACATACATGGACAGCTATTTATTTGCATTGCCAACATGTAATTTTAAATTTAATCTCACAGTGCCTGTTTCCCAAAAAATGTGTATATGACTGTGGATTTAGTTGGCAGTAATAACTTATTATCAGAGGGAAGAGTAGTCAGCTTCTAAAACAGTTGTCTTCATGGATTAACCTTTCAACACAGTGATATGGAAGCAGTGAGGTCCCTATTGATTGAATTGCCTTTTAGAGAAAATGAAAACTGGATGGTCCCCAATGCATGGACCCAGTATTCCCATCCGAGACATTTTGAGAGGATATGACATGAATATATAATAAGTGAAGTTCCATTTCTAGAACTTTCATTTAGACAGAGAGCAGGAGGGGTCCATTGTTCTCCCAAATGGCATACCAGGAAAGAAGTACTTGAGGAGGTCACCCATAAAAGATGCTATCTCCATTGGGTTTGTGAGAATTGCAGAAACAGCCAAGTGTTCACATCCATTTTAACAGGGGTCAGCAACCTCCAACCCTCTAGCTGTTGAGAAACTACAACTCTCACTATGGACACTTAGGCTGGGTTCACACGAGCGTGTCCGGATTAGGTCCGGATGCGTCCCGGTGTGTTGCGGCAAAACCGCGCGAGTAGGAATGCAATTGCAGTCAGTTTTGACTGCAATTGCGTTCCGATGTTCAGTTTTTATCGCGCGGGTGCAATATTTTTTGCACGCGCGTGATAAAAAACCGACACTGGTACCCAGACCCGAACTTCTTCACAGAAGTTCAGGTTTGGGTTAGTTGTAGTGTAGATTGTATTACTTTCCCTTATAACATGGTTATAAGGGAAAATAATAGCATTCTGAATACAGAATGCATAGTACAATAGGGCTGGAGGGGTTTAAAAAAATAAACTCATTAACTCACCTTCTCCTCTTGATCTCGAAGTTCCCGGTCTCTTCTTTACTTGAGTTGTGGGCTAAAGGACCTTTGAGTTGAGTTTACTGATGAGTTGTGGGCTAAAGGACCTTTGGTGACGTCAGATCTCATGCTCCAATCACATGGTCCATCACCGTGAACTTCGAGATCAAGAGGAGAAGGTGAGTTAATGAGTTTATTTTTTTAAACCCCTCCAGCCCTATTGTACTATGCATTCTGTATTCAGAATGCTATTATTTTCTCTTATAACCATGTTATAAGGGAAAGTAATACAGTTTATAGACTGTCACCTAGCAACCATGCGTGAAAATCGCACCGCATCCGCACTTGCTTGCGGATGCTTGCGATTTTCACGCAACCCCATTCACTTCTATGGGGCCTGCGTTGCGTGAAAAACGCAGAATATAGAGCATGCTGCGATTTTCACGCAAAGCATAAGTGATGCGTGAAAATCATCGCTCATCTGAACAGCCCCATAGAAATGAATGGGTCCAGATTCAGTGCGGGTGCAATGCGTTCACCTACCGCATTGCACCCGCGCGGAAATCTCGCCCGTGTGAACGCAGCCTTACTCAGCTGTTCTTAAAAGTCAATGGAGCATGCTGGGAATTTAACAACAGTTGCCATGCTGGAGCTTGCTGACCTTTTGTCATGTAAACTACAATGGAGAGAGCCACTTGCATAACCTTTGTTTCCTCTCAGAACAGAAAGAACAGAACAGAAAGAAATCTTAAAAATGAGGGTTCCAAAGATGGTTGGGGCTGCACAGAATAACATTGTGGGCCGCATACAGTTTTATGGCCGCAGGATGCCTAGCCCTCTCTATAAGAAAGCTAACGGTTGTCAGTAAAGATGAGTCAATCAAATCCAAAGAAGTGGAATTCGATCCGAATTTCAGAATAAATTTGATTTGCCGCGAAGCCGAATTTCCTCGTGCTTCGTGGTAGCGAATCGATTTAACCTGAAATAGTGTAAAAAATAAAAATAAAATCATGCTTACCTCCTCCATTTGCTCGGAATGGGTCGGAAGCCGCCATCTTGATTAAAGATCTCGGCCGTAATCCTGTGCGCGGTGACCTTTGACATCACCACGTCAAAATTTTGCGCAAGACCTTCAAGCAAGATGGCGGAGATCAGCATAGGCTTGCGCAGCCGATTGCATTAGGGTGTGCAACCTAAAGCACAAGCACACACACCGCGCGTATGTATATATATATATATATATATATATAGCCTTTTTGCCATTAGCCCCCATTATGCCGCTCATTAGCCCCATTATGCCTCTCATTAGCCCCATGATGCCTCTCTTTAGCCCCCATTACGCCTCATTAGCCCCCATTATGCCTCATTAGCCCCCATTATGCCTCTCATTAGCCCCCATTATGCCTCATTAGCCCCCATCATCAGCCCTTATGCCTCATTAGCCCCCATTATCAGCCCTTATGCCTCCTTAGCCCCCATATGCCTCATTAGCCCGCATATGCCTTATTAGCCCCAATATGCCTCATTAGCCTCCATTATGCCCCCAGCAGCCTCATTTTTTATAAAAAAAAAAAAAAACACTTACCTCTCCTGCTCCTGGAAGCCGCCGCTCCTTGCCGCCCGCGATCCTCTTCCTCCTGCTGTCAGATGTGCTCTGAACTGGCGCGCACAGCGTGACGTCACAAAGCACCTCACATTGTGCGCAGCCCTGCGCAGCCGACAGCCATGGACCAGGAAGTGGTAAGTACATAGCGTTCACCGCTTCCTGGTCCTCCGGTACTAATGAGTGCTTCCAAAATGGAAGTGCTTCATTAGTATTCGCCGGCCAGCCCGCTCAATTAGGGTGTGCCCGGGCACACCCAGCACACCACGTGTGCACGCCTATGTCGACCAGCCTGCCGCAAGCAAATGGAGGCGGTAAGTAGGATTCCTTTTTTCTGTTAATTTTAAACTGTATTCCGCAAACATTTATGAACACGGCATCTGAATGTTACAATGTTGGGGAGCGGCGCTATTGCAGCTCCCTGTCATTGCACCTGCTACTTACAAAAAAGTTTCGGCGCTAAGCTAATTTTTTTTTGCTCATCTCTAGTTGTCATGTAGGATGTCTATGTAGTTTATTAATTTGTCCCTGAGCTTATGCTGCTTTATCTGAAGGCAAGATAAGTTCATTCAAAAAAAGTGTTACATTTATGAGAAAAATGTACCTTATACACATAGTTTTGGTCAGTGTAATGTGGGTTGGGACCACAGATAAAAATATGCATGCAGACGTAGAGGCACACAGCCACACAAAACTGACTTGGCATTAATTATGAGGCATTTATTATTGAACTCTAAATGTAACCGAGCGACTTTGCTGTCAAGATAAACATTCATACTGTCAAACTAATTAAAGCTACAATAAGCAAATAATGGCATCTAATTAGATCTTTTTTTCTACTTAAAATTCTATTCTGCATATGATACTTGAGGGTGAATGGCACATGAATCATCCCAGACCCATGCTATAATGGCTTTGAAGTATGTAAAGTTTGGCTTTGTTATAAGAATTTATGAATACCTTTTGAATTCTTCCTTAATCTTCGGCTGCTGAAATACTCAAAAAGCAGCTGCTTTTACTGATTACAATATCAATGTAATTAGGTATTAAAATTCCTCCGTACACATTTTTAATATTCACCTGCCTTGATGGCTTAGTTCTTGTCATTAATCTATTCTACATAACTAAGTTAGCTTAGGATATTACAGGGGAATTTAACATTCTGTTTCAGCTCCTGACAGAAATTCCAAAGAGACAAAAGTGACGGCTGTCAGTGATTAGTTGACAAGTTTGAAATTTTAGAAAAGTAGAAAAAGTTGAGTTCCAGATATTGTCCAAAGTAAAAGCTGTCCTGGAGGCCACGTAGAGAGAGCAGCGAGGATCAATCATATGTTTCTGCAGCATTTTATTCCTGTATTTTATTCACCCTCCCAAAATCCCATGTAGTATAGAAAAGCATCTAACATTCTCCTCTCTGGAAGAATCTTTTCAGATGCATGAATACAATTATAAAGCTACAGTAGAGACTGACACACAATCTGTAAAGTATAAAAAGAGAAGCATGAGCAAAGGAATGTAGCTCTTTCAAATAATAGCTTTAGTTTACTTATTTAATTCAGGGTCTGTGGGGGCTGATGGCAATGCTCTATGGAGTTTCTAGATACCTCTTTAGACATGCAGACCACTAAACATAAGGTTTTTTTTTCCTATCTGGTAGCAAACTCACTTGAAGACTGCACACTTAATTTATATCAAACTGGAAAGAGTAAAAAGGAAATGAGTTATTGAAGACCTTTACTTCCACCTTGCTGATGACTGAAGAAGCAGATAAATAAAGAGAGTGGGATGGATAGATAGATAGATAGATGTTATTACAAGCTAGCTGTCTGTGTGTTGGTAGAGAACTTGATAACGAATAATGTGTGATCACAGCAGCCTTGGCATGAAAAATTTGATTCAACAGCTTTGCCGAAGTTCGACAACAAATTTGGTCCGTTATGAATTAATGAATCACTATAAATCAAGTATACCCAGGCCAATCTGCCTAAAAGCAGCGTTTTCAAGTCCAGCACAAAAATGGATGCCAGACAGAAATGGAGCGTAGGTTAAATAAAACAGAAACATTTGTTTCTGTTTTAAAGAACAGGCAGGTGGATATATCGGGCAGATGTAAATTTTTATAAAAAGTTGTATAAAGTAGTGGACTCATGACAAAGTGGGGAGGGTGGCAGCAGCAGCAGTAGCAGTAACAGTGACAATAATGGCCCCATAACAGAGTGGGAAGGGGGGGCAGTAGTGGCAGTGACAGTAGTGGCCCCATGAGAGAGTGAGGAGGGGCAGCAGCAGTGGCATACAGCACAAGATGGTGGTAGATCACAATAGTAGCAAAACCCACCAACAGCAGTGTGATAGCAAGGTCCAGTGGCAAGCATATCCTTTTAAAAATATAACATGTGCATATCAGTAGGCCAAGAAACCCCTTTGTAGGAATGGCAGTAGAGGCAGCAGGAGTGTGGCATCAGGCGGGTGTCAGCATCAAAATGATGCTGACACCCATTTTGCACAATATTCCAGTGTGATCAGCACACTAAAATATGATCATTAGTGGCAGAATGAGCTATTCAGTTGCATCAGGCATCAGTGTCTGGAAATCCTGGTTGATCCACGCCTGATTCATCCTTATGGAGGTTAGTTTCTCAACATTTTGGGAGGAAAGACTAGTTCTCTTAGGGGTAACTATGCTCCCGCGGCACTGAGCACCCACTCTAATGCTACACTACTGCCAGGCAGTAAAGCATGCCCATGGCAAACTCAGACAGTTGTGGCCACACTTGAAGTTTGCATGCTCAGCAGTCCAGGGGATCTTGGATCATGGGTGAAAGGGTGCAATCCAAGTATGCCACCATCTGCTGGTTGAGGTTCTTCTAGATGTCCCACTGCTGCTGGGTGGTTTCTTCAGAAGGTGGCTGAAGAAAACTGGTCATCAGAAACTCCATACTTAACTTGCTGCTTATGGAGCTGGTGCTGCTCCTGCCCCCCCAACTCCACCACTAGTCATGGCAGTGCAGTGTGTCCGCAGAGGGTCAACCCAGTCAGACCTTCCTGAGGACGGTCAATGGCACTTGTATGAAGCGACTAACCAACTACACAGCATGCCTTTATAGTAGTCCATTATTTCATCCATCGTATAAGGTCTATTTTTGAACTGTAGCGAGGGTCTAACAATGTGGATAGCCGGAAGTCATTCTTCTGCCAAATCCTGACAATGCAGCCCTCACTACGCAAACATGACAACATACATCTGGCCATTTACCCGATAACTCAGAGGACTTCCCTGCCTCCATCTCCACTTCACAGTGCCACATTCTGTTGGGTTTATCCGCACCTTTGTCATTGTCTTCCAGCTCCTCATGCTCCTCCTGCTTCTCTCCTGTCCCTTGGGCATAAAAACCACCTAGGTTTGTATAGAATTCAGTGTTTCTATACCATTACTATATAATGTGCCCTCTATATGAGTGCAAACCACAATGCTCCTCACCAGTTCCAGCCATGTAACGTCCCCTCTCCTTCTCTGACAAAGGCTTATTAGAAGCATGACTGATGCCGGTATAGCGATGGTTTATAGCAGGCATGCTCAATCCAGCTGTTGCAAAACTACAACTCCCATCATTCCCTGACAGCCTACAACTATCATCCTACAGAAGGGCATCGTGGGAGTTGTAGTTTTACAATGGCTGGAGGGCCACAGGTTGAGCATTCCTGGTTTATAGCATACATGGACATTTACGGTGCATGCACATCATTAATAGGGGTACAGCATTGGATGGCCAGACTACAAAACTGTGATATTCATTGTTATTTTTCTCACCAGTTCAAAGGTATTACCAATGAAAACTGATATTTAGAAAAGGAAAAAAAAAAAAACATTTTCGAAGATGAATTCTTCTTTCAGAATTTCAGCAAATTTGCTTTTGATAAATCTCTGCACAATCAGTTGCTGGATGGTTCATTCGTAACAGAGAAAACTTTTATTTCCCTTCCATTCCCTGACTCTGGTCCCTTAAGACACCGATGGTTTATCCAGATATCCTAGAAAAGCTCATCCCTGATCCTCCAATGATGGTTTGAAAGGTGATGCATGATTCTAACAGACCTCAACTTGCTGACTATTACCGCTTCAGTGTGATAAATAAAAATGTATCCCTCTAATAAATGAAGCGAAGTGAATAAAGTCAGTAGAGAAATATTGTTACATTTACCTATTACTGTGACTTCTTTCTTTTCATTTTGTTTTCATCTTGTGCTTAAGTTTTGCAAAGAGCATGGGGCCAGGTTCATACTTAAAGCCAGACAGTATATTTTGCATGCTTTTGATGTTGGACATGAAAAGTAGAACGGATGAAACATAGATATAAACTCCTGTTTTACTGTGTCCTTATGACAACCCTTCCTGCCTGTGCTTTGATGTTTCCAATCTTGTGGAAGAGACATTTAAAGGGGTTGTCATGTTTTAGGAGGAAGCAGGGCAGCACATGTGATCTGGTTACATTAAAAAAAAACATTATTACTTGCACACGAGATCCTGCTTCATTTCTCCAGCAGGGCGCTGTTTACACGGCTGCAGCAGTGCACGTGTCGACTGCTGTGGCCAGTGATTGGCTGCAGCAGTCACATGTTGTCAACATGGCTTCGCTGCTGCTAGCTAAACAGCCGTGCCAGGAAAACTGGAACGGGCAGTGTGGGAACAGTCAGGTAAGTAACGATCTAGTCTTTATTACAGGTGGATCACATGTGTTGTTTGGCTTTCTCCTGAAACTGGACAACCCCTTTAAAGAGCACCTGTCAGCAGGATTAATCCTATTAAACCATGCATACTACCTGGTAGGGTTGTATCTACAGATCGAAACAATATCTATTTTGTGAAAATTGGTGGTGGCGTTCCAAAGACTTTCATTCTTCAATCGGTGGTGGCGTTCCCAAGACTTTCATTCTTCAATCGGTGGTGGCGTTCCCAAGACTTTCATTCTTCAATCGGTGGTGGCGTTCCAAAGACTTTCATTCTTCAATCGGTGGTGGCGTTCCCAAGACTTTCATTCTTCAATCGGTGGTGGCGTTCCCAAGACTTTCATTCTTCAATCGGTGGTGGCGTTCCAAAGACTTTCATTCTTCAATCGGTGGTGGCGTTCCCAAGACTTTCATTCTTCATACAAAAGCTGAGGAGCCTAGGTGCACTAAGGGGCTAGATCCCGCCCTGTAGTGCACTGAATCCCTAATTAGTATTATTTTTCCATGGAACGCTGCAACCGATTTTCACAAGACAGATGCCAATTTAATCAGCAGAAGCAACCTGTCCAGACACTATGCCTGGCTTAACAAGGTTCATCCTGCTTCGAGGTGCTCTGCTATTTAAAGGGGTTGGCCACTTTTTGGTTTTTGTTGACCAATGTGTTTGTGGGATGATTATATAGAACTTACTAATATAATCTTTGTTGAAATTCTGTGCCATTTTCTATATTTCATAAAGTATGTCCCCTTGTTTAGAAAGTCTTCTGTGCTGTCCACTGGGAGGTCCTGCCCATAAAATGGCTGCTGATGGAGGGTCATGTGACGTCTTCTCCATTTAGATACTCTGCACCTGCCATCTGCACTGTTCTGCTGGGAGTTTGGTGCAGGTGCAGTGCATATGAATGGAGGAGACATCACATGGGGGTGATTTGTCTGGTCACATAACCCTTCATCAGCAGCCATTTCATGGACAGGACCTCTGTGTGGACAGCAAAAAAAACTTTATAAACACGGGATCATAGCTTATGAAATATAGAAAATGGTGCAGAATTTCAACAAAGACTACTGTACATTAGTAAGTGCCATATAATCATCTCACAAACACATTGGTCAACAATAATCAGAAAGTGGGCAATCCCTTTAAGGCCTCAAGTGCATCACATTAAAAGCATGTGCACCAGGGTATATACAGACAGCAGGGAGCTGTTGTGCAAAAATAGTATACAGGCCCCCTCCTCTCCAAGAGCTTGTCATAGAGCACCTTAAGAATTAACCAGTAATTTGCAGCCAAGAAATTTATAAAATGCAAATTAAAGAATTGTCCACGGCACTCACCCCATTCCACAGTGTCCATTTATTGGTTTAAAATGCATGATACACGGAGTAAAATTGTAGCACAGATCGCCGGCCAACGACCGTTTCACATCGTTCAATGCTTTCTCAAGGCCAATAAATGGACACTGCGGAATGGGGTGAGTGCCGTGGACAATTCTTCAATTTGCATTTTATTTCCTTGTGTTTCCTCACACATGATTATACCGCCACCCTTGGGTCTGGATCCGGTGGCATTCGTAAGTGGTGCCGACTGTCTTTTTTTGCTCTTGAAGAAATTCATAAACTTTACATGCAAACTAATTGACAGTGGGAAGCTGCTTTTAAGGTCACAGAACCCCCTCCTCCCCTTCTACCTACTAGCCCTATGTAGAAATGGTCTTGCGGTTCGCCCGGCGGTCGTGTTCGCGGTTCGCCGAAAATGCGAACATATGGAGATATTCGCGCCCACCATATTATTTTACATTGTGAAGAACTTTGACCCATGACACATCCATCAGGTGGTACAGGACAGCCAATTGAGACATTTCAGCACATGGACATACCCCCTACCTTATAAATAAACCTGATCTGGCCGCCATTTTACATTCAGTGTTTTGCCAGTGTAGGGAGAGGTTGCTGTGTGGAGCAGGGACAGGCTGTTAGGGACACCAAACGCTAGCTAATAGGGACACAAAAGTCATTTTAAGGACTAGTATAGGTGTGCTATCGATATGTGTAATACACAGAGGGGTGCGATACTTATAATATACTTTTATAATGAGTCAAAAACACATAGATCTATATAGTGATCACCTGGAAGTCAGGGGCCTAGGGGCTAGGGGCTTACTAGGGCCATTTTTATATAGGGTAAGGTTCCGGACGGGGTCGTTCTTATCAGGGCGGGTGGTCTGTGGTTAGGCTATAAGGGCCAGAATAGCATCCCCCTGTAGGGCAATATCAGGGACAGTTCTTTGCCCACCCTGTCCTTCAATACCACATCATCATCTAGCCCAGGGATAGATGGTTTTTGCTTTCCCTCCGGCATTCATGGATGTGCACTGGAACCCCCCGGATTGTGGTAGGACATATGGTTTCTGATTTGGTGCCACCGAACACCTGATTTAGTGTCGCCGAGCAGTTGTTATTGCCGACCACATCTATGCTTTTTGGTTAACATTAATAATTAAATTTATTTTGATTTTGAGGGATATCTTTTCCATTCACACGTCCGCAAAATGGGTCCGCACTTCCGCATCCGTGCTTCCGTTTCCGCAAAAAATAGAACATGTCCTATTCTTGTCCGCAATTACAATTTCTATTATAGTGCGGAATGCACATTGCCGGTGTCCGTGTTTTGCGGACGTGTGAATGGACCCTCAAAGTAACATTATTAAAGGTTACGTTTTATCTTCATGTATATTCTAATGGATTGCCTTCCTTGTACAAGGTTATAATATACTTTCTATGTTAGAGAGTATATTATAGTGCATTTGTATTGTGCGGCAGTTGTGTGCGGTTCTGCTGCGATACTGCAGGTATATAGAGGGGCAAGTGTTATTGGAAGAAATAATTTCTACTGGTGTGATATACCAGTCGCCCCCCAAAAAAACTGATTGAAGTGGGGTGTTATATACCAATATACTTTTTTATAGTGCATTTGAGTACTGTATAGTGCATTTGTGCATGCGCGAACTCGAAAATTTGATTGCCAATATTTCGCATTGAAAAATATTATTCATGTAGATCTCAAATTCTAATAATACATATGGTATGTCACTGTCCATGTTTTGGGACTATTTGTGCACTTCTAGTAATTATTTCTTGGCTGAAGGTTTTTCAGGTTCGCCTGCCATTAAAATCAATGGTGCCCGCTGCAAACTTGCGGTTTGCGAACATTTGATTGTGTTTGCGCGATCACGTTTTCCGAACCGTCCCGGCAGATGTTCATCCATCACTAGCCCTATGTGCATAGGTTGTAGATATGATATAGCCACCCAGTGGAGTACATCAATAAGACGAGACTCCATAGGAAAGATAAAACTAAATCCCCATTATGATCCATGTTTTGCCACTCAGAAAATAAAGTTGTGGTGTTTCTAGGACACTGGGTCACTTTTTTATATCCTGGTAGTTATGTACAGTTATACATCACTTTTCTGTGAGTGAATTGAACTTTATTCATTGTACCTCTCAGCACCCTGCTGCACTGTAGGGGTTAACTCCCTCTTGTTCTGTGTGTAGCTGTGTGGTGATGATTAGCCCTGTTATATAACATGTGTGATGTCTCTTGCCTGAGCAACAGGTTTGGTCTGGAGTTTGTAGTTGTAGTCTGCTGGATCCAGTGAAGGATCTTTGGACTGAGTCTGTCTGTCTGCCATCTGACCTGGGCCTTATACCCTGATCTGCTTGTTTGTCTTTGTCCCATCTTGTGCCTGTTGTCTGGATTCTGACTGTACTACCAGCCCTGTCCCTGGGACTGTTTCTTAAATATGTTTGTCCTCTGTATGCCTGATCTCAGCCTGGTTATACTGGTGTATAAGACTCCCTGTGGATCAAGAGCCAGCCACTCTAGATGATTGGGACAGGAGTTCCACAACAATTGTCTGTAACATGTAGTTCCTCTATAGAAAGGAGACCTGCACCGGTAGTAGCCATATAAAAGCAAATTGAATGGAACCAACCAAAGCTCAAGTTGCATGGTCTGTCTTTATGGCACGAACGCCCTTGCATGCGCCCAAAGTTTACATGGATCCAACAGGACAGCACTGTTTTGTGCTTCTGTTTGATGTTGTATTATGCTAGCAGAATAGATTTCCTTAATGCTTTACCAAGCTCTGTAGACCCTTCTCATTTATCATTTTCTACGCCAATTTTTTAGAAAATTATTTAAATATACATCATAATCACAGATAACCATCCTATAAAACTTAGCCTTTATTAGTATAAAAAGTAAAAAAAAAAAAACACATAAAGTACCCCTAAGAGACCAATACATAAAAAAAGAAAAAATGGAGACAAAACAAGAAACAAAAGAAAATTACTCTTGTAGGAGAGACAATCCTCACAATGGTGGGCGAAGAAAAGGCAGGGATTCGTATGATGAACGATATTTGGGGCACTGTCCCTAGAGATGACCCCATCTACGTTCTGCCCTGCCTAGAACGGAATGGCCGCCCGATAGGGGCGATCCCGTATTGGGATCCTCCTAGATGACCTAGGATGGCCCTGATCGGGGAGTATAGAGCAAACTACAGTTAGTTAGTCTTTACCAAATGAAAATAAATGTACCAAAAATAATAAACTATGACACTGATATGTGCATATCAACTCCCATCAGCAAAGGATGAGTCATTCATTAGGTCACTTTGAAAAGTACCACAGTTATTTCATAGTGATATGGTGGGAAGTGTGGGATACACACGTCCCTGTTCCAACGCGTTTCGCCCAGACACTTGGAGGGCTCATCAGGGGACACCAAAAAAGATTGTGGAGGTGTAGTGTAAATTAACAGATTAACCATGGAGTTGAAAAAACTGACTGTCAGAAAACCAAACATATACAGAGCCCCTTCAGTTTAGTACTATGGTTGCTACTTGTGTGTCTGTGTAGTGCCAGACTAAGTCAGATGTTACCACACAGGGGCAGTTTGATATGCTAAGTTCGCCTGTATAGGGTTCAGAGACGGGCTGAACAGCCTGGCTCAATGGAGGCAAAGAATAGCATAAGGGAGCTGGCGTCGATTTAAGGTTGTTAGGCGCCAGCAGTGGATGCACCTAAGTTATGTAGAGGCCGCCCGGCACCTCTACATACCTTAGACCCATCAAGCACCAGCGCAGGAGTAATAAGACCGGCGTCTAAAACGCTGGTCTTAATAAATGGCCCTATATATATTTTTTTTTTTTTACTTTTTTTAAATTTTCTTATTTATTAATGCCTTTCAATTCAACAAGATAAAAAAATGTGTATTTCATGCATTAGGTTGTTAGTGCTGACTTACTGGTCTGGAAATGAAATGGATTCAAATGGACTGGACTGAAAATGGTGGCATTCACTATAACCCATTGAAATAAATCCAATCCTGATGCATTTCTCGGCAGCTCCATAAATATGTGCATATTGTCACATTAATGGATAGTAGAGGAGAATGAGGCATTCTAAGAAAATGAAAAGATCGAGATAAACAGGAGTAAAGTGAACTGTAACCCTAAAACTCCAGGCTTGACAAGGAGCCCTAGGCAAGCTTTCACTAAAAATCCTCTAATCCCATTGATCCAGCGTCTGAAAAAGAAGTGAATCTCTTCTGCCACTCATAAGGACGGCAATATGTGGTAAGTGTGCACAGCGGGTGCTGCATGCTTTAGGGATCTTAATGATGTAACCCCCTTCATTACTTGTAAGAGTCTTTGTTGTTAATGCAGTCACCATGCCCTTACTGGCGGCCTGAATGCTTCATTTGGCATGTTTTCTTATGATTTCACGAGCCGCATTAGTACATTTGAGATGATCACTGATTCTGTTCTGCACATCTTTCTTTCAGAAATGAAAGACACTCTATAATGCTGTAAGAGTTATTTAACAATTTTTTTCCCAGTAGAAGTAAAATGAGGACAACAGTAACCATCAAAGGGGTTGTCTCATCACAGACAATGGGGCCATATCGCTGGGACCCGCACCTATATCGGGAACGGAGCTCCGCAGAGTGGTGGCTGGAGGACTCTGGTCCGGCCACCACCAAGCGCTCTCCTCATAGAAGTGAGTGGGAGTGCACCACGCATGACCGGCCACCGCTGCCATTCATTTCTATCGGCCCAACGGAAATAGCCGAGCCAGCACTCGGCTATTTTCGGTGGCCCTTAAAAAATGAATGGAGGGTGGCTGCACATGAGCAGTGCACCCTCCAACACTTTATCAGATCCGTTCTCGATATCGGTGCAGGTCCCAGTGGTGGGACCTGCACCTATAAGACAATAGGGGCATATTCTAGTGATATGCTCCCATTGTCTGTGATGAGACAACTCCTTTAAGTAGTGTAGCAATTAAGAGTGCAGGGGTTGTAGTCCCAAGTGAACCACTATGGCCATGGTGCACACAGATGTACAGTGTCCTCTAATACTGTTACTGACAGCTGAGGTGGTGCTAGGACAAGCACAGATAACTGTGCCCTTTTTGATTGAAACCCCCTAATTTCATGCTCAAATGGGTATTTCTGTTATTTAAAGTTATCCTCTGCCCATAGTACATAGTAGGCTATCTCCAAAAGTCCCACAGAAATGAAGGGAGCAGTCAGGCACATACTGTCTCTTCCGTTCATTTCACTGAGAGGCTTCACTGAGTATGGGGCTCTCATTCTCATGATCGGTGTGGGTCCCAGTGGTGAGACCCCTACTGATCTAATAGTTATGGATAGGTGATAGCTTTATTCAATGGAATAGCCTTTTTTTCAGGGTTTTCTAGGGTCTACCTCATGTGTGCTCCTAATTGTCTAGTCTATATGATAAGATGCACAACAATATCATACTGATGGTTACTGATGGTTATTTTTATAGTTCCACAGACCACACATCAGAGCATGACCAGTATTTGCCAATCTTTGGTAAAAATTTACATTTTACCACCAGACCTGTGAATAGATTCATACTGATCTGCTCCCCACTGCTCAGTTATGGCTCCCTGGGTCCAGTGCTGTCTCCAGTCCCTAAATGTAAACTTCTTGCATGGATGGGGTCATGGCCAGCACTATAGTCAATGACTGGCCACAGAGATGATATATCCACTAATCGGCACAAAACAGCAGTGACAAACCCCTTTGGGATGTGTCATCGCTGTTGCCAGTCATTGGCTGCTGTGGGGCAAGTAACCTTGTCCTTACTGGAAGTTTATATGCAGGGGAAGTGAAGTGAAGAGAGCAGCGAACCCAGGGAGGAGGTAAGTAAGTATGAGTCTCTTTACAGGTCCAGCGTGGAGGGGGGATTTAAAATACTCCTATAACGGAACTATCTGGACAAAGCTATTACACTTGATAAACTCTACAGGTAGACATGATACTCAATACATACCTGAACAGGATTGGCTTGCACATGTTCTGGATATTGCTATGGTTTATGGTGTTCTACTTCAGGGATAGACATCTAAGTCAACCAAGAAATGGAGACCTCTGAGCTACATATTATGCTCCAGTTAATTTAAAGTATCGCACTTAAAGGGGTTGTCCCATGAAAAATATTCTACAGTTTTCAAACCAGCACCTGGATCTGAATACTTTTGTAATTGCATGCAAGTCAAAATTCTGTACAGCTACTGATTTATTAATTAAAATGTATCTATATAGTGCCCCTAAATTTCTTAGTTCTTTGACCTGCTCACTGAGATGGCCGCACATGCTCAGTTTCATCTTTCAACTGCCTCCAGAGCTGTGATAGGGAGAACTTGGACACGTCCCCTGAGCTGTGATAGGGAGATCATGGACACGCCCCCTGAGCTGCAGCAGAATAAACACTCAGCTAGAATGAGGAGATCTCTGGAACCACGTGAGGTACAGAGCTGGTTCTAGCTTTGTTGGAAAGAGATTGTCAAGTACTATATGATGTCTGATTTTCATTTTTTACATTATTCATGTGAAAACCCCTTTAATGTTCCGTTTTAGTTTTTGTTCTTTAAAGGTAACACGTACTTCACGCTTAACAAATACATTTTTTTTTCTGATAATCACCCTTGAAAGAACATTTCTAACATGCAACATCTGCCAAAGGGAAAAACAAGTCTAATGAGAATCCGAATAGGGTTTATCGAAGGTTTTGTTGACCTTTGTTGAGTTATTAAGAATTTCTGCTGTTTGTCAAGTTGGGAGCTTTTATTAGAAAGCAGTTTGAATGAAGAAGTTGGCTACTTCAATACTGAACGTAATTTTTTGCTGCCTATGACCTATGATCAAGGAATGTTCTGTGGTGAATTTCCTTTGTAAATTGCGTTAAGGAAACATGACAAAGGTGAAATGAACCTGACCTAATTTGCTTCCATTATAAGTGAACTGCAATGTCTACAGTACGGCTACCTGCTCGCCTGGCAGATTATGTGTGGTTTTTCCATGCAGATTTTTGTGTGAAAAAACCTGCAGTGTAATATAGCACCAGCAAAGTGTATGAGGTTACATAAATCCCATGTGCACTTTCCGTGCAGAAATTGACATGCCATGCAGATTTTGAAATCTACAGAATGTCAGTTCACACCATTGTCAAGGGTGAAATCTGCAGCAAATCTACACAAAAAAAACAAAAATAACCCACCAGTAACATTTGAATTTTATGTTGCGGAAATGCAAAGAAATCCACATGGAAATTCATATGGAATTTTTGCAAGACTGTATTCAGGTAGCCAATAGTGTTGAGCGCGAATATTCGAATAGCGAATATTAATTGCGAATATCGCAACTTCGCTAATTCGCGAATATTTCAAATAAAGTGCTATATATTCGCTATATCGAATATTTGTAATTTTTTTACATCTGAAAACATGATTCCTCCCTGCTTCTTTCTTGTGGGTCAATGAGTCATTGGCCCACAAGCAACTTAAGCAGGAAGGAATCATGTTTTCATATGGAAAAAAATGACGAATATTCAAAAAAACGAATATATAGCAATATAGGGAATATATTCGTTTTTTTCCCTTTACTCCTTCCCGACAAGCGTCCCCGTCACCATGGGAACACCTGTGGGTTAGAAAATACCATCGGATCTGAGTTTTCCCTGAGATCGTGAAAACTTAGATCCGATGGTATAGTCTAACCCACAGGCGTTCCCATGGTGACGGGGACGCATGTCGGGGAGGAGTATGCCAATGTGGAATAACAGTACAGATTGGGAAAAAAAAAATGACGAATATTCTCAATAATGAATATATTCCCTATATTGCTATAACTTTGTTTTTTAGACTATTCGTTATATTTGTCATATTCTAATACAAGAATATATAGAAATATAGCGAATATTCATGAAATACATATATAGACTGCAATTTAGCTAATATAGTGCTATAGTATTTTTTTTTAATAGTGTACATTTTTTCCAAATCAGGGGCGTAGCTAATGGCTCATGGGCCCTGGTGCAAGAGTTCAGCTTGGAGCCCCCCTTCCCTCAGTGCTTTGTGGCCTAGGCCAGGAAGCGCATAGCCTTCGTGCTGCCCGAGGCTAAAATTGAAACGGCACCCCTGCCCCCTTCCCTTGAGCCAGAGGTGTAACTTGACCAGCATGGACTTTCTATAATAATGGTGTCTTCTTATGCACCACAAGGGTCTTTGGGCCCCGTCAGGCTCCTGGGCCTGGTAGCGACTGCTACCTCTGCACCCCCTATAGCTACGCCCCTGTTCCAAATCTTAAGTTCAGAAGAGACCAAAAAAATTTGACTATTAAAAAAAATATTATAGTACTATATTAGCTAAATTACAGTCTATATGTGTATTTTACGAATATTCACTCTATTGCTATAACTTCGTTTTTTAGAATATTCGTAATATTCTAAAACAAGAATATATAGCAATAGAGTGAATATTCGTAAAATACACATATTAGCCATCGTTATAGCCAACCAATAGGAAAGTTGCATATTATTAGCGATAAATAGAATAATGACGAATATTCGATTTCGACAAATATAAGACGAATATTCAATCGAATATTCGCGAAATATTACAAAATCGAATATGGCACCTCTCGCTCATAACTAGTAGCCCACTGCTGTGGATTTTGCTGTGTTTCCACACTAAAGACCACAGAAGAAATTGCAACACAACCACATTTATTATTAATGAGGGAAAGCAACCCTCTCCTTTGCAAAGGGTGAAATCCCCAGAAGAATTGACATGCTGCCGATTTCAGATTTGCCATACTGCACCTTTCCCGCTGCTTTTTTTGTACGTAGCATGTGGATGAGAATTCAGAAATTCTCATCCACTTTGCTGGTACTGTACAACACTGAGGATTTGCCGCTTGATATTCAGCGACGGCAAATCCAAAGCTAATCAGTCACTTGTGAACCCAGCCTTGAAGTTTAACGATGCATGCTAATAAATAATACAGGTACTGTATGAGAATCAGATACTACACGGGCCTGGATAAGCAGGAACCAATTAGTTCTTGGCATGAAAAAATCTTGAGCTTAAATCATATATTTATTTGTTATAAATATCCATGAAAATGACAATTATATGGTTTATGCTTAAACACCACAGCCCTAAATATATATATATCCATCCTCTGTAATCATTGACTTCCTTGGAGGAAAACCTCAAGATCTTTGCTGACACACTGACCATGTCAGACCGATAAAGACACACACAAAATACTGCAAAGAAGGTCAGAAATCGCTCTGAATCGTGAAATTCGAAATTACAAAGATGAAAAACATAGACTCATTGGAGGAGCAGGTATTGGATCTTTGAGGACCTTTAAAGAGGGGTTCTTCTGACACATGTGTTTTAGGAAATACTTCCATTTCCCGTGCCATAACAATCCTGGAGCATCTTTTCTTATAACTCTGCACCGTTCCTCGGTTAACCTTCCTAAAAATATATGAATACATTGACAAAGGGACCTAACTATTCTTCACAGTTCGGCAGGTAACAGATTTTTCTTTTTGCCAGTTTGCAATAGAAAAAGTCTGACAACCAGTGTCAGACTAGGATTCCTTGGGTTCCCCAGAGAAAATCATTCTTAAGGCTCAAACTTTATATCATCAAAAAAGTCTAAAAGGTTTTTAATCAAAGATATAGACCTTAGTAGCAAACGTTTGGCTCCAAAAGCAGTTAAATGTGTTTTTCCTTGACCTTTTGATACCCTTTATGATATTAGAGCATAGGACCACCAGAAGATCCTCAGGTACACTGGTAAGGGCAGTCCGACCCTGCTGATAACAGTGCAGGCCCACTCACGTAGTAGTATGGAGCCACTGCACTGTGGCATTGCTGCAGAGAGAGGGACCAATATGTAGACATAAGAATCAAAGAGAGAAATGAGTGTAGAGCAGTAGAGGATGCATGTAGGAACCTACAGCGGATACTATGGTGCGGTAGGCCAGTTACAGCCACTGTAAGAGGAGCCTGTGTGATGGAAATGTAGGAACCTGAAAGCTATTGACTGATATACTTGAGTTGGACTGAGACAGATTAGATATTAGATGACTAGTATGAGCTACACATTCCAATGAATTGGTGTCAATGTTGTGCACAGTAACATCAAGGCTCTTAGATCAGGAGCCATTCTTTTTAGTTACTCTGCTGGATCATAGAGGAGGTCCAGGGTGGAAAAATGATACAGCCTCTTTAATGGTCCATTATTGTGTATCATAAATATTGTGTAGAATTATTTTATTCTTGTGGGCTAAGCCCATCTGGCTTTTACTTTTTAACATCAGAACTTTTTCTAGTAACCTGTTATGAATTAATATGTAATTTAACATGACATCCTACCCTTGACTTGATTTTGAATAAATAATAAAGTAGATATAAACTCTTCATTTAGTCTACCCTTGCAGGCATATCACTTGATTCTAAACCTTTAAGAGGATAACATACCGTATGTATGTCTTTTTACTCTCAGACACTTTCAGTGAGCTCGTAATCCTTAAGAATATGTTCCTGAACCAAAACTTTAAATCAGATTCATAACGCTGATGTTTGGTCAAGAAGTTGTTGTGTCTCTAATAAGCATGAATAATTACTGGTAATTGAAAAAATAACCATTTTAGGATATATTTCATCATCTTATCATACATTTCAATAACTGTATTTTTCCATTGATGTAGCCATACAACCGTTTTTTTTTTTTGTTTGTTTTTTTGCAAGGCGGGTTATAGTCATTAACAGCACCATTTTGGGGTACACATAACACATTGATTACATTTTGCCACTTTCACTGTGTGGCTAGTGCTAGTGATGAGTGAATTCCTATAAATTTTTGGTCCGATATGGCTGATTTTGTTTCAGGTTCCTGAGAGTGTGTGACACTTTGTGGACTGGGGGACAGCTGAACAGACAAGAGAAGAGAGTGTTAGTAGGTTGTGGTTGGATAGGGGGAGAGGTGAGTTACAGAGGTTAGATAGGGAATAAATTCAAGTAAACATACAATCCAGTGTGTGACCATCTTTTGGCATGGCAATGGTAGACCACTGGGACGGGCCAAAGGAGGAATTGAGTGCTAGAAGTTTAGAGGCAGCTGAGTGGTGATTGTCAAATGGATGTTGAAGTCACCTATGATGATAGTGGGGATGTCAGATGAAAGAAAAAGTAATAACCAGGTGTTGAAGTGGTCGGAAAAGATGGTGGTCAGGCCTGGGGGCAGTAGATGACATCCACTTGGAGGTTGGAGGGAGGGTAGATCCAGGAAGAGTGTACAGTATGTCAAATGCAGGGAGCATAATGAAGTGTAACAGTGGAGTTGGCCTGAAGGAGCAGTTATCTGATAAGAGAAATCCAACTCCTCCACCATGTTTTCTGCATGGTGGGAAGGGGGAGTAAAATGAAATCCACCATAAGAGAGTTCAGCAGGTGAGGCTATGTCAGAGGATATCAGCCATGTTTCTGTTAATCCCAGGAAAGAAAGTCTATTAGAATGTCCCATTAGAGGAACCAGCAGATCTCATAGGGTAGAGAAATATATTTCATATGCAGCACTGTATAATGGTTCCTTCATATGCTGTTGTTTTATCTTTAGGTTACTTCAGAGAAGGTTCAGTATTCTATGGCACTTCAGTCGAGAAGCAAGCTATTGAACAGTTATAAGACAAGACAAGATCTTGAATCGAATACTTCTACTTATCCTATAGAAATCAAGTCTGACTTCCTTTGCAAATGTAATTATTGTATGCAACTGATCAGTGAGTTAATAGAGGTATTATCATCAGTGGAATTAAATGACATAATTATTATAGTCTTCGTGTTTTCTTCTTCTAGACCAACAGTACTCTTGAATGCAATTTGTCTACTAGAAGTGTACCTTTGTCGTACAGAGAATTGTGAGTAATGAATGAGATATTAAAATGCTTTGCAATAAAGAGCACTGCAGTTCATTGCTATAATAGAGCGGACACAAGACTTGGAAAGTCAAGATGTTTTATTAGTTCTTTTTCTTTCTGTTTCATCTATTACTGTAGGAAAACCCTTCAAGAAAATGTTCTAATGTGAATTGGAAGGGGAAATATTGAAGTGATGTAAATGGATCTGTTTATATCATGGGGAAGTAATAGCTATTACAGTTTGACTTATTACTATTATTAGCTGAAGGACCCGGCTTCGCACGGGAATATTTAATCTATTACATTTAATGTTTGTGTGTCGTTGTTTGTCGTTAAAAGATATCAACAGTATCCACTATGACAGTGACATCTACAGCACCCCACCCCCTTAACAGTGACTTCCACAGCCCCTCACCCCTTAGCACTGACCCCCCACAGTGCCCAGTCCCCTAAAATGGGACCTCCACAGCACCCCACCCCCTTAACTTTGACCTTTAAAGCAGCCTTCCTCTTTAACAGTGAGTTCCACAGCACCTAACCCCCTTGACAGCGACCTCCACAGGGGCCCGCCCCCTTAACAGTGCCCTCTACACTGACCACAGGTTACAGTCCCCTTAACTGACCTCCACTATTTTGGTCCCCCTTAACAGAGACCTTCACATCCACTGACCCTTTAACAGTGACTGCCACAGTACCCTGCTCTCTTAACAGTTGCCTCCACAGTCCCCTCCTCCCTTAACAGTGACCTCCACAGTGGCCTGCCCCCTTATCAGTAACATCTACAGCACCTTCCCCTTTAACAGTGACCTCCACAGCGGCAGCCCTTTCATTAGTGACCTCCACAGTACCCTGTCTCGTTAACATTGATTTCCACAATAACCCGCCCCTTTACCAGTGACCTCCACAAAGCTCTGTTCCCTTAAAATGTGACTTCCACAACACCCCACCCCCTTAACAGTGACCTCTACAGCACCTCACCCCTTATCACTGATCTCCATAACAGACCGTCCCCTAAACTGTTACCTCCTTAGTCGCCTGCCCCTAGAGTTGCCAGAGGTCTGGGTTTAGGCTGTACAGTCCGGCTTTCAGACTCCCTGTCCTCCGTCCCGCGCAGGGCCTAGATGGACACAGGGATGTACTTTTGAACAGCTCTCTCTCAGACAGAAGCACTGTGCTGTCTGATAGTGAGCTGCAGGTAGAAAGTCACCCTCCCTCGCACCCCTGCAGCTGACAGAAGTTGATTTTTACCCTCATGTTTTCAATCCCTGTCGGCTGCGGAGTGGGAAGGGGCGGAGGACTAACGGCTTAGCGGGACCTGGTGACAGGGTTTTTAAGTCTGTCTTTTGAGGGTGGCCTGCCTGCCCCCTGAACTATGACCTCCACAGCACTCTGCTCCCTTAACAGTGTCATCCACAGCGCCCTGCCCCTTTAAAGCTTACCTGCAGCAGTGAAGAAAAATGGCTGGGTTGTTATGGAAACCTGGAGTGAAACTGTGTGTATGTGGAGACTAAGGGCCTGAGAGCTTCTATTGGCTGATAAGGGACATGTGACCGTGTGTATGGCAGTTGGGATATAAAGAGAAAGACCTGCAGGCTTCTATTGGCTAATGTAGGTCATATGATGTGCAATATTTTCATTTTTTAGGAATATCTCAGGAACGGTATGTGCTAGAGAGCTGAGACCCAGTCTAAAAACTTCCCGGACACCTGATGTAACTGTGTGCCAAATTTTGTGATTGTAAATGCGACGGTAAGGATTCCTTTAGCGGACATACACACATACATACACTCAGATTTATATATTAGATATGCCTTAGTATGTTGCACTTTCAAGATATGCAGAGAGTGAATTATTGCCATTAAGCTGATTCACCTCTGGGTGGAAGGAGGTGGTCTTTATAAACAACACTTTGAAAGACTTTACTATAACTAAGAAAACATACAGTTGCAAGAAAAAGTATGTGTACCCTTTGAAATGATATGGATTTCTGCACAAATTGGTCACAAAATGTGTTCTGATCTTCATCTAAGTCACAACAATAGACAATCACAGTCTGCTTAAACTAATAACACACAAATAATTAAATGTTACCATGTTTTTATTGAACACAAGATGTAAACATTCACAGTGCAGGTGGAAAAAGTATGTGAACCTCTAGACTAATGACATCTCCAAGAGCAAATTTGAGTGAGGTGTCAGTCAACTGGAGTCCAATATATGAGATGAGATTGGAGGTGTTGGTTACAGCTGCCCTGCCCTATAAAACACACACACCAGTTCTGGGTTTGCTTTTCACAAGAAGCATTGCCTGATGTGAATAATGCCTCGCACAAAAGAGCTCTCAGAAGACCTACAAATTGTTGACTTGCATAAAGCTGGAAAGGGTTATAAAAGTGTCTCCAAAAGCCTTGCTGTTCATCAGTCCACGGTAAGACCAAATTGTCTATAAATGGAGAAAGTTCAGCACTGCTGCTACTCTCCCTAGGAGTAGCCATCCTGTAAAGATGACTGCAAGAGGACAGCGCAGACTGCTCAATGAGGTGAAGAAGAATCCTAGAGTGTCAGCTAAAGACTTACAAAAGTCTCTGGCATATGCTAACATCCCTGTTAGCGAATCTACAATACGTAAAACACTAAACAAGAATGGATTTCATGGGAGGATACCACAGAAGAAGCCAATGCTGTCCAAAAAAAAACATTGCTGCACATTTACAGTTTGCACAAGAGCACCTGGATGTTCCACAGCAGTACTGGCAAAATATTCTGTGGACAGATGAAACTAAAGTTGAGTTGTTTGGATGTGTGGAGAAAAAGAGGCACAGCACACCAACATCAAAACCTCCTCCCAACTGTGAAGTATGGTGGTGGGGCATTATGGTTTGGGGCTGCTTTTCTGTGTCAGGGCCTGGACGGATTGCTATCATCAAAGGAATTCCCAAGTTTATCAAGACATTTTGCAGGAGAACTTAAGGCCATCTGTCCACTAGCTGAAGCTCAACAGAAGATGGGTGTTGCAACAGGATAATGACCCAAAGCATAGAAGTAAATCAACAACAGAATGGCGTAAACAGAAGAAAATACGCCTTCTGGAGCGGCCCAGTCAGAGTCCTGACCTCAACCTGATTGAGATGCTGTGGCATGACCTCAAGAAAGCAATTCACACCAGACATCCCAAGAATATTGCTGAACTGAAACAGTTCTGTAAAGAGGAATGGTCAAGAATTACTCCTGACCGTTATGCACGTCTGATCTGCAACTACAGGAAACGTTTAGTTAAAGTTATTGCTGCCCAAGGAGGTTCAACCAATTATTAAATCCAAGGGTTCACATACTTTTTCCACCTGCACTGTGAATGTTTACATGGTGTTTTCAATAAAAAACATGGTAACATTTAATTCTTTCTGTGTTATTAGTTTAAACAGACTGTGATTGTTTATTGTTGTGACTTAGATGAAGATCAGATCACATTTTATGACCAATTTGTGCAGAAATCCATATCATTCCAAAGGGTTCACATACTTTTTCTTGCAACTGTATACAGTTGTTCAAAATGCGTAAGCATTTTTTAAATTTTTTTATGTCCCTGATGTTTCTAAGTATTTGACAATAAAGATACAAGTTTTTAAGAAGGGCTGGAGGACTTTTCTAATATCTACCTATGAATTCTACCTCACCTCTGATGATTCTCGGTCTTATCTGCCTAAATTCTTGGCTGTGTCCATCTCTTACCAGCCTGTGTTCTGCTACCAGCCTGCATCTTTCAACCAGTTACCTGTCCTGTGTTTATGCTGCAGTGTATGTTTGGGGGCGGAGTTAACAGCGTCAGGAAATGTCTGCTTGATTTGTGTGCTCCTGACCACAGCGCACAAAACAGCTTGATACCGCATTCCCGTAACGCTCAATTATGGGGAAACCGACAAAAGACAAAGCCAGAGAGTCCCAGGGGACTCCAAGACACATCGGAGGACAATCGGACATGGATAAATACCTAAAAAAGAAAATGTCCTCGCCAGCATGCAGATCCAAAATGGCGCCAGATGCTGCCGCTGCACAGAGCTACACAGAGGGCTCAGATGATGAAGGCTCTTGCGCCATGTCAGAAGCGCACTCCGAGCGAGATTCGATGCCGATCACCAGGACTTTTCTCAAAGAGTCCTTAGCCCTGTCCTTTGAACCAGTTATGAAGGAACTGTCTGCAATAAAAGCAGATATTAAACTGACGGGACAACGGGTAGCAGCTCTGGAAGAGACCAAAAGCGTCGATAACCAAACACAGCGGAGCCCTGCAAACCAACATTGAGGAAATGCAAGAACAACTAAACACAGCCTTCCTACACCTCGAAGATCAAGAAAACAGAAGTCGGAGGAAAAATATTCATATCAGAGGTGTGCCGGAGGACATTCAAGCAGAGCCGATACATACCATGGTCAGTCAGATCTTCTCCTCCATACTAGGCCAAGAGAGAGCCTCTGGGGTGGTTGTTGAAAAAGCCCACAGAGCCCTAAGGCCAAAGCCTCAACCAGGGGCCCCGCCGCGAGACATTATCTGTGGTCTGCTCAGTTATATTGATACAGCTGCCATATTGGGCGCCACTAGAGAAAAAGGAGAAATACTTCTCGATAATACCAAAATACAAATTTTCCAAGACCTGGCGGCAAGCACACTGGCCGAACGCAGAGCACTAAAGCCACTGACAGATCTACTGAGAGCGAAAAAACATCCACTACGATGGCTCTATCCATTCGGTCTGTACACATTTATCAATGGCAAGCAAGTCATAATTTGCCATCCGACTGTATATTAGTTCTATAATTGGGTCATATGCTTTGTTCTATTGGATGGGACGGGTAATAATCGCATGTCATCAACTTTGCTTATGACAATATGGGTTCATTAAAGGTAGTCTCATTGAATGTCAAGGGTCTTAATGTACCCCAAAAGAGAAGCCAAGTTTTCCATGTACTCAAAAAGGAAAAAACAGATATTCTGTTTCTACAAGAAACCTATTTTAAACACAACCATGTCCCTGTACTGTTCGCTAGGCATTATAAAAAATGGTATCATAGCACACACTCCTCGGCTTCCAGAGGGGTTTCAATAGGAATTGGATCTAATGTCCCCTTCAAAGAACAAGCCCACTATATAGATCCTGAAGGACGCTATATATTCTTGAAGGGAACATTATATGAAAGTAAAGTCACTCTTGTTAACATATACACTCCTAACACTAGACAAATACCCTGGCTTACTAAGCTTCTACAGTCTTTGCATGACTTTAGAGAAGGATTATTAATATTAGGTGGTGACTTAAACTTAGTATTAGACCATCCTTTAGACTCTACATCAGCTTCCCCTAAATTCACGACCAAACAGATTGGTAAATTAAAAAGAGCACTAGTGTCTCACCAAATCTCTGACGTCTGGAGATTAGTTCACCCCAGTATTAGAGATTATACCTTTCATTCAGCGGTACATAGAACTTATCAACGCCTGGACTACCTGTTTGTTTCCAATCACATCGTTGAGATGGTCAAACAAGCTGTTATTTGACAAATCATGGTTTCAGACCATGCCCCGGTCTCCTTAGAGATTCAACTGAAGGGTATTCCCCCTAAAGAGTGGTCCTGGAGACTAAATGAGACCTTATTGGAGAACTAACAGGATAGACTTAGGCTGGAGGGTAAACTGAAAGCCTTCTTTGAGCTCAACGTCACCCCACACATAAATGAGGCCATTATATGGGAATCACACAAAGCCTATATAAGAGGAGAACTTATAGCTCTGGGAGCTTGTGTGCGTAAACAAAGATCAGCAAAAATAGACTCTATAATAGCCCAAATCTCGTCTTTTGAAAATATCAACAAACTTCCCCAACAGATACTAATTACACGGACATCACTAAACTTAGAAGCCAACTAAGAGATCTCCTAAATATTAAATCCGCTAAAGCCCTTAGAACAGCCAAATTTAAACACTACCTTCATGGTAACATAGGCTCAAAACTCCTCACACAAATGATAAAAGGACAAAGAAAAAAAGCTTTCATCCCTAACATAAAAACTGAAAATGGGCTCAACATCTCTAATACCCCGTCCATAGCTAAAGAATTTGCTGACTTCTACTCAAAACTCTATAATTTAAAGCCGAATGTTCCCTCCCAGATGGTCGAGAAGTTAGAAACATTCCTAGATTCGGTCCATGTCCCGAAACTGACTGAAACTGATAGAAATATATTGCTTTCGCCGGTAACTGTAAATGAAGTGACAGAGATATTGACAAGTATCCCCCCAGGGAAATGCCCAGGCCCAGATGGACTCCCTATCATTTATTATAGAAAATTTCCAGAAACCCTCATCCCACATTTCACCAATATGTGCAATTCCCTACTAAAAGGGGGCTCACTTCCCCCACAATCACTTATGGCCCATATTTCAATTATCCCCAAAAAAGGGAAAGACCCTACCAAATGTAGCAGCTATAGACCAATCTCGCTACTTAACGTGGACGTTAAGCTTTGGGCCAAACTTTTAAGCCATCGTATCGTGAAACTTCTCTCCAGATTAATAAGTGAGGAACAAGTTGGCTTTGTTAAAGGCAGGGAGGGTAAGCATAATGTAAGTAGAGTCCTCCACGCTATTTACTACGCAAAAAAGCACAATATCCCTTTGACACTTATGGGAACGGATGCAGAGAAGGCCTTCGATAGGGTCAATTGGGTCTTCATGGAAAGCAGTTTAAGACACTTTGGCTTCCCACCATTGCTCATCACTGCCATTTTCTCATTATATAGAAACCCGTCAGCAAGAGTTTTAGTTAATGACACTCTGTCTCCCCCGTTCAATATTCTGAACGGGACGAGACAGGGCTGTCCTTTATCCCTGACTTTATTTATTTTAACCTTAGAAATGCTCCTGAGTAAAATCAGATACTCTAATGTGATTAAAGGTCTACAAGTCAATGGGAGATCTCATTCACTGGCAGCTTTTGCCGATGACCTGTTATTGTTTACAACTAATCCCAAAGAAGCAATCCCGGAAATATTGAAGATTTTAACAGAATATGGGGAAATCTCTAATTTCAAGGTCAACTATGACAAATCAGAGATACTAAACATCACAGCTAACAAACAACACATGGCGGAGATTAAATCACTAACCTCATTCCAGTGGCCAACAGAAGCTATCAAACATTTGGGAATTATGCTGCCAGCGGACCCAAAATACCTTTTTAGGCTTAACTATATCCCTCTTTTCTCTAAAATAATATCCTTCCTAAACTCAGTAAAACTTCCTTTCCTCTCGTGGATGGGTAGAAAAAATTTGCTCACCACGTATGTACTGCCTCAAATACTGTACACACTAAGATGTCTCCCAGTCCCACTCTCCAATAAATACCTATCAGACTTTCGAAGTCTTTTCACCACTTTTCTCTGGCAGAACAAAAGACCACACCTGGCGTACTCTCTTATAATAAGGAAAACTACAAAGGGAGGCCTTTCATTGCCAGATATCAAATCATATCTGCATCCTATTCAATTAGAAAGATGGATAGACCTAGCCAGAACCAACAACAATTCTCTATACGCTGATATAGAAAAGGCTTTAATGGGAGAAGAATCCCTGCACCATCTATGGGTTAAACCTCCTTCCCTTAGTAAAAGAAACCCACTTAGTGACATCACCCGTTGCATGCTACAATACTGTGGGAAAACCAATGACCTACATCTCTCTTCTAATACTTTGTCCCCTATAGCCCCCTTATCAGTGCTCACGTATTTCCTTAACCCGAGGAGCAGAGGATTCCATAAATCTTGGCTCAGTCTTTCTAATATTAGAATATCTGAATTAGAGAAGGCCACAGATAAGTCGGATTTCCTGCATGATGTCCTATTGCGCATTCCTAAACACATAAGATCAGACCTAGTAGACTTAGACAATAGTCTCACATGTAAAAAGTTTAAGAAACTTTATGCAAAACTCCCTGACCCAACATGGTTGGAAAACTGTACTTTGCTTCCTTCTCCTCCACCCAAGATGTTATCTCGTTTATACTCTTAACTGGTTCTTGGCCTATCTACAACCAGACCATATTATCTTCGGTTGTGGGAGAAGGAACTCCAGATTTCCTTGTCAGATGAGGAGACCAACTTTATACTTAGACACTCACATGGCTTCTCTAGGTGTGTTCACCTACAAGAAAACTCATTTAAAATCATCTCACGATGGTACAGAAATAAGAATTTTCTGCACAGCATCAGACTGGCTCCTACTGATAAGTGCTGGAGATGTCTGGAAGAATCAGGAACTGTGTCTCACATTTGGTGGTACTGTGATAAAATCAGGCCGTACTGGACAAAGGTTGAAGGCACTATTAATAAAAGTTGTAAGAGTTCTGTTACTCTCACACCAGAACTTGTTTTGTTGTGGAAACCCCAGAAGGATCTCAAACCTAAAGCTAACTGCCTTATTACGCATCTGATTACAGCTGCAAAATGGCGGGATACAGAACCTCCAACTAATGGTGAATGGGTAGACAGAGTTCATCAAATTTGTCTCATGGAAGAAATGGTGGGTTGGGATAGAGGGAGTAGAGGTACTTTTCTGGCAATATGGCAACCCTGGTTGGACTTCCATAGAAGAGAAATTCAGATCTAGACTTGCATCCAAAAACCTGTAGGAGACAGGACTATGTTGAACACCCCTCTATGCTTATTTCACCTTAGCACCCCTTTCTCTAGGTGCGCAGGCGCTTTTGGCACTACTCAGTCTTTCCTTTGCGTTTAACTATATAAGTGCCTTTAATACCCATACTTTTCAATAAATACTACCCCGTTCCATCATAACATATACACCTTTCCCCAGTCAACAACAACTCCTGAGATGGCTTATTAGGGAAGAGGTTTCAAGTAACGAATGCAGACCCATGTTCTCGTCTGTTCTGTTATTACGTGTTCTTGTTTACTTCTTTTATATGTCTCTATGATACATGATACTAATAGGGATATCGAACCAAAGAATGAGTTTACATCCCAAGATGTCCTCTTATTATTCACAATTGATTGTTACATAAGTCATAGCTGCATTACTGGAATTTACAACTCGATAATGTTTTGCATATGTAAACCCTGTCTTTAACTTGTATGAAGGAAGGTTATTCTTGTTTAAACTGCTGACAGTTGTTGCGTATGCTTAACCATGTGATGCCGTACATATACTTGTTCAATCGCTCATGTATGTGATTAAGACTTTATGCATCACTGTATTCCTAATTTTGAAAATTCTCCTAAAATAAAGAATTTACAAAAAAAAATGGTTTTAAAGTTTGAAAATCGACGGCCGCAGTTATTCACCAAAGTCTCGCGAGACTTCTCACGGTGATAACTCACTTCTCCTCTCCATTTTAATGCTGTATGGAGACATGTTTCTGTATAGCATTAAAACAAAGTTTGGAGCAAATTGACTTTGGATCTAGGATCTGAAGCTCGATTGGCTCAACACTAGTTAAGGATCTTAACCTATAAGCCCAAGAGAAGAGCAACTACAGTCTAAAGAGTGTCCCCCATTCATAAGAACCCAACACGTCTTTGCATTACACGGAGAGTTTATTTATTCTAATGGTAACTTTGTAATGCTTTTCCTCCCCAGTGGTGGTGCTGCAGAGAAATTGGAAGCTTACTACAGACTTTCCCTACAGATTACACTGCTGAGGTCCACTACAACAAAACATCTTGTGATCAGCTCATCAACGAGGGAATCTTTGAACACATGGAATTGTCCAAAGGTAAATGAATGACAGTAAAATAAATCTCAATGAATAAATTGTTCATATGATCTAGTTCATAAAAATGTTATCTTGTTTTTAAAGGGAAATTTAGTGGGGGTGGGGGGTGGGGTGAAGGTAACATGGTCCTAGTTTCAATTGCCTCTTTGTACTTATGATTGTGAATGACAGATTGTTACTGTGACTGCTCAGTTTTTGATACATTTAACCTCTTGTATGAGCTTTTACAATAATAGTTTTTCCATGTTTTTCCCGATCCATTGTTTCAGGGTCAGCGCTGAACAATTGACAAGCTAACATTAATGTCGCTTCTCTTTTCTCTTCAACATAATCTAAAGAGTGAGACACTGTGTTGTTTAGACACCACTGACACCATCCATCTTGTTAGTGACTGATTGCTCTCCCCGCAGTAGAAGTTATCTGTAAGTAGATAGGCATGTCAAGATTTTCCCCATGCACTGTGAAAAGGCAGAACAATTGCTAAATGAACAGAAATGGTGCATTTGACTTCAACAAAACCTACAAAAAATAGCACTTTGATTATGGACTATAGTTTTGTGTTTAGCTGGGTCCTGAAACCAATAAATATTGATGGACTGGAACATATGAACACTTGAATTTGCTAAGATTTTAAGGAATTTAATAATATATCTGGCATGTTATATAATTACAGTATAGAGAGCTACCCAATATTTTATTTCTGACAGCAGCCAACAACCATCACTTCCGATCCCCTCATACACATGCCTCCTTGACTCTAAACTAACTGCTATGACATCTTATCTCTCCAGAGAATGAAAGGATTAGGACTGACTAACACATTAGATGTGTTAGGAGAATGTCTAAAACATTAGAAAGTTGGTCAGTCCAACCAAATCTTTAGGAGTATGGCTAATATTAGTCTAAAGTGCATAACTAGCTTTAAATCCACTATTAACAAACTTCAAGGGACCTTCAGGTGGCCTCGTAGATATTGCCGACCAGTACTATGGAAATCGGTTGGCTTGGCCAAGACTTATCTAGTATCTATGGAGAACTACAGTGTTACTGTGTTGCATTGTGATGGAGATTACATGGTATAAAACATCTTGAAACTCCCAAATGATAAACCTTATCTAAAGTGCAAGCTCAACTTTAGACCATAATTTGGGTGCAAACCAGATGCACAATTTTGGAACATTGTGGTCTGTTGGGTCCATTCAGTTCAAAACAGGGGTCTGGCTATGCATTCTATAATATTCCTTGAATATGCCAAATGTCTAAATGTTCTTAAAGGGATTGTCTACAGTGAATGCATTTTTTATAGGGCTCAGAGTAGGTTATAACACACTTTTTTAAAAGCATCCTTGAAGAAACATAGCAATACAATTAGGTTTTGTACTTCAGATGACATCACACATATGCCACTCCAACCTGTTTTGTGCTGATGCAATCCAAGGGGCCAAATTTTTAATTTTTTTTTGTTAGTAACAGAACTGAGTCTTGTCCTCCTAATAGTCCTTGACTTACTGTATATGGCAACCATATCAATGGCAATTTCCCATTTGGCAAGGAATAGCAGTGGAGGGGAAGGGGTGTAGCGCCTGTGTCACATAAAAGAACAATGCCATATATAAACTATAGAATCTTGGGGACCTTTAGAGGCATTCCGTTATTCATTCCGTCATAATAGAAGTCTATGGCCTGCATAAAGGATCCGTCCTGTTTTCGTTACGCAGGAGAGGACTCCCCTGCATAACCTAAACGGGACTGATCCGTTTTTCAGCCCATAGACTTCTATTATGACGGAATGAATAACAGAATGCCCATAAAGGTATTCCATTATGCATTCTGCCATAGAATTGCGTTATGGTCCGTGGTAACGGAATCCATAACGCAATTTTTCTTCTACCACCAAACAAAGCGTGAACGAATTTCTAAATATGAAATTCGCTCATCTCTAGTTGTCACTTTCAAAATGAGTTTCAAAGTAAACATACTACCATGTAGGTTAGGTGCCCCAAAACATAACCATAACTTTCTTGTAAAAATCCAGAGAAAATGTATTTATTTATTTATTTATTTATTTTCGTATATTTTTTTTCCGGTTCACCATGGGTTGGTCTGCTCTTTTCGGTGCACCATGCTTCCTGTGCATCATTACAACTGGCTCTAAAAATCTCAGGTACTTCCAATCAAACAAGCTATGAGGTGCTGGGTTGAGTTCACAGTGGAACAATGGTGCACCGAAAATTTTATTTGTGTGAAAATGAAAATAATAATTTCTCAGGATTAGGGATAAGGGAACCCGAACTGCAATTGGTTCATACTGAACGTTGCGAGTTCGGGTACCTGGACCCGAACCCAGATTTTTTCACTGAAATCCGGGTTCTAGTTCGGTGTTTGTGTTTTTTATTAGTTTCCGTTCTGACATGGTTATATTGGAAATAATAGTATTCTTAAGAGAGAATGCAAAACAATATTTAGGAGTTAAAAAAAAACAAAACAAAAAAAAGCCTCACCTCATCCACTTGATCGCACTGCAGCAGCTTCTTCTACAGTATCTTCACTGAACAGGACCTTCCAAAGAACCTGTGATGTGTGCGATGACATCACGGTGCTCTTTCACCATCACCTATATTGCAGGTACTTTGGCAGGTCCTGTTCAGTGGAGATAGAAGAAGCTGCTGCAGCGTGATCAAGTGGATGAGGTAAGTTTTTTTTTTAACCCCTAAATGGCCATATTGTTTTGCATTCTGTCTTGAGAATGCTATTATTTTCTGATATAACCATGTTACAACGGAAAATGATAAAGTGAAGTTACGGTCCCCATTGACTTCAATGGGGTTCATGTTCGGGGTCAAGTTCGGGTCCTGAACCCGAACTTTGACCTGAAGTTCAGCCGAACCCCTACTCAGGATTAAAAAAACACATTTTTACAAGAAATGTATAGTACAATCTTGAGGCCTACACTTTATATGGCGGTATGCTTACATCAAAAAGGATTTTGTAGTTTACAGAACCCCTTCAACTTAACGGTACATGAATGAGGCTCATCCTAGCTCGCTTAAAAGGGAAGTCTCACTTCAGCAAATGGCAATTATCACATAGAGAAAGGTAATGCAAGGCACTTACTAATGTATTGTGCTTGTCTATATTGTTTCCTTTGTTGGCTTCATTAATTTTTCCATCGCATTATACACTGCTCATATTAAGGGGTTACGATCAAGGTAAAAAATGAAAATCAATCATCATACGTATAGCACATGACAACCTCTCTCGAACAAGGCTAGAACCAGTCCTGAACCTTACATGGATCCAGAGAACTCCATATTCAATGCTCCAAATCCTCTGTTAGATGTATGCCAAACTGGTAGCTCAGGGGGCATGTCCTTTCTTAGGCTGAGTTCACACGGGCGTTGCGGGAAAAGGTGTGGGTGTGTTTGTGGGAACATGCATGATTTTTCCGCGCGAGTGCAAAACATTGTAATGCGTTTTGCACTCGCGTGAGAAAAATCGCTCATGTTTGGTACCCAAACCCAAACTTCTTCACAGAAGTTTGGGCTTGGGATCGGTGTTCTGTAGATTGTATTATTTTCCCTTATAACATGGTTATAAGGGAAAATAATAGCATTCTGAATACAGAATGCATAGTAAAATAGCGCTGGAGGGGTTAAAATATATATATTTTTAACTCACCTTAATCCACTTGTTCGCACAGCCCGCATCTCTTCTGTCTTCATCTGTGAGCAATAGGACCTTTGATGACGTCACTGCATTCATCACATGGTCCATCACATGATCCATCACCATGGTGATGGATCATGTGATGAGCGTAGTGACGTCATCAAAGGTCCTATTGCTCACTGATGAAGACAGAAGAGATGCCGGCTGCGCGAACAAGTGGATTAA
Organism: Bufo bufo; assembly: GCF_905171765.1. NCBI lineage: Eukaryota > Metazoa > Chordata > Amphibia > Anura > Bufonidae > Bufo > Bufo bufo. The sequence goes on from NC_053398.1 coordinate 124,352,813, forward strand.
GGTGAGTAAAATTATTTTTAATTTTTTTTTAACCCCTCCAGCGCTATTGTACTCTGCATTCTGTATCCAGAATGCTATTATTTTCCCTTATAACCCTGTTATAAGGGAAAATAATAATGATCGGGTCTTCATCCCGATCGTCTCCTAGCAACCGTGTGTGAAAATCGCACCGCATCCGCACTTGCTTGCGGATGCTTGCGATTTTCACGCAGCCCCATTCACTTCTATGGGGCCTGCGTTGCGTGGAAAACGCACAATATAGAGCATGCTGCGATTTTCACGCAACGCACAAGTGATGCGTGAAAATCACAGCTCATGTGCACAGCCCCATAGAAATGAATGGGTCCGGATTCAGTGCGGGTGCAATGCGTTCCCCTCACGCATTGCACCCGTGCGGAATACTCGCCCGTGTGAACTCAGCCTTAGGGGGCATGTTTTTTTCTGCTGCAGGTCCCTTTCCTGTAACTTCCATAGCTGGTGGCAGTTGAAGGCTGAAGATGAGCATGTGTATTCCACCTCAGCGAAATGGACAAAGAAATAAGAAAAAGTGAGAAAAGCAGATGGCGCTATACAGATAGATTTTAATGAATAGCTGTAAATATACAAAATTTTTAATTCCATGCAGAAATGGTTGTGCTGAAATTTTTTTTTTGTGGCATAAGCCCTTTAATACACCCTCTTTTCACGGATTAATTTCTTTTAATTATACCTAGCTAAAATTACATTTTAAGGTCTTCTTCAATGAATATTTCAAAAAGAGAGAAAAATGTGGAAAGTGATTTTATTTTTATTTATGTATTTTATTATTTATTTACTATATTTAGCTATAATGCTGCACATTTATAGATTTTTTTTATAGTTTATTTTTCAATGACAAATTACATTCGGGAAGAGCAATGAAGAATCTCTTGTCTAATTCTAAACAAATTTGGTAATAGTCACATGATAGAAGGAGCTCATCTAATTTCAGATGTTCTTTTTCCCAAAGTTTACATTTCCATATATACAATCGCCCCATGGAAACAAAAAAGCGATTGTCGTTCTGTTACTTGGAGTACCAGTCTCAGCATTGCATGGCCAGACTCTGCTCTGCAGGAGATAAGCAAGGCCCTTTATTGCTGTCTTCTAAGAGATTTCAACTAGTTGACACTAGATAATAGAAGAGATTTACATTGAAAATCATTTGTTTGTTCCAGTAAATATGAGGAAGAAAAAAAAATCAGTGGCGTATTTATTGAAATTATTTCTGGAACCCCCTAATCTAATTTGTAGTCGGTATCCGGCAGAAATGTTACATTTAAACATCTTGAAGGTGAATACCGTAGTGGCACTCAGCATTTATCTGAATAAAAATTTCCATATTAAGGAAATAGTTAGATTATATTCTAAAGGATTATTTCATTATAGTTTATAATAAGGACAATTTAATAAACATAGATCAAATTTCCTATAATTAAAAAAAATTGGTATTAGAGACTGGAATATATTTCTGTTTGCTGGGGCTGGTCCAAATAAAGCAGAAATTGATTAAATCTACTGTATATTAAACGCAATATTAAAGGGGTTGTCCGAATTTAGAGTTGATAACGGACATATCCTCGTTTTCACCCAGGCAGCCCCTCTGACATGAGCACTTCATGCTCCAATGCTCTCCCTTGCCCTGCGCTGTATTGCACAGGGCAAGGGATTTTTTGTATACAATTTTCACTGCTAGGCGGAGGCTTCCACCTAGCAGTGTTCCCGGTGATGTCATCGGCAGCGATGGGCGGGCTTTAGCGCTGCCCTAGCTTTTTTACACTCTAGGGCAGCGCTAAAGCCCGTTAGTGCCGGTGACATCACCGGGATCATTGCTAGGCAGAAGCCACCTCCTATCTTTACCCATGGAGTGCTCGGTACCACACCGGATCTCCAGAAAAAGCCTTTGCCCTGCGCGATTCAGCACAGGGCAAAGGACAGCATCGGAGCATGGAATGCTCTGATGCTCATGTCAAAGGGGCTGCCTGGGATTTGTCCGGGTTCAGCTCTGAACCCGGACAACCCCTTTAAAGGACCTCAACATATCTTGAGGATCAGAGTCTGACACAGGAAGTCAATGAACACCAAAGAGAGGAATCTTGAGTCACATTCTGCTCCTTTAGGCTCTGAACTACACATGGTTTAGTGTAGCACCTCATCTGAAGTGATCCTTTAAAGGTATTGCTCAAGATTAGAAAAACATAGCTGTTTTCTTCCAAAAGCAGCACCACTCTAGTGCACAGGTTGTGTGCGATATTAAAGCTCTGCCCCACTGACTCCAATGGGCAAGCTTCAATACTAGACACAACCCATGGACAAGGGTGGCGCTGTTTTGGAAGATGTCCAATGTTATGTCCATGGGATGGGCAGTGATAAAGTGTAAATAGCAGGGTGGGAGGATCTACGTTTTAATGGGCAGTGCTGGCGCTGTGGCAGAAAAAGGAGAAGCGCATCATGGGTTCGGTTGTATACAGCAACAAGAAATGCTGCATATAATGGATGAAAACAAATGAAAGTGAAGGGTTTACATAATGAAAATGAGTAAGGACATTCCAAATTTAAAAAAAATAAAAGCATTTGGTAAGATGTAAGCAACTACGCGAACATATGTGTTTAAAAGCACAGCAATCTTGAAAAACCACATAGTGTATGTGAGTCTGTAGACCACAGAAGGGTTATTGGTAAGAGCCTATGGCGATGAGGCTGTTAGAAGGTGGAGCTGTGTAGCAGTTAACTGTTAAAAGGAGATTTTTCCCACCAAAGCCTGGCCTTGTTACTATGCTATGTGACCAATGATGACGTGACGGCAGTGATGGGCATCACCTATAGAAGTCAGACTGAAGTCGCAACCGAGCCCTGAGGAGAGAGTTGGATAAGTAAGTTACTGGTAGGACAACTAAAGAAGCTAAGAAAAGTGTTGCTCAAGAGAAGGGTGACGAAGACATAGCCAGAGAGAAGGCAGTGCAATACGAGTCTTAGCAAGGAGCTGATTTGGGCAGTCTCAATTTAACATCTTCCCAACTTGTGCCATTCATGTGTGGTGTAGTTGGTGCCATAGCCACTGAGTTTCTGCTGTTTCACACAGCAGACACCTGGGTTAATGTCTGCGATTGGCGATAATACTGATTGATCACAAATATTTAAGCCCTCAGATGAGAATGGTTAGTTGCAACCACAGTATATGAGACAATTTTTATCCTGGACTGCTGCTCTCCTGCCTCCTGAATAGCTTACCTTCACTGAGATGGGGGGAGCTGTTTGTTGGTTGTAAATAGTGATGGACGAACATCTGCCGGGACGGTTCGCAAACGCTATCGCGCGAACGTATAGAAAGTATATTATAACATTGTACAAGGAAGGCAATCCATTAGAATATACATGAAGATAAAACGTAACCTTTAATAATTTTACTATGAGGGTCCATTTATACGTCCGTAAGTGTTTTGCGGATCCGCAAAACACGGACAACGGCAATGTGCATTCCGCAATTTGTGGACTGCACATCGCCGGCACTATAATAGAAAATGCCTAATCTTGTCTGCAATTGCGGGCAAGAATAGGACATGCTCTATTTTTTTGCGGAAATGGAAGCACAGATGCGGAAGTGCGGATCCGCAAATGCGGATGTAGACAGCGCATTCCGGCCCCATTGAACATGAATGGGTCTGCACCCGTTCCAATGCGGACCCATTTTGCGGACATGTGACTAGAAAAGATATCCCTCAAAATGCAAATAAATTAAATTATGAAAGTTAAAGGGGTTCTGCACTTTGTTTTAACTGATGATCTATCCTCTGGATAGATCATCAGTATCTGATCGGCGGGGGTCCGACACCCAGGCCCCCCGCCGATCAGCTGTTTGAGAAGGCAGCGGCGCAGCCTTCTCACTGTTTACCGCTGGCCCAGTGACGTCACGACTAGTATCAACTAGCGTGGGCGGGGCTAAGCTCCATTCAAGTGAACAGAGCTTAGCCCCGCCCACGCTAGTTGATACTAGTCGTGACGTCACTGGGCAAGCGGTAAACAGCGAGAAGGCCGCGGCGCTGCTGAAGCACTGCTGCCTTCTAAAACAGCTGATCAGCGGGGGGTTTTCCCCCACCGATCAGATGCTGATGATCTATCCAGAGGATAGATCATCAGTTAAAACAAAGTGCAGAACCCCTTTAAGCAAAAAGCATAGATGTGATCGGCAATAACAAGTGCTCGGCGGCAATAAATCAGAAACCATATGTTCTACCACAATCCGGGGGGTTCCAGTGCACATCGATGAATCCCGGAGGGAAAGCAAAAAACATCCATCCCTGGGCTAGATGATGATGTGGTATTGAAGGACAGGGTGGGCAAAGAACTGTCCCTGATATTGCCCTGCAGGGGGTGCTATTCTGGCCCTGATAGCCTAACCACAGACCACACATCCTGATAAGAGCGACCCCGTCCGGAACCTTACCCTATATAAAAATGGCCCTAGTAAGCCCCTAGGCCCCTGACTTCCAGGTGATCACTATATAGATCTATGTGTTTTTGACTCATTACAAAAGTATATTATAAGTATATCACACCCCTCTGTGTATCACACCTATCAATAGCACACCTATACTAGTGCTTAAAAGGACTTTTGTTGCCCTATTAGCTAGCGTTTGGTGTCCCTAACAGCCTGTCCCTTCTCCACACAGCAACCTCTCCCTACCCTGGCAAAAAACTGAATGTAAAATGGCGGCCAGATCAGGTTTATTTATAAGGTAGGGGGTGTGTCCATGTGCTGAAACGTCTCAATTGGCTGTCCTGTACCACCTGATGGATGTGTCATGGGTCAAAGTTCTGGCGCAAATTTCTCCATATGTTCGCATGTTTGGCGAATCGCGAACACGCAAAGTTCACCGCGAAACGACCGCCGGGCGAACCGCAAGGCCATCTCTAGTTGTAATAGGTTGGAGCCTATATGAGACTACAGGGCTATCATAAGTATATTTCAAGGTAGGCCTGCAGGTAGCAGTACTGAATTGGAATGTATTGAACTACATATATACTACTGCATTAATTCACAGTAGTGTATGTGAAAAGCAATCTAATAACTGCCCATTTATATCCTCTAGAGGGGCTTAAAATAAATAAAATAAAAAAACAGGTTTAAAAATATACAAAAATAAAAATAAATATATAAGAATTCAAATCACCCCCTTTCCCCATAATAAAAATAAAAATCAAATAAACATAAAATAATAAAGATCATATGCACTGCTGCTTCCCAAAATGCCCAAACTAATAGCTATTACTATTATTCTATAACCACACAGTTGGAATTTAATTTTTGGGGGGAATTTTCAATTTAAGTAAGCCAGCATAAAGGAGATCAGTACACCAATACACAGTCTAGGACAGCAGTTTACCTGTGATTGTTAACGTGAAATTGAGTATTAGGCCTGAAATGTCCGTTTAGTTTAGTTTAGTTTATATCCACACGGTTGGAATTTTATTTTTTGGGGTGTTCAATTAAATAAAATTATTTTCAGTTTATTTCTGCCTCCACACGTTTTCAATCAGTTTTTTGGGAAAGGCACCACCACAGCAATATGGGTAGGTCCCTTTGACCCCCCCCCCCAAAGATTGTATCGGCTTGGCTCCCACAACAAGCACTTATCCACCTCCTCCTCCATGGACAGGGCACAGCATCGCTACACTTCCTCCTATCAAATGTGTGAAGTCAAGCATTGCCGTGTTGAAGCTGATCGGCCAGCAGGAGTTGCTAAAATACATCAAGCAGCAAACATCCCACTGGCTGTCACCCTGACTACTCTAACTGGACAATGTGGTCAGCGACAATGGGCGCAATATCCTGGCCACCCTGAACCTGGAGGAAATAACACATGCTCTCTCATGGCCTTTTCTCCCGTGGAGAGGAATGTTCTCCTGGACTGCAGCCTCAGAATGGTCTGCAGCTACATTGCTTAATCTGTGATGATCCAACTTGCTGGAAGTCAACATTGCACATGTTTGAGCATCTGTACGAGCAGCAGAAAGAGCCATGAATGATTTAGTCATGCACCAGACCGCCTCATCAGGGAGCATGTGCTGTTTGCTGGTCGGGCATTGGCAGCTCATGCCGTTCATACTGCAGTTGTCCCTCATCCCCCTCATATGTATTTTTGAAAAGACACTGACTCTTATGTAACAGATGGCAACGAAAGAGAAGGAAGGACAGCTAACACATCTTGCTGTCCACCCTGTAGCTGTTGGGGGACTCACAATGAGAAACTTCTATCCGGGAGGAGGAGGAGGTGCTGACACTTGAGAAGAAGTAAGAGTAGTCGGAGTTGGAGGACCAAGAGGATGTTGATGATGATGACGGTGACACCGGCTATGACACTCAATAAACTTAGTAGGGGGCAGAGATGGGCAGAACTGGCTCCTCGTGCACACTGGCCAGAATAGCGACCTGCATGCTCTCTTGCTTACGCAGTGATCAGTGGATCAGTGACATCAAGCAGTCTGATGATTACTGTATAGCCATGCGTTTAGACCCTCAATATCAAGAAAAAAACGGGGGAATGTTTTCCTCCCTCTTAAGGGGTGGACAAATGAAGTTATAACCAGGAAACACTGTGTACAGAGCTTGCCACAGATGATGGCGGGCAAACGCATGCCACCATTGTGTCTGAAAGGGAGGCCCCTCTCCCCCCTCTGCAGAGTCACCACCCTCCTGCTGCCACCAATAGCAGAAGCCGCAGCAGCGAGTTCAGTCTTCCCTACATGATGGGAACAGTTTTTTCACGTGGCGCGCCAGGCTGAGGCCAGTCAGCAAACCGACAGCACCTGTCTCAATGTCCAGGTTCAGGCCTGGACATTCTCTCCACTTTCTGGCGCATACCCTTTTCCCTACCCTAACCATTCCCTAACCTGAACTGCCATAGCACTCTCTCTTTCTTTTATCTTGCCCAGCATTCGGTGTCATCTCGGTGAGGGTTTTCAGCACCGCAGGGGGCCTGGTGACAACTAAATGGACCAAGTTGTCCTTCTCCAGTGTCCAAAACATCATTTTTGTGAAAATGAACAAAGCCTGGATTGGGGAGGATTTTCACACTTCTCCAGCTGAGACTGATGAATAGATTTGCCCCTGCTGGCAGTGCCCCATCTTGCGGCAGTTGCTGCCTGGCTGCCTCCATCATGCCACTGCTGCGACCTACCAATCCTCATGTTCTATAAGGCTGCTGCTGCCTCCATCATGCCACCGCCACCATCATGCCGCTGCTGCGACCAGCCAACCATTACCTTCCGTATTGATGCTGCTACATCTATCATGCTGCTGTCTGCCAACATGTATTACATGGCTGCTACAGCCACTGGTGCTGCTGCTCCTCGCTGCTGATCCGCTACTTCCACAACTATTAACGCAAAATATCTGCCACTGCTACCACTACTACAATTACTATTATTTCTACTACCCATAGGCAGCTGGCCTACTGCCTTGTATTTTCCATGCTATGCTGCTTCTGCTGCCGCTACTTTTGTGGCCCCATGCCACTATATCCGTACCCTTTCCACATCCACATTGCGCTGCTGCTGCCAATTAAAAATGAGAATTTTTTTAGGCTCATTCACTACGATACTTTCTGATAATCTGCACTTACGCGTGTCGTACAGACACAGGCATTACGACCCTGTCAAGGCATATTTTTTGGATGTTTTGTCCCCACAGCTATGTATGACGGTGTCATTCAGACATCATTTACAATTGCTGTCATTGTGTTCCAGAGCTTGGGGAGGGGGGAAGGAAAAAGAAAAAAGAAAAAAGAAAAAGAAAATGTTTTAAAATAATAAATAAATGAAAGGAGATAACAAGTTTTCATAAAAAATTAGGAGGCTAGAAGGGTTATATACTCATTTCCAGGGAAATTAATTAGAGCACCTTTGGCTCTGCCCAAACTGATTCAGGTCCGAACCAAACTTTTTAAAAAATCTCAAGAGGTTGACTCTAGTTTTAAAAGCCCAAAATAGGGTGGTTCTGCAGGGGTTAATGTTCAAAACACCTTTCCTCCTATTATAGTGATATTGATAATGGATGAAGCGTGTGCTATCCTCAAAAATATTGTTCCGTACTTGTTGTGCACATGCTTATATTGCCTGTAATGAAATTCATAATACTCAATATATATTCCACAGATAGCATTTCACTTCACAGACAGATGTCCTGTTTGATGGTGTCTGAAAGATGCAGAATACAGCACGTATGACAAGACTCCTCTACGAGACAAGACGAAAAAAATTTCCTTTATTTCTGCATGAGGAAAAGTAACCCATTATTTCCATCAGTGACCTATCCTCGTGGTTTGCGGAGTCGCTTCCTGATAGAAAAATATATATTGCGCGTAGAGGAAGAAAGGAAACGCTGAGCCGAAATGAAACTTCTCAGGGGATGCAGAGAGGAGAAGATGAGGGGTCACCAGTGGATGGGATTAATCTTGAGTAAGCTGACATAATGATATAATTTTCAATATTCTCAGATACTTTAAGGAAAGGGTTTCACGTCTTCTCAAACACTAGTGGCGAGGCATGACTGTATAAATAGACTGAGCAGCTCGGAGAGGTTCACAGGGCTCTGGATCATGATATTATGTTATGAACAGGACTGCAGGGAATGAAAACATTGTATTTTTCATTAAGGTATATTAGGTTAGTTTGTAAAGGATATGTCAGTGTTCTGGAATTGTTTATATAAACACTATATATATAAATGTAGTATATGGACAAAAGCATCGAGGCACATAATAGGAATGTCCTAAAAGCTCCTGTAAATGTAATGTGTAGGTGTCTACCAATATTTTTGTCTATGCAGGATATACTGATTGTAGTAATACGTTAATATCTATCTAGGTCTATATTATGTACTGTACTCTACCGGTGTACTATCTATCTATCTATCTATTTCCTTCCTTCTTTCCTTTTTTCATTCCTTCCTTTCTATCCTGGCTTACTGCCTGCTCATCCATTTATTAATTATTATTATTATTATTATTATTATCATCATCAAGGGTAGAAGAAAAAAAAGAAGGCGGCACTCACCAAATCTTCACCGAATCTTCACCGAATCTTCACCGAATCTTCCCCGAATCTTCAACAAGTCGTAGCCTTATTCAGGTTAAAACATAGCGGGTGCGGGTCACAATTCGCTGAAGAAAAAAGCCAACAGCCGTTCCGCGCAGCAGTCGCGCTTTGTCAAGCCTCCTATGACGTGAAAGGGGAGCGCCATATATACCTGTCTCCTCCTTGCACGTCACAGCTGAACAGGTGCATAAATCATCAGTTAACTCACCCGTAAGGTAAGGGGTAGCGATAGAAAGCGCATTTTACTGCAACGAGAAGCCCAATGGATTATTAAAACCAACGCGATGGGAGGACTAGGTTTCAATGATAAGAATGACCTTGCTGTCTTTGCATGATTTTAATGTTTTAAATTTATACGTGAAGGTGATCCGAAGAGTTGATTGATGCACCTGTTCAGCTGTGACGTCATAGGAGGCTTGACAAAGCGCGACTGCTGCGCGAAACGGCTGTTGCCTTTTTTCTTCTGCGAATTGTGACCCGTACCCGCTATGTTTTAACCTGAATAAAGCTACGACTTGTTGAAGATTCGGTGAGTGCAGCCTTCTCTTTTTTTCTTCTACCCTTGATGACACTATTGGTTTTTCATTTTGGCTGAGCACCACTCGATTATTTGCATGGTTGCTGAGAGCAAGTTACCTGAACCGTACCGCATTCAGTAGTGCCGGCTGTGTTTTCTCCTTTTTATTGTTATTATTATTATTATTATTATTATTTATCGATTATCTATCTATATATTATGTATCTATCTACAGTATCTATCCATCAATCTATCTATCTATCTATCTATCTATCTATCTATCTATTATCTATCTATCATCTATCTATCTATTATCTATCTATCTATCTATCTATTATCTATCTATCTATCTATCTATTATCTATCATCTATCCATCTATTATCTATCTATCTATCTCATATCTATCTATTATCTATCTATCTATCTATTATCTATCTATCTATCTATCTATCTATCTATTATCTATCTATCATCTATCTATCTATCTATCTATTATCTATCTATCTATCTATCTATCTATCTATCTATTATCTATCTATCTATCTATCTATTATCTATCATCTATCCATCTATTATCTATCTATCTATCTCATATCTATCTATTATCTATCTATCTATCTATCTATTATCTATCTATCTATCTATCTATCTATCTATCTATCTATTATCTATCTATCTATCTATCTATCTATTATCTATCTATCATCTATCTATCTATCTATCTATCTATTATCTATCTATCTATCTATCTATTATCTATCATCTATCCATCTATTATCTATCTATCTATCTATCTCATATCTATCTATTATCTATCTATCTATCTATCTATCTATCTATTATCTATCTATCTATCTATCTATCTATCTATCTATCTATCTATCTATCTATCTATCTATTATCTATCTATCTATCATCTATCTATCTATCTATTATCTATCTATCTATCTATCTATCTATCTATCTATCTATCTATTATCTATCATCTATCCATCTATTATCTATCTATCTATCTCATATCTATCTATTATCTATCTATCTATCTATCTATCTATCTATCTATCTATTATCTATCATCTATCCATCTATTATCTATCTATCTATCTATCTCATATCTATCTATTATCTATCTATCTATCTATCTATCTATCTATCTATTATCTATCTATCTATCTATCTATTATCTATCTATCTATCATCTATCTATCTATCTATCTATTATCTATCTATCTATCTATCTATTATCTATCATCTATCCATCTATTATCTATCTATCTATCTCATATCTATCTATTATCTATCTATCTATCTATCTATTATCTATCTATCTATTATCTATCTATCTATCTATCTATCTACAGTATTTATCTATCTATCTATCTATCTATCTATCTACAGTATTTATCTATCTATCTATCTATTTATCTATCTATCTATCTACAGTATTTATCTATCTATCTATCTATTTATCTATCTATCTGTCTGTCTGTCTCTGTCTGTCTGTCTGTCTGTCTATCTATCTATCTATCTATCTATCTATCTACAGTATTTATCTATCTATCTATCTATCTATTATCTATCTATCTATCTATCTATCTATCTAGATGCGAAAAAGAAAAAAGCAGCACACAAAGTAAGTGGGTGCAAAAAATCCTCCCAGTGTCCAAACACTTTACTGAAGCTAAACACACACAAGATGACTTACGCTTCAGAATTTTAGAACAAATATCTCCTTCAAGGCGAGGTGGTGATCGGATAAAAACACTGAAAAAACGTGAGCTATATTGGATCTATACACTTGGCACTCTAAGGCCTCAAGTTCTTAATGTGGAATTTAGGGTCGTCTAGTTATTGATTTTATGTATGCTTTCTCCAAGTTTGATGGCGTGTATGGAAAACAACATGTGCTATATATTAACCATTTTTTCTTTTTCCTCATAGGATATTATATTGAAGCATAAAAGTATGAGTGTTCACGTAAGGCGAATACTGGAGGAACTATGTAGGCGATCCCTCTTTCAATTATTTTCTGTTACATGTACAATGAGTGTTTGAGGTCAGCCTCTGTCTATTATATGTACGGCTCCAGCCCCTTTTGGGACTTGAGCGGCACCTGTATAGACGGTGGGCACTGACATATTTACTGTTAATACTATGATGAGCGCCGATGTAGTTCTGTCCGTGTCCCTTCCGTTGATTCACAGTGGATATCTATTGTGCAGCTGTAAGGGACAGGGAGCGGATTTGCTGTCATTCTGGACAGCTGTATACCAACGGTGTGAAAACCGTATTGTCCTGCTGATACAGATATCCTATTGGCGACTGATGTTGATACGCCGGCCTCCGATATATGGATCAGCTTTCTGCTATACACTGCGGCGCTCTGACACTGCATAAGTGTCTGTCAAATTCTTATGGGCGTGATTACTGGCATGCGCATGCGCCCTAGAGAAAAGGTCTCAAGCGGCCATTTTAGCTGTGGTTGCTATACCACACATTATCTTTGTGACTCTCGCGATAGCAGATGAAGCGGCGCATGCGCCGTTGTCTTGTCCGGACGCCAACAGATTCCACCATGCCTATTCAGCCGCAAGGGATTCATTCAAAGGTTTTTAAAAAATTTTGATTGCTATATTATGTTGTACACTTGTGTTCACCTTCACATGCTTGATTGACAATTATGGTATTTTGAAGAATATACATCGGAGATATCACAGTATGAATTTTTATGACCTTATCTATATTATTATTTCACTGTATCATGACACTAGATTAATCGTATCTGCAATATGACTGTAATTTGTATGCATTTGCACTTTATTATATGATATACCAATTTGTATTTTGGCAATTACTTGCACTATTTATATATGTAATTGTGCACATGTTAATCAGCTGGAAAAAGGCTCCATTGAGAGAGCTGAAACGTCGCTGAATGAGGGAATAAACCGTCCACTTTTTTCAAGTTCACCTGGAGTGCTGCCTTCTTTTCGTTTTCTATCTATCTATCTATCTATCTATCTATCTATCTATCTATCTATCTATCTATCCATCTACCTATCCAGCCCCATAGTTGAACTTGTGCCTTGGTTTTGGATTTCACAAACAGTGGAACTACAGATGTGTCCTTCTGGTACTTCACTAAGACCAGCTTTTCAAATTTTGTAAAAGTCTGTAACAAGATTTCTATCCAAATCTATGTGTGACCACTTGTGGTTGTGATGGGAACTGCAGCCCGTCAAAGGTTTTTTAGCACGTTGAATCAGTATTGTATTGGATCAGTTTCATGAGAAATTGAAGTCTGTAGCAACATTTAAGCAAAGGTAAGGTGGGGCAACTCTGTGGATGAAAAAGCTACAAAGGAAATATTGGAAAAGTGGAGGAAAAGAACAGGGACAATAACACATCTTGGAAGAGAATATTTATTAATCCCCTATCACTATTTCAATGTAAGGAACAATTGGTAGACAGGAGAGTACAGACCTCCAGGCTTAAAGGGGTTGTATCACTTCAGCAAATGGCATTTATCATTTAGAAAAAGTTAATGCAAGGCACTACCTAATATATTGTGATTGTTCATATTGCCTCCTTTGCCGGATAGATAATTTTTTTCATCACATTATACGCTGCTTGTTTCAATGGTTACAACCACCCAGCAATCCAGCTGCAATGGCCGTGTTTTCACACTATAGAAAATAATGCTGGACTATGCACACTCCCACAGTTTTGGTCATCAGAGAGGCAGTTGCTTGTTCCTATGTTGTACAACCACGGCCACCGCTGATGGATTACAGGGTGGTCCTTACCATGGATACAAACAGTGTATAATGTGATGGAAAAATGAATCTAACCAGCAAGGGAGGCAATACGGACAATCACAATACATTAGTAGGGGCCATGTATTAATTTTCACTACATGAAATATTCCATTTGCTGAAGTGAGATAACACCTTTAGAGCAGAAGGGACTCTTTTATTCTCATAGTTGTTGGGGGTTCTGGCTCATGGATATCCCATGTCAATGGTACATCAAGTCAAGATATACTGTACATTGAAGATTATCTGTAGTGTCATAAATGAGTTAGTTAGTTAGTTAGTTAGTTATAAGGTAGTTATCATTGAGACCTGAACCCAATTTGGTGCATTCATAATAAGATGAGGACTCCATGGCAATTTCTGATCATGCAATGAAAGCAGTACATTTTATTGTCATAGGGTGACCTAAATTTTTTTCTAGGAGGGAAAAAGATGTATGTCAACAGAATTTTTAGAATTGTTGTGATTATGGCAAGTACCTATCACAAAACATTAACCCCACCACACACACCAGCCTCCTACTGATCATCCTGAACAGTTTTTGTGAAGGCAGGAAACATTGTTTTGAATGAACAGTGTTTGGCGGTTGTGTGGCTGCAGAAGGGGGGAACTTCTGAGGGCTATTTCTTAAAGTGTCATTGAGCTACATACACTGTTGGTCTTGTTTTAAATATATAATCTAATCTTTTAAACAAAACCAAGATTGTGGCACTATTTCTGACACATTGCAAGTTACAACCATTATAAAGTGGGTCCTTGTGAGTGTTTTATGTACATGCAGTTTTAATTCCCTACCCAATTTTAATAGCTGTATCTCTCTATGTATCTCATTTAGCACTTGATTTCTCTGTCTTACCTATATATGTTCCTAGGAGACTTTTATACCGGTCATCAATCGCCCATTTACACATCAATCAAAATCTAAAATAAAGGTGACATTTTTGGAAGCCTTTATTCCTTCTTTGATATAACTGTTGGGGGCAGGGTCAAGGAGTTGTGTAAAGTTTGCAAGTTTTTTCCTATCCACAGGATACGATATATCTAGCTGAATGCTGGGGGTTAAACCACCTGGACCCCCACAAATCCAAAGGTCAGTCTCTTCCGCTTGATCTGATAGAGTGGCAGGTTGGTATGCGCCTAGCAGCTCCATTCATTCTCTAGCCCCAGAAATAGCCAATCAATGTACTTGGCTATCTTCGGCACTGCTATAGATGTTGAACCCACAGTGATAAACTAATTATACCTTATCCTGTGGATAGTGATAACTTGCAGACTTATCACAACCCCTTTTAAGGTTCATATTAAAGTTTAAGAATTGCATTTTATTCTTTGTAAAAAAAAAAAAAATCTGTTTTATTCCATGGATAATATACCATTCAGTTTCATACTGACTTTTTGTCTAAGCTATGACTCAGAAAAGATAATAATATATTTAAGAATATTTCAGTCTTGTCAAAACTGAGATTCTAATTAAATTATATCACATGTATCATACAGTATGTGACATTTCAGATATTATAATGCTTTATCAATGTATTCTAGTCAAGACTAATCAGGCTGTGCTATGCATAAAGCATTAGACTGTCCAGTCTTACTGACTAACAATACTGATATAGTCAGCTATCTCAACATTAGGAGACATGTTTCCCTCTATTCAGATCTGGAGATTGAAGAAAATTTTAAATGTCTAAATAGATATGTGTAATGGACATTAGTCTGGGGTGGGAGGTTATGTCAGTGAGTGGAGGTGGTGAAACCATCTGTAACACCTTCCTATTGCAGTCAATTTTCATTTCTTTGTTTTTCAATATCTCCCTTCCAAAAATCATAACCCTTAAAAGACTTAAAGGCTATATACACATTCTGGGGCAATTTTTCTGATTACATTTTATTCATTTTGGGCTAAAAATGATTTTTTTTTCAATTGTTTTTTATTAAAAATATTGAGCCGTTCTGTCACAAAGGGTTAACAGTTTTTTCCAGCTGTGTGAATCATACTTTTTACTTTTACTTTGTCGGGGATCTAATAAACTCTTATCTCTATATTACTAAAAGGTCATAAACAATTATTTAAGCCACATTTTTATCAGTAAAATACAAATTTAGCTATAATTAGTGTTTATAATGTCAAAGATCAGCGATAAGGAGCCATCAGCTGAACTGCCTAATGGAACAGAGTGAAAATTCTTATTCTGCTATTAGTTAAACTGAAGGCTGCACAAAGAGAGTGGTTCAATATTTTTTAATAAAGTCCAAATGACAAAATGATATTTGGCTCAAAATGAGTACCAAGCAATAACTAAAAAAATGCACCCAAAGGTGTACATAGCCTTTAACCTTTTAACCCATAATTTTATTATTTTTCTGTGTGAGGGCTTATGTTTTGTGGGTCAATCTGTCATTTTTATTGGTGCTATCCTCCTTTTATCACTCTTTATTACATTTGTTTAAAGCTGAGGTGACTACAATATTATTGGTAAATGGGAACATTTATAAATTGTTATTTTTGAAAATGTATTGAACTTGTTTTTCTTATTTTATATCCCACTAGAGGGATAAATGCTAAAATACAATGTATTGTGTTTTACTGTTATCTTATGGTAGGGTGCCATAGGAGTAATAGGAGTGCCTTCACCAGATCCCCTGGTTCCATTACAACTACATAGCCTCCTGCTCAGAGGGAGGGTGATATAGTGATAAAGAGAGCTTCTCCTCCCTCTAATCACTTAGATGCTCTGGTCACTATTGCCTGCCACATCAATTAAATTTAAAGGTCAGGAAAATGAACTGAAAGCCCTTTCCATACACTCCCCGGTGACAGTTTATATATTGGAAGGGGTCAAAAACCTTTTTTCATGTCATAAAATACTTTAAAAAAAACTGTAGCAGACTGTTACATCAGACAACATAGTGTTTTTAGCAGTCTTTAACCATGGAGACAGTTAGAAATTCATAAAAATATTAAACAAAACGAAAACAAAAAAAACTGAAGAAAACTTTTAATTAGGCTATACAATACAAAAAGTTGCTTAAAAATATGGACTTACCCTTTAAAAGCCATGTACACCTTCGGAGGCATTTTTTTATGATTGCCTTTTACTCACTTTGGGCTAAAATATTTTTTTTGCAATTGGTCTTTATTAAATATATTGAGCCGGTCTGTCACAAAGTGTTAACTGTTTTTCTAGCTTTTGTGACTGGTACTTTCACTTTGTGTCGGTAATCTAATAACACTTAACTACTAAGAGGACATAAACACTTATTTAAGCCACATTCTTATCAGTAAGATAAGGATTGGGCTATAATGAGTGTTTATAATGTCAAAGAACACAGATAAGGAGCCCGTTAGGTGCGCTACCTGACGGATGAGAGAGAAAATTCACAGGCTACTACTAAAGCATCTCAGCTCTGTACAGAAAAAAAGGACTCCAAATTTTTAATAAAGACTAGTGTTGATAGAGCACCAAAGTGCTCGTGTCCCCGGGTACTCTGGCTGAACACATCGGTATGCTTGCGTGTTCTACCGAGCACCCGAGCACAATGGAAGTCAATGGGAGAACCCTAGGCACCCCCTGCTCGAAAAAGAAGAGGGTGTCTGGTTCACAAAAAAGGTTAGAAATTGATGGATACCCCATCAAAATCGTTTGGAAACAGCATTAAGAGGATTGCTGGATGCATCTTGGACTCCTATTATCTATGACACACAATACACAACCACACAAAGGCTATATGCCAAAAGCCAGGTATATGGAAGCCAACTATTTATCCATGAGGCAGATGACAGGCTTAGTCAGCATACCTTACAATGTCAGTCTTGTGCACTATGAGACATTCCAAACCAGCTCTCATGACATGAACAGCGCCATCTTTTGGTTTCATAGTCTTATGACAAGAGTAATAGTATTTTTTCAGTTGAAAAACAAGGCAGATACTGCTCATTTGCATGTCTTTCCAATATGCCCATGTTTATGCAAATGAGTCTTTACATGACAAAACTTTATAGAAAGGTTATTGAATATTATGTTAGGCCAATCAGAAAACTTTTTGTCTCCCTAATGATATTGATCTAGGTGCGCAGGTCCACCCAAGACATCCAACAGATCTGAAGTAACTTTGAGGATTACTGGCTCTCAGTCAGATGAGAGCTGGTTTAGAATGTCTCATAGTGCACAAGGCTGCCATTGTAAGGTATGCTGACTAAGCCTGTCATCTGTCTCATGGATAGTGGGTGGCAGCCGAGGTGAAAGCTGGCAGCACAGAAGGGGCGTATGCTTGGCTTCGGCTGAGGGTTGCCATTTGTCCCCGTCCCTTGCAGGACCCATAGGTCCGGAGGGATAGGGAATGGTTTGTGGGGGGCCCTTCTCTTATGGATAGACTGCAACCTAGTGCACATTTTTGTATGGCACACTGCATGATTTTGTTGCATGGGGTGAGAAAGCACGGACTTTGGGCTTTCGGAAAAAAATAAAAAATCTGTCTCATGGATAGATTGATGGCTTGCATATACCTGGCTTTTGGCATATAGCCTGTGTGGTTGTCTATTGTATGCCGTACATAATAGGAGTCCAAGACGCATCCAGCTATCCTTTTAATGCTGTTTCCAAACCATTTTGATGGGGTTTTCATCAATTTCTAACCTTTTTTTATGAACCAGACAACCTCTCTTCTTCAGAGCAGGGGGTGCCTGGTTTGATGCTCGGGTCTCCCATTGACTTTCATTGTATTAAATTGTACCTGAGCACCAGCAGTATGGGGCTGAGCCGAGCATAGCGATGCTCGAGCCGAACAGCAGTTTGGCCGAGCATGCTCGCTCAACACTAAGAACAATTTAAAAATGTTTTTTTTTTAGCTCAAAATGAGTACAATCCAATAATAAAAAATTAATATGTCCCCAAAGGTGTACATAGCCTTTAAGTAATGGGAATCGCCAAAAGGAGAGCTTTAATAGACGTTTGGTTGGAAAAGACATCCCTAATCTTTGTGTAGGCTTATGGAGACTTACCATTTATCCTTTCCTGACATGCTGAAAGACAGCAGCCAGCAGAGAGATAAAAGAAACATTGAATTCCTAGTGTAATATGTTTCAGTATAGGACAATGTGAAAGATAATGGGACTGCTTACCTTAGATGGTTGTATGATAGGGCGCAACACCATGTTAGCAAGGTATCAGTGTACATCTGTCCCTAGATCCACAGGCCAAACACAGGACTGGTTGAAAGTAGTACAGCAATAGGGTGATCCAGCCTTGTGACCGCGCTGCAAGAAAATATTCATTAACAGGGAGTTGGCTCCAAAGATTGTCTTTCTTCAGACTACGCGTTACAGGGGCGGAATGCATCCTTCATCAGTTCCAGTCATATTGGAAGCTGGAAACTTCTGTACACTATGTAGTGGCTGTGCTTTTCAATTGAATTGGAGCTGAGAGCTGAGCTGCACCACACCGGCTCCGGAAACTACACATTTTACTGAACCTTCTTCTTCTGCTCTGTACACTGTACAGTTTCTGGCGCTAGCTGCAGGACATAGCTGCTCGGTGGGGGTTGGGGTGCCAGATGTCAGACCACCACTGACCTGATATTGATGACCTATCTTCTGTATAGGTCATCAATATCTGAACCTGGACAACCCCTTTAACCCTTTCTACCCTTTCTAGGTTTTTTGTCTTTGTATTTTCGTTTTGCTCTCCCTGCCTTCCCAGAACCATAACTTTTTTTTAATTTTCTGTTCACATAGCCTTATGAGTGCTTGATTTTTGCAGGCAAGTTGTACTTTTCAACACCACCATTTAATATTGCATATGATGTAGTGGGAAAAATTAACCCCTAATTAATCCACATTACGTTCTCTTAAACTTCCTCATATATGCTGGATCTAGAAACAACAACATATCATTTAAAATTTATTTTGTTCCATGCATTTGTAGAAATATGTACGGTATTTTGAGATACAAATATGAAAGTATCATCAATTTAAATTTTTTTCCTAAACCACACTTCCCTTTATCTCTTATGATGATGGCTATTTACTTAGAGGCATTCCAACACTCATGGACTGGCTCCCTAGTCAATGAGGCTAAACTATTATGCGGGCATCTACTCTAAATTAAAATACAGTAAGTACTTTTACGCCATAAAAATTTATTGCCTGGAAATTGTAACTTTCGCTAAAGGCTCAGAATCGACAGTAATGTACCAGTCATTTGGCAGGAGAAAATACAAATATACAAATTATTACAGGGTTCTGGATGATGGTGACAATAATAGAAATGTGAATAAAAACAATTCATTGTGAAGATGAAGTAAAACGATTTTACAAAGCTCACAGCAAACCTTACAAGTACTGTAACGGATTAAAAATGCACAGATAAAGAATTTGGTGTATAGTATGAGTGTGACATTTGAGGGGTTTAACAGTGGGGATTGGAGTTATCTCCAATCACACCCACTGTTGGTGGGTACCTGATGTGTAGCACAGCCATATAAGGAGTGGCCCCAGCTCTTGAACCCACTCCGTACACTCCTTAGCAATCAGGGGTAAACACATACTGTATCTCAGAGAGCCCTGTAGCAAAACTTAGAATGGACACCCCACTCCACCCAGTTTTCCAGTATGCACCAGGCAAGTGAGATGCAAAGCATGTCTCCCTATATTTCTGATTAATTGACCTTTTTTTATTGAGTGGAAGAAATAAAATTAAAAATGTAAAAAAAAAAAGTCATCCTCACCCAAAGTGAAGCAGGTGCTTTATAAGCACTTATTCTGAACACCATGGGGGAGATTTATCAAGTCTGTCTTCATTTGCATCTGAAAACAAGCTCCAATGAAGATAGATGTGGCAGATCTGCTTTCCCCGTCCACTCCAAACCCTCACCATGCCCCTTTTCAGAGATTGGCAAGAACAGTGCAGAAACATCACATGCAACAACATTTTTCACAAAAGGCACCTAAAAGGTTTTTAACTTTTTTTTCACCAAAAAAGCAGCGCAGGGAGATGATAAATCTCCCCCCATATTTCTCAATGTATTTATATCAGATAACTGACATACAGTACAGACCAAAAGTTTGGACACACCTTCTCATTCAAAGAGTTTTCTTTATTTTCATGACTATGAAAATTGTATATTCACACTGAAGGCATCAAAACTATGAATTAACACATGTGGAATTATATACATAACAAACAAGTGTGAAACAACTTAAAATATGTCATATTCTAGGTTCTTCAAAGTAGCCACCTTTTGCTTTGATTACTGCTTTGCACACTCTTGGCATTCTCTTGATGAGCTTCAAGAGGTAGTCCCCTGAAATGGTTTTCACTTCATAGGTGTGCCCTGTCAGGTTTAATAAGTGGGATTTCTTGACTTATAAATGCGGTTGGGACCATCAGTTGCATTGAGGAGAAGTCAGGTGGATACACAGCTGATAGTCCTACTGAATAGACTGTTAGAATTTGTATTATGGCAAGAAAAAAGCAGCTAAGTAAAGAAAAACGAGTGGCCATCATTACTTTAAGAAATAAAGGTCAGTCAGTGGGCCGAAAAATTGGGAAAACTTTGAAAGTAAGGGCTATTTGACCATGAAGGAGAGTGATGGGGTGCTGCGCCAGATGACCTGGCCTCCACAGTCACCGGACCTGAACCCAATCGAGATGGTTTGGGGTGAGCTGGACCGCAGAGTGAAGGCAAAAGGGCCAACAAGTGCTAAGCATCTCTGGGAACTCCTTCATGACTGTTGGAAGACCATTTCAGGGGACTACCTCTTGAAGCTAATCAAGAGAATGCCAAGAGTGTGCAAAGCAGTAATCAAAGCAAAAGGTGGCTACTTTGAAGAACCTAGAATATGACCTATTTTCAGTTGTTTCACACTTGTTTGTTATGTATATAATTCCACATGTGTTAATTCATAGTTTTGATGCCTTCATAGTCATGAAAATAAAGAAAACTCTTTGAATGAGAAGGTGTGTCCAAACTTTTGGTCTGTACTGTATATAGATTGATGAATCTCCAGCTTCCCTTTACACAGTATATTTTAAAACTGTCCACCTGCAGTCACCACTAGGGTCAGTGCATAGGAATTCATACAGTTACCACTAACTTTAATATAAGCTGTAAATAATCCCTGCAATGCATTCTCCCTAGTGGTGGTTGTATGAAAATACAGTAAATTTATTTCAGGAACAGGAGAAACAGTTAAGCACCAGGACCCCCTCCTCCTGGCCCCATTGCAGTCACCTGATCTGCCTATATAGTAGGTATGCCACTGTTAATTGATCATTGGTCACTAAGAGCATATAGAAAAGAGGAGGCACTATGCAAAGATTTGTGCGGTAGCTCTACATTGTTGTGCTAAAGTTTTTTCACTTAGGATAGAAAGGCCTGTTTTTCCCCTTCCATTCCTTTCCATGACTCTTGGGATAATTGATTAGACCAGGAAGATGCTATAGACCTTTGCCATGGAGGCAACCAGTCCTCATTGCTCCATGGAGGCAAGGGCCTGTGTAGGACTCTCCTCTCAGGATACATCATGTTGTTATCAACCAGTGTATATGGCGCAAAGGTCATGGAAAGGCAGTGTGTTGTTCCGTGTATACTTGCACCATAGTTGTGTAATGTTCAAGAACTGTACCTCTCGTTGCAAAGCATCATTTGCACCACTTTACCACTATTTTACTGCGCTGGCCTTTTTCATTAAGGACTTTGTTGTTCTGCACCTCAATGTGTTCTTGCCATTATCATGTAGATCTCACTCCATACCTAATGCTTCCAAATGTACTGTTTGCCAGTTAGATTACAGGCCCAAAAAATTATGCATTCACCGGACATAAATGATCAAGTGATTATGTGGCTGGAGGTATATTAGACGGCCATTCAATATCAATTTTACTGCAGGCCAGTGCAATACAGGCCCCAAACATTAGGCATCAACCGGATAGAAAAGAACAAGTAATTAAGTGGCAGGAGGTATATTAGACAGTCATTAGATATAAATTTTACTGCAGGCCAGTACAAATAGATGTCAAAAACATATGTTTAAAAGAACAAAAAATCTAAAATTGGATTAAAAACAATGCTAAGGAAATCCCCCCTCTTGAAAAAAAACCATATGATAATAGTTGACATTCTATAACATGTGGTCGTCACAGGTTGGTGGCGGATATGTGTGGGCTGTCATAAGGAAATTCAATTACATGTGGTCGTCACAGGTGTTGAATTCCTCCGAGATCCATGCCTCATTCATTTTTAGAAATGTGAGGTACTCCACACTGTCGTGAGCTAGGCGAATACGCTTATCGGTCACGATCCCCCCTGCTGCGCTGAACGTCCTTTTGAACAGGACACTCGACGAGGGGCAAGCCAAGATTTCCATGGCAAATTGTGCCAGCTATGGCCACAGGTCAAGATTTCACACCCAGTAGTCCAGGGGTTCCTGGCTTCTCAGAGCGTCCACATCCGCCGTTAACCCAATGTAGTCAGACAACTGTCAGTCTAGGCATTCCCTGAGGCTGGATCTGGAGGGCAGTTGTCGATCGGTTGGCTGCAAGAATGATCTCATATCCGAAGTGACCAACACATCTTCAAACCGCCCTCTTCTTGCATGCACTGTAGGAATTGTACTCGCACCTGTTTCTCTGTGGGTGGAAATTCCTCTGCCAGCGCCCGCAACAGCAGAATGCAGCATCTTTCGCAGCAAGGCCTGTAAATGCTGCATTCTGACATCCCTCTGTGATGCTGGTAACATGTCTGCCATTTTGTGTTTGTACCGGGGGTCTAAGTACATTGCCACCCAGTACTGGTCCTTGCCCTTTATGCTTTTTATACGGTGGACCCTCTTCAAACACTGGAGCATGAAGGCCCCCATTTGCACTAAATTGGAAGCGGTGGAGCGGCCAAGCTCCAGCTCATCGCCCAGGAGAATGTCATCCTCGGTCTACTCCCCCCATCCACGGACAACACCAGGGATCCCATAAAAATGTAAAGCCTTCTTTTCTTGCTCCTCCACCTTCCCCCAGGCACCATCCTCCTCTGACTCCTCTTCAGACTCCTGCTGACTTGTCTCAGATGGAGTAGCCCCCACTGGGAATTCATTCAGCATTGTGACTTCCTCAACTTCCTGCTCTTGCTCTTCGATGGCTTGATCAATGACACGATGCAATGCATGGTCCAGAAAGAAAGAGTAAGGTAGGATGTAACTGATGGCGCCCTGGCTCCAACTGACAAGTTTGGTGATCTTATCAAATGGCCGCAGAAGTCTGCTTGCATCGCTCATGAGTAGCCACTGAAGAAAAAAAAAAGCTCCCCAGAACCTGTTCTGCCACAGAGTTCGTACAGGTAGTCGTTAACAGCACGTTTCTGCTGGAGAAGCCTATCAATCATATACAAGGTGGAGTTCCAGCGCGTTGGGCAGTCACAAATCAGACTTCTGACGGGCAAGTGGTGTCGCTGCTGAACGTCAGATCTTCTAAAATGGCCAGAGATTTTCCTGGCCTGCAGCAAGACGTCCAGGACCCCGGGGTATTTGGCAATGAATCGCTGCACTTCTAAGTTCAGGACGTGTGCCATGCTTGGCACGTGTGTCATTTTTCCCTGTTTCAGCGCTCTCAGCAGATTGGCATCGTTGTCGCACACCACTTTACCATCTGAATTGAGGGGGTTAGCCACTGATCGACCTGTGACCGCAGAGCTGAAAGCAGTGCAGGACCGTGTGGCTCTTGGCTTCCAGGCCCAAAAGCCACAGCACAGCATGGCAACGTCTCACCTGGCGCGTCAAATAGGTTTTAGGGAGATGGAGGGGTGCAGCGGAAGAGGCGGAGAAAGGAGTAGGTGGAGGAGAAGAAGAGGCAGGCCTGCATGCAATCCGTGGCGGTAACACCAAATCCACACAGGTGCCACGGGTTATATGCTTAACGGCCGTCAGAGGGTTCACCCAGTGGGCAGTAAAAGTTATGTACCTTCCCTGCCCATGTTTGCTAGACCACGTGTCTGTGGTCAGATGTATCTTGGCACCAAGACTGTGTGCCAGAGATACATTCACTTGATGCTGAACGTGGCCATATAGTTTAGGGATGCCCTTCTGTGAGAAATATTTCCTTTCGGGGACCTTCCATCGCGGTGTACCAATGGCGTCCTGGGAGCACAAGATGTGACCGTGCATGGTGGATGGCTCGCTCCAGATACATTTGCACTCTGCTTTTTGCCTCCTGTGCACTGCGAGTTCTGCCTGCTTCTCCTCCTTCTCCCTATCTGCTGCTCCGTCTCTCCCTCTGAACTCCCCTCCTCTTCCTCTCTTGTGGGCACCCACGTGACGTCCATCGACATGTCATCATCGTCCCCTTTACCACCACTGACATTAGAGATCTCTAAGTAGGCAGCAACAGTGGGGACCACCCTCCTTGGGCTTATCTGGGTACTGTCGTCAGACCGCTGGGTGGTGGCCGTTGCTACCTCCTCTTCCTCATCCGATGCCAAGAATGGCTGCACATCGGTACGGTCTGTAAATTGTGGGGAAAATAATTCCTCTGACTCGAGTAGAGGGGCTATGTTGGTGGTGGTGTCTTTGGGGGTGCACACAGCAGAGAGTGAGTACTGTGCAGATACAGAGGATAAGGAGGGTGCAGAAGCGGATAGCTGAGTGAGCCACTCAACCAACTCTGGTGCATCCTTTAATGTAATTTCACGCATCTTCTCCAACTTCCCACTTAGTTTCTGGCCTGGTTCACCTGCCCGACCCCTACCACCCCTGCGGAATGGCCTGCCTCTTCCTCTGCCTGTCATTTTCAAAATGACCCTGGGACAAAGTCCCTATAGAAGAGAAGTATTTGTGGAAGCAGGTATATAGAACCCCTAATCAGTTTTTTGGGGGGGCAACTGGTATATCACACCAGATGCAATTAGTTGTTCCAATGCCGTTTGTCCCTCTGTATAGCTGTGGTATCTCAGCAGAACCGCACACAAATTCTGCACAATACAAATGCAATATATAGAAATTATATTATAGGTATAAAATACCCCTGCCTCAATCAGATTTTTTGGGGGGCAACTGGTATATCACACCAGTTGCAATTAGTTGTTCCAATGGCATTTGTCCTTCTGTATAGCTGCGGTATTTCAGCAGAACAGCACACAAATGCTGCACTATACAAATGCACTATATAGAAATTATTTTATAGGTATATCACACCCCTGCCTCAATCAGATTTTTTTGGGGGCAACTGGTATATCACACCAGTTGCAATTAGTTGTTCCAATGGTGTTTGTCCCTCTGTATAGCTGCGGTATCTCAGCAGAACCGCACACAAATGCTGCACTATACAAATGCACTATATAGAAATTATATTATAGGTAAATCACACCCCTGCCTCAATCAGATTTTTTTTGGGGCAACTGTTATATCACACCATTTGCAATTAGTTGTTCCAATAGTGTTTGTCCCTCTGTATAGCTGCGGTATCTCAGCAGAACCGCACACTAATGCTGCATAATACAAATGCACTATATATAAATTATATTATAGGTATATCACACCCCTGACATAATCATATTTTTTGGGGGGCAACTGGTATAGCACACCAGTTTCAATTAATTGTTCCCTAGCGTATTGCAGCAGATCCGCACACAACTGCTGCACAATACAAATGCACTATAATATACTTTCTATGTTAGAAAGTATATTATAAGTATATTACACCCCTCAGTATGTCTCACCTATCGATAGTACACCTATACCAGTCCTTAAAAGGACTTTTTTGGCCCTATTAGCTAGCGTTTGGTTTCTCTATACTCTCTATTAGTCTGTCCCTGCTCCACACAGCAACCTCTCCCTGCATTGGCAAAAAACTAAATGTAAAATGGCGGCCAGATCGGGTTTATTTATAGTGGAGGGGGTGTGTCCGTGTGCTGAAATGTCTCAATTGGCTGTACTGTCCCACCTTATGGATGTGTCATGCGTCAAAGTTTGGCGCTATGCAAAATGAGACCGCAAAACGACCGCCTGGCAAACCGTAAGGCCATCTCTAATAGTGATGGCATGTCTTAGTGATATGAAAACTTTTTAAGCACTAAATAGACACTGCTTACTAGAGATGAGCGAATCTCTCAAAATTTGATTTGTGTTTGATTCAGCTGAATCATTCATGCAATTCTATTTGGGACCAAATCGATTCTAACTTAATCAAAACTTCTCCAATTGGCCTGAAAATTTGTGTATGGCACTCTCATGACAGGTCTCCTAGGACTCATATTACAATATTTCTCTCTTCTCACTTTTTTTTTTTAAAAATATACATTTATATATACAAGTCTTTTCTCTCTCTTTCTCCACAATTTGCCCAAAAATTCATATTCGGATCCACCTCAATTTTTTTTTTAAATGCAGGTCAAATTCTATTGATTTGCTCATTTCTAAAGCTTACCTATACCACATAACAATACACTGGTTAATAAATACTTCTCCCTAATCTATGGTTCTCTTGAAGCTGTGAACCAACAGCTTCCATCAAAGGCAATGGCTGGAGAGCCGCAGTGCTTGCTAGGCCTTGTAGTTCATTAGTCACCGTAAATCTGATTATCTTACTCTTGCACAGTATCTTATTCTCTCTTGCCCTCATTTCATTATACCGTGGAATGCACCTTCCGGCACATGAATACTGTACGCTGAGGATATATGGTTCTAGTTTGAACATGTTATTTTACAGAAGAAAAGAAAAGGATATAATTTATTTTCTTCAAAGCTCCCTGATCAATCAGTGCTCAAGACAAGTCAAATCCCTTAACTCTCCTATGATATGCAGCATTTCCTTTGTGTAAGTGCTAACTCCAGGGAAGATGAATAGCTAGCCAGCCTGGATTTATGCTACCCAAAAGAATAAGCAAAAAGCACAAGGAAAGCAAATGGTTGTGTTGCTTGACAAAGAGGGACTGTCAATCCTGAGCCGGACTGTGCTTTCAGGATATGAAACCAGCATCTTTTTTCTTTGAGTCGTCTGTAAAATTGAAATATTCTCTCTTCTTATTTTGACCACAATTAATTTCTCTTTTCTCCTCTACGTCTGTGGAAGCTGAACGTGACGGCTATGTACATTGTTCTTTTACTTTTTTGTTACTTTGAAAACATTTAGTCTTTTTTCTACTGTTCTGTAACAAAATAGAAATCTGCAGCGTGGAGCTTCCCTATGGGGGTCACGTTGAAACATTTACATGAAAATATTCTACGTTTTTTTATCTTTTTCGCCCAATAATCTCAGGGTTTTTTTTTAATAAAGAGATTTCCTCAGAAGCTTATGGCAAAATAAACTTATAAGGCACCTAAGACAATGCCATACAAAGAAGGGAAAGGGGGCTTCATCTAAGGATGGGCTGGTCCACCTGAAATTTTAAGAATCCTATGATGGTCCTTGTTCTGGCATAATATTGAGTTTCAATTAGAACAGGTCCACCAAGGTCCAGCAGAAGACATTAGTTGAAGAGAGATGGAGAACCGCACTCTGAGAGTTCTGGTGCCAAAAGGCTAAGTTAGCCACATTACATGTAGTAGAGATTGAGGCACTCAGATTTTTGTTGCATTTAAGAGGAAATTTATTATTCATACATTATTTTCATAATCCAGTTGCCCAATTTTCACCAAAATGATTGATTTTGGCAAAAATTGGGCAACTGAGTTATGAAAATAATGTATGAATAATAAATTTCCTCTTAAATGCAACAAAAATCTGAGTGCCTCAATCTCTACTACAGCAGAAGACATTAGTCATCAGTCATTTGTCTCTAGCGTCTATATTTTTTGGATTGAATCACAAATAACAGATATTATAAAGTGGCTTTTCACACTGCATTTTTTTTTTCAGGAGGATTTTTGCCATGGATTCTATGCCAAAAAACCATGAGGAGGCCATGCAGAAACCACCTGTTATTGTTTTCAAGGGAACGCCTTGCTGCCTTTCATGTGTCGGCAGCCTATGTCCTTGACTGCATCAAGAAAGGACATGCTCTTTGAAAACAATTGGAAGTGGTTTCTGCTTGGCAACTTTTAGGTATGGATTCCATGCCAAATTTAACTTGTAAAACATGTTGCCTGAATAGTCTGTCAAAAGGTTTTCTTTCAATGTTCAAATGTTGATAGCCTATCCTCAGGATTGGTCATCAATATCTGATTGGTGTCAGTCCAGTTCCCAAAACCCCCACCCATCAGCAGTTGGAAGATGCTGCAGCGCACAGATAAGTGTTGTGTCCTTTTCTCTGGCCTGTGACATCATATCTACTGGTCACATGGGCTTTGTGCAGCCAGGACCCATCCAAATAGAAACATAGAATGTGTCGGCAGATAAGAACCATTTGGCCCATCTAGTCTGCCCAATATACTGAATACTATGAATAGCCCTTGGCCCTATCTTACATGAAGGATGGCTTTATGCCTATCCCATGCATGCTTAAACTCCTTCACTGTATTTGCAGCTACCACTTCTGCAGGAAGGCTATTCCATGCATCCACTACTCTCTTAGTAAAAGTTTGAGACAGGATTTGAACTCCTAGCTTCTGCATCTCAGCCCAGAACTTTAACCACTACACTATATAGCTGGAATACCGAACACAGACACTATAGAATGTATGGTGGTGTGTTTGGTACAATAT
Source organism: Bufo bufo (assembly GCF_905171765.1). Classification (NCBI taxonomy): domain Eukaryota; kingdom Metazoa; phylum Chordata; class Amphibia; order Anura; family Bufonidae; genus Bufo; species Bufo bufo. Next base: position 124,381,885 of record NC_053398.1, read on the forward strand.
GAAGATACCACAGCCCTTGTCTAAGAGCTGAAACTCCTTCAAACAGTTGACTGCTGGGAGTCAGATGTTCACAAATAGAATTTTGATGACCTCTCCTGAGGATAAGTGATCAATATTTAATTCCAGAAAAATCCCTTTAATTATGCCCTCTATATTAAATTGTAAAAGTAAAGTTTACAAAATAATACAAAGTAGGAGTGATGTTATGTATAGGTTGAAAGGTGGTCTTCAGAATGATTTCCTTTGCTGGACCCAAGGAACCTTTATTCAACAGGTATGCAAATGACCAACTCTATGCACAGGTCCAATAAGTTTTAGTCTGAAATACCCCTGAAGTAATTTTCCCCTTGGCTCAACATATACCAAGATCTGTGGCAGATCTTGGTATAAAAAACATGATGAGAGTTATTTATGTTATATGTAGCCACTAGAATTGAGCGAAAAGAGTTTCTGATACTTAATCCGAAGTCACTTCGTTCAAAACTTCGGAATAATACTATACATAGATTTGTCTTTGTACAGTATTAGAATGTAGGAACTTCGATGAGATTAAGTAAGTCATTCGTAAAGTCGAGCGTGGGTCATCAGAGCCCATACATTCTAATACTGTACGGAGACGGATCTCCGTACAGTATTACTCCGAAGTTTTGAACAAAGCGACTTTGGATTAAGCATCCGAAGCTCGCTTTCCTCAACTCTAGTGGCCACCCAGTGTTGGTAATGCGAGTTGCTACCTGTTGAGGATTTTGCTAGCATGTAGAGGTATTGTATTAAATTTGTTTCTTGAGAAACTGGAGTCCGTAACAAAATTTGCAGAAAGGAACTGGTGTGGCACAATATTCTTGGGGTCTTGAGTTCAGATAGTACAAGGGATAGTGTGGATTCCTCTGGGCACTTCCATTTCCTTCTTGTTTCTACTTTCTTATTGGTAGGTTTATTGAATTTGATAAATCTAGCCTTTGTGTATATACAGTGTGTACTCAACAATGTTGGAGCACTTGTATTAAAATCGACTGATGCCAAATTTTAATGCTAGACCTTTCAGGCTAAGTATAGCTAAGAACTGAACATGAGGGAAGTAACATGCAGCCATAGCCCACCGTAAAGCTCATAGCATGTTGTTGAAATGCAACTTTACATGCTTATATGTCTTGTATCAAGTTGTCCTTTTAATTCCATGACTAAGACTTGCATAGCAGCAGGAAGTCAGAACTGCTCGAGGTTTCTCAGATAATTTACACATTTAAAATGGTTATGGTTCGTAAATGCTTATTTCCCAGCAGCTTTTCTTTAAGCCTGAATACCAGGTGAGTCCCATCATTCTTACAGAAGCCTTGCAGCTCCACTAGTGTAATATTACAAGACTGCGGTTCAATCTACTTGATTATAAAACATGAAAGGTCAAGTTGAACAAAAAAAAAAAATAACTGGGGGTAGGTGTCGGTTATGGATGTATAGAGCAATTCACAAGTGAGAATAATTTGCAGGCCCATCAATAGTAATATGAGAAAAAGAGGGAGATTGATCAAACCCTGCATAACAAGAGATTATCCTGGGAAATATGTGTACAAATCCATTTTTTAATCTTTGTGATGCGGTAATCTATTTTTATATCGGCCCCCAACATGACAGACGTTTTCATACCAGCTTGCAAAACATCTCTCTACAGTTAACGGCTGCTGATTCTTTTTATTTCATATCTACTTCTATTATCTTTATTTATTTGATTTTTTTTTGGTGTTGCTAGCGCCATACACAATCCAGGTTCACATTCTTCTATATCTCAGTGCTACTTATATGCAATGTTCAGGCAAAAATGGCACTGCATTAGAGAGCACCAATTTTCTAAGCAAGACAACGTAATAGAGAACAATTTTGGAGACCATGGAGGAAAATCTTTTGTCACCCATGCTTCTCTTTGTTTTCTTCCCTCTTCCTTGTTACAGTGGTGGCTTGCTACTCTATTCACCGGTCTCACAGACCCACTTTCTGTTCTCCCCTTCTTGAAAACCCCGGATACTGTGGATGGTTTGTCCCTCCACGCAGCCTACAGCTTGCTTGCCAGCAAGACTTCTCAACACCTACTTATAGGTGCGTGTGCACTCTCCTTACAGCTCTTAAACAGTCAGTGAGCATGCACTACAATCTCTTCCAGTCTATGGCTGGCTACCTTGGGGTACTTAAGACACCTTCCTCTGTGCCTGAGCAATAGGTTCCTATCTTGCCAGTATGCTGCAAAGGTGTGCTGTATTTGTTGTTTGTCTCTGTACCAACTTTCTGCCCATTTCCTGTATTGTGACCCTTTGCTGCTTGACCTTCCTTGTGCCTGAATTCCCTATCGAACTTCCCTGCTCGCTCTTACCTTGGACACTATTGCATGTACTCTTCCTATCCTGACCTCGACTTGACTATGATTTTGCCTGACCTCTCTGTGCCCTGCACCATTGTCTCTTGACCCCATGATTCAGCTGTCATAGAGAGACTACTCCAGGAGGTAGCAGTCTGGTGGTTCCCCTGCAGCAAAGTCCAGATCCATGTGCAGGGGTTAAAGAGTGAATACCAGGGGACCGCCAGGATAATGCTCTTAGAAGTAATTCAAAGTCAAATCTGTTGGTTGACAAAGAAGAGTCACATCCAGTGCAGTAATATTCTTATTACTTTATCCCATTTCCATATACTTTAATTAATTTGTTAGTCATTATTCTGGGTCATCTGGTCCACATGCAGACTAAAAGCACACATGAAGTTCCTGGGCTACAATGGAAAATCTATAACACCTACTTCCACCCACTATGTGTCATTTATTATACTAGTACTAGGGCAGAAGGAACACTTGGTCACTTAATGCACCAGGGTCCAAATACGATTGCCACCTTTTTACCCCCTATATGTCATGGCCTTGGTGTTGTGCGCGTGACACTTTTGCCGTGTATGCTGGTTTCCAGCGGCAATGCGTTGTTGTCTCAGCATGTATGTGCTTTTCTACCCTTCTCCTGGTTCCTCCCCTGTTTGGTGTCTTTGGAGTTAACTATCTGGCTGGGTGTGGCCACTGGGTTTATTCCTGCCTGCAGTTTCCAGACTGGAGTCTGTTGTCCTCCAGCCTTGGTGTGTGCTGGAGTTGCTCCTGGTCTGGATGTGTCATCGGTCCAGTTTAAGACCTCCTAGTTGGACATCGAATTCACCTTGACATCTTCCCCACATTGTATGGTCTGGGGTTTCCCCTCCAGAAGGGGGTCCCTGGGTTCCCCGGAGGGGGAACTACCATTCAGTTAGCAGCTCTGCCTGGGGCCACCATGCATCCTGTCCACATGGGGGTCCAGGCAGTTTCTGGTTTGCTGGACTCCGTGTTTGTTGTCTTTGTGCTGTGTCCTGGTAGGTGATCGGGTTCCAGTCGTTGTTGCCTCGGCAGGTGAGTGCTTGTTGTTGTGGGTTCTTACCTGCCTATCAAGTTGCTGTTTTCTGCCTTTCCTTTCCTTGCACCTAGGCCTGCCGGAGACTCCGGTTCATCCGTGTTGTGGATGAACTGGTCATCTCCTTTTCCTGACCTTTATCCCAAGGATCATCAGGGCCAGTTAGGGTCTGAGGTTCCGGTGCATGAGACTTCCTACCATCTGGTTTCGCTCATGCGGTTAGGAGGTCAGGGCTAGGATGAGGGTTGCAGTAGGAGGTGGTCAGCTCCCTTTTCCCGGCATCCAGACCTAGATGCTGCCCCATCTTACCCTCATTGTATGGTGGGGGGTTTCCTCCACTCCCCATCGTGACACTATAGCTACTGTTCTCCTGTGAATGGGGCCTAGGAGCCTCAATTTACTCCATGGCTACTGAGTGATGCCCAGCCCTAGCAGTTAAAACAACACTTAGAAGTCAATTAAAACTTGAGCTAGTGTTCTTCAGCTGCTGAACTTGTCACCATATAGCAAAGGTTGCATTTTTTCCAGGTTTCAGTGATTTAACCAAAAAATTGAATAACAAATATGTAGATTCCAACACGTACCCCATTAATATAACCCTTTTAATCCAATTTAGTCTCATTTTATGAATACAACTTAAAGCTTCTGTAGGTATCTGAAGAGGTCAGCGGTATCTTCCTTCTTTTCACTGTGTCTTGCTGTAAAAGAACTGCCTAGAGAAGAAGCCTCCCTCCTCTGCCCTGTCTGCAGCAGATAATCACCACTAATATGCCTTTTTACTGACGTAAACAAAGGGGGTTTTAGCTAAACAGCTGTTGTTAATCAATCATTACATGTACCCTAAGACGGGGGTGTTAAAAACTATAACTTGTCCTTCAAAAAATAAGACCTCATATGTGTAAATTGCTGAAAAAACAAAAAAGTTATAGCTCTTGGAATGCGATTTTAAAAACATGTGCATATCACTAAGGGGTTAAAGTTTTTTTCCAGGATTTTGAAATAGGATATTTCATCAATATGGGGTCCAATTGCCAGCACCTCTGCTAATCAGCTGTTTGAGAAAGTCGTCGCACTCAACGAAGCTTTGGTGAGCTCCGCAGCCTCCTCGTAGCTAATCAAACACAGCATCATCCGTTTGTGTTTGGTATAGCAGCTCAGCCCATTCACTTCAAAGAGATTGAGTTGCGCCTAAACCACGTGATCAATGAACGTGACATCACATGGCCTAGGAAAAGGCCTAAGTGCTCATAGAGTGCTAAGGCCTCTTCATAAAGGTGATCGGTGGGGGTGTTTGGAGTCAGACCTTCACCAATCAGATATTGATGACCTATCCTCAGGGTAGGCTCTCAATATCAAAATTCTGGAAAACCACTTTAATCAACCGTACTGCAAAGCTTCCCTCCAGGCATTCCCTAGGAATGAAACCTCTGTGTTCTCTACAGGATTTCTGAAAGATGGTTTCAGGAACACACGGAGAATCCTGCAGACTTACAGACAGCGGGGCTGAGATTATCTCCTGTTTACTCGTATCATTAATTTCTAGCTTTACTGCAGAGATGTGCAAATTTCCCAAAAATTGTTTCGGGATCAGAATTTTGATTCAGACATGAATTTTAAATACTTTAAATGCCTCAAAAAATTTCCAGAAATGAATCTTGAAATTTGGTCGAATTTAAATTCTAAAGAATTACTTTGCTCATCTACGGTCTTTTTATGGGATTCTTTGATGAACTCCCTCTAGCGGTGGAAGGTAGAATTGCATAAGAGGTTGTGTGACAACAGAACATTCTATAAAACTGCATTAGAAGCCAGTGAAACAAATGGAACACAGTTCGCTAATCTTCTCCGGTTGCAGACTCTTCTGTTTCTTTACTTTCTCAGTATAAAATGAACAATGATCTTCCTTATGAAAAGCAAAAACAAATGAAAGATTGTTTTGCTTCAAGGGATTATCCAGAAGTTATTGAAGTCTTTAAAGGGGAGTGTGACTGGTTCAGATATACTATACGTCTTCTGATAATTTATGGAAGTCGATAAATATTCCTTACGCAACATTGATTCTAATCAGAATGTAATACCGTCTATGTGTTTAAGTGCTTGCCTGGGTTATCACAGAGAATAATGTCTTTTTGTTAAGCTTTAGGAGTGTCAGGCAGTAATTAATATATATGACAAATGCAAATGAGTTTCTTAAGAGAATTTAATAGAAACCTGTGCTTCATACAAACGCTTGCAGTAAATTTGCTGTGGAATAGGAAGGCTAAGTAGGTTATATGCAAATCCAACTCTGCAGAAGGGAACGTGGCAATTTCAGGATCAAAAGAAAGTGAAAAATTATTTTGTAAATTGTACAAAATATTTGTAAGATGGAAGTTGATATTAAAGGTGCTGGTAAAATATTCAACACGAGTGAAGAGATGTGATAATGGCTGGAAAATGACTGATCACAATGAGTTGTGTTTTACAAATAACCTTATCCAGCTCTCTATGTATAGTATCTTCTATCTATCTATCTATCTATCTATCTATCTATCTATCTATCTATCTGTCTATCTGTCTATCTATCTCCTAGGATCTATCTATCTATCATCTCTGTCTTCTATCTATCTCTATTATCTATCTATCTATCTATCTATCTATCTATCTATCTATCTATCTATCTATCTATCTATCTATCTATCTCATATTTTCTATCTATCTCCTATTATCTATCTATCTATCTATCTATCTATCTATCTATCTATATATCTATCTATCTATCTATACTGATACAGTCCTGATCAAAAGTTTAAGACCACTTGAAAAATGGCAAAAAAATCATATTCTACATTGTTGGATCTTAACAAGGTTCCAAGTAGAGCTTCAACATGCAACAAGAAGAAATGAGAGTGAGACAAAACATTTTTGAGCATTCAATTAATTGAAAACAACAATTAAACTGAAACAGGCTGTTTTTCAGCTGATCCAAATTTTAGGACCACATGCCTTTAAAAGGCCAAATCTGTGCAAAGATGTGGATTCATTGTCATTCTCTGTCAGGTAGTCACACGTTGCGATGGCAATGGCAAAAAAACTCTCCCTTTTTGAACGTGGTCAGGTTGTTGAACTGCATAAGCAGGGTCTCTCACAGCGCGCCATTGCTGCTGAGGTGGGACGCAGTAAGACATTCATTTGGAATTTCTTAAATGATTCTGAGGGTATTTCATCAGCACTGAGCCGGAGGATCCATTTTTCTGTCCGGCAAGACACTGGACGGTCCTCGACCCAAATTAAGGCCCTTACTGGTGCTGACTGCAGCCCCATAACCATCAGACGGCATCTGAGACTGAAGGGCTTCAAAAACAAAAAACATCTTCAAAGACCTCGTCTCCTTGAACGCCACAGAACTGCTCGTTTGGACTTTGCAAGAGAGCACCAAACATGGGACATTCAAAGGTGGAAGAAAGCTTTATTCTCTGATGAGAAAAAATTTAACCTTGATGGTCCTGATGGTTTTAAATGTTACTGGCATGACAAGCAGATCCCACCTGAGATGTTTTCTACGCGCCACAGTGGAGGGGGCGCCATAATGGTCTAGAGTGCTTTTTCCTTCAATGGAATAATGGAGCTTCAGGAAGTGCAGGGGCGTCAAACGGCCGCTGGCTATGTCCAGATGTTGCAGAGAGCATTCCTCATGACTGAGGGCCCTCGTCTGTGTGGTAACGACTGGGTTTTTCAACAGGACAACGCTACAGTACACAAATCATCTACATCTAAATCCAATTGAGAACCTTTGGGGATAGATGGCAAGGGAAGTTTACAAAAATTGACAACAGTTCCAGACAGTAGATGGCCTTCGTGCGGCCGTCTTCACCACTTGGAGAAATGTTCCCACTCACCTCATGGAAACGCTTGCATCAAGCATGCCGAAACGAATTTTTGAAGTGATAAAACAATAACGGCGGAGCTACTCATTACTGAGTTCATGTTTGGAAGTTTTGGGGGTTTAGTTTTTTTTTTGAGGTGTGGTCCTAAACTTTTGATCAGCTGAAAAACAGCCTGCTTCAGTTTATTAGTTGTTTTCATTAAATTGAATGCTCAAAAAATGTTTTGTCTCACTCCCATTTCTTTTTGTTGCATGTTGAAGCTCTACTTTGAACCTTGTTAAGATCCAGCCATGCTAAATATGATTTTTTGGTCTTAAACTTTTGATCAGGACTGTATTATCTATCTATCCTATCTATCTATTTCATATCTATCTATCTATCTATCTAGCCACTGGGGAAATAAACGGGTTTGACACCCTTCATCCACATTGGAGTGCTGCCTCATCATTTGCTTTTTGGAGATTATCTATCTATCTATCTATCTATCTATCTATCTATCTATCTATTCCATAGTCAAGCAGCCACACAAGAGCCAAATCTATACCTGCCATTAATATTTTGGAACAGCCAAATAGAGCTCTTGATCACTGGGTGCAGACTGGCTATGTACCAATCTGTCTGTTACGTTGCAACCTTCCTAAACTTTCCACTTGGATCGTCATATCCTGAGAAGAGCAGTTCAAGATGATGATCTGTGAAAGAAATGTGATTTTGAGCCGCTCTGTTGGGAGTTGTTTATGCTATATGTGTCTATAGGTGACCACCCAGTGGTTGTGATGTGAGTTAGAGTTTGTTGAGGGTTTTGCAAGCGTGTCTCGATAATGTACTAAAGTTATAAATGTGTGCAAAGATAAAGGTGGACACATCCGAAATCATAAGTGCTGGTGATCTCTCCTCAATGCAGGCTACCACCTGGAATAAGACACTTATTGTATTGGTTAGAGCTTGATGAATTCCCTAATGAAGGAATCCAGTGGGAATATCCTTTTTTTTAATTGCTTACCCATAAATGATGCTCGAAAACAGGTAACTACTGGAGTTCTATGACAACACAGACCTAAAGGGATTATCCAGATATTATTTTTTTTCTCTTTCCCTGTGCTTCCCTCGCCAGGCCCTTCAACTTACTAATGTACCTATGTTACTTTTTCAGTCTCACAACAGAGATCTGGAGAGTGGTCCTATGACAGCGCCCTAGGTGGAGACTGTATTTCATCTGACGTCATGACCAGGCCTCCCATGATCCTCCCCACCAACCCCTGCCCAATTGGTCATGATGTCAGACCCATGTAATCTTGAAACGGACTGATCGATGCTCTTGATCCACAAACAGGGTTGTTCATATCGACACTGTGTGGGAGGAAACATTAGGAAGAAACATGGGGATGATGGAGGGTGTAGTGGGTGAAGTTTTCTTCCCAGAGTAGGGTGTAGAAGGTGTCTACATATCTGGCTGATCTTGCAGCACACAGCACTATGGGGAGTGTTGTGGCTGCAGCTCATCTACGCCCAACCTGGTTCCAGTTGTAAATTACGGTGGGCCGCAGAAGCATGCTGATTGAAGTGAAGACTCAAGGAAAGTTGGCAGGTATACTATTATGCTCTGTAGGAGACTAGACAAGGTTTACACAATTAAATGCCATTTTTAGGATCCCTGAACAACCCCATTAAATCATAAATTAACAAGTACATTGTTTAAATTCGCAGCATCTCCAAAGACGCTGATGAATTAAACCAACGCTTGCAATAACAACCTGAACCCAGCACATTATAATTTGCTAGGAATGGGAAGTAAATTATCCCACCTGTATATTTTATTCTACCATTCCTTCGCTTTACTTAGCAGAAATAAATACAGGACCATAAAATGTCTGTCTTGCATTTCTGGAGTTCTCTGCGGATAAGCTCTCCTAAGTCATATTAAATTCAAAGATTACATATTGAGTTGAACTAGTTTGCAAATGTTACATTGTACATTAACTCCGGGGAGTATTTACAACCTAAACGCCACAATGAGAGTATAAAGATTTGCTGACAACACTGGCGTGCTGTGTGAACAGCAACTTTTTAAGAACTATGATTATTTCGACGACGGTGCATTGGGTATATCATTAAGAAGCTATTAAACACCATGGTTCTTCACAATTACTAATATTAATATTACTGTATTAAGGACTAGAAACCTGACAAGTAAGTATGAGCTGTCTTTACTAGCTGCCTCCATAACGAGGCTCGGATGGCAAACCACATGGAGAGAGCTATTCAGCTGTAGCAAAACTATTCAAACAGGGCTACTAAAATCCAGCATGATAGCAATAAAGACAGATGACTAAAGTAGCCGCTTATTTATAACTCCGAGCCGAGGGGGTATCGCACATATTGAAATACATGATTTAGGCAGAGATATATGTTTTAAGGGGAGTTTCAGTAGGGGAAAAAAAAGCTTGAATATTCGTATTGAATATAGAATAAACAATAATAAATCATGACATTTGATAATTCAAAATAAACTATCATGTGTGTGTTCATGATTGATATATCTATATCTGCATAGCGAAAGACCAGTATTCTGCATTTTCCAGCAGTTTTCCTCTTTGCAGGCTCTATTGTATTTCTTAGGGCTCATTCATATGGCCGTATGCTGTCTGCAAAAATGCGGATCCGTTTTTTTTGCGGACAGTTCAGCATGTCCGCCAAAAAAACGGATTGCATTCCGTTTTTTTGCTGTTCCATAGACTTCAATAGGGCCATGTCCTGATTTTCACTGACAAGTATAGGACATCTTTTATTTTTTTGCTGAGCCATGCAATGGAAGAAAAAGGCTCCATAGAAGTGAATGGGACAGCATCAAATCCTCAAAATGAGCCGTCTGAATGAGCCCTTAGTGTCAGTTTTCCATGAGCGCAGCTCCATGAAGGGTGGAAACTAGCTGCTATGATGTCCCCCATACATATCTGACACAACAAAGTGGAGATCCTGCATGGCACTCTTCTTAGCAAAAGTAGCATGGATGGCATTATATATCAGTAATGAGCAATGTAGCTGTGAATCCAGCATTGAATACATATTAAACAATATTAAACAATGTCATAAGTTAAAGTGCACTTGTCATGACATTTGACCATTCACAATAAGCTTTCATGTGGTTTCATGAGGGAAAACTTTGCATATCTAGCAATTTTAAGACTCTGCATTTTTCCAGTAGTTTTCCTTTCATCATTCTCTATTGTATTTCTTAGTGTCAGTTTTCCCTGAGCTGAGCTCCAGGAGGGATAGAGAGTAGCTGTTATGATGTCTCCCATACACAGCAGACACTAAGAAGAGCAGATCCTGCATTGCACCCTTAGGAGTATAAGCAGCATGGAGGGCATTAAACATCAATAATGAGCAGTGTAGCTATGAATCCAGCATTGATACAGATTAAAAAATAATAAACAATGCCATTTGTTACAATGCACCTGTCATGACATTTGACAGGATAAAAGCTTGAATATTCACACTGAATACAGATTAAATAATATTAACCCCTTCCCGACAGCCTCACACAAATTTAAGTCGGTGATTGAGTATTTAAAAAAGGCAGCCGCTCACGTAATGCAGGCACCTGGGGGCACCGGGGACTAATGTATGCGATTTACTATAACGTTATCGCTGATTGCACATATTGAACCTCTCAGATGCCATGGTCAAATGTGACCACAGCATCTGGTAGGTTAAAAATCAGGAGCGCACACTCCCTGCCATGCACAGCTCCCCCGGTGAGGATTGGGTGAGCTGGAGTATGTGTGTGTGGCATCCTTCTGAATGACAAGAGGCTACCGCACATTTGTTCCCATGGAGAGACAGCCTGTGGCAGGGCTCCAGAGGAACATAGGGGGAGATTTATCAAACTGGGGTAAAGTAGAACTGTCTTAATTGCCCATAGCAACCAGATTCCACCCTTCTTTTTCCAAAGGAACTATGAAAAATGAAAAGATAGAATCTGATTTGTTGCTATAGGCAACTAAGGCAGTTCTACTTTACACTAGTTTGATAAATCTCCCCCATAATGTATTTCTGACAGACTTCTATGCTAATGTATTGAAGTCTATGAGAGAAGCAATCTAATGATAACAATGTGTAAAAAAATGTTTTTACTAATATTGAAGCAAATGTGTAAGAAAAACAAATTACCTCCCTTTCCCCAAAATAAAAATACATAAACAAGAAAAATCATTGTCATGGCCACCTGCAAAAATGCCTGTACTGTTAAAATATTAAAATATTTATCCCATATGGCAAACAGCGAAATGAGGAAAAAAGTGATTTGTTGTTTTTTGGTCACTTCACTCCCCACAAAAATAGAAATAAAAAATGAATCAAAAAGTCATACACCCCCCCAAAATGATATAAATAAAAAGAGTACAAATTGCCCCACAAAAATGGCCCCCCATACAGCTCCGTAAACATAAAAATAAAAAAAAGTTCTAGTTAAAAAGTGCAAAGAAAAAAATTTGCATGTTCCAAAGTTGTTGTTTTTTTCAATATAAAAAAGCAAGAAAAACTACACATGTGTGGTATTGTTATAATCATACTGACCCAGAGAATACAATGAATATCAGTTTTACTGCATAAGGAGTAATGTAAAAATAAAATCTGTAAAGCTGTGGTAGAATTGTGCTTTTTTTTCTAACTCCAATTGGAATTTGTTTCCCGATTCCCACTATATTGCATGCAAATGTAAATAGTGCTGTTAGAAAATGCAACTTGTCCTGCAAAAAACAAGCCCTCATATGGCTATGTGAATGGAAAAATAAAAAGTTACGGCTTTGGGAATACTGGGAGTAAAAAATGAAAGAAAAAAAAAAGAAGAAAATTGCACAGTCTCAAAGGGGTTAAACAATGTCATTAATCAAAGTCAACCTGTCAATACATTTGATCATTCAGAATAAGCTGTTGTGTATGTTAATGAGGGATAAAGCTATATCTAGCCAATATAAGACTTGTATTCTACATATTCTAGCAGTTTTACTCTTTGCAGTCTCTGTTATATTTCTTAGTGTAAGTTTTCTTTGATCTCAGCATTATGAGGAGTGGAGACTAGCTGCTATGATGTCTCCAATACAGTACACAGCAGCAGACACAGAAAAAGGATATCCTGCATTGCACCCTCGGGAGCATAAGTATCATGCAAAGCATTCTACATCAGTCCTAGGCAGTGTATCTGTGAATCCAGAATTGAAGTGAGGTAAAACAGTTACTAAATGCTGCAGCAGTATCTGTGTGTATCTCTCTGCCCTATCTCTCTCCGGTAACATATATTCCTCCTCCAGCTCCCCTCTCCATATATTTATATGGACTGCAACTATAACTTGATCTCTCATTGAGCTGCTAACAGGTGTTCGTGGTGTTCACCTTTAGCAGTGAATTAAGACTGAATGATCAGTGCTAAGTGGGGAAAAAAGGCATTTTTCTTTGTATTCTATTGTCACGAGTAATGGGGAGGGCATAACACCAAATGACACACAGAAGGAATAGACCAGAGTCTAGGCCTCAAAGCTAAGGGAGAAGGATGGTGACCTGGGAATCCCTAGACCTCTCCCTGACTCCTGCCAGTATGAGTAGTAGTAGTATGACCCTGAAGGCCCTAAGAATGATGGCAGGGAATGAGACTACTGGTTCCTTCCCAGATGAAAGAATCAGCGTCTTCCTGAGGCCTAGACAAAAACACACACAAGCGAACAACAAAATGCAAGACAAAATGCACTTAGCTAAAGTAGAAAGGAGGAGCAGGAGATCCAAAGAAACAACACACCAACTCAACCAACTCCAGCAAGAAATATAAACCCCATGGTAAGCAGTGTGAGTCAGAACTAAATAGGGCCTAAGTAATGACTCCAAGCTGCACCTGAAAAGGGGTGTGGTCATTACCAAACACAACACTGAAAGGAAATAACAGAGAGACTGTCAGATACCCTCACGTGCCGCTAGTCTCTCCGATCTTTTCATGGTCAGTGACATACTAGAGGGGGATCAATGACAAAAATTCCAACAAAAAATATGTATCTTAATCAGGGGACATTTTTATGTGTCTTAAAGGGAAATTCTTTTAAATGTGCCCTGTTGAAGCCTAGAAAAAAATTATTTTAGGCAACGGGAGTAAAAAATAGGCATTCACCTGACATAAAAGAAATTCTGACTAAGTGGCTCAAGGTACATTATGCAATCAATTTTACTGTAGGCCACTGTACTACAGGCCCCAAACATTAGGCATTTATTTACCACCGTACAGAAAAGATCAAGTGATTATGTGGCCAGAGGTATATTACACGGTCAATGGATATCAATTTAACTGTAGGCCAGTACAAATAAAGGTCAAATACATATGTTTAAAAGAACTAAAAATAGAAAATTGGATTAAAAACATGGCTAACGAAATCCTCCCTCTTGAAAAAAAAAATGATAATAGTTGAAATTCAATAACATGTGGTTGTCACTGGTGTTGAATTCCTCCGAGGCCCTAACAATTATTCATTCACTGCACAGAAAAGAACAAGTAAGTATGTTGCTGGAGGTAGATTACACTGTCATTGGATATTCATTTTACAGCAGGCCAGTGGACTACAGGCCCCAAAGATTATGCATTCTGCAGAAAGAAAAGAACAAGTAAGTATGTGGCTGGAGGTAGATTACATGGTCATTGGATATCAATTTTACAGCAGGCCAGTGAACTACAGGCCCCAAAAATTATGCATTCACCATACAGAAAAGAACAAGTAAGTATGTGGCTGAAGGTAGATTACACGGTCATTGGATATCAATTTTACAGCAGGCCAGTGGACTACAGGCCCAAAAAATTATGCATTCACCATACAGAAAAGAACAAGTAAGTATGTGGCTAGAGGTAGATTACACGGTCATTGGATATCAATTTTACAGCAGGCCAGTGGACTATAGGCCCCAAAAATTATGCATTCAGCAGACAGGAAAAGACAAGTAAGTATGTGGCTGGAAGTATATTAGACGGTCAATGGATATCAATTTTACTGAAGGCCAGTACAAATATAGGTCAAATACATATGTTTAATAGAACTAAAAATATAAAATTGTATTAAAAACATGGCTAACAAAATCCCTCCTCTTGAAAAAAACCCTAATGACAATAGTTAAAACACGTGGTCGTCACAGGTGTTGAATTCCTCCGAGGCACAAAACATTAGGCATTCAATGGACAGAAAACGCATTTTATGCCTCATTATTTACATAAGACAGGGACCAGTCTTTGTTCTTGGTGTTGTAGGATATCTGTGGGCTGGCATGAAAAAATTATATTAAATGTGGTCATCACAAGTGTAGAATTCCTTCGAGATCCATGCCTCATTTATTTTTAGAAATGTGAGGTACTCCACACTTTTATCGGTCACGATTCCCCTTGCTGCGCTGAACGTCCTTTCGGACAGGACACTCAACGAGGGACAAGCCAACAGTTCCATGGTAAATTGTGCCAGCTCTGGCCACAGGTCAAGCCTGCACACTGAGTAGTCCAGGAGTTCCTCGCTTCTCATAGCGTCCACATCGGCCGCTAACCCGATGTAGTCGGACACCTGTCGGTCTAGGCGTTCTCTGAGGCTGGATCCGGAGAGCGGCTGTTGATGGGTTGGCTGCAAGAATGATCTCATATCCAAAGTGACCAACACATCTTCAAACCGCCCTCTTCTTGCATTCGCTGTTGGATTGGTACCCGCAACTATTTCTCTGTGAGTGAAAATTCCTCTAGCGCACGCAAAAGCAGAATGCAGCATTTTTTGAAGAAGTGCTGTATTCTGACAGCCCTCTGTGATGCTGGTAACATGTCCCTCATATTGTTTGTTTGTACCGGGGGTCTAAGTACGTTGCCACCCAGTACTGGTCCTTGCCCTTTATGCTTTTGCATGAAGGCCCCTAATTGCACTAAACTGGAAGCGGTGGTGTGGCTTGGCTCCTGCTCATTGTCCAGAGGAATGTCGTCCTCGGTCTCCTCCCCCCATTCACGTACAACACCAGGGATCCCAGAAAAGTTTAAAACATGCCCTTCTTGCTGCTGCTCCTCCTCCTCCTCCGCCACGGCACCATCCTCCTCCTCCTCCTCTTCAGACTCCTGTTGACTTGTCTCAGACGGAGTAGCACCCCTTGGAATTCATCCATCATTGCGACTTCCTCATCTTCCTGCTCATGCACCTCGACGGCTTGATCAATGACACAATGCAATGCACGCTCCAGAAAGAATGTGTAAGGTACGATGTCACTGATGACGCCCTGGCTGCAACTGACCAGTTTGGTGATCTCATCAAATGGCCGGAGAAGTCTGCATGCATCGCACATGAGCAGCCACTGGCGGGTGAAAAAAAAAACAAGCTCCCCAAACCTGTCCTGCCGCAGAGTTCGTACAGGTAGTCGTTAACTGCACGTTTCTGCTGGAGCAGCCTATCAAGTATTGACAAGGTGAAGTTCCAGCGCATCAGCAGTCACAAATCAGACGTCTGACAGGCAGTAGGTGTCACCGCTGAACGTCAGCAAGACGAGCCATGGCCATGTAAGATCTTCTAAAATGGCCAAAGATTTTCCTGGCCTGCCGCAAGATCTCCTGGACTCCGGGGTATTTGGCAACGAATCGCTGTACTACTAAATTCAGGACGCGTGCCATGCACGGCACGTGTGTCATTTTGCCCTGTTTAGCGCGCTCAGCAGATTGGCACCGTTGTCGCACACCACTTTACCAACTGTCAAATTGAGCGGGGTTAGCCACTGATCGGCCTGTGACCACAAAGCATCAAGCAGTGCAGGACCGGTGTGGCTCTTGGCTTCCAGGCACAGCATGGCAACGTCTCACCTGGCACGTCTAATAGGTTCTGGGGAGCTTAGTGGCCGCAGCGGAAGAGGCGGTAGCAGTGGAACAGGAGGAGTCAGCCGAGGAGGAGACAGAGGATGGAGTAGGAGGAGGATAAGAAGAGGCAGGCCTGCATACAATCTGTAGTGGTAACACCAAATCTACACTGGTGCCAAGGGTTGCATGCTTGACGGCCGTCAGAAGGTTCACCCAGTGGGCAGTAAAAGATATGTACCTTCCCTGCCTGTGTTTGCTAGACCACGTGTCTGTGGTCAGATGTATCTTGGCGCAAACACTGTGTGCCAGAGATACATTCACTTGCCACTAAACGTGGCCATATAGCTCCAGGATGCCCTTCTGGGAGAAATATTTCCTTCCGGGGACCTTCCATTGCGGTGTACCAATGGCCACAAATTTTCTAAAGGCCTCTGTGTCCACCAGTTTATATGACAGTAGTTGGCGGGCTAGCAGTTCTGACAAGCTGGCAGTCAGCCATTGGGCAAGAGGGTTATTCGGTGTCATCATCTTTTTATGCTCGAACATTTGGGCCACAGAAGCCTGCCTTTTGCCAGATAAACGCGACAATGGCACGGTGGAAGGTTGAGTGGAGGACAAATGGGAAGAGAGAGGAAAAGGAGAAGAGGCAGGACGTGGAGCACCGGGAGCGTGGCTTTGTGTGACATCCATCGACACGTCATCATCGTCACCTTTACCACCACCTTGACATTTGAGATTTCAGAGTAGGCAGCAACAGCGGGGACCCCCCTCCTTGGGCCAATCTGGGTACTGTCGTCAGACTGCTGGGTGGCGACCGTTGATTCCTCCTCTTCCTGATCCAATGCCAAGATTGGCTGCGCATCGGTAAGGTCTTGGAATAAATGGGAAAATAATTCTTATGACTCGAGCGGAGGGTATATGGTGATGGTGGTGGTGTCTTTGGGGATGCCCACAGAGGAGAGTTAAGAGGGTGAAGATAGAGAGGATGAGGAGGGTGCAGAAGCGGAAGGCTAAGTGATCCACTCAACCAACTCTGGTGTGTCTTTGACGTAATCGCACGCACCTTCTGCAACTTCCCACTTAGGCTCTGGCCTGGTGTACCTGCCCGACCTCTACCACCCTTGCGGAATGGCCTGACTCTTCCTATGCCTGTCATTTTAAAAATAACCCTGTGACAAAGACCCTAAAAAAGAGCAGTATTTGTGGAAGAAGGTATATCACACCCCTGCCTCAATCATTTTTTTGGGGGGGCAACTGGTATATCACACAAGTAGAAATGATTTGTTCCAATAGCGTTTGCCACTCTGTGTAGCTGCGATAACGCAGGAGAACCGCACACAAATGCTGCACGACCCCAATGCACTATATAGAAAGTATATTATAGGTATATAACACCCCTGCCTCAATCAGTTCTTTTGGGGGGCAACTGGTATATCACACCAGTTGAAATTATTTGTTCCAATAGCGTTTGTCACTCTGTGTAGCTGCGGTAACGCAGCAGAACCGCAAGCAAATGCTGCACTACCCAAATGCACTATATAGAAAGTATATTATTGATATATAACATGCCTGCCTCAATCACTTTTTTGGGGGGGCAACTGGTATATCACACCCGTAGAAATTATTTATTCCAAGAGCGTTTGCCCCTCTGTATAGCTGCAATATCGCAGCAGAAACGCACACAACTGCTGCACAATACAAATGTACTATAATATACTTTCTATGTTAGAATGTATATTATAAGAATATCACACCCCTTAGTAAGTCACATCTATTGATAGCACACCTATACTAGTCCTTAAAAGGACTTTTGTGGTCCTATTAGCTAGCATTTGGTGTCCCTAACCACACAGCAACCTCTTCCTACACTGGCAAAAGACTTAATGTAAAATGGCGGCCAGATCGGGTTTATTTATAAGGTAGGGGGTATGTCCATGTGCTGAAACGTCTCAATTGGCTGTTCTGTACCACCTGATAGATGTGCCATAGGTCAAAGTTTTTCACAAAGTCAAAGAATATGTCGCCGGCGGACATCATCATATGTTCTCGCGAATGAGCAAAGTTCGCCGCAAAACGACTGTCGGGCGAACTGCAAGGCCATCTCTATATTTAATTAATATGCTTTGAAAGCTGAGTCACTTTGTCTGGGAGAGTTCACCGGTTACAGAAAAATTATGGTGATATGAAATCTCTCTTAATATGATATGTTACTTTTCTTGGACTAACTCTGACATACAGTAGTCTTTATTACAGTGTACACCAGAACAGCATTCACAGGTGTTCTGCCCTGTAACCTAGAATCACCACACAAAAAAATAGGAAATGTAATCTATGTACAAAGTTACAAAATGTTTCTATACATTATCTAGGGTTTCTGTGTTGTTGTTTTTATTATCACCACTTTATTATCACTCCACATTTACACTTCTGGGAAGGATCTTAGTAAACTCATATTATGGGGACAATTTGGCTTCTATTGGTTAGGGTAGGATACCCCCAGTACAAATACCTTTAATATATTCATGTTTTTCCTTATTTGAATGTGCCTTTCTATAAAATGTATTAATATGGTTATTAGGATTAGTAATTTCCCAACAATCATTTACAGGTTACAATTATGGAGTCACAATAGATGGGATTGATTGATGGAGGCTTAATTTAAGTGTTAATCCTTCTTTGGTTGGACATCATAAATTTTATCGAGACCTATCAGCCTGTGTTTCATTGTTCATGAGGACTTATTATTCTACCTATGTTTTGACTTGTCTTCGAATACGAGAAAAGAGATGACACCCACCATTAAAAGTCCAAGTGTAACTTTATTCATCCACATATGTATGGACACACAGGCAGGTAATCAGGGTGCAGGACGCCACACAGACACCATGAGGTGACAACCGTTTTGTGTGAGATCACGCTTCCTATGTTTTGACTTGTTATTGAATATCCATGAAGAGCTCAGTTCTTAATGAGGGAGGTATAAAGCTTTCAAATACATTTGGAAAGTCTTAAGATTTAGGACACTTTAATTTGAACACAAGACATTTTTCAAACCTGGTACAAGGGAAGGGTAGAACCGTTGGCCATATAAACCAATCAAACTCTAGAACTCATTTCTGAGAGACCCTTTTGGAAACAAAAAAAAAAAAAATCCAACAGTCATATTGGTCCATTAGTTCCTCTTTAAACTTTGGCTTGAACTCTACTACTGTGCTAGCATTAGGGCTTGAGTTTGAGTTGTTCTTGATTTTATTATCCCCCTATGCCATGAATTTGGTATTACAAAAAGGCAAAATTTAGTTTTCTGACTTTTTTAATTCTATTGTGACTTTCTAGTTGTATTTGTCATTTGTACGCTGGCTTCGCCATTGACCAATACATTTATTTCTAGTTATGCCAGTAACTGGTATAAATAATGACTGAAATCTACAGCTGCTATGAGCTGGAGTAGATTTAAGTCTGGTGCATGGATTTCTAGAGCAGATATTTAATATGATCATGCTTGCACCTAGTCATAAATTAAATGCCTGTTCTTGCAGCACAGGGTCCATCTAGATTGGTGCAGCACACACCAGTCTTGACAAATCTGTCAAGACCAGTCAAGTGTTATCTGGACAATATTGACAGGAGTGAGGGTAGCAAGATTAATTCTGGTTTTCTGAGTAGGGCTACTTTCACACCTCTGCTGTGAATTCTGGCAAATTCTGGAATTCTCTGGATTTGGTACTGCCGGATGCGGACATAATGTCCACCGCCCCCATTAAGGATAAGGGGGTCCGGCAGAGATCCATACACATTTCGGCAGACAAACGGACATACATGCTGCGGTTTCTGTCCAGCTAATTCTCCACTTGTCTGCCAGAATAGAGCCCAAAAGACAAGTATGGACGCCACTGCCATATTATGGCTCCATACAATGTGAGTAGCTGTAATTTCATTGTATGAAACGTTACCAATGAAGATATCCCTTGCAGCAAATTTTGATCCTAATGCACCTTTTAAATATTTACTTATTTTACTTTCCTTCTTCCAACAAATTAACAATCAGTAGTTTCCAAACTGGGAAGAAAACTAGAAAGCTATGTTTTGCACTCATAAAATGTACGCTCTACCTGGGCAGACTTTATGCAGTAAATTCAGCATCGTGTTCCCTCTATGGTGTCTTAAAGCAAAGGCCATCACTCTTCTTAATTAAGGCTTTTCACAGGGGCTCCAACTAAAATCACCATAGTTGCCTTTTCTGGCTCTCACCTGATTCTAATTAGGCCCCTTGGAACATTAACTTGACTTTTTTTTTAGTTATGATGCATCTCATTAGAAAAACAGATAAGGGGCAAACTAATTCATGTTGTGTAAAAACCATACGCAGGGCATGCAAAACGAAGCAACTTTGTAATGAAAATGAATAACTAGGAACGTGATTGCAAATTACATAATATTAATGAATGTTGCCTTTAGATAATTAAGCATATCAGCAGATTTGTTCACGCTTTAAAGAAAGCCTGGTGCAATTGTTTGCATGTGTTTGATGGGGGGAGGGGGTTTCCTTACCTGTTTGTAGAATTGGCACAAAACCAATATTTGACCATCTTCCATGAGCCGTAGCCTGTACCTCTTGTGGGACCCCAGACCCAAGCAGCATGAAATTGAGTACACTGGTATACAAAGTTGATTGATACAGTAATCGAAATATAAGAATGAAATTGTATACAGCTATTATATACAGGTACATTTATTGTACTTTATTTTACCTAAGGTTCTCTATGTCTTAACGTCTCAATGGTCACAATGTTTTATAAATGAGACTACCTGTTACAAAGGGGTGAGGGGGCATACACTCAATCAATATGGAGATTAGGCATGTTAAAAAGTAGATAACATAATATTCTATTCATTCATAAGGGTCAAGCTGTTGTGCAAGATGGTTGGGATCCATAGTGATCCTGGAGTGATGTAATTTGTGGTGTTTCCAATTTAGTATGCTAATCTCTTAACAGAAACGTAAACATATAGTGTAGTAGACAATAAAAGAGAGAGCACACAACTAGCCGGGTGGTATAGCACTCATCAAATTTCTTTGAATCATAGACACAGAAATAGTTTTTACTCAAAATGGAGAAGAAACGTTAAATGGATGTTTTTTCACAATAGAAAAGTACAGCAACGATGGCAGTGTAAGGTATTGGTTTAATGTACATGCCATGTGTTTACATTAAATGTGGGGCAAAAATGTGATGTGAACACACTCTTTGGTTTTCTCAAAATAAATATCTCTATAAAAATATGCCTGGAGCTGGATATCATCTCCGTTCCTAGAATCACTGTACTGTATGTGATATTTTGAGCCAACCAGTGTCAAAAACTGTCAATCAAAAGTTAATGAGGACTCTGCCAAATTCTATGTTGGTCCCCTCAGAGGCAGGTTCCAAATGCACCACATCTATCCTATGTAATAAATTATTAGAGATGAACAAAGTTATCAAAAATTTGATTTGGCTGCTTTGCCAAAGTTCACAAAGAAATTTGATTAGTTACGAATTGCTTCATCACTAATCACATTTCATTGCATGTATAGTGGGCACATTGATAGGGAATGGCGGCCCCCCCATCATTGAACCCCTTCAATGCTGATTGCGGCATCTGACAGTCGCATTGAGACCTTTTAGGGGTTAATCAGGGGTTAAAAACAAAAAAAATACATACTCACCTCATCCATTTGCTCGTGGAGAGGCCGTCGTTACCATCTTGATTAAAGAAAATGCGCCAAATCTTGTGTACGCTAATGTGATGACATCACCACGTCATGACACTGGCCAGGCCCGGTGAGTCTTCACATTTCAGGAAAAAAATTATTAGTTACCACGAATTTGTGTCAAATCAAATTTTTCCTGAAATTCAGATCAAAGTCCACTTTGTTGACTTTGATTCTCTCAACACTAAGATTTATACATAGTTTGATGCTTTGTAAGTAGGTATGAGAGAATCACTCAAAAATGTGATTTAGTTTTGATTCGGCAGAATAGGTTGACCAATTTATTTAGGGCCCAAATAAATTTTACTTCAGTTAAAAGTGCTTCGAAATTTGCTCAAATCAAAACACCAAAAATATGGATTTTAAATGAAACTCCAATTTTCACAAAATTTGTGGGGAATTTTATTTGTTTAGAATCGATTCACTAATGTCTATTTGTAAAGGTACACAAATACCCAATTTCTAGGTAAGACTTCCTGTAATACAAAGCGTTTTAAGGCTTAGATTGCCTTTATGAACTCTTACTGTACATGATATATTGGCTCTGTGCCATAAAGGGCATTTGTCATCAGATTTGTACCTACTGTATGTAATCGGCTGACCTGTTGCATGTACACTTGGCAGCTGAAGGCATCTGTGTTGGTCCCATGTTCATATGTGTCCGCATTGCTGAGAAAATGTAGTTTTAATATATGCAAATGAGCCTCTAGGACCTACTGAGGTGTTGCCATTACTCCTAGAAGCTCAGCTCTCTCTGCAACTGTCACATCCTCTGCACTTTGATTGACAGCGCCATGCAGTGAAAACATCATAATACCTAGCCCTGTTAATCAAAGTAGAGAGGGTTCGGCCCTTGCAGAAAGAGCAGAGCCTCTAGGTTTAGCGGTAAGGCCCCTGTTGATTTGGTTCACTGTCACTTCCATAAAGGGGTAGTGCCAATGGCGTAACTAGAAATGACTGGGCCCCATAGCAAACTTCTGAACGTTCCCCTCCTGCACCCCCACTCCTGTGACTGGTCACAATTGCTCTCTCAGACCCGGCAGCCGCTCTGTTTGTTTCCTACACATATATCATATATGTGATGTTACTCTATATACTGTCACTGCATATAATGTCATTATATAAAACTGTTAAGGGGGCCATGACTAAATATTTTAGTCCTCCTCCTGGATGGGCCCCTTCTGTGGTCAGGCCCCAAATCAGTGGCTTCCCCATCTTCCTCTATAGCTACTCCCTGGGTAGTGCGGATCTGGACATTGAGATCCACCAGCAACCCAATGAATGCTGCTACACCCTGAGTGACTTTCAATCAAAATAAGGTAAGATCCCACAAAGTTTTTTTTCTTTACTTACACATACACTCACCTAAAGAATTATTAGGAATACCTGTTCTATTTCTCATTAATGCAATTATCTAGTCAACCAATCACATGGCAGTTGATTCAATGCATTTAGGGGGGTGGTCCTGGTCAAGACAATCTCCAGAACTCCAAACTGAATGTCAGAATGGGAAAGAAAGGTGATTTAAGCAATTTTGAGCGTGGCATGGTTGTTGGTGCCAGACGGGCCGGTCTGAGTATTTCACAATCTGCTCAGTTACTGGGATTTTCACGCACAACCATTTCTAGGGTTTACAAAGAATGGTGTGAAAAGGGAAAAACATCCAGTATGCGGCAGTCCTGTGGGCAAAAATTCCTTGTGGATGCTAGAGGTCAGAGGAGAATGGGCCGACTGATTCAAGCTGATAGAAGAGAAACTTTGACTGACATAACCACTCGTTACAACCGAGGTATGCAGTAAAGCATTTGTGAAGCCACAACACGCACAACCTTGAGGCGGATGGGCTACAACAGCAGAAGACCCCACCGGGTACCACTCATCTCCACTACAAATAGGAAAAAGAGGCTACAATTTGCACGAGCTCACCAAAATTGGACTGTTGAAGACTGGAAAAATGTTGCCTGGTCTGATGAGTCTCGATTTTTGTTTAGACATTCAAATGGTAGAGTCCAAATTTGGCGTAAACAGAATGAGAACATGTATCCTTCCTCTGATGGCTACTTCCAGCAGGATAATGCACCATGTCACAAAGCTCGAATAATTTCAAATTGGTTTCTTGAACATGACAATGAGTTCACTGTACTAAAATGGCCCCCACAGTCACCAGATCTCAACCCAATAGAGCATCTTTGGGATGTGTTGGAACGGGAGCTTCGTGCCCTGGATGTGCATCCCTCAAATCTCCATCAACTGCAAGATGCTATCCTATCAATATGGGCCAACATTTCTAAAGAATGCTATCAGCACCTTGTTGAATCAATGCCACGTAGAATTAAGGCAGTTCTGAAGGCAAAAGGGAGTCCAACACCGTATTAGTATGATGTTCCTAATAATTCTTTAGGTGAGTGTATATCATCACTAGTGACCTATGAAGTGCTTATCAGGTTTTTTTTCCCCCTTCAACTTTATGCACCAAACAACCTTGCTGTGACTTACTGAAACTGAGATCAAACTCCAACAAAACTAAGGCATAACTTAAAATTGTGACAACATAAATCTAACATCTTTCTGAGAAAAAGAGCTATAACCAAAACCTTTTAACTTTGCAATACATTATAGCTTAGACAACAAGGTGATACATTTTATAGTATTACTCATGTAACCACACATGTAAAGTGTTTCAACTTTCATTGTTCATTGCACACTTGGTTTGCTTAATCCACTTCATTGACCTAAGGTCATGCCTGGATAGAAAGGGTTGGAAAAAAAAATCTATGTAGTTACTATATACAAAAAAAAAAAGAGGTATCAGCTTCCTTCTCTTGAGGCACAATGCCATTTTCCATTTTCCACTGCTTTTTCTTTTACTTCACTTACTTACAATTTCCCATTATATAAATAACCACGATAGATGCATACATCACCTTTTTTTGTATCTGGAGGACCTTGCATCCTTCAAATAATTTGTCTGATATTTTTTTTTTGTTTATTTTTTGCAGAATTGCCTAGAGATGTAGAGTCAATGCCCTTACAACATAATAATGAATAATTCATTACTAATACACCTTATTGTAAACACAGTGAGACTTGTATTAATTATTCAACAGTTATCACATATTAATGCAACTTGACATTTCTGAAACAGATCTAGTTATGAGCTAAATACCTTATAAAAATCTCCAACCACACACATCCTGAATGGATGCTTAACAATAATTGAGGCAATATAAAAAGGTTACTATATGCATTGTTTGTGAAGGACTTCGGAAAGTGATTCTTGCAAGTGCACAGAGGAATACAGACAATTTATTGAGCCCAGAAGGCAACACCTTCGTGTCTACATTTGACCTAGGTTAAGGCTGTTAACTCTACCATTTCTGGATATTTAGAATAAAAATTGCCTTAGGTATCTGGCATGGTTTTATCCTCTGAATGGCCCCTAACGCTCTCCAAAGGCCATTTACATTTGCATGTTAGAAAATATTTGTCTTCCAGTTAGCCACCCGAATGTTAACTATATTTTAAAAATGGTTTGTCCACCATATATAAAAATGGTAATGAAGAATTCATAGAGAAGATATATACAGCTCAGTCTCCAGAAGTTCTGCAGTGTTTTCTATCTCGCTGAACCCATGCCATCCAATTTTTCTCCCCTTATAGCCCCACCACTCCCATCCCAAAAATTGCTTTTGATGGAGGGTTACATGAAGTTACCCTGCCCATCAGTGCCCCCTTCGAAACACACTGCACCTGCACCAGACATGACTTTAGAAAGAGTGAATACATTGCACAACATCTGAAGACTTCATATTAGTAAGTTGTCTTTATTCCCTTTTCCCACTATTCTATACTGATAATACAGTATATAAGGTGGTCAACCCTTTAAAAAAATATTCAGCAATTTTCAAACCAGCACCTGAATTTGAATATTTTTATAATGGTTTGTAATTAAAATATTATTATTATAGCCACTGGTGACTTTGCCTATTTCTCTGTCCACCTCACTGACGAGAATGCACATGAAAAGGTCATTAATATGGCCATTAATATCTGATCGGTGGGGTCCGACACCCAGCACCCCTGCCGACCAGCTGTTTGAACAGGAGGCAGCGCTCCATGCGAGTGCTTCTTCCTCTTCATTACACTACCCACTGGCTTGGAAATGAATGCATGAAGACAAGTACTTGGTCTTTTCAATTGAATGGAGCAAGTACTTGTAATTATACTACACCATCGCTACAGTGGAGGCAAAACGTAGTGTAATGAAGGGGATTGATGTGGGTGTCTGATGTCAAATCCCCACCGATCAGATATTGATGACCTATCCTTAGGATAGCTCATTAATTTAAAACACCTGCACAACCCTTTTAAAAACCACCTAAGAGAAAACGAAAGACACTATGAAAAGCTGTAAGCGTTCGTCTCAATGAGTCACACCAGTAGTAAATTTATATTAAGGTATTCAGGGACACTGGGACTGGTAGGTTATAATGCAAATTTCAGCTACAAAATTATGTCTATGCAATATAGACAATAATTGTTTTGTACGGCTTAAAAAATTATAGGCTTACTCCATTGAAAAATGTGCATGGAGCATGCATTGTGCTAAAACAAGGTCACAAATAATTATAGACTGAACTGAGCCCATCCACCTAGATGCAGGGGAATAAAATCATATATAAAACGCATCTTCTCTGCTTCGCTATTCAGGGCCACAGAGCTGATCATATTAAGCAAAGCGAATTCTCCTACAATTGTGAAATGAACAATACTGAACGTCAGCTTAGCAAGGTGTCTGCTCTTTGATCAATAATCTGTATAATCCATCTAGGTGGAAAACTATGAATATCTTTAAGTGCATAGTTCTTTCTTTGACCCCGTTTTGGAAGCAAAAAGCCTTGTGCAGCATTTCTGCCCAGGCATACTATGACATTGTAAAAACCGAATAGGTGTACTTGCTGTATTCAGCAGAAGTAAATAACTTTGAATTTCTTTTGTGATCATAATTGGATAAAGGATATTGACACTGGGTCATCTTAGAAAAACTGTTTACAGTTCAAGAAGTGAAATTGGATTTTATTAAACACTATTCGCTATATGACAAAAACATAAAAGATAAAGGGTATTTGCTGTTCTGTAACCATTTGTTTATTGCTGCAAGGCATCTACAAAAAAAAAAAATGAAACAACTTTTCAAAAATGCTTGGTAAAAGCCCCACCATTTCCTGTATAAAGTTCTTAGGTAGACTTATTTTTCTCCATGGTAACAGACTACAAGCAAGCCTTTTTGTTGTCTGCGTTTGCTTTCCTCTGTTATTTTCTATCATCTTAGGATAAGCAGAGCAGGCAAAAGGAGTAATGTAAGGTAATCATACATATTTACTAGCTGTCAGCTAAAGCTCATTTTACCAACAGCTATATGTCTCAACTAGAGATGAGTGAACCTTGAGAGAAAGAGAGTGAGGGAAGGAGAAAGAGTGAACCCAGTATGCTACTCAGTGTTTCTCGGCAATATACAGATGCAGCCTATCTAAACTTGAAGGTTAACGCATAAAAAAGGTTAACTAATTTTTTCAATGTATTTCAATGGCTTTTGTCAAAAGATGGCACCAGATAACACTGTGAAGTGTGTTATCAGAGTTTTTAGAGTCAATTGTAGCTCAGCTACATCGGTATATGCGTTGTCTTGGGGGGGGTGCTCTTCCTCATTTTGGAGAGCACCTCGTATGTGTTATAGTATTGTAGGCCAGCAATATGGCTCTGGGTTTCTGGGAAAGATATTGAGATTAGCTTTCCTAAAGATATCTGATGCCAGCTGGTGGTAGATGTACTAATTTTCATATATTTTCCCAGAAACCCAGTGGAATGTTGACTCTCACTCTCACTCTTTCTGCTGAAACGAATCATGAACAATTTTGTTTAGTTATAATCCAATTTTTATTTTATTTTTTAATTTGGAATGAATTCTGAACCAGTAGAATCAATTTGCTTATCCTTAGTCCCGACCTCCACCCCCTGTGGTTCAGCTGATCGTGGATGTGTTGTTGCTAGGAAGAAGAAAATAAGCTGCTGCCAGGCACTTCCAACTGAGAATATAGGCTTCAGCATGTTGAAATTCAATATGTTCAATCCTTTGTTTCCCCAATATCTGCCAAACTATTGTCAGCCAGATATCGAACAGGCATTGCATGGCAAACAATCATGCAGAAATTGGTGGGTTTGGCTACTCTTGGTCTAATGTGTATGGCTAGTTTAACAGATGACTACAGGATCAGACCACTAACAGTCGTTTTGGTAGAGAGACATGGTGGCTGTTTCCATTGACAACATATAGAATCTGAATATCCCTATGGGGAATAATACAGACTGTAATTTAGTGTCATTATAGAATACAAAATGCAATGACTAATTCTTCATATAAATTGTATAATGGAGGAGAATGTCTTAGAAGGTCTCCACATTTGACAATCCATTCATTTTGAAAAGAAGTTGATCACAAAGTGTCCTCCTGCCAGGACTCCAGATTATAATCTGTAATCTGTGAGGAGGCCTGACAATATGTTTTCATTTACCCTGCAGGGCCACCACGGGAGAAATTAAGCATTAAACAGTACCCATGCAAATTAAAGGGATGTCTGTGTAATGTAGGAAAGGTCATATCTTCCAAAGTGAAAGATGCCCTTTGTAACCGCTCTTTAGTATGGCCAAGAGTGGAGGATTCTGAAGAGAGGACCACCTCTATTACTCAGAATTTCTTAATAGGGTATAACATATGTACTAAAATAACAAAGGAAATTATGCTCCCACTATTCCTTCCTTCCACTTCTTGTTTGGTGCTACTGAACTTCCCAACTGTGTTTGTATTCCTGGCTGCAGAGATGAAATCCCATGCAGATGACTGCTGCAGCTAATTACTGGCAACGTCAGTTACATGTCATCTGCTGTTTAGGCCACTGATTGGCTGCATGGTGACTTGTGTGTTTAGGACATTTTGGCTGCTGTCAGGATGATGATGTCAGTGATGCAGGACTGTAGCCCAATGCTGGAAGTGACAGTGGAGAAGAGTGTTAAGTATCACTTCCTTTGTATTTTTAGTATATTTACTGCTGCTATAAACTTTTAATTCAAATTGAACAACCTCTTCAAATCCTGCCTGATAGCTGAAGTGCAAAAGAGGAGTTGTAGTACATCCAACAACAATCTCGCCACAGTGCAAATTCTTTCACCAGATGGTGAGGTATGGAGGCTGGCAAAGAGTCAGGTAGTGGCTCTTTTAGTATGCTGTCTTACTAAATTCTCTCTCACTAGAATCTCTGGTTAGTAGCTGTAATGTGGCAATGTCGCTGTAGTGTCCACTGCGGGATACAGGTCTTTGGAGGCACGTCTGGTCAGGACATTGTTAATTATGACAAGTGTCTTGACTGTAATCCCTCACAATCAGCAAAGTCTGATTAGCTGTATTTGCAGGTCACCTTGCTAACCCATATGCGTGGCAATGCAGATTGCATATTTTTTTTCTTTCTTTTTTTCTTTCTTTCTTTCTTTCTTTCGCAGAAGTGGTAACTTTAACTGAGATCAGTTAGTCTCTGGATCCTGAGACATAAGGAATATAAGCACATGGACTTGCTTCCTCAGACACACTAGTCTACACTCTATATAGTCAGGACTTATTACCAGCCCACTCCTGTCCCTCCTGAGAGTGGTGGGGCAGGGTGATTAACTCTGTCCCTGTCACCCATACCAAGATATGCTGGTTGTACATTACAGTACATTACATACCATAAAATTACATAAAAACACAAACCATTTGCAGATATCCCTGTACTGGGGTACTGTACTCAAAGTTATTAGTGATGAGTGAAGTTTAGAAAAATTCAACTTGGCAGCTTCGCCAAAGTTCCCCAAGAAATTTGATTTGCTATGAATTAATTTGTCATAAATGGCTATAAATCAGGTATACCCAGGCCACTCTGACTTAGGGTACAGCTGCACAGAGCAGCCATGCTGCAGTGAAGAACCGTGCAGCCAATTAGTCCACAGTTACCTTTCATTTAATAATAAAGACCACACTGTATAGTCGGTCTTCATTGTTAATGGCTGTGCAGCACCTTTAATGCACCTTCAAACAGGGGCTGTTGCTGGTATGGGGTTTGGCTGGATAGTTGGGGGCATAATATGCTGGCATACCCACTTCTCCAACCCGAGCACTCTCCTGGCCTACAGGTGCTGCCATCTGCTTTTCCTCCTTTTCCACATCATGTGTGATGTCATCAGGAACATCCAGCTCCTCCTCTCTCTGCATCTTGCTGACTTTTCTAGGAAGTAAATCCAGCAAAAGATGAGGATGGTCATCATTAGGACCTTGCCCCCCGATGGGGTGCATACTGGATGGTATTGGTTGGCATACTGGGCACCGGAATAATAAAGGCTTCCATCTTATTAGTATGGAATTTTTCTATTAATCATTTTCAGAAACACTGTCCTTAGTGCATGAGCACTTGCCACATCTCTCCCTATGCTCAGCTCACAGGACAATGGTGGAGACCACGCGGGATGAGGGTTTTATAGGGCTGTGACATCACAGGGGATGGTTATCTGTGGATTGGCTTGCTGCATGGCATTATGGGTGATCTTGTGTTCTTGGACTTGTCTCCTCTACACTTAGTTTCACTTTGTAACAAGGGCAGCCGCCATTTTAGGAAAACTTGATTTATTGCCACGAGGAGTGAGAAAATTCTGATTATTTGCAAATTGAAGTTCCACTTTGAATGCTTCACTTCACTCAACACTAGAAGTTATGATTGAATTACAAGCAGTTTGCAATGAAGGTCCAGCTGGATGTTATCAGTTGGGGGTGTGTTCATGCACAGTCTGACTGACTGGATAGTGTCAGACTGTGCAGCTACACAACCTCTAACTGGTAACATCCATTTGGACCTTTATTGCAGACTTCTAGCAGGAATAATAAAGGAATGGCACAACATAAAGTCATAAGAATAGACGCTCCAGAATTGTTATTACATGGGGAATGCAAGTAGTTACTAAAAGAGACATCTCAGGAGAGGTGACAGCTCCTCTTTATATACAATACTACATTAACGGTACTGCTTACTCCAGATAACCAATTTGTATGTCTATATTATGCACCTGCAATGTATCCCTAGAATACACTGACCCTCCAATATGTGTTCACGCTCATTAGGACTCTCAATGTATTTCAAGATCAGTTTGCACAGCTGGTAAATCTGTGGCAGCATTACTGGTCATGTAGTACAGTACTTAGTATGGTCAGCAGCAAGATATTCATGAAAACTTAGAGAAAACAAAATTACTGGGAATGTTTTTGATCAATGGTACTGTCATTTTATTATGACTAGAAATTTTCATAGGAATTTTTGCTGCATGGCATGTTTCTAAAGAAAAAGCTTACAATATTTCTTCTGCTAATCATTTATTGCAAGCAAGCTCTTCATTCAAGACTGGGAAATCATTGGCTATCATCCCAGGTGGGATCCTTGGTATAAAAGCTAGAGATGAGCAATTTTTGTGAATTCTATTGAGGTCCAATTCAACTGAATCCACTGTACGTTTTTATTCAGACCAGAATCCATTCTATCACAATCGTAAATGCTTCAATTGTCCTGAAAAGCTGTGGATGACATTCTGGTCTCTATCTCTTTGTCTTACTCTCTCTCCTGACCCTAACACTCTTCCGAATAAGATAACAACAAATTCTATGGAGTTCAAAATTTTTTAAAAAATTGGGTCAAATTCTAGTTCTGTAGAATGTAAGCATCCTTCACCCTACAGAGTATACTTAAGGGAGGCTCCAAAGTCAGAACATGGCAACCAACATTTTAAAAAGATGTTGAGATCTTTTTATCTTTTGCTCAAAGTTCCTCCATCCTCATAATCTGATTGAGAGCCTTAACCCAATGCAATCTAGTTGGAGAAGATGTAGATGTCCAATGCCTTGGGATGATCTGTCAGGTTGCCATGATAAAGTATCCCAAGAGACCCCTCTGTACCCTCATTAGAGGGCTTGGAAATATAGACAAAAGAGCCATTTCCGAGGTAAGGGTCAAGGACTCTCTGGTGAAGACATTGTATAAAAATGACACTTTTTGCCACAGGGGAGCAAGGAACAAGTACTCCCACCAAATTAGCACATAAGGCAGGTCCGGGGAAAGATCTGCTAAAGTCACACAGGTATCATATACCATTGGGGCAGTATCTTATAATTAGTTTCCTGAAACCTTCAGGAGATAGACATCCTATCGGTAAATTCAAAAGCCCTATTCCACTGCTCCTCAGTAAAAGAGAAGTATAGTTCTGATTCCCAAGTTTTCATGAAGATACAGTAGGCTTGCTAGATTCCCATCCTCTGTCCCTCACCAATCCATACAATAGGGAAATGACATGGGAAGGTGCACATGAGGAGAAGGTAAGCATGGATTGTAGAAGGGACTGAGAGGAAAAGCTTTGCAACTGGAAATACACTGCCTGGCCAAAAAAAAAAAAGTTGCCACCTGGATTTAACTAAGCAAATAGTTATGAGCCTCCTATTGGATAATTACTGCATGGGCGATTATCTTTCAGTTGGCAACAAGTTATTTGACCCCAACTGGTGCAATGAGTTGCTTCTGATTTCTTAAACAACCATGTTGAAAGACACATCTCGTGGTCGTGGAAAAGATGTTAGTCTGCTTGAGAAGGGTCAAATCAATGGCATGCATCAAGCAGAGAAAACATCTAAGGAGATTGCAGAAACTACTAAAATTGGGTTAAGAACTGTCCAACACATTATTAAAAACTGGAAGGATAGTGTGGACCCATCGTATTCAAGGAAGAAATAAGGCGGGAAAAATATCCTGAATGATTGTGATCGGCGATCACTTAAACGTTTGGGGAAATCAAATCAACGAAAAACAACAGTAGAACTCAGGGCTATGTTTAATAGTGAAAGTGAAAGCATTTCCACTCGCACAATGCAAAGGGATTGGGACTGAACAGCTGTATAGCCGTAAGAAAACCACTAATCAGTGAGGCAAACCAAAAAAAAAGGCTTCAATTTGCTAGGGAGCATAAAGATTGGTCTCTGGAGCAATGGAAGAAGGTCATGTGGTCTGATGAGTCAAGATTTACCCTGTTCCAGAGTGATGGGCGCATCAGGGTAAGAAGAGAGGCAGATAAAGTGATGCACCCATCATGCCTAGTGCCTACTGTACAAGCCTGAGGGGGCAGTTCTATGATCTGGGGTTGCTGCAGTTGGTCAGGTCTAGGTTCAGCAACAGTATGTGCTCCAAGAATTAGGTCAGCTGACTATCTGAACATACTGAATGACCAGGTTATTCCATCAATGGATTTTTTATTCCCTGATGGCACGGGCATATTTCAATATGACAATGCCAGGATACATCAGGCTCAAATTGTGAAAGAGTGGTTCAGGGAGCACGAGACATCATTTTCACAAATGGATTAGCCACCACAAAGTCCAGACCTTAACCACATTGAGAATCGTTGGGATGTGCTGGAGAAGGCTTTGCGTAGCAGTCAGACTCTACCATCATCAATGCAAGATATTGGTGAAAAATGAATGCAACACTGGATGGAAAAAAATCTTGTGACATTGCAGAAGCTTGTCGAAACAATGCCACAGTGAATGCATGCCGTAATCAAAGCTAAAGGCGGGCCAATGAAATATTAGAGTGTGTGACCTTATTTTTTTTGGTGGCAACTTTTTTTTGGGACAGGCAGTGTATCTGAGCCATGTTCCAGGAATAGTACCAGAGTCAGTGATTAAGTCAAACAGAGGCCTAAGACGTCCATCTTTTGGGATGTCTCTCATCCATAGAATAGAGTCTATTGGGGAACAAAAGAGATATGTTTCTTTCAGGGGGGAAATGTATCCCGAGATACTTAATGCATTCTGCCATCGGAATGGGAAGACCTCACTTAGGTGTTTCACATAAGTAGAGTATAGGGTAATATTAAGTATTTCCGATTTTTGTACATTTACTTTGAAGTTATTATGTCTACTGAAGACCTGACATTCTTTTTGGATTGCCATAGGTTGATGAGATAAAGATGAGTAGGTCATTGGCGAATAACACCAGTTTATGCTCTATATCACCCGTCTTTATTCCTCTAATGGAAGGATTATATTTAATAGCATTGGCCAGGGACTCCATCACAAGCATACATAGGAATGGGGATAGGGGACAACCCTGCATAGTCCCATTTCTTATAGGTAATGGGGCAGACAGGGAACCATTAACTATGATTTGGGCTGTTATAAAATGCCATGATTTACTCCTTCATCTTAAGACCCAGTCCCAACTTGTGCAAAGTTGCCTCCAAAAATCTCCAACTAACCTTGTTGAATGCCTTTTCAGCACTAAATCATACCAGACAGATTTATGGAAGGCTATTGATAGTACATATATCTTATTATTAGGATGTGGACATCTGTACCAATTGGGATAATAGGAGGAATGACATTTGGGTACCGAGGAGATGCTGAAATGAGTCTCCTGCAATATGGCCACTCACACTCTCTGTTGTGGAGATGATATAAAATCTGACTCCTCTTTTCAGGTTTAGTCAGACCCCTAACATTAAATGAACAAATTGTTAAGGTGGCCATGATGCAGGAAAGTCCCCAGAGGAAATCAATATAAACAAAAGCTGCCAGGACTGGGATGGGGGTACAGCAGGCAAAGACATGAAGAAAAGGGGGAAGATAAAAGACAAGACACAATTTAAATAAGCATATTGAACACATAGACATTATATAAGCTAGTGAAGCAGAGATGTCTTCTAGACAATCTGACAGGTATCAAGGAGCATAAGATCTCTTCTTCAGGAAGTTCACTGAGACTTTGATCCCACCGTCTGCCACTGCTCCCGAGTAGGTGTAGGTATGGATGGATAGTGTATGGGCCAATCAGGAAGGCTCACCGGTGGAAGCTAAAATTTTCCTAAGATTTAGACAATTCCTCTAGAGATTTGAAGAATTTTTTGTGCAGTACGTTCAAAAGTTAAAGCCTATATGTAGAGTATGTTTTTGTCCCGTACAGTCAGGAGTAGTTTTAGAGCTTTCTGGAGAAGAAGAGTCCATCTAGCCAGATCTAGGAGAATTAGTAGAGGAGCTGTTTGGTATGTTAGAGGATCAGATCATCTTACTTTAGACAGGATAGCATCCTTCTCTTTTAAAAAAATTGATTCTATAGGTAACATCTCTGCGGCGTGCTGGGTCTTATGGTTTCAGGTGAGAGCACAGTATAATTGATCAATCTCAATATTTTTATCAGGAGTGTATTGAAGTAAAGCACCAAAAAAAGTTTTGGCCCAAGTTTTCAAATGAGATATTTTAACTTCCTCACTTAGGCCTCTAATATGGAGATTGCTGCTTCTGTTTCTATTTTCTATATCGTCTAGGTGGTTCTGGAGCTCAGATATGTGTGCTGAATGAGACTGTAGTATTTGGGCATGAGCCTCTAGAGAATCCTGTATCCTCTCTTGGGTGTCCATAGTTGTCCTTGTGCAGCGATCGTATGGTAGTTCTCGACCTCCGGCGTCTGCTAACTTTAGTTCCTGATCTCTGCCACGGCCCTAGGCCGCGAAGGTAATATGATATCTGAGGTCTGAATCAAGAGTCTACCTACTCCTTGAGATGAGGGGAGCCAATGGATGCTTCCTGGAGGGGTGATGAACTGCAGTTTTAAGAATGCCCAAGGTAGAGCTGGAGAATCGCCTCCTCTGTCCTCTGGAACCAAGCCACACCGTCCTCCATTCAATTCCATTTTTGATTCATCAGATTTCTGTTATTTTAATTATTTTGGATTGTTCTTGAAGGTGTGCATATCCCATTAGAGAGTTGTTTTTCCTTAACTTTCATAAACTTTCAGAAACGTATGAGTGATCATATCTCCGATATCTGGACGTGATAGAGTGTCTGGGTTCTGGAAGTGGGATGGAGACTCCCACCAACCTTAATCCCTCCGTAAATTTCCCCATTAATAATAGAATATAATGGTGATCCAGTAAAGAAAAAAAATCTAGTAAGTAAACAATGCAAATTTTTTTCTTAATTACTGTACATATTTTTTATTTATTTTTATTTTCACTTGTAAAGCTCACACATGGCTAAATAGTTTAGGTTTATATTACAGGGAGATTGAATGACATAATCCCTATTTAATTAAAGCCCAGATTTCCAAAAAGCGCCGTACAAAACAGTCTGTAGCCGTTGTAAGTCAGTTCAATTTTTGTACAACACAGGGGAAGATGCTTGATAATTAAACATCCTCCGATAAATTAATTTTGAAGCTTGTTCCTTTACAGTAAACGCTATAATTATCAGCAATAGAAAGTAATCGAGCAACAGATTCTATTCTGATTTCGCTCATCCTCTCCGGCGGCTTTTATGCCTTACTGTAAACATGTCTGAAAACGTTGTAAATGATACTCTATATAGAATATTGTGGTGAGCTTCACTTCTCGGGCCTGTCTGCCGTTTGCAAGGAATGTCGTACAAAGGCAAAATGAATACTCAATTATTCACAAAGGTCAATCCAGATTATTTTGTGCATATTCTAATATAACGACACCTGCTAATATTTACATCAGAGTCACCTGTCTTCTATACTGCCAACCTTTATATATTCATGTAAAATCGTTTATTTGAAAACCACATGGAGCATCACAGACTGTGAGTTCCCAATGAATGGACTTGTTCATTATAAATATATACTGTACATTTATTTCAGTTCAGAGCATTAGATTAAAGAGCAAATGTATTCTCCAGAAGACTAGAGAACAAAACTGTTTTAACCTCCCTGACGGTATTCCCGAGCGTGACTCGGGGTTAATTTTCGCTGCCAGAAGCGGTAATCCCGAGTCACGCTCGGGGTACATTGCGGAGGGAGCGGCGGGTGTCTGTACCTAATCCCGGCGATCCAGCGATGTTCCCCGCTGTGATCGCCGGTGAGAGCTCCGGCGGATGTCTCATCTCTCTTCCTGGTTTCGTCTCTGTGAGCCGCAGCGCCTCACAGAGGCGGAACTGGGCGGGAGATTAAAAAATAAATAAAAAAATACATTGTATAAAAGTCAAACACACACATAAAGTTAGGTGATACAGTGGAATCCTGTCAGATTACACTATCACCTCAGATTTGACAGATTTGACATCTGATCATTCTACACTGCCCTGGCTGCCCTTTTAGCTGTTTTTTCTAAGCAAAAAAAATATATATTTTTTACCATGGCATCAAAGCGTCACTTTAGCATCACCAAAGCGGGTTTGGATCAGATAATTGACAGCGACAGCGACACAGAGCCCCTCGCAGAATTGAGCGACAGCGATAGCGATTCGTGGAAAGATTCGTCATCCGACTCTGACCAGAGAAGTGGCGACAGCGACGAATCTTCACTTGAGCTCAGTGAGGTGCGCTCTTGGTGCCCTATTGATTGCGGTATGGATGCAGTACCACCGCCAAGATTCCCGTTTACAGGATCGCCTGGGATGAAGGTAGACGTTGATCACAATGATCCTTTGGCGTACCTAAAATTATTTCTGACGGATGACGTCATTGAAAAGATTGTCACGGAGACAAACCGCTACAAAGAGCAGCAATCCACTACTCTGCACAGCAGATTTTCCAGAACCAGAAAATGGGAACCGGTGAGTAAGGAGGACATATGGAAATTTCTGGGGCTAATACTTCTTCAGGGGGTGGTGGGGAAACCCCTGCAGAAATGGTACTGGACTACCAATAAATTGCTGGCAACCCCATTTTTTGGCACCATCATGTCCGAGTACCGATTTTCCCTCATAATGAAGAATTTACACTTCACCAACAATGAGGAATTTGACGAAGCCACACATCCAGCGCCAAAACTGAAGAAGATCTGGGAAGTATTCCAAATGATCATAACCAATTTCCAGCAGGCCTATGTGCCAGACAGAGACATTAGCATTGATGAAAGTCTGATGGCTTACAAAGGACGCCTCAGCTGGATTCAATACATCGCATCCAAGAGAGCGCGGTTTGGAATAAAATCCTATATGCTCTGCGAGTCTACAACTGGCTATATATGGAATTCCATCATATACACCGGCAAAGGAACACAATTCAACCCCAGGTACAGCGGCTATGGGATGGCAACGTCATCAGTCCTTTCACTGCTTGAACCATTGCTCAATCAGGGGTATTGTGTGACAACAGACAACTTTTACACGTCGCCTGAGCTGTACGAGTTTCTACTAAAAAACAAGACTGACGCATATGGAACCGTTAGGGCCAACCGACGTGGCCTGCCATGTATGTTTTCCAAGAAAAAACTGAAAACAGGAGAAATGGTGGCCTGGCAGAAAGGAAAGATGATGGCAATGCGTTGGCGTGACAAAAAAGACGTGTGCCTAATGAGTACAGTACATAACACCTCCACTACCACGGTCCACACAAGAGCTGGGAAAGATGTCATAAAGCCACAACTTGTGATCGACTATAATAGCACCATGGGAGGAGTCGATAGAGCCGATCAGGCGATGACATTCTATCCAGCTATGCGGAAGCAACAAAAAAAATACTACAAAAAAATATTCAGGCATCTCCTGGAACAATGTCTGTGGAATGCCTATATACTGCACAGAGGAAAGAGTGACAAGCCTCTTGTTCACTCTGACTTCATCTGGAAGGTGGCGGAGCAGATTTTTGTGAACTACCAAACGCCATCAGTGGCCGTGAACAGATCTGGACGTCGCGCTGTTGACGTTGTAAACCCAGAGAGGCTGACTGGTCTTCACTTTATGGATTACATCCCGCCAAGCGCAAAAAAGGCAGCACCTACAAGGATGTGTGTAGTTTGCTGCTCAAAGCGAGATGGAAATGGAAAAAAAATCCGAAAGGAAACCAGGTTCCATTGCCCTGATTGTGACGTTGGTCTATGTGCAGTCCCATGTTTCAAAATTTACCACACCCAGGATGTTTACTGAATTTTCTTTTGTTTGACAAATTTCATTATTTATTACATTACTGAATAAAATTATATTATTTATTAGATTATAACTCATGATTTTATTTTTTCGAACTTTATCACATCTGAGAGGTCTACTAGAGTCTTTATTGGTCAGGTTTAAGTAAGTAATTACTAAGAATTGCAGGCCTACAATACATAACAGCAAATTTCCATGCAAAAAAATGGTACCGCTTTTGGAACAAAATTCCTGACATAATCATACCGCCAGGGAGGTTAAATTTAGCTGCTACACTGGAATATAGCAATTCAACAGGATAGATGGATGGATGGATAGATAGATAGATAGATAGATAGATAGATAGATAGATAGATATGAAATAGATAACAGATGATAGATAGAAAGAAAGAAAGAAAGAAAGAATATCTATAAGAATATCTAAATTGATTCTTTACATTGATTCATTCTGTAGATAGCTAGATAAATAATAGACAGTAATGAGCGGCAGGGGCAATATTCAACTTCGCAATATTTCTCAAATATTTGGGCGAATATTCGTTACATATTCGCGATTCCGAGAATTAGTGATCTCCTCATTATTTTCTTGATTAAGAAAATCAGCAATCAGAAAATTTGTGATACGAAAATTTGCGATCAACACTACTCCTATAGGCAACTTTCCTATTGGTTGCTAGGGATGTTGCTAAGTGCCGATATTCGCAATAAATTCGCAATAAATTTGCGATAAATTTGCGATTACAATATTCGTAAAAAAGGAATATATAGCACTATATTGTAAATATTTGCGAATTCTCGGAGTGGTGATATTCGCGATTAGAAATTTGTGATTCGAATATTCGCGCTCAACACTAATAATAGATAAAATAAACTAGATAGATAGATTTGAGGTAGATAGATAGATAGATAGATAGTAGATAGATGATAGATAGATAACATCTTCTGACATTTGAATGGCCTTTTTAGATCTATTTTGTATATTTTTGTATCTGTCTCAATTTTGTAATATGTACAGTCGTGGCAAAAAGTTTTGAGAATGACACAAATATTCGTTTTCACAAAGTTTGCTGCTAAACTGCTTGTAGATCTTTGTTTCAGTTGTTTCTGTGATGTAGTGAAATATAATTACACGCACTTCATACGTTTCAAAGGCTTTTATCGACAATTACATGACATTTATGCAAAGAGTCAGTATTTGCAGTGTTGGCCCTTCTTTTTCAGGACCTCTGCAATTCGACTGGGCATGCTTTCAATCAACTTCTGGGCCAATTCCTGACTGATAGCAGCCCATTCTTTCATAATCACTTCTTGGAGTTTGTCAAAATTAGTGGGTTTTTGTTTGTCCACCCGCCTCTTGAGGATTGACCACAAGTTCTCAATGGGATTAAGATCTGGGGAGTTTCCAGGCCATGGACCCAAAATGTCAACGTTTTGGTCCCCGAGCCACTTAGTTATCACTTTTGCCTTATGTGCCGGTGCTCCATCGTGCTGGAAAATGCATTGTTCTTCACCAAACTGTTGTTGGATTGTTGGAAGAAGTTGCTGTTGGAGGGTGTTTTGGTACCATTCTTTAATAATGGGTGTTTTTTTGGGCAAAATTGTGAGTGAGCCCACTCCCTTGGATGAGAAGCAACCCCACACATGAATGGTCTCAGGATGCTTTACTGTTGGTATGACACAGGACTGATGGTAGCGCTCACCTTTTCTTCTCCGGACAAGGCTTTTTCCAGATGCCCCAAACAATCTGAAAGAGGCTTCATCGGAGAATATGACTTTGCCCCAGTCCTCAGCAGTCCATTCACCAAACTTTCTGCAGAAGATCAATCTGTCCCTGATGGTTTTTTTTGGAGAGAAGTAGCTTCTTTGCTGCCCTTCTTGACACCAGGCTATCTTCCAAAAGTCTTTGCCTCACTGTGCATGCAGATGCGCTCACACCTACCTGCTGCCATTCCTGAGCAAGCTCTGCACTGGTGGCACTCCAATCCCGCAGCTGAATCCTCTTAAGGAGACTATCCTGGCACTTGCTGGACTTTCTTGGACGCCCTGAAGCCTTCTTAACAAGAATTGAACCTCTTTCCTTGAAGTTCTTGATGATCCTATAGATTGTTGATTGAGGTGCAATCTTAGTAACCACAATATCCTTGCCTGTGAAGCCATTTTTATGCAACGCAATGATGACTGCACACGTTTCTTTGCAGGTCACCATGGTTAACAATGGAAGAACAATGATTTCAAGCATCACCCTCCTTTTAACATGTCAAGTCTGCCATTTTAACCCAATCAGCCTGACATAATGATCTCCAGCCTTGTGCTCGTCAACATTCTCACCTGAGATAACAAGACGATTACTGAAATGATCTGAGAAAGTTTTTTGGGGGATTAAGTTAATTTTCATGACAAAGAAGGACTATGCAATTCATCTGATCACTCTTCATAACATTCTGGAGTATATGCAAATTGCTATTATAAAAACTTTCCAATATTTATGTAATTCTCAAAACTTTTGGCCACGACTGTAAAGCAAAAAAACTTTCTATGACTGCTGACTCCCCCCTCAGATTATCTATCTGCACACTACACAAGTGCTGGGATGGAATGGATGCTTGAACAATTCATTTAGTTTGCATGCCGACATTATCATATTTTCTCACTGTGGCTCCTGTGAAATCTGGATAATCTCACACAATAACAGATTATCCAAATCCACTACTTATACAAATAAAAGGGAGAGGATGAATTTTCAGTGGGATCATTAGTCCCGGGCAGAATACTTTTACGACCGCACTAAATAATTCAGCGACTTAAATACTATGTATCTGTGTATGACATTTGATAAGTTAATGGGGTTTTAGATCATTTGCGAGTGCAGTGTTTCTGGACAATACATTTAATCCTAACCATTGTGTGCAACATTACGTTTGTAAATTCCCAAAACGAATGTGGACCTCTGTTCAGTTCATTCAGCGTATTAATAAAGTGATACAATTTCATTTCAGAATCGCATTAGCTCTCATGCTCTCCATCATCCAAACTTCTACATCTCAAAATCATTGTCAACACTTAGAGCACTTTCGCTAATGTCTTCTATGATTTCAATTACTGGAGCACCAAAGGAAATGTGTGCACTTAGAATTGATTCTCCCAACTATTAATAGTTGTTTTTTTGGATCATATGTTAGAAAATGAAGCAGGTTTTAGAACTCTGCTCCTCCTTATTGAATATTAATGTACAGGCAACCATGCAAATTCCATTAATAGTTATGAAGCTGGAAATGTTATTTGAAGTCATGCTTCTTGGCTTTCCTAAAATCATTAATAGCTGTTCTTCTGGTTTAGAGAGTCAAAGTGATAGCCAACTCTTGTTTTTTTTGTGTGTATGCCTTTTATGTGAAGCATTGTATGGGCAAGGATACAGTTTACAAAACGTGTATTCCTTCCCAATTTGTCCTCATTTTGCTTTGGCATAGAGTATCATTTCCTGACCAAGGAACCTGGTTAGGGACTACCTAGAAGAGCAGGGCTTCTCTCTCAGTCGCTCCTTACAGAAGCTTTATAGCTAAAAAATAGTACTTTCAATAGAAAGACCTGTGGGCACTGAGCATTTTTCCTTTTTTCCTATTAATTTTCTTCTTAATGAAAATTAAGCAACTTTCTAAATTGTCTTTATCAAAAATTTTCTACATTTTGCTTCTGCGAAGTGTGTGTCAATCCTTCACCTCTCTGGTGGTGCTGCAGAATCTAAAAAAAATCTATCAGATCTATTTCAGATGGCTCTCTCGGCGTTCCTTATTCCTTCTCTCAGTGTTAGAGGAAGCAGCAGGGAGGAGGAGGAGATTATGCATTGAAGATCCAAATGTGGAGGGGGGGAAAGCATCCAAGTAAGGTAGCTCCCCCAGTCTATAGATTAGGAGTAAAGAACACATAAATAAGTTTGTACGGGTAAGACAGCATATAAGTATAACTATTCATATACACAGAATGTTGACAAAAACATTTATAAGACCTTCATGTTCAGAACTCCCTCATTAAAGGTAAAATATGCAAAATAATCGTGGAGCCCCAGTTATGGGTCTTCAACATAGTGAAAGCCAGATATCCATCGGGGGAGCGAAAACCAAGCAAAGAGGTGTTCCCATTTTAGAGATCACCAAATCCACCATATTAAGTGGCCCCTATGTCAAAATCCAACTCTGTTACAAGTCTTAAGAATGTGACAACGGAAAGCAGGTCCAAGAAAATAGAAACAAATGGTTGTTATTTATTATTTTACAATAAAATGTGCAACTTTTTAGATTTTTCTAATACTGTTGCTACTTTTTCAAAAAGTCAGAAGGATGAGTGCAGGCCCACCAGTAAAAAAATTTCTGGGGGGCCCACTGTAAAGCCACATGCAAATATTACCTGACCATAACGTGGCAGCAGCAAGATGCTACGAGATGTTTGATTATGGGGTCCCTGCAGTGACTTTGAGA
The DNA here is from genome assembly GCF_905171765.1 of Bufo bufo. NCBI lineage: Eukaryota > Metazoa > Chordata > Amphibia > Anura > Bufonidae > Bufo > Bufo bufo. The sequence continues at coordinate 124,425,226 of NC_053398.1, forward strand.
GGGTGGGTCCCTGGGAAGATATGATGTAGGCTAGTCTGACTACCTAGAAGTCATCTCAGCCACCCAATGCGTCTATAATACTAAACTGGGTAGTTTGTTAAATAGTCCATCCAGTGTTTTATATGGACATTTAGACTCATTGAGATGTCATATGCAGCCTATAAATACGTAGTGACATTTGTGCAGGGGGACTTGGGGCAAACGTCGTTCTGGGACCTATCAGGGGATTTACCTGTTCCCCTGTTGACCACACCAAGCCTGGCCATGGCCAAGAACTCTGCTACCCTACTCATTCAACATGTGCACCAGAAAACCAGTGCACCTTACACCAGTAGCACGATTTTTGGTTCTGGCACACAGGAGGTGCAACAAATTTATTAACAGTGAATTGATGAATTGGTCGGATCTTCCTCTAGAGGGGTTTTCACTAAGACGGTAGTGTGAACCACCAGTTTTTAGTAAATGACACCCAATGTCACAAAAATGGTAACCGACAACTCATCTTCCTTGTAAATCATGTTTCTAGCAATAGTAAATATAGAACGCTCACCCATACATTATGTTGTGAAATCACAGAGCAAAGGAACTTTAACAACAACAAAATATGGGGCACAATTAGCAGATTTGAATTTCACCTCTCTCTACTAATTTATAATTATAATAATGATGCCCCAGATATGAATATTTTATAATAAAGGCAGCATAGCAAACTTCAAACACAAAATAGGAAGATGATAAAAGAGCAAATAAATAAATCATTCCAAGGTTAGAAACCAGAGTGGATACTTAGAAAACAAGATGCCCACTGCACAATACTTCAGTGTCGATGTGTTTGCATTAAATATGGATATTGAGCTAATTAACTGTTGTAGCAAGTGAAGTCATCCTCTTAAGAGTACTCAAGTGCATCAATATCCAGAAGTAATAAGAGAGTTGGAAAGAGTTTAGTATTACAATGGGCTACAGTGGACCAACAGCCACTAGATAGAACAGCCGTGTGCTAGTCTGTGAGGTCAATATGGAACTTTATTGTATCTAAAGAATATTATAAATTATATCTCGTCAGCTACAGAATCTACTCTGTAAATACCAGAAAATTTGTATGTATAGTTTATATCACATATTCTGTCAGAATCAGAGATGTTGGCAATGACAGATTTGCATGCTTCAACAGGTTAAAAGTCCAACCTATATTTTCTTTTAAAAAAAACATCAAAATATCAGCAGTCACTTTGATCAATTCCTCACAAAACAATGTCCTCAGTAACATACTGTAGTACATCAGGCTTACAAAGCAAATAACTTGCAGCTTCCACATTCTGACACTGAGTGAGGGCCTGAGCCCTGCATTTATTACCCCTAGTAATAAGGCCAGCACCTATGCCTGGATTAGTTTGGGCTAGGAGAAAGTTGTGTACTGGAGTAGGGACAGAATGGCAAGTCCAACTAACAACCTACCTTCCATTCCATAAAAATCCAGCCCAGTAAACAATTTGAAAAAGTGCCTCAGCAAACTACACTTTGCTGAAACAACCCAGATTTTCTGTATTCCTTTTATCTCATTCATCTAAGAATTCTAGGTGAGATATAAACCCCCTCCAGTACTTCACCAATCATCGTGTCACAATGCTTTCTGCATTACAAGCGCTAGATCCTGAATTTGCACAAAATAAAAATTCTGCAGCATATTTTCTTGAAGGGGTTATCCCATGATTTAAAAAATAAATCAGACATCATATAGTACATGACAATCTCTTTGTAACAAAGCTAGAACCAGCCCTGTACCTCACATGGCTCCAGAGATCTCCCCATTCATTTCTTTATTTGCTCTGCTTGATTTATTGCAAGCTGGCAGCTCAGGAGTCATGTCCTTTCTCGGGGGTGTATCCTTTTTCTGGATTTGGCTGGTGGCTGATAAATACCTTATCTTTATATATTTTTCCTTTTATCTTTGTTTCCCTGCCAGGCCATGTAAATCACTAAAGTATTTGCACTACTTTTTCTGTTTCACTCTGGAGATCAGGAGTGATTAGATAACTGTTCCCTCTGTGGAGACTGTATTTCCTCTGACATCATGACCTGGCATCCCATTATGCTCTCTGTCACAATCCCCGCCTGAATGGTAGTGATGTCAGACCAATGTGATCTTGAAATGAGCTGGTCGATGCTGTCAATCAACAAGCAGGTTAGGTGGAGTTTTAAACATGGCTGGCAGAAACTTAGAGGGCACCATTACTGGCCAGTGACTACTGTGTGATACAGCAGACATTCCCATCAGTGTCTGTGATCAGAGATAACTCCAATCACAGACATTTAACCCCTCAGATGCTATGGTCAGTTGTGACCATGGCAGCTGAGGTCTCATTTACCAAGAACAGGCTGCTCCTGATGACCGAATGGCTCCCTCATGCTGAGATTGCTGGAGCCATTTAGTTGCTGTGGCACCTAGGATCCTTGTAAAGCATCCCAGGCCTGCTATAGCAAAGTTTCTAATAATCCCTGCCTATGGCACCTAGGAGCCTTGTAAAGAATCCCAGGCCTGCCATAGCAAAGTTCCTATTGAGCCCTGTCTGTGCGAAGACTCAATGGAATCACAGCAATTCTACCATAGACTGCAGTCTATGGTATAAGAGATCTAATGCACATATGTTCAAGCAACCTAAGGGGCTCAACATAGAGTTAAAAAAAGGGGAAAATATTTTTTTTTAAAAACATTTAAAAAATTAACAATTCAAATAACCCTTTTCCACATAAAAAAAAATTTTGCTACTTCTCACTGAGAAAATCCCTGAACTATCAAAATATTAAAGTATGTATCCCAGATATTGAACACATTAACGAAAATAAAATGTAAACTGTCCAAATTGGTTGCTTCGTATCCCCCCAAAAATGTAATAGATAGTGATCAAAAAGTCATAGACACCCAAAAATTGTATCAGTAAAAACTGCAGATGATGATATAGTTATTATAAAGCAGTAGTGGCTCAATAGACATCGAAATCAGGACGAAGTGGGTGCTCTAGCTGGTGGCTGGCTATCTATCAATAAGCGGATTAGATAAAAATCCAAAAACACTGTGAAGCTGGCACTCTCCCTACCTGAGAATGAGGTGTAATATATTTATGCTTAATATACCAAAAGATAAGAACTAGGAAAATGTACCCAGCATCTTAGTGTAGCTCCTTATTACATGAAGGAGAGATATTGATATTGTCACCTATTCAATTGTAGATAGAAATTTTATAATTAAAATAAACATGAAATAGATATGAAAAAAATAGTTATAGCAGACATACAATTTACCGGTCTATTCTTATATTTCTATCATCGGGGCCCTCATGGTGTTGAATCTACTAATTAAAACCCTTCATGAAAAATAAAAAATATATAAAAGTAGTCCCATATAATGATGTAAAAAAATGCAGTAATATGAAGATGATCAGTGCAGGAGACATGTACAGGGTGGGCCATTTATATGGATACACCTTAATAAAATGGGAATGGTTGGTGATATTAACTTCCTGTTTGTGGCACATTAGTATATGTGAGGGGGGAAACTTTTCAAGATGGGTGGTGACCATGGCGGCCATTTTGAAGTCAGCCATTTTGAATCCAACTTTTGTTTTTTCAAGAGGAAGAGGGTCATGTGACACATCAAACTTATTGGGAATTCCACAAGAAAAACAATGGTGTGCTTGGTTTTAACGTAACTTTATTCTTTCATGAGTTATTTACAAGTTTCTGACCACTTATAAAATGTGTTCAATGTGCTGCCCATTGTGTTGGATTGTCAATGCAACCCTCTTCTCCCACTCTTCACACACTAATAGCAACACCGCAGGAGAAATGCTAGCACAGGCTTCCAGTATCCGTAGTTTCAGGTGCTGCACATCTCGTATCTTCACAGCATAGACAATTGCCTTCAGATGACCCCAAAGATAAAAGTCTAAGGGGGTCAGATCGTGAGACCTTGGGGGCCATTCAACTGGCCCACGACGACCAACCCACTTTCCAGGAAACTGTTCATCTAGGAATGCTCGGACCTGACACCCATAATGTGGTGGTGCACCATCTTGTTGGAAAAACTCAGGGAACATGCCAGCTTCAGTGCATAAAGAGGGAAACACATCATCATGTAGCAATTTCGCATATCCAGTGGCCTTGAGGTTTCCATTGATGAAGAATGGCCCCACTATCTTTGTACCCCATATACCACACCATACCATCAATTTTTTTGTTCCAACAGTATTGGAGGGATCTATCCAATGTGGGTTAGTGTCAGACCAAGGGTCCATTCACACGTCCGTTTTTTCTTTCCTGATCTGTTCCGTTTTTTCTGGAACAGATCTGGACCAGATCTGGACCCATTCATTTTCAATGGTTCCTGGAAAAAAACGGACAGCCCAATGTGTGCTGTCCGTTTCCGTTGTTCCGTTCCGCATGTCCGTTTAAATATAAAACATGTCCTATTCTTTTCCTGAAAAATCGGATCATGGTACAATACAAAGTCAATGGATCCGCAAAAAACGGATGACATACGGATGTCATTCCGTATGTCATCCGTTTTATACGGAATCCGTTCCTGGAAATTACATTTTAATAATTTTTTTTTTTTTTAAAGAAATCCTAACAACTTTATTTGCTTATTGAAATTTATACATGTTTCCGTTTTTTGCGGATCCGCAAAAAACGGATGACATACGGATGACATACGGAAACATTTTCAGGAACAACGGATCCGCAAAAAACGGACAGAAAATCGGATTATAGAAAAATACTGACGTGTGAATGTAGCCCAATAGCGGTGGTTTTGTTTGTTAACTTCACCATTCACATAAAAGTTTGCCTCATCGCTGAACAAAATCTTCTGCGTAAACTGAGGGTCCTGTTCCAATTTTTGTTTTGCCCATTCTGCAAATTCAGTGTGCCGATCTGGGTCATCCTCGTTGAGATGCTGCAGTAGCTGGAGTTTGTAAGGGTGCCATTTGTGAGTAGCTAATATCCGCCGAAGGGATGTTCGACTAATGCCACTCTCCAGTGACATGCGGCGAGTGCTACGCTGTGGGCTCTTGCTGAATGAAGCTAGGACAGCCACTGATGTTTCTTCATTAGAGACAGATTTCATGCGTCCACATTTTGGCAAATCCAACACTGAACCAGTTTCACAAAACTTAGCAAGCAGTTTTCTAACTGTAGCATGGGAGATGGGTGGTCTCGTAGGGTGTCTTGCATTGAAATCTGCTGTAATGACCCGGTTACTGCGTTCACCAGACATCAACACAACTTCTATCCGCTCCTCACGTGTTAACCTCGGCGACATGTCAATGGCTGTAAACAAAGAGAAACTTGTAAATAACTCATGAAAGAATAAAGTTACGTTAAAACCAAGCACACCATTGTTTTTTGTGTGAAATTCCCAATAAGTTTGATGTGTCACATGACCCTCTTCCTATTGAAAAAACAAAAGTTGGATTCAAAATGGCCGACTTCAAAATGGCCACCATGGTCACCACCCATCTTGAAAAGTTTCCCCCCACACATATACTAATGTGCCACAAACAGGAAGTTAATATCACCAACCATTCCCATTTTATTAAGGTGTATCCATATAAATGGCCCACCCTGTAGAACAGCTGAATGGTCACTATTTGAATAACAGCAATAAATCCTCAAAAAGGCAGTGGTGCACCGCCAATGAGGCCTGGTGAGGGACAAGTAGGGAGCAGCAGAAAGGCTTTGGGCAATGAGCGATTTCATTGTGGAAGTGTTCATCTCTGCATATTCAACTGTATTACTATATTAAATGGTATGTTTTGTAGCACTATATGTAATGTTTTGCAATTATGCCTTTAGCTGTAAGGCTGGAGGGAAGGGGTTAGGTTGAGAATTTGGGATGGGGAGAGGGGGTGTCACTTCAGTTTTCACCTCAGGCATCAGAAAGGCTAGATGCACCCCTGCAAAAAGGTATGGCTCATCAGATAGTATCAGATCAATATAGAGCCCCTGAAGACCCGTAGGGTTTTAAAGTGCATTTACACAGCCTGAGAATCGGGCAGATTATCAGGAAAAAAACATTCCTAACAATCTGGCCATGTACTGTAAATGTGCGGCCAATCACTCGATAAACGAGCAAAACCCTTGTTCATCCGGTGATCCTGTCTTTCATGCAGTCACCACAGATCATGGTTTCTGGTTACCAGATTGTGCGGTCTTGATCTTCTGCTCAGAAACCATAATTCTGTATGAGGATGAAATATAGCAATAGCGATGTAAATGCAGCAGTCTCCTTCACTGAACGAGCAACTGACGGGAAGGAACATTTCCATTTCCGCTTAGTCGGCCATGTAAATCCAGCTTTAGTTATGCACTTTAATTAAGGATGTAGGAGTGTGGAATATATAACTTATCCGTGGCTGTGGCGCCCCATAATCACAGTTCCCTTCTTGTTCCGCCATGAAACTCGGGGAGGATGGGGGGGCCGCTTGCCCCATTGCAGCAGATGGAATAATACAGTGCCTTGCAAAAGTATTCACCCCCCCTTGACTTTTTTCATATTTTGGTGCCTCACAACCTGGAATTAACATAGATTGTTTGAAGATTTGCATCATTTAATTTACAGAACATGCCAACAACTTTGAAGATTTTTTTATATTTTTTTTTATTGTGAAGCAAACAACAAATAGGACAAAATAACAGAAAAAGTCAATGTGCATAACTATTCACCCCTCTAAAGTCAATACTTTGTAAAGCCAATTTTTGCGGCAATCACAGCTCCAAGTCACTTTGGATAAGTCTCTATGAGCTTGCCACATCTTATCACTGGGATTTGTGCCCATTCCTCCTTGCAGAACTGCTCCAGCTCCTTCAATTGGATGGCTTACGCTTGTGAACAGCAATCTTTAAATCTAACCACAGATTTTCTATTGGATTGAGATCTGGGCTGTGACTAGGCCATTCCAACACATTTACATGTCTCCCCTTAAATCACTCAAGTGTTGCTTTAGCAGTGTGTTTGGGGTCATTGTCCTGCTGGAAGGTGAACCTCAGTCCTAGCCTCAAATCATGCACACAGTGGGACAGGTTTTGCTCAAGAATATCCCTGTATTTAGCACCATCCATCTTTTCCTCAACTCTGACCAGTTTCCCAGTCCCGGCTGCTGAAAAACATCCCCACAGCACGATGCTGCCACCACCATGTTTCACTGTGGGGATGGTGTTCTTTGGGTGATTTGATGTGTTGGGTTTGCGCCAGACACAGCGTTTTCTTTGATGGCTGAAAAGTTAAATTTTAGTCTCATCAGACCAGAGCACCTTCCTCCATACATTTTGGGAGTCTCCCACAGGCCTTTTTGCAAACTCACAACGTGCCTTTTTGTTTTTAGCTGAAAGTAATGGCTTTCTTCTGGCCACTCTGCCATAAAGCCCAACTCTATGGAGCGTACGGCTTATTGTCGTCCTATGTACAGATACTCCAGTCTGTGCTGTGAAACTCTGCAGCTCCTCCAGGGTTACCTTAGGTCTCTGTGCTGCCTCTCTGATTAATGCCCTCCTTGCCCGGTCCGTCTGTTTTGGTGGGAGGCCGTCTCTTGGCAGGTTTGCTTTTGTGCCATGTTCTTTCTATTTGGTTATGATAAAATGATGGTGCTCCTGGGGATCATCAAAGATTTGGATATTTTTTTATAACCTAACCCTGATTTGTACTTCTCAACAACATTGTCCCTTACTTGTTTGGAGAGTTCCTTGGTCTTCATGACAGTGTTTGGTTAGTGGTGCCTTTTGCTTAGGTGTTGCAGCCTCTGGGGCCTTTCAAAAAAGGTGTGTATATGTAATGACAGATCATGTGACACTTTAATTGCACAGAGGTGGACATCATTTCAATAATTATGTGACTTCTGAAGGTAATTGTTGCACCATAGGTTTTTATGGGCTTCCTAACAAAGGAGGTGAATACATACACACATGGCAATTTTCTGTTTTCTATTTCTAAACAATAGTTTTATTTATATATTTTTCTCATTTCACTTCACCAACTTAGACTATTGTGTTCTGATCCATCACATAAAATTCAGATTAACAAAAGATTAAACTTAAGGCTGTTATGTAACAAAATACGAAAAAAGTGAAGGGTGGTGAATACTTTTGCAAGGCACTATAGCTGTGCTGTCAGGTTGTATGCTGGCCAGTGCTTGCAGTAATTATCTGTGTTTCCCAGACTAGGCTGCTTGGGCGTGTCCTGGCTGTGCTCACGTCAGGCTTTGGCAATTTTGTTGTTTGGGGGTCCGCTGCAGCATCCTCAATAAACTTTATGTCCAGATGTATACAGTATATCAGTTTCTGCCACTTGTTGTCTTGACACTTTTTTCAGTGGGACCATTTTTTGGTTGCTTTGCCTAATAAAAATTTTTGAATAAATAGTGATCAAAAAGTCATGGTCATCTAAAAATTGTATCAGTAAAAACTGCAGATCAGCCCACAACAAAAGATTCCTTTAACAGTTTGGTAGGCAGAAAAATTATCGGTGTTAGAATATGGAGATGCAAAACATTGAAACATAACAAAAAATTTGTACATTTGGTATCATTGTAATCGTACTGAATAAAGATGCAGATAATGTCATTTTTACCACTCATTAAATGCCGTAAATACCAAACCTATAAAACTATGGCTTCCAAATACATTGTATGGATTAAATTGTGCCATTAGAAAGTATACATTTTCCCACAATTAATAAGCTCTCATATTTAGAGTTGAGCGGACACCTGGATGTTCGGGTTCGACGGGTTCGGCTGAACTTCGGAAAAAAGTTTGAGTTCGGGACCCGAACTTGACCCGAACTTGACCCCGAACCCGAACCCCATTGAAGTCAATGGGGACCCGAACTTTTGAGCACTAAAATGGCTGTAAAAATGTCATGGAAAAAAGTAGAGGGCTGCAAATGGTGTCAAAATGTGGTTAAGAGCATGGCAAATGCTCTGCAAACAAATGTGGATAGGGAAATGACTTTAAAGAGAACCTGTCACCAGTTTTATGGTGTCCTAACTAAGGGCAACATAAATAAGTGACTGTTTCTCTTAGCAAAATGCTGGGTCACATTCTTTAATTGACCCAGTCAATCTGCCAACATCATGTATTGAAAAGCTCCAGCTGATAATGATGAGTCCTGAATATTCATGAGCTCCTGACTCTCCCCGCCCACCTGCTGCTGATTGACATTTTTTTTCCATATGAATCAGCAGCAGGTGGGCAGGGGAGTGGCTATAGCTCTGAATTAAATATACGCTGGACTCAATGACATCACGCTGGACTCAAATCAGCTCATTAGCATGCGGCATGCGGCATCTTTGTGTGCATATTATGAGGTAACCATCTGTCACACCAGTAAGTGAATACATCTAAGGTACTTTTTAGTAGTTAATGATTGTATATAATTAGTTAGATTATAATCAAATATCCACATGACAGGTTCCTTTTAAATAACATAAAATACGTAAAAATAAAAAAAATAATAATCTTGATCTAGGAGGACCAAGTCCATATGGAGTAGGAGGTTGAGGAGGTGGTGGATGTGGCAGTGTAGGTGGAAGCAGCGGTGGAGGAGGAGGTAGCCTACACTGGTTTTTGGTTTTAAATTTTATTTTTAAAATTAGGGTACACCCCAAAACATTGGGAAATATAACCTGTGATAACCCCCTCCAGTCATGCTAAACACACATTCAGACAATACACTGGCTGCAGGGCAGGCCAGCACTTCCAAGGGGTAAAGGGCAAGCTCAGGCCATGTGCCCAATTTGGAGACCCAGAAGTTGCAGGGGCTGGCCCCTGTCAATCAGTTTGTGTAGGCGTGTGCACACTTACTGCCCCACCATGTCGCACGTCCCGGTGATGTTCTCGATCCAATTTGATATCTGCTCTATCAATTTTCGATGTTCTTTTATGCGCCTACCATGGTGATCACGGATGGCGGGGAATCAGGGTTCCAGGCCAGAGAGGGAGCGTGAGAAAGAGAGACCACATCCAAGTGAGGATTCATTTTTTCAAATTTAAAATTAGAGTTGAAATATGGGAGAAATTATTAAAGCATAAAAGTGTGACAACTTTTCAAAGTTTAAGCATTGAATGTAAGGATGTGGTGCGCATTAATTACTGAATAATTAATAAAAAAAAAAATCCGTGTCACCTATGCATAGCAGGTGTTTATTCAAGTCTAAAATTGTAAAATGTCAACCCAAGAATGTAACAGAAAAATTATTTAAATGTATTAAGCTGTCAACTAGGTAGAGGAGGTGTATATCACACCCAAAAATTGGTGAATTTCACCAAAAAATGTAACTGACAATTTTATATATTTTTTTCGGTCTACTAGGTATAGGAGTGGTACATCACACCCAAAAATTGGTGAATTTCACCAGAATATATAACTGACAATTTTTTTTTTTTTAACCTGTCTACTAGATTCCTGGAGCAGTGGTACTATACACTCCAACATTTGTTAATTTCACCATAAAATGTAACTGACAATTTTTTTATTTTTTTTTACCGGTCTACTAGGTATAGCAGTGGTACTATACACACCAAAATTAGAGAATTTCACCCTAAAATGTAAATGACAATTTTTTTTTTTTTTTACCGGTCTACTAAGTATAGCAGTGGTACTATACACCCAAAAATTGGTTAATTTAACCCAAAAAAGAAAATGACAATTTTTTTTTTTTTTTTTTACTGGTCTACTAGGTATAGCAGTGGTACTATACACCCAAAAATTGATTAATTTAACCCGAAAAAGAAAATTACAATTATTATATATTTTTTTTAACCTGTCTACTAGGTATAGCAGTGGTACTATACACCCAAAAATTTGTTAATTTCACCATAAAATGTAACTGACAATTTTTTTTATTTTTTTTTACCCGTCTACTAGGTATAGCAGTGGTACTATACACCCAAAAATTTGTGAATTTCACCCGAAAATGTAAATGACAAAGTAATGAAATTATATAAAATAAAACACGTACAAAAAAAAAATGGATTTATGAGGTGGAGTTCCATATGGAGTATGAGTTTGAGGAGGCGGTGGACCTAGCGAAGTAGGTGGAAGCGGCGGTGGAGGAGGACAAGATAGCCAACACAGATTTTTGGTTTTAATTTAATTTTGTAAAATTAAGGTACACTCCAAAAGAGTGTGAAATATCCAAAATACAAACATGAGCAATTGCGCTGCAGTATAACAATGGCTGCTTAGTGCAGGTATACATGTCTATTCTGCACAAGGTACGGACAAGTCCTGAGGGATCCATGCCTGGTTCATTTTAATGAACGTGAGCTTGTCCACATTGGCTGTTGACAGGTGGCTGTGCTTTTCTGTTATGATGCCCCCTGCCATACTAAACACACGTTAAGATAATACACTGGCTGCAGGGCAGGCCAGCACCTCCAAGGTGTAAAGGGCAAGCTCAGGCCATGTGCCCAATTTGGAGACCCAGAAGTTGAACGGGGCAGACCCGTCATTCAGTATGTGTAGGCATGTGCACACATACTGCTCCACCATGTTGGTGAAATGCTGCCTCCTGCTAAGACGTTCCATATCAGCTGGTGGTGCTGGTTGTTGTGGCGTGCTGACAAAGCTTTTCCACATTTCGGCCATGCTAACCCTGCCTTCTGAGGAACTGGCGGTGCCCCAGCTGCTTTGGCGACCTCTTCCTCGTCCTCTGCCTTTGCCTTGTGCTTCCACTGTGCCCCCGCTGTCAGGTGGGAATGCCACCAGCAGCGCGTCTACCAGCTTGCGCTTGTATTTGCGCATCTTACGATCACGCTCCAGTGACGGAATTAAGGACGGTACGTTGTCCTTGTAACGGGGATCCAGCAGCGTGGCCACCCAGTAATCAGCACAAGTTAGAATGTGGGCAACTCGGCGGTCGTTACGGAGACACTGCAGCATGTAATCGCTCATGTGTGCCATGCTGCCCAGAGGCAACGAAAAGCTGTCCTCTGTGGGAGGTGTATCGTCTGTGTCCTCTGTATCCCCCCATCTACGCACCAGTGATGACCATGAGCTGGTCTGGGTGCCACCCTGCTGTGAACATGATTCCTCCTCCATCTCCTCCTCCTCATCTTCCACCTCCTCATCCTCCAGAACCGTGCCCTGGCTGGACAAATGTGTACCTTGGGTTTGTGGGTGCAGGAACCCACCCTCGGAGCCACTTGGAAATGACTGGCCGGAAACCCTACAAAATGATCCCTCTTCCTCCTCCTCCTCCTCCTGTGCCACATTCTCTTCCATCATCGCCAGGAGCGTTTTTTCAAGGAGGCATAGAAGTGAGATAGTAATGCTGAGAACGGCGTTATTGGCACTGGCCATGTTGGTGGAGTACTCTAAACAGCGCAACAAGAAACACAGGTCTCGCATAGAGGCCCAGTCATTGGTGGTGAAGTGGTGCTGTTCCGCCGAGCGACTCACCCATGTGTGCTACAGCTGAAACTCCACTATCGCCTGCTGCTGCTCGCACAGTCTGGCCAGCATGTAAAAGGTGGAGTTCCACCTTGTGGGCACGTCGCATATGAGGCTGTGAGCGGGAAGACCGAAGTTACGCTGCAGCGCTGACAGGCGAGCAGCAGTAGGGTGAGAACGCCGAAAGCGCGCACAGACGGCCCGCACTTTATGCAGCAGCTCTGACGTGTCGGGGTAATTTTTAAGGAATCTCTGCACAACCAAATTCAGCACATGCGCCAGGCAAGGGATGTGCGTCAAACCGGCTAGCCCCAGAGCTGCAATGAGATTTGCCCATTGTCGCACAGCACCAGGCCAGGCTTGAGGCTGACTGGCACAAACCACTCATCGGTATGGTGTTCAAGGCCCGTCCACAGCTCCTGCGCGGTGTGGGGTTTGTCTCCTAAACAGATAAGTTTTAAAACTGCCTGCTGTCGTTTACCCCTGGCTGTGCTGAAGTTGGTGGTGAAGGTGTTACGCTGACCGGATGAGGAGCTGGTAAAGGATGAGGAAGCAGAGTAGGAGGAGGAAGCAACAGGAGGCAAACTGAAGCGCCCTGCAATCCTCGGTGGTGGAAGGACATGCGCCAAACTGCTATCCGCCTCAGGCCCAGCCGCCACTGCATTTACCCAGTGTGCTGTTATGGAGATATAACGGCCCTGACCGTGCTTACTGGTCCACGTATCCGTAGTCAGGTGCACCTTGCCACAGATGGCGTTGCGCAGTGCACACCTGATTTTGTCTCCTACTTGGTTGTGAAGGGAAGGGATGGCTTTCCTTGAAAAGTAGTGGCGGCTGGGCACGACGTACTGTGGGACAGACACCGCCATAAGGCCTTTAAAACTATCTGTCTCCACCAGACGGAATGACAGAATTTCAAAGGCAAGTAATTTAGAAATGCTGGCATTCAGGGCTAGGGATCGCGGGTAGGTAGGGGGTACTTCCTCTTCCTCTACAGCGTTTGGGATATGGAGAGCTGAACGCTTCTGTGGGACATTGTGGAAATGCTTGGTGACCCAGGTGTTGGTGTTGCTGGCAGATCCTCTGTTTGTGGGGTGCCAGGTGGCACTGTCACTCCAGAGGTGGATGAAGAGGCCGCAACTGCAGTAGAAGAGGAAGCAAGAGGAGCCAGAGACCTTTCTTGGTTTCTGATGTGTCTACTCCACTGCAGCTCGTGCTTTGCACTTAAATGCCTGGTCATGCAGGTTGTGTTTAGGTTGAGAACGTTTATGCCTCGCTTCAGGCTCTGATTGCACAGCGTGCAAACCACTCGTATCTTGTCGTCAGCACATTGTCTGAAGAACTGCCACGCCAGGGAACTCCTTGAAGCTGGCTTTGGTGTGCTCGGTCCCTTGCTGCGGTGGGCAGTAGGAGGCGTACTTTCTAGAGGACGGCCGCTCCGCTTTTGCACCCTGCTCCCTCTTCTGCTGTGCTGGTGGCTCTGTGCGACCACCCCCTCTTCCTCCGAACTACATCGGTCACTCGCATGACCTTGATTCCATGTGGGGTCGAGGACCTCAAATCATCCTCCACATCATCTTCCACCCAGTCTTCACCCCTGACTTCCTTGTCGGTGTTCACACTTTCAAAAGCCCCAGCAGTTGGCACCTGTGTTTCGTCATCATCCGAGACGTGCTGTGATGGTCCTCCCATGTACTCATCTTGGAAAAATAAGTGTCATCAAAAAGCACTGCTGCATGTCTTGGGGCTCCGACTGCTTGGCTGATTTGCAAGGGGGTGAGGTGAAAGACTGATGGACATCGGCTGCAGGTGCCAACTGTGGTCTTTCAGCAGGAGACTGGGTGGGGGACAATGTGAAGGAACTGGATCCACTGTCAGCAACCCAATCTACTATCGCCTGTACTTGTTCAGGCCTCACCATTTGTAGAGCAGCATTAGTCCCGAACAAATACCGCTGCAGGTTTTGTCGCCTACTCGCACCTGAGAAAGGGGTTTTACTTGTGCGTGTAGCTGGCACAGATCGACCACGTCCTCTCCCTGCAAAAAGCCTCTGATATACTGCACATCTGGGATTACACGTGCATAGGTGACTGAAACATTTAGGCCAGAAATACGGCTTTTTGGTTACTGGGGTGAAAAAACTCTCTAATATACTGCACATCTGGGATTAGACATGCATAAGTGACTGTCACATTTAGGCCAGAAATACGGCTTTTTGGTTACTAGGGTGAAAAAACCCTCTAATATACTGCACATCTAGGATTAGACAAGCCTAAGTGACTGTCACATTTAGGCCAGAAATATGGCTTTTTGGTTACTGTGGTGAAAAAACCCTCTAATATATTGCACATCTGGGATTAGACGTGCATAAGTGACTGTCACATTTAGGCCAGAAATACGGCTTTTTGGTTACTGTGGTGAAAAAGCCCTCTAATATACTTCACATCTGGGATTACAAGTGCATAAGTGACTGTCACATTTAGGCCAGAAATACGGCTTTTTGGTTACTGGGGTGAAAAAAAACCTCTAATATATTGCACATCTAAGATTAGACAAGCATAAGTGACTGTCACATTTAGGCCAGAAATACGGCTTTTTGGTTACTGGGGTGAAAAAAAACCTCTAATATACTGCACATATGGGATTAGACGTGCATAAGTGACTGTCACATTTAGGCCAGAAATACGGCTTTTTGGTTACTGGGGTGAAAAACCCTCTAATATACTGCACATCTAGGATTAGACAAGCATAAGTGACTGTCACATTTAGGCCAGAAATACGGCTTTGGCATACTGTGGTGAAAAAACCCTCTAATATATTGCACATCTGGGATTACACGTGCATAAGTGACTGTCACATTTAGGCCAGAAATACAGCTTTTTGGTTACTGGGGTGAAAAAACCCTCTGATTTACTGCACATCTAGGATTAGACAAGCATAAGTGACTGTCACATTTAGGCAAGAAATACTATTGAGTGCAATACCCTACATCAGGGTTTTTATTGACGGTTAATTATTTTTAACAGACTTCACCACTTTTTACTTTGCTTTGTAAACGCTAACTATGAGGCAAACATCTAATAAGGGACGCGGTCATGGTCGTGGTGGTGTTGGTGGAGCCTCTGGTGCAGGGAGAGGACGTTGCCGTTCTGCCACAGCTACACATCCTACTGAACCTACTAACTCAGGTCCCAGTAACCGCCAGAATCTACAGCGATATTTGTGGGGCCTAATGCCGTTCTAAGGATGGTAAGGTCTGAGCAAGTACAGGCGCTAGTCAATTGGGTGGCCGACAGTGGATCCAGCACGTTCACATTATCTCCCACCCAGTCTTCTTCAGAAAGCGCACAGGTGGCGCCTGAAACCCATGCCCATCAGTCTGTCACATCACCCCCGTGCATATCGGGGAACCTGTCTGAGCCTCAAGTCATGCAGCAGTCTCTTATGCTGTTTGAAGACTCTGCTGGCAGGGTTTCCGAAGGGCATCCACCTAGCCCTTCCCCAGGGGTGGAAGACATAGAATGCACTGACACACAACCACTTATGTTTCCTGGGACTAGCCGGTTTGACGCACATCCCTTGCCTGGCGCATGTGCTGAATTTGGTGGTGTAGAAATTCATTCACAACTACCCCGACATGTCTGGAACAGCACCACTTCACCACCAATGACTGGGCCTCCATGCGAGACCTGTGTGCCGTGTTGCGCTGTTTCGAGTACTCCACCAACATGGCCAGTGGCGATGACGCCCTTATCAGCGTTACAATACCACTTCTATGTCTCCTTGAGAAAACACTTAGGGCGATGATGGAAGAGGATGTGGCCCAGGACGAGGAGGAGGAAGAGGGGTCATTTCTAACACTTTCAGGCCAGTCTTTTAGAAGTGGCTCAGAAAGAGGATTTTTGCAACAGCAGAGGCCAGGTACAAATTTGGCCAGCCAGGGCCCACTACTGGAGGACGAGGAGGAGGAGGATGGGGATGAAGCATGTTCACAGCGGGGTGGCATCCAACGCAGCTCGAGCCCATCACTGGTGCATGGCTGGGGGGATACGGAGGACGCAGACGATACCCACAGAGGACAGCTTGTCCTTACCTCTGGGCAGCCTGGCACACATGAGCGACTACATGCTGCAGTGCCTGCGCAATGACTGAAGAGTTGCCCACATTTTAACGTGTGCTGACTACTGGGTGGCCACCCTGCTGGATCCCCATTACAAAGACAATGTGCTGTCCTTAATTCCCTCACTGGAGCGTGATCGGAAGATGCACGACTACAGACGCACGCTGGTAGACGCTCTCCTGAGAGCATTCCCGACTGACACTGGGGAACCAGTGGAAGCACAAGGCGAAGGCAGGGGAGGAGGAAGAGGTCACCCAACGCAGCTGTGTCAGCGCCAGCACCTCAAAAGGCAGGGTTAGCATGGCCGACATGTGGAAAAACTTTGTCACCTCGCCGCAACAACCGGCCCCAACTGCTGATATGGAGCGTGTTAGCAGGAGGCAGCATTTGAACAACATGGTGGAACAGTACCTGTGCACACGACTACACGTACTGACTGATGGTTCTGCCCCATTCATCTTCTGGGTCTCCAAATTGTCCACATGGCCAGAGCTTGCCCTGTATGCCTTGGAGGTGCTGGCCTGCCCTGCAGCAAGTGTACTCTCTGAACGTGTATTTAGCACGGCAGGGGGCGTCATCACAGACAAGCGCAGCCGCCTGTCCACAGCCAACGTGGACAAGCTCACGTTCATTAAAATGAACCAGGCTTGGATCCCTCAGCATTTGTCTGTACCTTGTGCAGAATAGACAGTTCTAACAGCCTCAACCATCCTTCCTTGTACTCAAGTGCACTTATTCCTTTTTTTTTTTTATATGTCCCAATATTTTGGGGGATACCCCTATGTAAAAATGCAAAATAACACACATCTGTGTTGGGTACCTATTCCTCCTTCGCCGCCGCTTCCACCTAGACTGCCACGTGAGCCTACACGGCCACATCCACCCATTCACCGCCTCCTCAACCTCTTCCTCCTACATCATTCTTTATTTTTATTTTTTTAAGGTCTTTTATGTTTTTTTTATTCATTTCCCTATCCACATTTGTTTGCAGATCATTTGCCATGCTCTTAAGCACATTTTGCAGCCCTCTAGCTCCTTCCATGACATTTTTACAGCCATTTTAGTGCTCAAAAGTTCGTGTCCCCATTGACTTCAATGGGGTTCGATTTCGGGGTCAAGTTCAGGTCCCGAACTCAAATTTTTTTTAAAGTTTGGCCGAACCTGCCGAACCCGAACATCCAGATGTCAGCTCAACTCTAGTAACAGAATATGAAAGCTTTATATATTAAACTTGAATTTAACACTTGCAGATCTGGAAAATACAGTTTAAAAAAAAAAAAAGTGTGTTTTTCAAACCCCAGAAAATGATGGGTGTATTTCTAGCTTAAATTGCACACTGACTAATCCAGATGTTGTAGTTTGCCCAAAAAAGTCTTTTTTTGCTAACAGAATATGAAAGCTGTATATATTAAACTTGAATCTAACACTTGCAGATCTGGAAAATACAGTTTTTTGGAAAAAAAAATGTGTTTTTCAAACCCCAGAAAATGATGGGTGTATTTCTAGCTTAAATTGCACACTGACTAATACAGATGTTGTAGTTTTCCCCCCAAAAAATTGTGATTTGCAATGTCCCAAAAGTTCAGATGCAGTGCTGGTGCACTGAGCATGCATAAAATGGTCACGGCCGCCGCCGCTGCCACCCACCTAACTAACAGAATTCTAAAAGTTATTTTTTTTTTTGGTCAATGGCCTCAGGGCAGGGTAAAACGATTGTGTCCTGCGCCCACACAACTATTTCTAGGTAGATTGCTGAGTTAGATTCTCTCCTATTCTCTCCCTGAAATCACAAGTCCAGCAGCATCCTCTCCCTACACTCGTAACAGCAGAGTGACGTGCAGCGCTACGTGACTCAAGCTTATATAGAGCCTGGGTCACATGCTGCTCTGGCCAATCACAGCCATGCCATTAGTAGGCATGGCTGTGATGGCCTCTTGGGGCAAGTAGTATGACGCTTGTTGATTGGCTGCTGATATTTCGGATGCGCTATACTGGAGATGTAGCTCAGGTAATGTAACTGTCTGCAGCGAACACCGTCTATGGAAAAATTGCATTGGATGTCACAGATATTTTTAGGCTGCGCACACGTTAGACAGGAGATGTAGCGCAGATAATGTCGCTGTCTTCAGCGGCCAAACAATTGCAAGCTATTTAGCGCAGGTTGCGCTAAAAATATATATTGCTGCCAGATACAACTATAGTCCTTAAAAGGACTTTTGGGTCTCTAATATGTATTAGCAATTTAGCGCTGGTTGCGCTAAAAATATATATTGCTGCCACACACAACAGTCCCTAAAAGGACCTTTGGATCTGTAACAAGTATAAAAACAAAAATATTCCTATTTCACTCCCTACACTATCTCTCCCTTCTGCTCTCCGGCTCTCCCTTACTAATACTGAGCAGAATACGTGTCATTGGGTGCTATACATGGCTACGGCATTTCAGAGAATGGCAGTACTTACCTGCACGTTTATTGGCTGCGTAGCAGCCAACAAATGTGCGGGGAGGAGACACTACCAGTAACATTGATGCCTTTCAGAGGTTAAAAACAATAAAATACATACTTACCACATTAATTTGTGCATGGAGAGGCCATTATGGCCATCTTGATTGAAGAAAACACACAAATTCTCGCTCGCACTGATATGATGACATCATCACAGTTGCTGGTGACTTCATCATTGATTTAGTGCATTATCTTCAAACAAGATGGCCTTGACGGCCTCGCCGTTAGAAAATTGATGAGGTAAGTAAGTATTTTTTTGTTTTTTGCCTCTATTTGAGGGAAAATTTATTTGTTACCACAAAGCGCAAAGAAATTCAGGTTTGTGACAAAATAAAATTTTCCCTGAAATTCGGATCAAAGTCCACTTTGTTAACTTCGATACGCTCAACACTACTGATAACGTTTGACCAGATCAGTGAGACAGACAAAAAAATAAGGAAAAGTACAAATAGCAGGTGGCGCTATGCAGATAGATTTTATTGAATAGCTCACTGACTATACTAAAAATTTTATTACTGTAAATCCCATTGCAAATGTATTGGGATACAGGTACTGGTTTTTAAAATGTAGAATATGTTTTGTGACACAATGCCTTTAAACTATGGAGTTTTCACAGATTCCTTGATATTTGCAAAGATAATTGGGTCCACTCACATTCTGCTCTGTGTCACTCAAGACATACAAACTATGGCCCAGATTCAGGTAGATTTGCCCATTACTTACACCTCAGCCGCTCAGCTGAATTTCTCTGCGCTGGAGCAATTTTGCCAAATTGCCACCTGATTCAGGAATCGTTTGTTCATTTAATTTGCTCCTGTTTAAGGCAAAGCTGAGGGCGCAAGGCCGTGCAAGTCAAAGTGGGTGTGCCCCTATGTAAATGAGGAATTTTCGGCTCAGCAGAGGTTTGCTAGCATAATTTCAGGGCAAATCCTGCTCAGCTGCTTGCACAGAGCAAATAAATAAGAGCAGACTTGCGCAGGTTCTTTGCTGAATTTCATCCTGCTTTTTCCTCCCCCCCCTCCTCCCCCCACCCCTCCATCCCCACCCCATGCCTCCTCCGCACCACGGAGATTGAGGAGCCAGAGCCGGGGCACCCTTGGCCCAAAGAAAAAAACAAAAAAATAATTTTATGTCTACATTTTTTTGCTCAACACAATATGATTTTTTTTATTATTTTTCTATATGCTCAGGGTATGAGATTATTTTTTATTTATATGCTCAGGATATGAGTTTCTATTTTTTATTTATATGCTCAGGATATGAGTTTTTATATTTATTTGTAGTCCCTACACCCGAAAATGTGGGTGCTCTGCTTGTTCAGATCGTCTGTCTAGGTGCTGCTGAAGTTGCGCGCTCCTTCAGATGACATTTGGCCATCTTTTGCTAACTTGCCCCTGCTTTTAACAGGAGCAAGTTTGCCCAGGGAAAAAAGCTTGCAAGCTTCCAGCGCAAGATGCGCATCACACGCGCATGTTTCTGAATCATCGGCAGTACCTAATTTGCATATTCGCTGAGGGAATTCCATGAAGGCGCAACTTACACCCCGCGCAAAATTGCACGAAAATTGCGCAGGAACAGCTAGGCTGCGTGCGCGGGAAAATGGCCGCATTTCAGGCTTAACTGGTTTACAGAATCAGCCGCAAATTTGCATAGGAGCAAATCAGTACTTGCGCGGCGCAAATCACACTTGTTCCCGCGCAAGTGCTTCTTGAATCTGGGCCTTTGTCTTGAAATTGCCCCCCTTTATATATGTTTTTTCCAACTACTTTTAAAGGGAATCATTCTTCATAATTTATGGTTACTTTGATGGCATTTTTTTTTACTTACTACATGGACCTTTGGCTAATTATTATTTATTTATTTTTATTATTATAAAAATTTATTATTTTAAAGGGTTTTATGAAAAAGTTAGCATCTGTAGCTTCTATGTATTACAATAAATAACAAGCTGCATTATGCCATTCACAGTTAAAAATTGGCTTCTAGTTCATCTCTCTTCTCTTGGTCTACAATACCTCTCTCTCCTCCACTGAATGATCTTGAACTTTGATTGGTCCATAAATCAGCTTAGACAATCATTCAGGAGAGGAAAAAGCGAGGGCTGGAGACCAAGCCTCCAGACAACCCTTTTGACAGATTTCACTGTAAATGGCAATCTGCAGCCTGCTATGTACTGTAATGAAACTACACTGAAACCACAGAAACCAAACGGTGCAAGATTTTTATAAAAAAAATACCCTTTTGCAAATTAGTTTTTCATCCTAAAATACATATCAAATACTGCAATCAATTAAGGAAATGCCCCTAAAGGTGTTCAGATCCTTTAAGAGATATTGAGATAATATAGGGTGACCTCCTCAGGACTAACTTTGCTGCAAAGGCTAGCTCTCATACTGGAGGACTAAGAACAACCTTTTTTTTTAATAATGATCACCCATTTATTTTGATGTGTGCACTGGCGGATTGGGAATTTAAGGTGGCCCTGAGATAAACTAAAAGTGGCCCTATGTTGTAGGTGGGTCCGACTTGACAGAAGGTATGGCTGACACAAGTAGACGGGGCCAGAATTACCATACCGTGGCCCCTAGAGACCCAAATGTCACAGTGCACCACAAACTACTGCCCCAGCAGCTCAAAATACCTCCCCAGAAACTGCCCTTCTGTGGTGGCCAGAGCCAGCTCCAACGTTCTCTCCTCCAACTCCAGTTGCTTCAGGATGGCAAAAAAGTTAAGTTCAGGAGTCAAAAAGGCACCTGCAGCTGCTGAACAGTTACATAACTACTTGTTCCAAAATCTGGGATAGTCAGTTCATTACTAACCTGGCTGGCAGCTGTAAGGAGGACTCAGGTGTCCCCTGGGCATTGGCCCACAGTTTCCCTGTAGAGTTTATGGCCAGTCCACTCCTGAATGCAGGTCATTTGCAGCTACGGATGTAGTAGAGTTAACACTAAACAAAATGCGTTAAGCTAACACCTTCAATTGCTTTTCAATGGATTTTGTCTCAAGATAACGCGATGAGTTAAGAAATTTTAGTTAAGAGCTTGAGTGCTAACCCTGCTACATCTGTACCTGCAGTTCTCCCCACCCATGTCTGATGAATGAGGATAAGTTGATCAGATCCTCATTTAGAGAAATGGAGTTGCCCAGATTGGGCAACCCTCCTTAGTTAGCCCCTTGTGCAGTTTTAGATACGTGTATAAAACAAAACCTTTCCATACCCTTTGACAAACAATGTTGGGCTTGATAAGTATAAACTGCACTTGACATGTATTCCCTCAGAATAGACTTCTTGCACATTGATCTAGGACGGTTATTGACTATGTATAAGTGTTTTAGTGACAGCTCAAAAGAATATCATCATCCATCTTTAAATGTTAGTACGGAAGAGCAATGAAATGCTTGGAGTAGCTAAAATTAATTCTGGAAATGCTCTTCTGTTTAAACCACAGGAAACATCCTAATGTAAATTTCAGAAATAGCATAGTCTGACTGGCATCCTGTATATCCCAGCGAATAAACCATGATGACTAATTAAACTGTTTTCTACTATAAAGCATGTTCAGATTGAGCCAAAATTTTTTATTCAGATTTATAGAATAGGATAAGTTACTGTGTTTTTGCCTTTTATCCCAATACTAACCCTTTAAATGTATTCTTATATATACGGTACTTGGCTGTTCTAGAGTTTGAATTATACAATTTACTTTTAATGATGTCACTAGTTACAGAAATTTCAGTTGCTATGGAACTAAAAAATCCTCATATCAATTTTGATTTTCAACCTGCTATGGATCTTATTAAGTTTTCATGAATATTCATTTACAAGATGGTTACCTTCAATTAAGTCATCATTCTCAATAGCTGGCTTCAAGCTGCATATGACCCAGCAGTGGTATGCCATTTTGATATGTCACTGTTGAGGACAGTCATTGGCAGAAGCACCCACGTGCAGTGAGCCCCTGCAAAGTCAGTGAAGAGGATGGGAGTGTTAGTGGCCCTGATGAGATGTTGTGTCATGCTGTACTCGCTTAGGTCATTGCTCCCTGGGGATCGGTCAGAAGTAAAAGAATGAACAAAGTGCAATATCCATCCCCAGAAGATGAGGTATGGTGGTCGGCAAAGTGTCAGTTAATGGAACCTCTTATGTGCTAGTTTGCTCATAAATCTCTCTATAACTTCTAGTGCTGGTACTTGTGGCTATGGGTGCCCACTGTGCATTGCAGGCTTTGAGGTTGGTCTGGCCTAGATGTAATCTAGGTGATAGGTGCCTGAGCCATAGTCCCTCACCTGCAGCATGGTCATTAGAGCTGTGGGTGGTTTCACAGAAGAGATGGGACAAGAACTGGTCCCTAAGACCCTTGGAGTAGGAACTATAGCATGGGCTTTGTTCCTCCTTATTAGTCTATCTAGAATCCCCCCTTCTAGCAGGAAGCAGGGCCATCCCACTCCTACCAAGAGAGAAGAAACGGGATGGTTATTCCCATTTCTAATGCCAACAAATGCCAACTATACCCTATCTTCAGGTGTGAATTGCATGCCTGTGATGCTGCTCTAAGTAGTGGTGCAAGAGCAGAGGCTCTGCTGTTGCTGCCAGAGCAGTGCAGATGATGACTGTACACGATACCTGGAAGAGCCTCTGCCCACACTGCTACTAGGAGCAATTGCATGGGTGTAACATTGACAAGGCCATGTTGAGATCGATGGCCCTGTAAATTAAGTGGGAGGGGGGATCCTCTTGAGTAGTGCGGCCAGACCTTCAAAATCTGTTTGATGGAAGAACTGATTCATACAAATTGATTTCCTTATCTCCATTTGCAGCTTAAAATATTGTGGATAATAGCAAGGTGTGGCTTTGACAATTCTTCATCTTACATAAAAAAATAAAATATTGTGGTTGTCACTAGAGATGAGTGAATCGAAGCTGACAAAGTGGAATTTGATCTACACTGAGTTATTACCCAGCTTTTCCAGTGTCAGATATTATCACTGACTTACTGCATAATTATTACATAATATTTGCTATATTGCCATATATTAGTTTTTTAGAATATTCGTAATAGTCTAAAAAAAGAATATATAGCAATATAGCGAATATTATGTTATAATTATGCAGTAAGTCAGTGATAATATCTGACACTTGAAAAGCTGGGTAATAACTCAGTGTAGATCCCGAGTTATTACCCAGCTTTCCCAGTGTCAGATTTTATCACTGAGTTATTACCCAGCTTTCCCAGTGTCAGATATCATCCTAGTATAGATTGCGAATATTCTAATCGCAAATTTTCCCTGCAAAAGGCTGAACTAATAAGCTTGTCATAAGACTCAGTCTAATATTCTTGTCAGAAGACTATGAAACCAATAGATGGCGCTATTGAGTTATGAACAGCGCCCTCTATTGGTTTCATAGTCTTCTGACAAGCATGTTTGTCTTGTCATAAGACTGTAAAACCAATAGAGGGTGCTGTTCATAACTCATTAGCGCCATCTATTGGTTTTCATATTCTTATGATGACAGCTGAAAAACAAGGCAGATTCTGCTCATTTGCATGTCTTTCCCATATTCCCATGTTTATGCAAATGAGTTTTTACATGACAAAACTGTATAGAATACTTTTTGTCGCCCTAATGATATTGATCTAGGTGTGCAGGTCCACCCAAGCCATCCAACAGATGCAAAATAACTGTGAGGTTTACTGGTTCTCAGTCAGATGAGAGTTGGTTTGGAATATCTCATAGTGCACAAGGCTGCCATTGTAAGGTATGCTGGCTGTTATCTGTCTCATGGATAGATTGATGGCTTGTATAGACCTGGCTTTTGGCATATAGCCTTTATGTGGTTGTCTGCTGTATGTCGTACATAATAGGAGTCTAAGATGCATCCAGCTATCCTTTTAATGCTGTTGCCAAACCTTTTTGATGGGGTTTCCATCAAATTCTAACCTTTTTGTTATGAACCATTCACCCTCTTTTCTACCAAGCAGGGGGTGCCTGGGGTTCTGCCATTGACTTCCATTGTATTAAATTGTGTACGAGCACCCAGATCTGCTGAGCATAGCGATGCTTGAGCAGAATAGCAGTTCGCCCGAGCTTGCTTGGTCATCACTAAGTACCAGCCCTGCAAACACATGTAGAACAGAAGGTGGGCAAGTCCTTGAGCGCCGACGTGTGGAGCTGTAATTACGGTCAGGAACAATACATGTCTTTAAGGCCCACTGGTTAAATGTGGTTCCCGCACAGCCACACCAGCAACTTGACCAGGTGATGCCGCTTCTGCCTCCACGTTGTCACGCCATTGGTCCTGCGACAATTTCCGCCCCTGCCTCCTCATCCTCCATCGTGTCCTCAGCCTCCACTGCAGAGACAATTCACAGTGCCCCTCCAGCATACCACATGTGTAGGGCACAGCGGTGTCACGCTGTTCTGCACCTCGTTTGCTCCACAGACATGATCTGATTTTTGGGGGTTATTGTTCTGACGGATCAGAGGAAGGGCAAAACAATCAGTGCCGTTAACACAAACTTACTGCTGACAATATCTCCACTCTGTCAGGGGGGCTGTACTTATATAAGCATTTAATAGAACAGGTTCTGTAGACATCTATGTGGAATCAGCTGACGACGGTGTAAAAGGAGTGCGCTTCTTCTTGCGCTAACATCGACCTGTAAGGCTGAGTTCATACTTGAGTTATTTGGTCAGTTTTGGCCCCGTGACTGCCCAAATAAGTGAAGTGCGCAGTGATTCTAAGAGCGACACCTGTCATCTGCATGTCATATGGACTCACAGTATTATTTCACTACCAAAGAAGACTCCCTATGCGTGTTACTACAAGGCACAGTGTTCTACACCACTATGAAGGCTCTCAGCAGCCAGGAAATAGCAATTTTTTATAGCAATTTGGCGCAAATATAATCGGATCAAACCAATTAAAAAAAATAATAATTTGTTGAACCGGCGACTCAAATTTTTTAAAAATTCGCTCATCTCTAGTTGTCACATTTTAGAAATTGTAATGTGTAATGTATGTGGATCGCAACTCTCAAAGTCCAAAAAAGGTACTTTGAGTTGGATTTTGGGGGGGTCAGATTGATGGTGGTCTGACCTTTGTCATACCTATTGATCCGCTAATTGAATGGGACATAGAATTCGACCAAGGCCCACATCCCCTTTCTTCATTACCAGGCTCAGCTCTGTACTTTTGGCATTGGTTATGGCTTAGTATTTTAGATCAAAACAGCTCAGGCCCATTAAGGAAAACGGGACTGAATTGCAATACTAAGCGCAGCCACTACAAAATGTATAGAGCTGTGCCTCTATACATTTGTCATAAGGATACGTCATAACTTATGTAGAGCTGGAGAATCCCTTTAAATCAGGACATACACAGAAAATACAGTACGGTAAGTAGGCACAGTATCTCATAATGACTGAATTCAAGAGGAAATACTAAGGACACTCTTACAGATCTTCTCATCTAAGGCAAAAATATATACCCAACATGTTTGCCGTCAAACCTTATGTACTTCAATTTTATTTTCAGTAGCCACCTAAATAAATTAATTAACAAGGAAAACTTTTGTCTTGTCATGATTGTCTTTCTAAGAGCTATCCAAGATTTTGATAATAAAGACTAGAGATGAGCGAATTGAATCCCATGAAGTGAAATTCGATCCGAAATTCAGGATAAATTTGATTCGCCTCGAAGCTGAATTTCCTCGTACTTCGTGTCTTCAAATCAATTTAACCTGAAATAGTGTAAAAAACTAAAAAATTCTAACTTACCTCCTCCATTTGCTCATGACGGGCCGCCAGCCTCCATTGCGATTGAAGCGTGATTACGTAATCTCGCCCTGCGCGATATTTTGCTCCAGATCTTCAAGCAAGATGGCGGCGGCCGGCCCATCGCAAGCAAATGGAGGCGATAATTGAGATAAAAAAATAATAATTGTGTTAATTTTACACAGTTTTTACACTCAGATGCCACAATGACGTATGAACGCGGCATCTGAGGAGTACAATGACGGGGGTGGCTCTTTAGCAGCTCCCTGTCATTGCACTCGCTACTAACAAAAAAATGTGCTTCGTGACGAAGTAATTAGTAACAAAACAAATTTTGAGGTAAAATTCGGCGAATCAGCCGAATAGAACTTTTAAATTATTCGCTCATCTCTATTAAAGACCTATCCTTGGGAGCACTACAGCCTCTTCCTAGTCCAGTGACATCATGTTTTTCGGTCACATGGCCTAGGCTACACTTATCGCTGAGCTGCAAGACCAAGCACAGACACTATTCAATAAATGGCATTGCGATTGGTCAGTTTTGAGGAGGTTGCGGCATTTAATGTAGTATCAGGTACTCCTCAAATAGCTCATGATTGTGATATTAATGACCCTCCGGAGAAAAGGTCATCAATATTTGTATCTCAGAAAAACCCCCTTCAGGTTAATTTCACACCTGCAGTAAAGCTATCTGACAGGCTGTTCTGGCAGAGGAACAGCCCGCTGGAGTTCAGTGTATCCGGCCAAGCTAGATACTGCTGTGCACTGCCCAACCCCATTGACTATAATGGGATCTGGTTGGGGTTTGGCCAGTTTCCGGCATGACTGGCAAGTTTCAGACGGACAAAAATCGCATGCATGGATCCTGCAGAATTCCATTATAGTCTATGGGATCTGATGGTGTATGGCAACATCTTGCTAGGCCAGATACGGTGAACTTTGGCAAGCTGTACCTCAGCTGGAACAGCCTTCTAGATATCTCTACCACAGGTGTGAAACTAGCCTAGGGAACCTCTAGTATGTCTGGTGATCAAATTAGTTGCATGGTCTACCATTCCAAAAATCTATACACTTGCTAAGGTCTAAAGACATAAAGCAAACAATGACTCAACGCCCCGGGATTTGTGTAACTGCTATAATGTAAAATCTCAACAGCCTAATAAAACGAAGAAAGCTTTGCACAAACCGACTCTCGGCAGGACTGTACCGGCAATGGCGTATTTAGTACTCACATAGACAAAGCAAACAATATTTATTCATTGGTAAGCCAGGAACATGTTGCCATCTTCCTTTCAACTCTCACTGTTACGAGATTTATTTCAGCGCATGATCTTCTTATGGATAAACGGCTTTGGGTATCCTGGGAATATAGTAATAAAAAAATAAAAAAAATGGTTTCAAATTATTTCTGTAATGCATCAGATATTCATAACCGACAAGAAGAGCGTGCCGTAACAACAATTAAACACAACAGGGGGCCAAACAAATTCTTAACAAAATATAGATTTGCAGGCGTGTTTTACATTCCGAGCAGGCTTTTGAAATGCGCCAGTTTATCAAATCTAATCCTGGGAGAGTAGATTGGAAAATAATTTCTTCTCATTTGCAATTGTTTCAAAGGTGACTCCACCATCACTCTATGAAAGACGCTCTGCCCCTCAGTGAGAGATGATTACAAGCAAATGAATCCCAGAGGTTTTCTGCTAATGTAGAACAAAGCCATGAGACTGAGAGCTGTGGCTGAAGATCTATTTTTTATACCAGCATAATTTTTTGCTTCACTGATCTATCATTAAACAACAGCTGTTGGGCTGTAGACAAGCTGCACTGTAGGAATGCCACCGAGGCCCTTAGCGACCGGTCACATGTGACTGCCTCAGGCCTTATTTAAAGCCGCGGAATGAGATGGCAAGACTGACAAGTATGTGTCAAGTTACCTCTTCTTAAAGGGTTTTAAGATGACAGATACATCAGGATGACAGACTGTGCTCATCCCATCTCCCTTGTGTGCTGCCATTCTTACCTTGGCAGATGTTTCCAACCTTTCTAAAAAATAAAAAAAAGGAAAAATTCAGCCTTTTTGCACTCTTTGCTCTTTTAGCAATGTGGGATGTGACGCTGTCCAAAGTGTTGCTTCAATTAGAGGTTCCTTTTCCACTCATTACACATAATGTAAATTATGTGCAAATTGCATTGAATGTTGGGGACAGGAAAACCCTCTATGGGTGCCGACTAAAAGCCTGTTAATGTGGAATCTCTTCTTTTACTAAAAGCTTTTGTTTTGCATGCAAAGTAGCAATTGACAGGAAGTGAAACTTGAAGTGTACTTAAACTTTCAAAACAACTTTATTTAAACTTGTTCTAAATGTGAAAAATAATTTTTAGATCACAGTTTGTTTACTTATTTAGTTTTTTTCCTTTGTTTTCCTTGTTTTCCTATTTAGCAAGGAAAACTAAATAAATAAAATAAAATATTGATGATAATAATTAGAGATGAGCGAATTTCATATTTTGAAATTCGTTCACGCTTCGTTTGGTGGTAAAAGCAGAATTGCATTATGGAGTCCGAAAGCACGGACCATAACGCAATTTTATGAAGGAATGCATAACGGAATGCCTTTAGAGGCATTAGATTATTCATTCCGTCATAATAGAAGTCTATGGGCTGCAAAACGGATCCGTCCTGTTTCCATTATGCAGGAGAGTCAGGTCATGCAGCGGAGGGTCAGAATATAGTAAAACGACAGAGGTCAAAACAAGGGCAGACAACAACATACAGTACACCTAGCAAGAAGTATCAAGCTAAGAAATCCAATTGTCATATCTAATAGCCATTGGTTAGTAAAGATACAGGTGTGCATGCTTGTCTTTTAAAAGCTGAAAGGAGTGTGTGCCCTATGGGCAGCTATAGAGAGACCTTTCTGGCAAGCTGATTGCAGGCCACTGTCACAGATGTAGTAGGGGAGAACACCAAAAGACAACAAGACGGAAGGGAAAAGACACTAGGCCTCACCACTAGGGAAGGAAAAGGGTCACCACCTATGAAACCCTGCTCCTGGCCCTAACTCCTATCCGTATGGGAACCTCTCGATGGTAGAGGTGCCCATACACAGGAACCTAGAAAACCCTGGTGGCCCTCAGATGCCCTAGACTTAATGACAGGGCAGAGACAACCGGCTCCTTCCCTGGTGAAGGAACCAGCGTCTCACTGAGGCCTAGTACAACAGAGGGGGGGGAGGAATACAAAACACATCAAGCGGAACACTTAACTTCTAAGGATGATGGATGATGGATGATCAGGACTTCAACTTGAACCACACTCCAGCTCTTCCAACACCAAATGAAGCTATCCAGAGCAAGGAGTGATGGGTGAAGTCAAACTAAATAGGGGGAGGTAAAGGTCACATGATCCACTCCTGAACAGGAGGTGTGGACATACAAGCAACACACAGACAAAGTGAAACCAAAAGATGCTGTCAGATCACTAATGAGCATATAATCTTTCAGACCTTCTCAAACCTGTCACCGGTGTGACAGCCGCATGGAGTGACAGAGCAGACCCAGTGGCCAGATTCACCAGGAAGAAGGCAGTGGGAGGCAAGTCTGGGCCAACGGTCAAGGTCAGTGGAGCAGCTGCCGCTGTGATATACTCAACTTATTGATCTATCTTGGGGGGAGTCACATGACTGAGAGGTAACCCACCAGTTGCATGACCTGTAGCATCTTTTTTGCAGCTCAATGCACTAAGATTTCTTCTCATGTAGCAGAACTTGTAGCTGGACAGCTCAATGACTACTTGGATATACTTTCCTTCATGATGAAAAGAAAAGAGACACTGCTTTAGACAAGCTCACCTCTTTATTTTAAGCAGCACGATAGTCATCTTGACACCTGCACGCCTCCTCATACTGCTTCCACCAACATATTGTTTCTCCTAGAAGTATGGAACTCTATAGAACAGAAAAATTCCTAGTATAAGAATCTCCCAGAAGAAGTGATTGTGGGAGACACAGGAGAAGTAAAGTAAGTGGCACAGGATGCCTCCGTATCATGCAATGCTAGAAGCCTTCAATGTAAAGTTTCTTAGCCAGAAAGGCATTTGTTGCAATGTGTTTGACATTCTTAATCTTTTTTGGTTCCATTTATAGAAAAGTATCCTTCCTTACCTTTACCCTTAGTTCAACATATCCAAAAATGTGTGGCATGAAATAGCTAGCTTTGAAAAAAAATATCATTTTGTGATATTCTGCCACAAGATGTCTATGCTATATGTGTCTAAGAGGAACCCCAGTGGTTGTAATATGAACTGTAGCCTGTCGAATGTTTTGTTAATATGTTAAAATACAATATTGAGCTTGTTTTGTGACTTGTTAAACAAAGTCAAGCAAATGTAAGTGCAAACACATTTGAGCTGTACTTGGGGAACACTTGAGAACTTCCTATGGAAATAATAGCAGGGTGAGGCAATAACAGAGTCTGGTACAGAATCTGTGACACAGCAGGGTACAAGTACCATAACAATCATAAATAATGTCAACTAAATAATGAAAATAATAAAATAAATACAAATAGTAATAATAATTTTATTTCTCTATGATTATTTCCATTTTATCTTTAAAAGAACACATACATTAGTATAATTTCCCAGCAGAATCTTGATTTTCCGATTCAGTGTATGCATAGTTTTTGCTGGGAGCACATTAAATTAATGATGGCACCTCCCTGTGACCTTCTTATAATTCACTATACTGTATATTTCAGCTGAGGAAAACAAAATTATTACTGTGTTTAAAAACAATTCAAGAGAGGACAGAGACCATTTTATTAGGGTGGAGAAATAAATATTTAAT
The DNA here is from genome assembly GCF_905171765.1 of Bufo bufo. Classification (NCBI taxonomy): domain Eukaryota; kingdom Metazoa; phylum Chordata; class Amphibia; order Anura; family Bufonidae; genus Bufo; species Bufo bufo. The sequence continues at coordinate 124,456,924 of NC_053398.1, forward strand.
CTAGTTCAGCTGAATTTATAAGCCATATATTGAATTATAATCAAATATAAATCCATGAATTGAAAGCGTAAGTTAAATTACTTGAGCTAGCAAAAACCGTTCAGGCTTGAAAAAAACTTTTGAAATATAAAAAGCACTTCAAATGACAATAAGACTGGTTAATGAACAATAACATGGTAATAACAAAAGAGAACATTGCGTCTGGATTGGTCACGATTCATTGATTGACAAACAGCATATCGATTTCAGCAACTTTTTTTTTCCAGAAGAAGGACAAAAAAAAAAAATTTTGCTATATAGCTGTAAAAAAAATATATATATTTGACGTTAACATATTTCATCATATATTTATTCTTTTAGTTGTATTATCTATATCTTTAAGAATATTTCTTGTTTTGATCTTTTTTATAAACACAGTATAGAGGTAGAGGTCCCCATGCAAGAACAGTAAATGTACATAAGCCTCCTAAGGGGTTAAATGAGGACTGCAATTTCAACGTGTTTTTACTGTTTGATAATGTTGAGAGATGAGCGAATTATTGAAAAATTTGATTCAGCTGCTTCGCCAAATTTTACAAATAAATTTGCTTTGTGACTAAATACTTTGTCACAGGGCATATTTTTTGGTAAGTAGTGGGTGCAATGACGGGGAACAGCAATTGTGCCGCTCCCCCTCATTGTACCCCTTAGATGCCTCGTTTATTGTTGATCGCGGCATCTGACATTAATATTACAGTGTAAAATAATATAATTTTTAGTTTTTTTTTAAATCACCTTGATTGAAGATCCAGCGCAAAATCTCGCTGGCCTGTGATGACGTGACCATGTCAGCCAGGATGGTGACGTTATACGTCACCGCGCAGGGGATTTCGTGCTGGATCAAGATGACTGCCGGCTCATCGCGCTCAACAGATGAGGTAAGTATGAATTATTTTATTTCTTACTGCCATTTCAGGGAAAAGCGATTTGCTACCATGAAGCAAGAGAAAATTTGGTTTTGCAGTGAATCTAATTTTCCCATAAATTCGGATCAAAGTCCATTTTGTGGACCTTGATTCACTCAACAGTAATAATGTTAAATGGTGAGCATCTGTATAACTGAGTGGCCCTGAGAGGACAGTAGGCAATATTAGAAAGAAGTAATATTTAAGAAATATGAGAACAATATGGATATATTTTAACTAATTTGACTTTATTTTAAAGGGGTTCTGCATTTTTTTTTTAACTGATGATCTATCCTCTGGATAGATCATCAGCATCTGACCGGCAGGGGTCCGACACCCGGGACAGCTGTTTGAAAAGGCAGCGGCCTTCCAGCAGCGCCGCAGCCTTCTCACTGTTTACCGCAGGCCCAGTGACGTCATGACTAGTATCAACTGGCCTGGGGGCGTGGCTAAGCTCTGTTCACTTGAATGGATCTTAGCCCCGCCCAGGCCAGTTGATACTAGTCATCACTGGGCCTGCGGTAAACAGTGAGAAGGCCGTGGCGCTGCTGGACGGCCACTGTCTTCTCAAACAGCTGATCGGCGGGGGTCCCGGGTGTCGGACCCCCGCCGATCATATGCTGATGATCTATCCAGAGGATAGATCATCAGTTTAAAAAAACTGCAGAACCCCTTTAATATCTATTTTTTACAATTAGTGATGAGCGGCAGGGGCTATATTAGAATTTGCAATACTTCACAAATATTTTGTAGACTATTCGTCATATATTTGCGAATTTTGCGAATTCGAGATTGTTTTATTGAATGCGAAAAATTGAAAATGTAAAAAACGCGTAATGCGAATTCGGAACGCGAAATACAGGCGTGGGTCACTTATATAGCGTTTATGCCCTTTGTAACTATGTCGTTTTGCACTTAAAGAGGAACTGTCACTTTTCCTGACAAGTCTGTTTTAGTAATTACTTGCATTACTGATGTGAAAACAAAACTGGACCTTCCAATTTCATTACTCTGTGATCTGTTTTTCCTCTATTATTTCTACTAGATGTTTATAAATGAATTGCAATAAAGGTCTAACTCGGTGTTACCAGTCCCTGCAGAGACTGACACTATCCATCCATAGATGCCACTGTCAGACTGTGCACGGACCCCCCCCAACTGGTAACAACCTATTTTGATCTTTATTGTAGACTGCTGGAAACTGATTCACAAAATCTTAGGAGGAATAATAGAGCAATGACACAATATAGATTCATAGGAGAATTTTTATTACATGAAGAAAGCAAGGAGTTAATAAAAAAGACAAGTTAGGAGAGGTGACAGATCCTGTCTTCTGATTTCTATGTCTTGCACCGGCCATTGGTGGGGGTGATGATTTTAGCTATGCTTTTATGAATTAATATGTAGAGATGTCGCGAACATAAAATTTTCCGTTCACGAATGGCGAACACGAATTTACGCAAATGTTCGCGAACGGGCGAACCGGGCGAACCGCCATAGACTTCAATAGACAGGCGAATTTTAAAACCCACAGGGACTCTTTCTGGCCACAAAACTCCCATGGAAAATTACGTAGTTGACGTAGAGTGTGGTAAGTTAAATTCGCAATGCGATTAATATAACCTGTATTAATCGCATTGCGATTACAACTTAGATCTGAGTTCCTAATGGTTGTATTGCTAGAATTGACGAATATAACGAATATAGCACTATATTCTCAATAGTGTTGAGCGAACAGTTCGAGCATAGTTCGGGTCCGTACCGAATTTTGGGGTGTTCGTGACACGGACCCGAACCCGAACTTTTTCGTAAAAGTTCGGGTTCGGGTTCGTCGTTCGGCATGTATTTTGGCGCATTTTGAAAGGCTGCAAAGCAGCCAATCAACATGCATCATACTACTTGCCCTAAGATGCCATCGCAGCCATGCCTACTATTGGCAAGGCTGTGATTGGCCAAGTGCAGCATGTGACTCAGCCTCTTATAAGCTTGTGCGCACGTCGGGACGTGCTCACTCCCGATGTGAATAGAACAGGGTTAGACGCAGCTGATGCTAGGGCGAGAATAGGCAGGGATAATTGAATAACTGGAAGCAAATTTCTCTCCTCCACCTGTGATTCATCTGAACAACTGCAGCTGAGCTGCTTTTTTGATAGGGATTGGCTATTTTTAGAGTGGCCAGAGTGATTTTTCCATCCACATGTACCTGGGCTGACCGCCGGCCGCCATTTTGCGACTTGTAGTGCTGCAGCAGAAGCTGCCACAGTGTGCATTCCAAAGCTCCAAACAAGTCAGACATCTACACCTGGGATTCAGACCAATAGCGATTTAGCAGCACAGTCCAAGGCTATTTTTTTTAAAGGTTGTGCAGACCATTTTGTGGCACATGTTACTGGGCTGATAGGCGGCGGCCATCTTGGGACTAGTGCTGCAGCACAATCTCTCCCAACGTCCATTAATCACTTGTAATAGTGGTCTGTGCCATAGAAATCCTACATCAGGGACTTGGGTGTGCTTGTGTCACCCCTACTAATACCAGTCCACCTGTAATCCATACAGTGAAAAGCCATAAAGTATTCCAGTGAGGGAATTTTTTTTTTATTTAAAAAAGGCCAAGTTAGTTTATCTGGCGTTCAATATACTAGATACAGTTAGGCCTGCGTTTCATACATCTGGAATTAGCAAACTAATGTGCTGGGGTTGGGAAAACATATATGTACCCATACTAGAATCTGTCAAAGAAAGCGGTACTCACATATAACAGTCATTCCATCTGTAATCCATACAGTCAAAAGACTGAAAGTATTCCAGTGAGGGAATTTTTTTTTTATTTAAAAAAGGCCAAGTTAGTTTATCTGGCGTTCAATATACTAGATACAGTTAGGCCTGCGTTTCATACATCTGGAATTAGCAAACTAATGTGCTGGGGTTGGGAAAACATATATGTACCCATACTAGAATCTGTCAAAGAAAGCGGTACTCACATATAACAGTCATTCCATCTGTAATCCATACAGTCAAAAGACTGAAAGTATTCCAGTGAGGGAATTTTTTTTATTTAAAAAAGGCCAAGTTAGTTTATCTGGCGTTCAATATACTAGATACAGTTAGGCCTGCGTTTCATACATCTGGAATTAGCAAACTAATGTGCTGGGGTTGGGAAAACATATATGTACCCATACTAGAATCTGTCAAAGAAAGCGGTACTCACATATAACAGTCATTCCATCTGTAATCCATACAGTCAAAAGACTGAAAGTATTCCAGTGAGGGGATTTTTTTTTTATTTAAAAAAGGCCAAGTTAGTTTATCTGGCGTTCAATATACTAGATACAGTTAGGCCTGCGTTTCATACATCTGGAATTAGCAAACTAATGTGCTGGGGTTGGGAAAACATATATGTACCCATACTAGAATCTGTCAAAGAAAGCGGTACTCACATATAACAGTCATTCCATCTGTAATCCATACAGTCAAAAGACTGAAAGTATTCCAGTGAGGGAATTTTTTTTATTTAAAAAAGGCCAAGTTAGTTTATCTGGCGTTCAATATACTAGATACAGTTAGGCCTGCGTTTCATACATCTGGAATTAGCAAACTAATGTGCTGGGGTTGGGAAAACATATATGTACCCATACTAGAATCTGTCAAAGAAAGCGGTACTCACATATAACAGTCATTCCATCTGTAATCCATACAGTCAAAAGACTGAAAGTATTCCAGTGAGGGGATTTTTTTTATTTAAAAAAGGCCAAGTTAGTTTATCTGGCGTTCAATATACTAGATACAGTTAGGCCTGCGTTTCATACATCTGGAATTAGCAAACTAATGTGCTGGGGTTGGGAAAACATATATGTACCCATACTAGAATCTGTCAAAGAAAGCGGTACTCACATATAACAGTCATTCCATCTGTAATCCATACAGTCAAAAGACTGAAAGTATTCCAGTGAGGGAATTTTTTTTATTTAAAAAAGGCCAAGTTAGTTTATCTGGCGTTCAATATACTAGATACAGTTAGGCCTGCGTTTCATACATCTGGAATTAGCAAACTAATTTGCTGGGGTTGGGAAAACATATATGTACCCATACTAGAATCTGTCAAAGAAAGCGGTACTCACATATAACAGTCATTCCATCTGTAATCCATACAGTCAAAAGACTGAAAGTATTTTATGAAACCCACAGTTGAATGAAACTCTTCTCTGTCTGGGCGCCGGGGCCTAACCAGATGAAAGTGGCCGGTTAAACTAACGGGTGACATGAAGCCATAACCTCTGCCATGCTACCTCTGTCTTCTGTCTGGCTGCTGAGGCCTAAGTCAAATAAAGCGGTCTTCTGCTGTGCTGGGGGATATGAAGCTAATCTCTGACCTCTCTCCTCTGTCTGGGTCCAAAGGCCTAAATCACTGAAAGAGGCCTTCTCCTGTGGTGTGTGATATGATGCCAGAATATGTGCTGTGGGGCCTCTCTCCTCTTACTGGGTGCAGGGGTCAAATAAACTAAATTGTGGCCTACTCCTGTGGTGGTTGATATGATGCCTGATTCTCTGATGTGGAACCTCTCTCCTCTGTTTGGGTGAAGGGGTCAAAGTAACTAAATGGTGGCTTCTCCTGTGGTGGCTGATATGATGCCAGAATATGTGCTGTGGGGCATCTCTCCTCTTCCTGGGTGCAGGGGTCAAAGTAACTCAATGGTGGCTTCTCCTGTGGTGGCTGATATGATGCCAGAATATGTGCTGTGGTGCCTCTCTCCTCTTCCTGGGTGCAGGGGTCAAAGTAACTAAATGGTGGCTTCTCCTGTGGTGGCTGATATGATGCCAGAATATGTGCTGTGGGGCCTCTCTCCTCTTCCTGGGTGCAGGGGTCAAAGTAACTCAATGGTGGCTTCTCCTGTGGTGGTTAGTATGATGCCAGAATATGTGCTGTGGGGCCTCTCTCCTCTTCCTGGGTGCAGGGGTCAAAGTAACTAAATGGTGGCTTCTCCTGTGGTGGCTGATATGATGCCAGAATATGTGCTGTGGTGCCTCTCTCCTCTTCCTGGGTGCAGGGGTCAAAGTAACTAAATGGTGGCTTCTCCTGTGGTGGCTGATATGATGCCAGAATATGTGCTGTGGTGCCTCTCTCCTCTTCCTGGGTGCAGGGGTCAAAGTAACTAAATGGTGGCTTCTCCTGTGGTGGCTGATATGATGCCAGAATATGTGCTGTGGTGCCTCTCTCCTCTTCCTGGGTGCAGGGGTCAAAGTAACTAAATGGTGGCTTCTCCTGTGGTGGCTGATATGATGCCAGAATATGTGCTGTGGTGCCTCTCTCCTCTTCCTGGGTGCAGGGGTCAAAGTAACTAAATGGTGGCTTCTCCTGTGGTGGCTGATATGATGCCAGAATATGTGCTGTGGTGCCTCTCTCCTCTTCCTGGGTGCAGGGGTCAAAGTAACTAAATGGTGGCTTCTCCTGTGGTGGTTAGTATGATGCCAGAATATGTGCTGTGGGGCCTCTCTCCTCTTCCTGGGTGCAGGGGTCAAAGTAACTCAATCGTGGCTTCTCCTGTGGTGGCTGATATGATGCCAGAATATGTGCTGTGGTGCCTCTCTCCTCTTCCTGGGTGCAGGGGTCAAAGTAACTAAATGGTGGCTTCTCCTGTGGTGGCTGATATGATGCCAGAATATGTGCTGTGGTGCCTCTCTCCTCTTCCTGGGTGCAGGGGTCAAAGTAACTAAATGGTGGCTTCTCCTGTGGTGGCTGATATGATGCCAGAATATGTGCTGTGGGGCCTCTCTCCTCTTCCTGGGTGCAGGGGTCAAAGTAACTCAATGGTGGCTTCTCCTGTGGTGGTTAGTATGATGCCAGAATATGTGCTGTGGTGCCTCTCTCCTCTTCCTGGGTGCAGGGGTCAAAGTAACTCAATGGTGGCTTCTCCTGTGCTGATTGATATAAAGCTGATGGTTGTGCCATCTGACATGGTTGCCAGGGTCTGATTCAATGGGGGCCTACTCCTGTGGTGGGTGATCTAAATGCCTGATTCTCTGCTGTGAAACCTCTCTCCTCCGTCTGGGTGTAGGGGTCAAAGTCTTTCAAAGTCGCCTTCTCCTGTGCTGATTGATATGAAGCTGATGGTTGTGCCATCTGACATGGTTGCCGGGGTCCCATTAAATTGTGGCCTACTCCTGTGGTGGTTGATATGATGCCTGATTCTCTGATGTGGAACCTCTCTCCTCTGTTTGGGTGAAGGGGTCAAAGTAACTAAATGGTGGCTTCTCCTGTGGTGGCTGATATGATGCCAGAATATGTGCTGTGGGGCCTCTCTCCTCTTCCTGGGTGCAGGGGTCAAAGTAACTCAATGGTGGCTTCTCCTGTGGTGGCTGATATGATGCCAGAATATGTGCTGTGGTGCCTCTCTCCTCTTCCTGGGTGCGGGGGTCAAAGTAACTCAATGGTGGCTTCTCCTGTGGTGGCTGATATGATGCCAGAATATGTGCTGTGGTGCCTCTCTCCTCTTCCTGGGTGCGGGGGTCAAAGTAACTCAATGGTGGCTTCTCCTGTGGTGGCTGATATGATGCCAGAATATGTGCTGTGGTGCCTCTCTCCTCTTCCTGGGTGCAGGGGTCAAAGTAACTAAATGGTGGCTTCTCCTGTGGTGGTTAGTATGATGCCAGAATATGTGCTGTGGGGCCTCTCTCCTCTTCCTGGGTGCAGGGGTCAAAGTAACTAAATGGTGGCTTCTCCTGTGGTGGCTGATATGATGCCAGAATATGTGCTGTGGTGCCTCTCTCCTCTTCCTGGGTGCAGGGGTCAAAGTAACTAAATGGTGGCTTCTCCTGTGGTGGCTGATATGATGCCAGAATATGTGCTGTGGGGCCTCTCTCCTCTTCCTGGGTGCAGGGGTCAAAGTAACTCAATGGTGGCTTCTCCTGTGGTGGTTAGTATGATGCCAGAATATGTGCTGTGGGGCCTCTCTCCTCTTCCTGGGTGAAGGGGTCAAAGTAACTAAATGGTGGCTTCTCCTGTGGTGGCTGATATGATGCCAGAATATGTGCTGTGGTGCCTCTCTCCTCTTCCTGGGTGCAGGGGTCAAAGTAACTAAATGGTGGCTTCTCCTGTGGTGGCTGATATGATGCCAGAATATGTGCTGTGGTGCCTCTCTCCTCTTCCTGGGTGCAGGGGTCAAAGCAACTAAATGGTGGCTTCTCCTGTGGTGGCTGATATGATGCCAGAATATGTGCTGTGGTGCCTCTCTCCTCTTCCTGGGTGCAGGGGTCAAAGTAACTAAATGGTGGCTTCTCCTGTGGTGGTTAGTATGATGCCAGAATATGTGCTGTGGGGCCTCTCTCCTCTTCCTGGGTGCAGGGGTCAAAGTAACTAAATGGTGGCTTCTCCTGTGGTGGCTGATATGATGCCAGAATATGTGCTGTGGTGCCTCTCTCCTCTTCCTGGGTGCAGGGGTCAAAGTAACTAAATGGTGGCTTCTCCTGTGGTGGCTGATATGATGCCAGAATATGTGCTGTGGGGCCTCTCTCCTCTTCCTGGGTGCAGGGGTCAAAGTAACTCAATGGTGGCTTCTCCTGTGGTGGTTAGTATGATGCCAGAATATGTGCTGTGGGGCCTCTCTCCTCTTCCTGGGTGAAGGGGTCAAAGTAACTAAATGGTGGCTTCTCCTGTGGTGGCTGATATGATGCCAGAATATGTGCTGTGGTGCCTCTCTCCTCTTCCTGGGTGCAGGGGTCAAAGTAACTAAATGGTGGCTTCTCCTGTGGTGGCTGATATGATGCCAGAATATGTGCTGTGGTGCCTCTCTCCTCTTCCTGGGTGCAGGGGTCAAAGTAACTAAATGGTGGCTTCTCCTGTGGTGGCTGATATGATGCCAGAATATGTGCTGTGGGGCCTCTCTCCTCTTCCTGGGTGCAGGGGTCAAAGTAACTCAATGGTGGCTTCTCCTGTGGTGGTTAGTATGATGCCAGAATATGTGCTGTGGTGCCTCTCTCCTCTTCCTGGGTGCAGGGGTCAAAGTAACTCAATGGTGGCTTCTCCTGTGCTGATTGATATAAAGCTGATGGTTGTGCCATCTGACATGGTTGCCAGGGTCTGATTCAATGGGGGCCTACTCCTGTGGTGGGTGATCTAAATGCCTGATTCTCTGCTGTGAAACCTCTCTCCTCCGTCTGGGTGTAGGGGTCAAAGTCTTTCAAAGTCGCCTTCTCCTGTGCTGATTGATATGAAGCTGATGGTTGTGCCATCTGACATGGTTGCCGGGGTCCCATTAAATTGTGGCCTACTCCTGTGGTGGTTGATATGATGCCTGATTCTCTGATGTGGAACCTCTCTCCTCTGTTTGGGTGAAGGGGTCAAAGTAACTAAATGGTGGCTTCTCCTGTGGTGGCTGATATGATGCCAGAATATGTGCTGTGGGGCCTCTCTCCTCTTCCTGGGTGCAGGGGTCAAAGTAACTCAATGGTGGCTTCTCCTGTGGTGGCTGATATGATGCCAGAATATGTGCTGTGGTGCCTCTCTCCTCTTCCTGGGTGCGGGGGTCAAAGTAACTCAATGGTGGCTTCTCCTGTGGTGGCTGATATGATGCCAGAATATGTGCTGTGGTGCCTCTCTCCTCTTCCTGGGTGCAGGGGTCAAAGTAACTAAATGGTGGCTTCTCCTGTGGTGGTTAGTATGATGCCAGAATATGTGCTGTGGGGCCTCTCTCCTCTTCCTGGGTGCAGGGGTCAAAGTAACTAAATGGTGGCTTCTCCTGTGGTGGCTGATATGATGCCAGAATATGTGCTGTGGTGCCTCTCTCCTCTTCCTGGGTGCAGGGGTCAAAGTAACTAAATGGTGGCTTCTCCTGTGGTGGCTGATATGATGCCAGAATATGTGCTGTGGTGCCTCTCTCCTCTTCCTGGGTGCAGGGGTCAAAGTAACTAAATGGTGGCTTCTCCTGTGGTGGCTGATATGATGCCAGAATATGTGCTGTGGGGCCTCTCTCCTCTTCCTGGGTGCAGGGGTCAAAGTAACTCAATGGTGGCTTCTCCTGTGGTGGTTAGTATGATGCCAGAATATGTGCTGTGGGGCCTCTCTCCTCTTCCTGGGTGCAGGGGTCAAAGTAACTCAATCGTGGCTTCTCCTGTGGTGGCTGATATGATGCCAGAATATGTGCTGTGGTGCCTCTCTCCTCTTCCTGGGTGCAGGGGTCAAAGTAACTAAATGGTGGCTTCTCCTGTGGTGGCTGATATGATGCCAGAATATGTGCTGTGGTGCCTCTCTCCTCTTCCTGGGTGCAGGGGTCAAAGTAACTAAATGGTGGCTTCTCCTGTGGTGGCTGATATGATGCCAGAATATGTGCTGTGGGGCCTCTCTCCTCTTCCTGGGTGCAGGGGTCAAAGTAACTCAATTGTGGCTTCTCCTGTGGTGGTTAGTATGATGCCAGAATATGTGCTGTGGGGCCTCTCTCCTCTTCCTGGGTGCAGGGGTCAAAGTAACTCAATGGTGGCTTCTCCTGTGCTGATTGATATAAAGCTGATGGTTGTGCCATCTGACATGGTTGCCAGGGTCTGATTCAATGGGGGCCTACTCCTGTGGTGGGTGATCTAAATGCCTGATTCTCTGCTGTGAAACCTCTCTCCTCCGTCTGGGTGTAGGGGTCAAAGTCTTTCAAAGTCGCCTTCTCCTGTGCTGATTGATATGAAGCTGATGGTTGTGCCATCTGACATGGTTGCCGGGGTCCCATTAAATTGTGGCCTACTCCTGTGGTGGTTGATATGATGCCTGATTCTCTGATGTGGAACCTCTCTCCTCTGTTTGGGTGAAGGGGTCAAAGTAACTAAATGGTGGCTTCTCCTGTGGTGGCTGATATGATGCCAGAATATGTGCTGTGGGGCCTCTCTCCTCTTCCTGGGTGCAGGGGTCAAAGTAACTCAATGGTGGCTTCTCCTGTGGTGGCTGATATGATGCCAGAATATGTGCTGTGGTGCCTCTCTCCTCTTCCTGGGTGCGGGGGTCAAAGTAACTCAATGGTGGCTTCTCCTGTGGTGGCTGATATGATGCCAGAATATGTGCTGTGGTGCCTCTCTCCTCTTCCTGGGTGCGGGGGTCAAAGTAACTCAATGGTGGCTTCTCCTGTGGTGGCTGATATGATGCCAGAATATGTGCTGTGGTGCCTCTCTCCTCTTCCTGGGTGCAGGGGTCAAAGTAACTAAATGGTGGCTTCTCCTGTGGTGCTTGATATGATGCCTGATTCTCTGCTGTGAAACCTCTCTCCTCCATCTGGGTGTAGGGGTCAAAGTCTTTCAAAGTCGCCTTCTCCTGTGCTGATTGATATAAAGCTGATGGTTGTGCCATCTGACATGGTTGCCAGGGTCTGATTCAATGGGGGCCTACTCCTGTGGTGGGTGATCTAAATGCCTGATTCTCTGCTGTGAAACCTCTCTCCTCCGTCTGGGTGTAGGGGTCAAAGTCTTTCAAAGTCGCCTTCTCCTGTGCTGATTGATATAAAGCTTATGCTTGTGCCATCTGACATGGTTGCCGGGGTCTGATTCAATGGTGGCCTACTCCTGTGGTGGGTGATCTAAATGCCTGATTCTCTGCTGTGTAACCTCTCACCTCCGTCTGGGTGTAGGGGTCAAAGTAACTAAATGGTGGCCTACTCCTGTGGTGGGTGATATGATGCCTGGTTCTCTGCTGTGGGACCTCTCTCCTTTGTCTGGGTGCTGTGGTCAAAATAATAGTAAGTGACCTTCTCCATTGGTGGGTGACTTGAAGCCTGATTCTGTGCTATGGGACCTCACTCCAATTAATATTGTTTAATTTTTATTTATTTTATGTTAACTCATCATTTCCCTATCTACATTTGTTTGCAGGGGATTTAACTACATTTTGCTGCCTTTTGCAGCCCTCTAGCCCTTTCCGGGTGTGTTTTACAGCCTTTTTAGTGCCCAAAAGTTCGGGTCCCCATTGACTTCTATGGGGTTCGGGTTCGGGATGAAGTTCGGGTCGAGTTCGGATCCCGAACCCGAACATTTTTCGAAAGTTCGGCCGAACTCGTCGAACCCGAACATCCAGGTGTTCGCTCAACTCTAATTCTCAATCTTCGTTATATTCTAGCAATACAACCATTAGGAACCCAGCTCTAAGTTGAATTCGCAATGCGATTAATATAACCTGTATTAATCGCATTGCGATTACAACTTAGTCAAATTTGTGACACTGCAGCTTCAGAATGAATCGAAGATGGATGCAGTCCTTGCTTTTTGATAGGAGGTGGGAGGGTCTGGGAGGGAGGGCATGCTGAGTGGCTGTAATGTGTCTGCTGACTGTGATGTACAGGGTCAAAGTTTGCTCAATGATGATGTATAGGGGGCGGACCGAACATCGCATATGTTCGCCCGCCGCGGCAAACGCGAACAAGCGATGTTCGCCGGGAACTGTTCGCCGGCGAATAGTTCGGGACATCTCTATTCATATGTTTGGCATCTATACTGGTAAAGAACTGCACATGCTTAAAAAAAGGGGGAGGGGGGGGCGGTCAGCTGAAACATCACTAGTTTGTGCTCATGTTCGTTCTTTCTTCACCTTCTATCCCTTTTCTGCAGGAAGCAGTGTCATGGAGAGAATGTGAACTTATAGACTGTGTCTACTGACCTTACATAATGAGAAAGAGTTGCATGCTGTTTGTGTATATCCATACACTGCTGCACTTTTGTATTTTTAAACATTGGTAAAATCGATAAAAATAAATAAATATAACAGTTGTGCCGCCATCTGCGCCTGAAATACGCCTAATATAGACATATTTCAGTATAATAAATGAGCCCCATAGTGGTTATGCAACCATCACTAGGGATGAGCAAACCCGTAGAAGTTCGGGTTCGCCAGCTTCGGACGAACTTCAGGTCAAAGTTTGGGTTCAGGACCCGAACTTGACCTGATCTTGACCCCGAACCCCATTGAAGTCACCCCGAACTTTACTTCGTTATTTTCCATTATAACATGGTTATATCGGAAAAGAATAGCATTCTTAAGACAGAATGCAAAAGAATATGGTCATTTAGGGGTTAAAAAAGAAAAACTCATCTCATCCACTTGATCGCGCTGCAGCAGCTTCTTATATCTTCACTGAACAGGACCTGCCTGCGCGATGACGTCACCACTCTCTCCCACATGGTGAGTGCTGTGATGTCATGGCGCACATCTCAGGAACTTTGGCAGGTTCTGCTGAATAGAAATAGAAGAAGCTGCTGCAGCGTGATCAAGTGGATGAGGTGAGTTTTATTTTTTGTTTTTTTAAACCCGGAAATGGTTGACAAAGTCTGAGTTCGAGTCCGGGTACCTGAACTCGAATGCAGTTTGCTCATCCTTAACCATCACCACTTTATCAAGGAGGGGGCATGATGAGTTGCGGACAGGGGGCAGGGCCAATGGACCCAACATATTTATCTTCTTTTCTGCCTCTTTTTTTGGCGTAAAAGAATACTAAAATCTACGCCAGCTTAGAGCTGGCGTAGATTTAACTTGAAGCACACGGACTGCCAGAGAATTCCCCTCGTCATAAATTAGGGTCATCATCTGGCCAGGGCAGGAGCTATCATAGACCGACATAAAATGGTGTTCTGTGATAAATGACCCCCCATGTGTTTAGTGAGCAAGCGAAGAGTCTGGGACTTACCTGTAAGAAAATATAAAAATATATACAGCAATAAAATATAAATGCATTAAAAAAATGATATAAGAATATATTTTCTTTGATTCATCACCATACATGTATTCTTCTAAGGCCTCTTTCACATGACCGTATGGCTTTTTCAGTGTTTTGCGGTCTGTTTTTCACGTTCTGGTTTTTGTTTCCATTGCGTTTCCGTTTCTGTTCCGTTTTTCCTTATGGCATATACAGTATACAGTAATTACATAGAAAAAATTGGGCTGAGCATAAAATTTTCAATAGATGGTTCCGCAAAAACGGAAAGGAATACGGAAGACATACGGATGCATTTCCGCATGTATTCAGTTTTTTTTTTTGCGGACCCATTGACTTGAATGGAGCCACGGAACGTGATTTGCGGGCAATAATAGGACATGTTCTATCTTTCAACGGAACGGAAAAACGAAAATACGGAAACGGAATGCATACGGAGTACATTCCGTTTTTTTTTTTTTACGGAACCATTGAAATGAATGGTTCCGTATACGGACCATATACGGAACGTGAAAAACGGCCCGTAAAACGAAAAAAAAACTAAAAAATGGTCGTGTTAAAGATGCCTAAGCAACAGGTCTTAATACTTAACACTTTAAAAGCTACTCGTGCTTACATGAATTTCAGAAACCTTTTTGAATAAAGTTTGGTAAGTATTTGTATTTGATAAGCAAATAAATATTTAGCATTATTATATTACCGGAATTATAAAAAAAGAACAAAAAGTATAAATAAATAAAAAATGTATACATTTTATTCACTCTTTTCCATTTGATACATTGGCTTGGTGCAGCATATTTTAGTATAAAGTATAGTACAGTAGTAAGTATAAAGAGAGCTAGCCAGAAGAGGATAAAGGAAGACAGTTGAATTTACTAAAATAGAAGAGAATATAAAAATAAGGTTTGCTATGTAATTCCATTGAGCGGGTGACAGCTGCTATTCACGAATGCTGCTGACATGATTCGCATTATTTTAAAATTCACATTATCTGCATATTCATCAGTTTATTCTCCAGCTGCCATTTCATTTTGTCAGCAGCTTACAACTTAGGAATGGTGCAGGTAGTGTAATGTTGCTCCAAAGGATCATTTATATAAGCGTGTTTACTAATTGTCACGTCATGATATATTAAAGTAGATGCAGCTGTTCCATATCCCTTCAATTCCTCCTCTATTGTTTCCCTAATGCAAATCTGACTTTAACAAAGTTTTCTTATTTTTATTTTTTTTAGGACACATATAGCAGTCGATTTTATAATCCTCATTGCGGACTGAGCTACATTTCAATCTTCCAGATGAATTCATTCGAAAGAATATCCCTTGCAGCAACAATTCGCAAGCATTGGCTTTGGCTTCGATAAAAGGATATTATACTTAGGGCTAACTTACTTTTATTGGTAATTTGCAAATATTTTGGAAAAAAAATAAAATAATTTTACTCCTCATTACACATGAAAAAATGATGAGATTTCACCTTCCATCTGTAACAAAAGGATCATTGTGTATGGCAATGGTGTGGGCATGGAGTTTGCAAGCCAGGAGATGAGGTCCCTATAGGAAACATGACAGACTTGTAGGCACTTCCTTTGTCACTCTATGTAGACCTGGAGTAGGCAGTGTAAGTAGCCACTTATACCACTATCGAAGGGGGGGGGCACAATGCAAGGTATAAGAAAATAACATTGAAAATTGTACATGCATAAAGGAGTGGAGAGAACGAAAATACGTTGTGATAATCAGCGGAGTTCAGATTTGACAACTCAGCTATTGGTCAATACTACTAGAATTGGCAGCAACTGGCTCCTTGGTAAACCTCTTTGGATATTGTAAAGATGTCCATAATAAAAAAAAATATATATATATAAAAAATATATTATGCATGAAGGGGTTATCTGGAACTTAAACGGTACTTAAACCTATACTCAAAGCACAGACGTAAGAGCGTTAGACGTTTCTCCAAGTGATCTTGGCCCCTTTCACACGGGCGAGTTTTCCGCGCGGATGCGATGCGTGAGTTGAACGCATTGCACCCGCACTGAATACCGACCCATTCATTTCTATGGGGCTGTTCACATGAGCGGTGATTTTCACGCATCACTTGTGCGTTGCGTGAAAATCGCAGCATGCTCTATATTCTGCGTTTTTCACGCAACGCAGGCCCCATAGAAGTGAATGGGGTTGCGTGAAAATCGCAAGCATCCGCAAGCAAGTGCGGATGCGGTGCGATTTTCACACACGGTTGCTAGGAGACGATCGGGATGGAGACCCGTTCATTATTATTTCCCCTTATAACGTGGTTATAAGGGAAAATAATAGCATTCTGAATACAGAACGCATAGTAAAATAGCGCTGGAGAGGTTAAAAAAAATTAAAAATAATTTAACTCACCTTAGTCCACTTGATCGCAATGCCCGGCATCTCCTTCTGTCTTCTTTACTGAACAGGACCTGTGGTGAGCATTCATTATAGGTCAAGGACCTGTGGTACCCTTTAGATCACATGATCCATCACATGATCTTTTACCATGGTGATGGATCATGTGATGACCGGAGTGACGTCACCACAGGTCCTTGACCTGTAATGAATGCTCACCACAGGTCCTGTTCAGTAAAGGAGATAGAAGGAGATGCCGGGCATCGCGATCAAGTGGACTAAGGTGAGTTAAATTATTATTTTATTTTTTTTAACCCCTCCAGCGATGTTTTACTAAGCATTCCTTATTCAGAATGCTATTATTTTCCCTTATAACCATGTTATAAGGGGAAATAATACAGTCTACAGAACACCTAACCCAAGCCCGAACTTCTGTGAAGAAGTTCGGGTTTGGGTAACAAATATGCACGATTTTTCTCACGCGAGTGCAAAACGCATTACAATGTTTTGCACTCGCGCGGAAAAATCGCGAGTGTTCCTGTAAAGCACCCGCACATTTTCCCGCAACGCCCGTGTGAAAGAGGCCTTACACCTTCCTTTTTGACAAGATTTAGGTATCTTTTAGATCAGGGAAGCTCAACCTGGGCCCCCCCAGCTGTTTCAAAACTACTACTCCCAGAATACCCTAGTAGCTGTAGGCTGCCCAGGCATGCTGGGAATTGTAGTTTTGCAACAGCTGGAGGGCTGTAGGTTGGGGCATCCCTGCTTTAGATATTAATCACCAGTCCTCAGGATAGATCATCAATTTTGACGGACTGATTAGTGTTGGGCGCAAATATTCAAATTGCTAATTTTATTAGCGAATATCGCCACTTTGAGAATTTGCAAAGATTTTGAATATAGTGCTATATACTCGTATTCTCGAATATTCTAGATTTTTTTTTCATCATCTTGCTTGTCGGCCAATGATTAGGCTTCAATGTGTTTGTCTGAGCTTAGCAACATCCATAGCAACCAATAGGAAAGTTGCCTACCCCTTACTATATAAAAACCTCCGCAGCAGCCATTTTCTGTAGTTTTATGGAGTTCTGAGAGAGACAACAGTGTCATTGCTGTGCTCTGTGCTTTCATCTGGATCCTATTCCTTATCCAATTACATTAGATAGTTAGTTAGCTTATATATATAATACAGATAGTTAGTGGGAGATAGTCAGTGTAGGTTATATCCTGATATAGTGGAGCTGATAGGTTCCAGTGCAGGGTGTTAGGTAGTGTGATAGGAATTACTGTTTCTCGGCTGTTCATACATACATGCTACAGACATAGTGTTGTGATGTCACAAGTTCACAACAATACATAGTGCACCAATCAGTAATATGTAGTCAGACAAAATGTGAAGTTGCACGTATTGCGCCAAAATATTTGCTTTGCTAATTGCCGATTTACGCAATCGCAAATATATTGGAGCACTCTACCTGCATATAAACCTATTGTAATGTTCTGCCGTGCCAACCATTTTCTTCCGTCTCAGGAAACTTCTAGCAGCTTGAAAAATGTAGCAACAGTGACCCACGCCTGTATTGCGCGCGCATTACGCGCATATTACATTGCCGATTTTCGCAATCAAGAAAATCATCGCAAATTCTCGAATTCGCAAATATATGACAAATATTCGCCCAAATATTCACAATATATTGTGAATTTGAATATTGCCCCTGCCGCTCATCACTACTACTGATCTGTTTTGCGCCAAAATGTGCCAAAAAGGATGGAGTTTTCATTCGCGCCAAATATATCAACAATGTTCTCCAGAATTTTCACCATAAAGAATACATCATGCCAGAAATGAGTTATAAGTGTCAATGTAGGCAAGTGTCAATGTAGGCACCATGTGGTGGTATGTTGTATAAAAAGTCGCATTTATGGCATAAAGATGCAACTTTTTGTCAAAAATGTGCATTTTTGAAAATAAATAAATAAATTGTTGTGGGAATAAGTGATAGGTAAGTATTAAAACAGGAAGCATTTATTTTTATCTGATATAAATGAACAAATAACAGGGTTTTGTCAGTAACTTGACATTCAACAAAAATAATAACAAAAATGTCCCAAGTCCGAGACAAAATTCACAATTTACCAGTGGAAATGTCACAAATATGTTTCAAAAGTCTCAAGTATGATCTGGCAGGGGGGTGGCTGAAATGGTGTATTTTGGTTTAAAAAAAAAGTCGCATCTTAGTGCCATTGGAGATCAAATGTTGCAAATCAAGAGAAATAGCGAATAATCAAGTTCATATTTAAAAAAGGGCACATTTTAAAAGCGGCGTGTGCCTTGTGATATATGAGGTGAAACAAATGACCACTTTTGATTTGTAATGTAATTTTTTTTTTGGTGCAAATGAGGCCATTATTAATAAATGTCCCACAAGGATCTTAGTTTTATTTATTTTTAAAATGTTGTAGCCCTCCTATCAGTAAATTAGCAATAGGGGGAAAAATATTAAAAACATTTTTCAAAAATAACAAGATTAATGCTTTTATTCATGTGACCTGGGTGATACAAGCCTATTTTATTGCAATGAACTATTTCTTTGTGATATTTTTCCCCTTTCTATTACATTCTCATCTGTTTGCAGTGGCAATAAAGCATTGTAGGTGCTCTAACTAAGACTTAGTGAGGAAGATGACTGATGGTTTAGTACTCGGTTGCTCATAGACCCTGGCAGATCTCCTTCATTGTCAGCAGAATTAATCTTCATCAATCCATAAAAGTTGCACAGATGTTGCTCCCATCACTGCTAGCAATCACTGTGTGCAAATTAACCTCCAAACATCTAATGGTGCCATCACAACCAGCTCCCATACTAAGAGGAGGATATTTAAGATTGAGTGCAACATATAAATAATTGCTTCCGTAAATCTCTTGTGAAAGGCTCTATTTTAAAGTGAAAAATTGGTCAATAGTAGGGTTGAGCAAACCCGAACTGCAAAGTTCGGGTTTGTACTGAACTTTGCAAGTTCGGGTACCCAGAGTTTTTCACTGAAGTTCGGTGTTCGGGTGATTTTATTATTTTCCGTTATAACATGGTTATAACGGAAAATAAAAGCATTCTTAAGGCAGAATGCTAAATAAAATGACCATGGAGGGGTTAAAAATAATAAAAAAACAAACCAAATAAACCTCACCTCATCCACTTGATTGCGCAGGTCTTCTTTCTTCAGGACCTGCCAAAGGACCTGCGATGATGTCACCACGCTCACCACGATTCCGTCATCAAAGGTCCTTTTGCAGGCCCTGAAAGAAGAAGCAAGAAGACGATGCCGGCTGCGCGATCAATTGGATAAGGTGAGTTAATTTATTTTTATTTTTTAACCCCTCAATCCACATTTTAGTAAGCATTCTGTAATAATAATGCTATTATTTTCCCTTATAACCATGTTATAAGGGAAAATAATACAGTGGATACACTTTAATGGGGTCCGGGGTTGCTTTCATCCCTATCATCTCCTAGCGACCATGCGTGAAAATCGCACTGCATCCGCACTTGCTTGCGGATGCTTGCGATTTTCACGCAGACCCATTCATTTCTATGAGGCCTGTGTTGCGTTAAAAACGCAGAATATAGAACATGTTGCGATTTTCACGCAACGCACAAGTGATGTATGAAAATCACCGCTCAACTGCACAGCCCCGTTGAAGTGAATGGGTCCGGATTCAGTGCCATTTTATTTTTACTTCCATCCTTCCCAAAGCCATACATTTTTTATTTTTCCATTCACATAGGAATATGACAGCTTGCAACGGTTGCATACTATGTAGTGGGAACCGGTAAGAAAAATTAATACATAATTCTGTCACAGTTTTATGTGTTTTTTTAATTATAACGTTCCCTATGCAGAAAAACTGACCTGTTAGTTTCGTTTTCTAGGTCATTACAATTGCAACAAATACACATATATATATATAGTTTTTCTTGCATTTAATACTGAAAAAACATAAAAACTAATTATTTTCTTTGCATTGCCATAATCTGACCCCATACCTTTTTTATTTCTATGTGTACGGAGCTGTGTGAGGGCTCATTTTTTGTGGGGTGATCTGTACTTTTCATTGATTTTGGAGTGTGTGTGACTTTTAATCACTTTTTCAAAAAATTTTTTTTGGGAGGTGAAGCAACCAAAAACAGTAAATCGGTCAATTTTTCGCCATTTATATTTTCATATTTTAATAGTACGGGTTTTTTAGCACAAAGTTATGCCCATGATGCTTATATTTTAATTGTTTATTGATTTTTATTTTTATTTTGGGGAAAGGGAGAGAAATTCTATATATATACTAGCAGAAGGACCCGGCTTCGCACGGGTATATTTCATCTATTTCATTTAATGTTTGTGTGTCGTTGAAAGATATCAAAAGTATCCCACATAATAATGACCTCTACAGCACCCCACCCCTTTAACAGTGACCTCACAGTACCTGCTGCCTTAACAGTGACCTCCACAGCAGTTTCCTCTTTAAAAGTGGCTCCTGCCCCTTTAACACTGACCTCCACAGAGGCCTGCCCCCTTAGCAGTAACATCCACAGTGAACACATCTTTAACAGTGACCTCCACAGCACCCTGCCTCTTTAATGCTAGGGCTACACGACGACATGTGTCGCGCGACATTTTGTCTCAACAATTTTTATAATGATAGTCTATGGCAGGGCTGGCCAACCTGCGGCTCCTTAGCTGTTGCAAAACTACAACTCCCAGCATGACCAGACAGCCTACAGCAGGGCATGGTGGGAATTGCAGTTTTACAACAGCTGGAGGGCCACAGGTTGGCCAGCCCTGGTCTATGGTGTCTCACTGCGACATGTGTGATACTGTTTGCTGAGCTCTGTATCTAATCCTATCCTGTGTGATACTGCCTGCTGAGCTGTGTATCTAATCCTATCATGTGATACTGCCTGTTAAGCTGTGTATCTAATCCTATCATGTGTGGTACTGTCTGCTGTGTATCTAAGTCTATTGTGTGATACTGTCCAATGGCTGTGTATCTAATCCTATCCTGTGTGATACTGTCTGCTGAGCTGTGTATCTAATCCTATCCTGTGTGATACTGTCTGCGGAGCTGTGTATCTAATCCTATCCTGTGTGATACTGTCTGCGGAGCTGTGTATCTAATCCTATCCTGTGTGATACTGTCTGCAGAGCTGTGTATCTAATTCTATTCTGTGTGATACTGTCTGCTGAGCTGTGTATCTAATCCTGTCATGTGTGATAAATAGTTGCTGAGCTGTGTATCTAATCCTATCATGTGTGATACTGTCTGCTGAGCTGTGTATCTCATCCAATCATGTGTGATACTGTCTGCTGAGCTATGTATCTAATCTTATATTGTGTGGTACTGCCTGCTGAGCTGTGTATCTAATCCTATCATGTGTGATACTGTCTGCTGTGTATCTAATCCTATCATGTGTGATACTACCTGCTGAGCTCTGTATCTAATCCTATCATGTGATACTGCCTGTTGAGCAGTGTATCTAATTCTATCATGTGTGATACTGTCTGCTGAGCTGTGTATCTAATCCTATCATGTGTGATACTGTCTGCTGTGTATCTAAGTCTATTGTGTGATACTGTCTGCTGAGCTGTGTATCTAATCCTATCATGTGTGATACTGTCTGCTGTGTATCTAAGTCTATTGTGTGATACTGTCTGCTGAGCTGTGTAGCAGTTGCAGCATGTCACATGTCGCAGTGTAACACCATAGATTATCATTATAAAAATTGTCGTGTGACACATGTCATCGTGTAGCCCTAGCCTAAGGCCTCATGCACACGACCGTTGTGTGCATCCGCAGCCGTTGTTCCGTTTTCTTTTTTTTTCCGCGGACCCATTGACTTTCAATGGGTCCGTGGAAAAATCGGAAAATGCACCGTTTGGCTTCCGCGTCCGTGATCCGTTTTTCCAGTCCGTGAAAAAAATAAGACCTGTCCTATTTTTTTCACGGACAACGGTTCACGGACCCATTCAAGTCAATGGGTCCGTGAAAAATCACGGATGCACACAAGATAGTCATCCGTGTCCGTGATCCGTGTCCGTTTTTCCTATCATTTTCAATGCAAACTTGACTTTTTTTTTTTTTTTCACTTTTCATGTCCGTGGATCCTCCAAAAATCAAGGAAGACCCACGGAAGAAAAAACGGTCACGGATCACGGAACAACGGAAATCCGTTTTGCGGACCGCAAAAAAAACGATCGTGTGCATGAGGCCTAAAGCTGACCTACAGCAGTGAAGAAAAATGACTGTAGATAAAACTGTGTGTATGTGGAGACTTAAGGGCCTGTGAGCTTCTATTGGCTGATAAGGGACATGTGACCGTGTGTATGGCAGTGAGGATGTAAGTGAAAGGCTGGCAGGTTTGTATTGGCTAATGCAGGTCAGGTTTTTGGAGAGCTGTGACCCCACAAGATTTCTTTCCAGGTAGCAAGGGATGTGTATACCAAGTTTTGTTGAAATCGATAGTTGTGTTTTTGAGTGTATATATATATATCATTTTATTCCCCTGGGGAACTTGAACAAGCAGGCATCAGATTGCTTCTCTCATAGACTCCAATATATTAGCATTGGAGTCTATGAGAATTTCACTGTGTTCCTATAGAGCCCTGTCACAGGCAGGATCTCCACAGTAACTTATGTGCAGCAGCCTCAGATCATTCAGGAGGACTGAGACTGCTGCACAGAGCATTTGGCTCTCCCGATCCTCACTAGGGGAGCTGATGCACGGCCGGGAGCATGCGCACTCCCGGTTTTAAACCTCGCAGATGCCGTGGTCACATTTGACTATGACATCACACGGATTCAATCTTATTGACAATCACATACATTAGTCCCAGGTGCCTGCTGTTTAAATTATCAGGCACCCAGTGGCTATGACACCCGTTGTGCTCGCAATAAAAAAAAAATTTTTTAAATACCTAACCGCCAATGTATATATTGGTTAGGTGGTCAGGATGCCACCACCCATTTTTTAACTCTTTCTTCTTCCGTGTGCTCCTTCTCATACCACTTTCATGAATAGGATGAGCAATTATAATTGCACTGCACCACCGCTACATCAAGTAAACATCGAAGAGGAAATAGTGCTCGCACGAGTCATGCAAGCCCTTTGAATCCAATTTGTTTCAAAACGTCCTTTATAAAATGCTCTCCGTCAGGGCTGTCTTTGCCTCAGGGCAAAAGGGGCAGCTGCCCCGGGCCCAGTTGCTCCTGGGGGCCCTCGCGACTCCCATCCACTGACTCTGACTGTCTATGCAGCAGCGCAGGCGCAGCGCAGCAGTCTTCACTAGAACAACTTGAACTTAAAAGCGAAGCACTTCAGCGCCCGTCACGTGGTAAAAGGGGGTGTGTGACTCACCTCAGCCTGGTGAGTGGCGCCACAGCGGAGCAGCCAGCAGCAGGGACTAAGTCCCCGCCTCCGGTACGGAGCTAAAGGGATTGGGTGGCGGTGGTGAGTCACGGCCTCACGTGACCAGACAAGAACCAGACCAGTGACTCACTCACGTCACCTGATCTAATAGTAGTAGTACCTTAAGTTACAGCCAGCCAGCTAGACCTGCCACTGCCGCGCCAGGAGGGGAGGACTGAGGAGGTAAGGTAAAGCAACTGCTGCGCATATATATATTGACTTTATTTTATATTAGAAGAAACCGGTCAGGTCACCGAATATGATTTAATAATTAACCCCAGATCTGACCATTCATAAATTAGTGGGGGATAAGGGATTATTATAGAGACAGACAGCCCCAGGAGACATAAGGGGTTGGGTTCTTCTCTCTGTCTGACTCTGCTGCTGAACTGTGGCCTGGGGCCACCACCTGCCACATTTACTAATCTTTGCTCAGGGGGGGCCTGGGGGGCCCTCATGGTGTGGTGTGGACTCGTTACTTCTTACTACCGTGTTTCCCCGAAAATATGCCCTACCCCGATAATAAGCCCTAGCGATATTTTGCAGGTTTTATGGAGTAGTCTTAAAATATAAGCCCTACTGCAAAAATAAGCCCTGGTGGGGGAAATGTGCAGGCTGCAGCAGTTCAGGAGCGCTCACTAATGGCTCCTGAGCTGCCATGAAACTGTGCGCGGGCAGCTCAGGCTTCAGTGAATTAGCCTTCAATGAAGCCGCCAGCCCGCTCATACATCGCGCCACTAAGCAGCACCTGACGGGCGGGCTGGTGGCTTCACTAAATGCTAAATTATGCCGGCAGCCCGCGCTTCCCTTCACTTTCACATTGGGCGGGCTGGCGGCTTCTCTGTATGCCCTGTACTGCCGCCAGCCCGCACGTTCTTACTTACATGAAGGAGGCAGCAGGAGGATCTCCTTCTCCTCTCTGCTGCCTGGAGGAGCTCCCTACATCTCCCCCGTGCCGTATCTGCTCTCCCCGGTACCGTAGATTGCTGCCTAGGTCCCTTGGGTAAGGACAGCTCAGGGGCAATATACGGCACCAGAATGAAAAATGTGTGTCAAATATGACTATAACCCCCCTCATCCATAGGAATGCACCCATGTACTGCAGTATATGGGTGCATTCCTATGGATGAGGGGGGTTATAGTCATATTTAATATAAACACTGTCCAGGGACTGTTCTGTAATTGGCATGTGTCTATATAAAATATGTTCATGGAGCCAAAATAAGCCCTATCCCAATAATAAGCCCTAACCCTTTTTTTGGAGAAAAAAAAAAATAAGACCCTGTCTTATTTGAGAAACACGACCTCAGCAGAAGCCATACATTTGAAACAAATCGGGTTCAGATAAAGCAGTCTCAACCCGATTCGCTCAACACAAGTCATCAATATTATTTCACTGCAAAACTCTTTAACCCTATAGCACATTCCTACTTTAAAGATCTGGGAGAATATTCTTCATGGCTTTACCCTGGATCAATAGTTTTTTATTTATTTACTTATTGATGAGTTTTCACTAGATTTTGCTTTAAAAGTAGGAATGAGCAAACTCAAACTTCAAAGTTCAGGTTCGTACTGAACTTTGGGAGTTCGGGTACCCGTACCCAACCTCAGACTTTTTCACTGAAGTCCGGGTTGGGGTTCGGTGTTCAGGTGATTTTATTATTTTCCACTATAACATGGTTATATATATATATTTAAAAAAAAAACTTTGACCTGAAGTTCAGCCGAACCCAGTAAACCCGAACTTACACGGGTTTGCTCATCCCTATTTAAGAGGGCATTTACACCTTACCTTTCTCTGTTAAAACCAGATCTTTAGATGACCTTGTCACCTTGTCTAAGCTTCATAGCCCTTACAGTAAAAATACTTTTAATGACTGGTGATTATTTTTTCTTCAACTGTAGGGAGAAGATGATCTTGGCTAACTTCTCATTATACTTTTAGTCATTTAGATATTTCCATGTGGCCACTGAATCTATGGTATAATGCAAAGTTCCGTATCAATGTAGCTGTAAATCAGCACTTTGTACAAAAATTATAATTTTTTCTATGTCGGAAGACTGGGATTTGACACCCAATGTAGATAATCCCAAGACACAGCCGCAAACAATCTGTTTGTTTTGTGTACAAGTGAATTCCTCCAGTGACTTGTTTAAAGGGCAGTTATCACTGGTTTACAAGCTCCGTTAATTAAAAGAGACAAGATCTTCTTCTCCACCATAACACGTCCCTGGAATTATTGTAAAGAACATTTTGCAATATGTCTTTATTTCATGAATAAGGGTCTCTGTAAAGCAATTGTTATGTCTTGCACAGATTACTATCTTGGGAACCTATATCACAGTCTTCTTGGGCTCTGAAACCTGTGCCAAAAACTATGGTTAGAAAAAGGAGCAAAAGTAAAGAGATTGTGATCTTGCTATATGTACCTCCAACAAATAGATTTTATATGCCCTCTAAAAGCATTTTATTTGATAAAATTCTGGGCTGGCTTCACTCAGCCTGCTTCAGTTTCTCATCTGATAGTCAGTACCCACTGCCCCTCCTCTGACTTCCTGGAGATGGGCTTGCCACCAGAGTCTTGTGTGTCTTCCTCTGACAGGCTTCCGCTTAATTCTTGCTAGAAAAGGCCTCTTCTTCCTGCCTATAGGGCAATTGGTACTTCTTGCTCTTAATGGGCTAATGTGTACATACCCAAGTTCCCTGAGATGATATGCTGTTCTTTTGTCTACCCATGTACTGACCATTGATTGTTTAACCATATTGACCCTCCACTGCTTGATCTGATCTATACCTGTTAACCATATTGACGCTTTACAGCCTGCCCTGTCCTTTGGACAGTTTCATGGATTATTAAGTACTCTGCCTGCCCTGACTCCATCCTGTTACTGACTATGCGTTTTACCTATCCCTCAGGTGTTTTGCATGTGTCTTGGATCCAAGGGTCAGCAGCCAACCACGCAGAGACTACTCCAGGAGGTAGCAGCCTGGTGCATTCCCTGTAGCGAATAGGGGTTAACCATTAGACTCCCAGCGATCACAGGCATTTAATCCTTTAGATCAGCGGTTCTCAACCTAGGGGTCGCGACCCCTTTGGGGGTCGATCAGCCCTTTCCGGGGGGTCGCCTGAGGCTTCCTATTGTGGGTCACCCACACAACGGCAGCGGCCCCTTATCCTCGTGCACAGGAAGTGATGTCCTATCACTGCCTGTGCTTGAAGGAGCTTGACGTCTGGACGGGTATGTCGGGCCGCCTGTCTGCTGAGGTCCGAGTTTTTTCGTTAAAGACACCGTCGCTGAGTACCACTGCCACCAATGATTTAATTGAGCCTGGCTGAGCCTGGCTAATTTTATTTTAATTATTTGGCTGAGCAAGGCTTAATTTATTTGGGGGGACATGAAGCACCGCTGATTTATTTATTTGGGGGACCCTGAGCACTTCTGATTTATTTATTTGGGGGACCCTGAGCACTTCTGATTTATTTATTTGGGGGACCCTGAGCACTTCTGATTTATTTATTTGGGGGACCCTGAGCACTTCTGATTTATTTATTTGGGGGGGACTTGAAGCACCACTGATTTATTTATTTGAGGGGTACCCTGAGCACCACTGATTTTTTTTTAATTTTTTTTTTTTGGGGGGGGGGTACTGTGAGCACCACTGAGTTATTTATTTGAGGGGTACTGTGCGCACCACTGATTTATTTTTTAGGGGGTATTTGTTGCTTATTATTTATTTTAAAGTTATTTATTTGGTTTACAAATATTTTGTATTTATGCTAAAGTTCTGTGGTTATGAATGAATACTTGTGTATTTGAATTAACATTTGGTGTAATGTGTCTGTGCGTGTTTTTGGTGGGTCATCATAACAGTAGCAAAATTAGTTATGACGTAGCAAGGAAAAAAATGTTATGGTTGGGGGTCACCACAACATGAGGAACTGTATTAAGGGGTCGCGGCTTTAGAAAGGTTGAGAACCACTGCTTTAGATGCTGTGCTGGAGCGTGAGTATGGCATCTAAATGGCGAAAATCTGGAAGTGCGCTTTTGGGTGAGTACCAGCTCCTCTGTGCAGTGATCAGGAAAGCCATTCCTTCATTCTAATGCTTTGAGACTCTCTAAAAACATCCCCTTTCCCTAGAATAATAAAAAATATATATAAAAAATGGGTATTTTCACATCTGAAAACACCTATACTTTTCAATTATAAACATATTTATCCCAAACGATGAATGGGATAATGGACTTAAAAATAAAAATGGCCAATTACCCAGTTTTCCCATTGCTTCGCTTAACCAAAAAAATGGAATAGAATGTGACCAAAAAGTCACAAACACTCCAAAATGGTGTAAATAAAAACTATAGATTGTTTTGCAAAATATGAGCCCCCACACAGCTCAGTAGACATAATTGTAAAAAATGAAACTTAAATACACAAGGTGTCCCCAACATTGAAAAGTTTGATTTTATTGAGAAAAAAAAATGGAGCAAAACGTAAAACATGATCAAATAACAACCGTATTAACCCACACCAACCTTTTTAACTTGTGTAAGCAGTATTTTTTGTTGGGAAAAATGGCAACCCTTACAGCCAACCCATTTAGGACCTCTATAGGCCCGCTCACTTCAGAAAGCTAAGCCACATCTGGACTTCGTAAAAAATGTTTTTTTGTTTTCAGAACTTTTTTATAGTTATGTCCACGGAGATGTTTGGGGGCTTATTTTTTGCGGGACAATCTGTAATTTTTTACAATACCATTTGGGTTGTGTATGACTTGATAACTTTTTATTACATTTTCTAAGGAGATAAAAGTGATAAAAAAAAATTGAAACAGCCTTTTTTAATTTTTTTTCTGTTACGACATTAACCATATGGGCTAACTTTTTTATATTTTAATAGTATGGGCGCTTTTGCATGCGGCGATGCACATAATTCAATTTTTTTTGGTTTCTGTTTTGGGGAATGGGGGTGATTTTAATTTTTATGTTTTTTTTTATATTTTCAAAACTTTTTTTTATATATTTTTTTTTGTTAAGTCCCCCAAGTGGACCACAACTTGCAATCATCAGATGTAAATTGCTCCACTATTCTGTATAGAAATCACTTCCATTGTTCTGTATAGAAATCTAGTGGCTTTAACTGGGATATACTAACAATGAGCCTAGAAGCCTAGTACAGGCCGCAACTCATTTTTAGAACAGAGTGTTTTCCCTGATCTCCTTTGAGGAAAAGCGTGCCTGAGGAGGAATCCCGCGCTTCCGGTTTTTAACACTCTCAGATGCCGTGAGTAAGGGGAACTCATTGCTGTGAGGGGAGGGGGCATGTGGCATATTCTGGGGCCATGAGGGTTAAGAACTGTGTGAAGAGATTTACAGGGTGTAAATCTGTGAGGGAGCGCCGGAATCAACAGAATGTAACAGTGTTGTTAGTACATTATTACAATATTTGGGGCCCCACTTTTGATTTTGTGCAGGGCCACATTTTGTCTAAAACAGGCCCTGCCAATAACAAGAATGGTTTGCTGGAATTACAGAGCAGTATAATGGCAATTTGGGTGCCCAGTCAGTGCAGCAAGGTGTAATAGGATTGTTCCTATTACCCAGGCTGAAACCTCCCCACTGTACCCTGTTCAACATAAATGCTGTGGAATGATTCCTTCCTATCCTTTCCTTACACCTTCAATAATCTTTCCCTACACTTGTAAATTGTTTTTTTAGCACAATAAAGGTTTTTATAGCACTGCCCCTAGCGCCTGCTGACATTGCTCCCTGCTCTGGAAAATGGCAGAATCCAAGATGGCTGAGGCTATTTATAAGGCTGTGACATCACAGGGCTGGATGGCTGCTGATTGGCTGCATGCATGGCATTATGGGTGATCCCGCCTTCCCAGAGTTCCTTGCTCCATGTCCTCACACGTGCAGCAGCCATTTTAGGAAAAAATTTGATTCGTTACCACAAAGCATGAGGAAATGTGTATTCGGTGCGAATTGAATTTTTCCTGAAATTCGGATCGAATTCTACTTCGTTAGCTTCGATTCACTCATCTCTAATGGCGATATAATTTTATTTAATTTTTTTCAGTATTAAAAGCAAAAAATAACTATACATTTGTGGTAGCGTTGTAATCATAGTGACCCAGGGAATAAATGGCACAGGTCAGTTTTGCCGCATAGGGAACGCTGTAGGGGTTAAAAGTTGTATACCAAGGAACCACAAGGATAACATCCTTAGGTTCAACGCTAAGCCAAATCTGTTAGTTGACACAGTGTTTCAACTCCCACTGTGGTAACATTTATTTTCAGCATTAGAAATGTAGGAGAACTGTGTGACACCACACAAACCTAAAGGGGTTGTCCAGGTTCAGAGCTGAACACGGACATAACCGTGTTTTCACCCAGGCAGGCCTTCTGATATGAGCATTGGAACATTTCATGTTTCGATGCTCTCCCTTGCCCTGCATTGAATCTCAAAGAACAAAGGCTTTTTCATGTGTAAGGTAGGTAGCCTTTGCCTGTTTAGCAATTCAGACCCTCTGCTGACTGACTCGTCCACTGTCTGTTTAACGTATTGACCCTTTGCTAACTTCCCTGACCTTTGCCTGTTTCCTTAATATGACTATTGCGTGATCCTTTGGTTCCTTTTACCAGTGTATCTAACCTTCGTGGGTCAGTAGCAGACATCCCAACCTGCAAAAACTCATTTCAGGGAGGTGCACTTCTCATTTCAGGGAGGTTTTCTTTTTTTTTTTCTTTCACGAACTTTTTATTACATTTTCCAAACATCTGCAGTATCTGCACACTTTGCTCTATGGTGTGGAGGACCGGGCTCATTACCCTGACCCAAATTATCATATTTATGTATATGATTAAAGGGATTCTGTCACCACCTATAAGCCCTGTGAGCTAAACATATGCTCATGTCCAGGGTGGCATTCTGATTTCTAAGGTGGCCTTATAAAAGCTATTTATTCTGGCTTTATTCTGCGGAAAAACAGGTTTTACTAACCTGTCAATCATTGAATTAAGGTGCCCAAGCAGGGGAGGTCTGTGGATGCATGGTGCCCGGCCGCACGCATCGCCGTTCGTGGCCAGCGCCGCCTCTCCCTCCCTCCTTCCCCCTCCGAGATCCCGCGCGTGCGCACTGGCTCAGCCTGATGCGCCGTTGCGGACTGCTGGCATCGGCTTCTTCTTCTTGCACTGTGTGCACGCGCCGAGAAGGGGACACTGCTACAGGTTGCCGGAAAGGTTTACTGTGAGTAAACTAGAGATGGGAAGTTCGGATCTTTCACATGAATCAAATCTTCGGTTCACTCACTGAGCTGACAAGAAGCAAGTGAACCCTGTGTGTAATTATCTACCCCACTGTAGGAAAAAAAACAAGCATCCGGGGGGGGATTTAACACTGGGGTAAATATTATAATTAAAATGGAGGGTTAAATGTGTAAATGTATTTAAAAAAAATACATCTCTCTCAATAGTTCTATAGCTACTGAATGAGACAGAAGAAGATGCCTTTAACATATATATCTCCTTGAGAAGCCAATTTGACCCTAAAGGGTTAATTCAACCTGTAATCTAAACTCTGTCCTGTCACTTCTCTTATCTCTCTGCTCTGCTATCAGTAAACCTTTCCGGGAGATATTGTTTCACATGCGGGGGTCAGGGAGCCGCTATCTAATAGCGGGAGACTCCCTGAACTTCAGGGAGACTTGAGATCCCTGCAGTAGCCAACACACTGGGATTATTCAAAGAGGTAGAGGCCTCTTAGCTCCCTGCAGCAAAGACCAGATCCATGTATAGTGGTTAAAGGATGAAAACAAGGGGAATGCCATGATAATGCCCAAATTCTAATTGATTGATTGACACAGTGGTTCCACACTTACTGTTCATAACACCAATCTTATTTACCTTTTAAGTTGCACTCAACCTTTGGAGATTGTTTATAGCCATCATCAGGCTTTATGCCCCTTTCATTGTAGGTTTCTATCTTTACTTGTTTCCATTTGTGTTCCTAAGCAGCCTAACATTATCTACTTTCTATACTTTGATCTTTCTTATAAATTTTGCTGTCAATCTCCTATGCCATACTTTTCTGTACTGGTGTCTCATCAAATCTCAGCACCCAACTTTTTATTTTCTTCTTAGTACTCAATATCCCATATCTTATGCTTGGGCTATTTTCTGTACCTAGCCATTGCTCCACCTAACCACCTCCTGATCCTTATATCACCTCAGTCTCCTGCTTTATAGGTATCTGGGTTCTTTTCCCCAAAACTTTTAACTGATCCAAACTGCTTGCAAAGGAAAATCACAAGATTTTAATATTTCCTTTGGTTCTGGTGAATTTGGTCATTGGTGTATCAAGGAGATTATTATTTTTTTTACTTCCTAAAACGTGCAAGAATCTGTTCTCCAGCTTGGAAGTCTGCAATGAATTTGGTTAATCTGTGCCCCAAAGAGAGAAGATAATTTTTCTATATTTACTTGTCTCTTTTTTGTTTTTCAATTACATTTTTTGGATATTATATTTCTGAAAGATTTCATATATTCTTCAAAAACTATAAAAAAAAGATACATAAACATTTTGTTGATTTTTTTTTCCCCCTTGGGACATAACCTACACAAAAAATGTGACAGTGGGCCCAAGAGAACACACCATCTAGATATATGGATATTGAAGCTCCATGCTTGATAGGAATATTTTAGCAGTCAACGTATTGACTCCAATTTGAACGTAGAGGAAAAAAACACATTTTTGACAGTTTAAACAGCAGTGGATTAGAGATGGGAAAGGAATTCAATTAAGTTCTCCAGCATTTCAGCTGCCAAGAATGAAATTGCAACCATGTACATGTGTTCACTTCTCCTACAGGATCATTATTGCTGATGTTTCCCATCTGTTGTTTGAGACAGTCAAAGTTAAAGTGCTGGGAAGAAAATAAAACACTAACATCACAAAATTGATAATTATTAGATTGGTATAACAAAATCAGAGGTGATAAAAAATACAGAGCAATTCATTAAGTGCTATATTTAATTGCGGATTCTTTCAGCTGGCAAGGGGTGCACTTATCATTGACAAAAAAATATGCTTAAAAAATTTGGTTAAGTTTAGCAAGCATACCAGTGTTTACTATACTTTTGTTACCTTAAGGCACCATTATATCTAAGTGGTTGGAACACCACATGATAGGAGGTAAGGAACGTCATAAATAGTAACCTAGCAGCAATCAACTGTTATCCAAAAATTGTAAGCAAAGGGAGCCACACTGGGATATCGAAACACACACACGGTCAAGTACTTTGCGTTCATTAAACTTTATTGTTATTACTGTATGTCTGCAAATCTTCTAAAATGGAGCAAATAAGATAAAGAAACATCCTTGACTTTACAATTCCCTTGGAGCTTAAGTTTTGAAGGTGGCTGATGTAGATCTTTTTTGGAATAATTTACTCCTAATAGGAAACTAAACAATTGCCATGGTTGACCTACAGCCATGGATTTAGTTTCATTCGAACCATGACATGCCAAGATTTTGCATGGTTTCCATACAAAATATCTTAGTGATTGATCTGCCATTATAGTAGCCCTAACATTTCAGCAAGTGAAGAAAGTAATGTTATATAGTAAGTCAAGTTCAATTATAAAAATTGGTACTTTCTACTTTACAGAGAAGAGGATTGTCAGAGTCTTTAACCACCCCCTTCCTACAAGAGTATCCTTGAATTGTAATCCACCAGTGAAGTAACTGTTGCCCAATGTCCTATTATATTGCAAGATGTTGTGCCATGTACTGTTATAAGCTTGCATTTTATTACAGACACTGGGGCAGATTTATTAGGTTTTATGCCACATTAACCACATAAAAACGTTGCAAATTATGACTAGCGTTGATCGTGAATATTTTAATCGCTAATTTTTCTAGCGAATCTGATAGCACTTTGAGAATTCAAGAATATCTAGAATATAGTGCTATATCTTCGTAATGGCAAATATTCTAGAATTTTTTTCATCAGTACCCATGATCGCTCCCTGCTTCTTGCTTGTGGGCCAATGAGTAGGTTGCAATATCTTTGAATTTAGAAGTAGTGTTGATCGCAAATTTTCGTATCACAAATTTTATTGCAAATTTTCCGATTTTTGCAATCACGAAAATAATGACTCCAAATATTGTGAATTCGAATATTGCCCCTGCCGCTCATCACTGATTATGACACATGCCATCTTTGCACTATAATTTGGGACTTTTTTTTCCACTTCTTGCCACTTTTTGAAAGTGGCATGAAAAGTCAGAAAATGTTAGCAGGAT
The DNA here is from genome assembly GCF_905171765.1 of Bufo bufo. NCBI lineage: Eukaryota > Metazoa > Chordata > Amphibia > Anura > Bufonidae > Bufo > Bufo bufo. The sequence continues at coordinate 124,490,678 of NC_053398.1, forward strand.
GGTGGGTAACCAGTCCTCTTAATACATTTTATAAATAACTATCAACAGATTTTGTTCCAGTTGGAAAACCCCTTTAAATTTTAGAAGGGTACACACATAAAGTCTGCCTTACTCTATTGTCGCTGGTTTTATTTATTGGATTATTTTTGTGCTCTCAATGACAGGGTGCCACCTTTGTTACAGTATATACAATAAAAAGTCTTTGAGATAACAAATAAAACTTCTGTCTTTTTGGGTGCGGCCATTCTGCATGTGGTTTTGGAAGCCAAAATGAAGAGTGGATCATAAAAGGAGATAAAGTATACTTCTCTTTTTTGAATTCACTCATGGTTTTGGCTTCCCAAACTACATAAGAAAATCTGACCATGTGGCGGTACCCTTAGAGGGTTTAGCTTCTCAAAAAAAAAAAAATGCCAGCATAAATATTCAGGACAGAAGGGGCTTGGTGTTAATTTTCCCTTGCATACAATTTCCATGAAATAAAGAAACAGACCAATTCCCAACATCCTGTTTACAAACACTGTAGTTCCTCTAGAGAAGGAAGTCTTGTGGATCTTCTTGCCATTATAAACATATAAATTAAAGGATTTATCTGTAGCCAGCACAGGAGAATATTTCTTAAAATCAATTAAAGTCCCATTCTGCTGAATCAACCTTCTGATTCAATTAGGTTTTGGGTAACTTTAACCTGTCTTGAAAGTGTTTTAATTGCCTCTCTCCCTTTCTCGCTCTCTTTTGATTCTCCCAAATTGAATCACACAAAATTTGAATTTGGTAGAGTCTAAATTAAAAATATTAAATAAATTGTGCTGAATTTTAGAATCCATTCACTCACCTTTATTTATCTGGTAAATAAGAATCTAAAATATATAATAAAATTGTCCAAAGGAAAAATGCAAAAACACACATTTTTTATAATACCAGTCTATTCTTGTTAATGTGCTTGTACTTGGCTTGTGTTATTACAATAGAGATTTAAGACTTTGATGCTTCTTTTTTTTAGATTGCTCTCTAATGACCTACAAAGATTTTCTAGACAAGCATTGTAAACACCCTTAAGAAAGTAATCTAAGATACTTCTTGGATGGTTTGCTCAATAATTACAAGAAAGTGTTCTCTCTAAAGGAATCTTCAGTTTTCCCTCCATAACCAATGATGTGAAAAACTCTTCCAGAGAAAACTAATTGTCAATAATAATTATAATTATATACTATGAATCAAGTCTGGAGAAAATCATTTCAATTATTTCAAGAACACATGCCAGTCTTCACAGTTGATGACAGTGTTTGTGAAATGATGAACTAAACGTATTAGGAGTGGGAATTTGGAGACATGGAAAGATGAGTTTTGAAAAAGAAAATAAGGGGCCTTAGTGATAATGAAAATTAACCCCTTATGTTATTATTAAGCCAGTTCAAAATCAGTTTTAAACCTTTACTACAAATGAGTGAATTGATTCGTATGAATTGATTCGTCTTATCAAGCAGAGTTCTACACATGTGATGCGGTATACCCAAACCTGATGATACTCTCCCTGCCACTTGATTGACATAACAGGACATCTTGGTTGACCCTGACAATCTTGCACCTACACTGCTGTTCTGAGTACTGGAGCAAGTGAACAGCTCGAGAAGCAATTGTTTGTGTGCCACTACACCTGAACAGTGGCTACAGAAGTGGAGGCAGCACAAAGCAGTGGCAGAGGTGCAAGATTGTCAGGGATAACAATTATTAAGACTGTGGAACCGGCATAGCAAATGGTAAATGAGACGGGCCTGCCAGCCCCTTCCCATTCCCCGCCCATGCCACAACAAAAATTTTAAACTTGGCATGAGCGGGGAGAAGTTGCTTTATATAGCCATATTTCAGTATAATACAGGACCTCTATAGTTCTTAAAGGGGTTCTCCAGGCTTAAACTTTTTTGGGGGGGATTAAGAGCTAACCTGTGGAGGAAATATTATTGAGCACATACTTACCTTCCACAGTGCAGCCGGTTCCAAGATCCAACACCCGGTCACGTGACTGCTCCTGTCAGACTTTCTTGTCTTCCAGTGAGTCTCCGTCTTCTTCTCTTCCTGTCTTCCCTTCCTTTCTTGTGCAGGAGTCAGATCGTCATGAATGACGTCGCCCCGTCTTGCAAAAGAAAGCTCCGCCAGGTTGTCTTCACTTACAGTGCAAGCGCACTTTGCTGAATCATAGTGCGCATGCGTGGGATTGCCGGCCGCTCTCTGCAGTGTACAGGCTTCTATGTGAAGCCTGTACTGACTCCTGCACAGAGCAATGTAAGAGCTGTGCAGGAGTGACAGCATAGCAATCAGCCACAGAGGCTGATCTCTATGCTGTGCATGTCCCTGGGGGCACTTTGGATGGCAAACGGGGCACTGGATCTACACCTGAACTGGAGGTGTGGACATACCAGCAACACCAGAAGTTAAATCTGGTGAAAAACAATGACCATCTGGCCTGCCTTGGGTTCAGTCGCTTAGCCGACTCCAGGTAGGCCAGATTCTTGTGATCTGTAATTACCGTAATAGGATGAATTGCTCCTTCCAACCAATGCTGCCATTCTTCGAACGCCAACTTAATGGCCAGCAATTCCCTATTCCCCACATCATAATTCCTTTCAGCAGTCAAGAGTTTTTTAGAGAAAAATGCACATGGGCACCATTTACTGGGAGAAGGACCCTGCAACAAGATTGCTCCTACCCCTACCTCGGACGCGTCAACTTCAACAATAAATGGCTTAGACACGTCCGGTTGCACCAGAATAGGGGCCGAAGCAAAACATTCTTTCACAGCAGAAAAGGCCTTTAATGCCGCATCAGACCAGATAGAAATAGCAGCACCCTTCCTAGTCATGTCTGTTAAAGGTTTAACCACCGATGAATAGTTCAAGATAAATTTACGGTAGTAGTGGGTAAACCCTAAAAACCGCATAAGCGCTTTCAGATTTTCTGGTCGATCCCAGTCCAACATGGCACGCACCTTCTCGGGATCCATACGAAAACCTGAGAATGAGAGCAGGTAACCCAGAAATTGCACTTCCTGTACAGCAAATACACACTTTTCCATCTTAGCATACAACTTATTCTCTCTAAGGATCTGTAACACCTGTCTCACATGATCCTGATGAGTCTCCATAATAGGCAAATAAATTAGTATGTCATCAAGGTATACGTCAAACCGCCCCACCAGATGATGAAAGATGTCATTGACAAAGTGTTGAAAAACCGCAGGAGCATTGGTTAACCCAAAGGGCATGACCAGGTTTTCAAAAATGCGGTCTTCTACTCATCCCCCTCCTTGATCCTTACCAGATTATATGCCCCCCTCAGATCCAATTTAGAGAACACCTTGGCACCGACAATCTGACTAAACAAATCTGGAATCAAAGGAAAGGGGGTAAGTATCACTGACGGTAATACGATTGAGCTCACGATTGCTTCGATTTTCACAGTTTTGGACTCTAGCTCCACCTCGGCAGACAGGAGAAAACGGGTACTACCAGTAAAAGACAAAAGTAGGTTTTCTTGCTCCTCACCCACACCACCAATAGTAATATGGGGATTAAACATTTTCTCCTTTTTGTTTACACCTTGATGCTGCAAGTACGGACAAATATTCACAAAATGTCCCTTCTTGCGACAACAATAGCAGCCTCCTTTCACATGACCAAAACTTTTGCCAGAAGTTCCAGGAGTAGCTCCTACTAACTGCATAGGCTCTTCGCAAGGCACAACCACCAATGTCTCTCCACCATAAGTGTAAAAGGAAGCAGTACCCTTACTGGACAGTACTTCCTGAAGGTGAGGACCCCTAGATCTCTCCCTCAGGCGTGTATCAAGACGTACAGCAAAGGACATAGCTGCTTCCAATGACTCAGTATTTTCATGAAAAGCCAATGCGTCGTGCAGTCTCTCAGAGAGACCCTGACAGAATTGGCTACGGAGAGAAGGATCGTTCCACTCTGTATCGGTAGCCCATCTCCCACATTCAGAGCAATAGGTCTCCGCGGAACGTTCTCCCTGCCGCAAACCCCGTAACTTGGTCTCGGCCTGAGAGATCTGATCCGGGTCATCGTAGATAAGACCCAAGGCTCTAAAGAATTCATCTACCGACTGGTGGGATGGTGATCCGGTCGGCAGAGAAAAAGCCTAAGATTGGGCGTCCTCTTTAAGCAATTAAATAATCATACCCACATGTTGACACTCATCACCAGAAGAGTATGGAAGCAGCCTAAAGTATAATTTACATGACTCCCTGAACCGGGTGAAATTGTCACTACCCCCGGAAAACCTGTCCAGGAGAGCCACCTTCGGTTCAGGGCAGGCCTGGGACCCACCACCGGAACCAGCAGCCTGTGGACTCTGAAACTGCAAGACCGTCGCGCGCAGGTCTGCTACCTCCAAAGTCAGATTCTGCAGCTGTTCGACCAGTGCAGACATAGTATCCATAGCTGCACAGATCAGAACAAAAATGGCGGTATTGGGCTCTGGATAATGTCAAGGATGTAATAGCGGAGAACACCAAAAGACAACAAGAAGGAAGGGGAAAGACACTAGGCCTCACCACTAGGGAAGGAAAAGGGTCACCACCTATAAAAACCCTGCTCCTGGCCCTAACTCCTATCCGTATGTGCACCTCTCGATGGTAGAGATGCCCATACACAGGAACCTAGAAAACCCTGGTGACCCTCGTATGCCCTAAAGATAATGACAGGGCAGAGGCCTAGTAAACAACCATGGGGGGGGATACAAAACACAATAAGCGGAACACTTAACTTCTGAGGATGATGGATGAACAGGACTTCAACACGAACCACACTCCAGCTCTTCCAAAAACCAAATGAAGCTATCCAGAGCAAGGAGTGATGGGTAAAGTCAGACTAAATAGGGATGGGTAAAGATCACATGATCCACACCTGAACAGGATGTGTGGACATACCAGCAACACACAGACAAAGTGAAACCAAAAGAAGGGGAAAGACAGCCGTCAGATCACTAATGTGCAGATAATATTTCAGACCTTCTAAGACCTGTCACAGGAGTGACACTGGATGGCACAATGGGGGAAATGGATGTCACAAGGAGGCAATGGATGGCACAAAGGGGCATTGGATGGCCCAAGGGGGCACTGGATGGCAAACAGGCACTGGATGACAAAATGAGGGCAGTGGATGGCACAAGGGGGAACTGGATGGCACAAGGGGGGCAATGGGTGGCAGAATGGGGGCACTTTGGATGGCAAACAGGGGGCACTGGATGGCAAATGGGGGGCACTAGATGGCAAACAGGGGGCACTGTATGGCACAATGGCGGCACTGAATGGCACAATGGGGGCAGTGGATGGGACAAAGGGGCACTGGATGGCACAATGAGGGCACTGGATGACACAAGGGGGGAAATGGATGGCAGAATGGGGGCACTGGATGGCATACAGGGGCACTGGATGTCACAAGGGGGGCAATGGATGGCACAAGGGGGCAATGGATGGCAGAATGGGGGTACTGTGGATGTCACTGTTATGAGGACACTGTGGACGTCACTGTTATGGGGGCACTGTGGACATCACTGTTATGGGTGTGCTGTTGACGTCACTGTTATGGGGGCGCTGTGGATGTCACTGTTATGGGGCGCTGTGCATGTCACTGTTATGGGGGCACTGTGGATGTCACTGTTATGGGGGCACTGTGGATGTCACTGTTATGGGGGCACCTTGGACGTCACTGTTTTGGGGTCGTTGTGGATGTCACTGTTATGGTAGCCCTGTGGATGTCACTGTTATGGGTGCTGAGTATAAGTGATAGGGCTTGTGCACAGAACCGTTTCGGTTTTGCGTCTGCAAGTAGAGAATCCACAAAATATGGTTACTGTCAGTATGTGATTCACTTTTTTTTTTTGCAGTCCCATTGAGTTATTTTGGTTTTAGATCTGCATTATGAGGACCAGAATAGGACATGTTCTATCTTTCGCAGAACTGACATAAGGATGTGGAAAACAGATGGACGTCATCACTGTGTTTTTTACATTGGTATGTCAGTTCGAGTAAGGACAGAACATGTCCTATTCTGGTCTTCAAAATGAGGACCTCAAATCCATAGAACTCAATGGAATTGCAAAAAATGTGGCTCGCAAAATGGATACGGTTGTGTGCATAAAGGTTTAGATACACAGCTCAGCAGGTATTATGATACAACATGGAATTAGATACACAGCTCAGCAGGCTGTATCATAAAATATGAGATTAGATACACACTTCAGCAGGCAGTATCGCACACAACAGGCTCTGTATCAGGCACACATACATGTTAGGATTAGATACAGATGTGTTTGGACTTGCTTGCCGATTCCAGCTGTTTATTACACTCTGGAGATGGTGAGGGCAGAGCCTCTGGACGGTCAGTGCTGAGTTTAGATACACAGCTCAGCAGGCTGTATCACACAGGATAGGATTAGATATAGATGTGTTTGGGTGTGCTTGCTGCTTCCAGCTGTTTATTACACTCTGGAGATGGTGAGGGAAGAGCCTGTGGACGGTCAGTGACGGGATATAGACACTGAATGAGAAGCAGATTCATGTCTGGGTGTAGTAACATGGAATCAGTAGTTATAGATGGAGTAGCTGCTGCAGACAGAGCAGAGTGGGGGGTGTTCCGTGAAATTATGGTACCTGTTAAAATCTGGTACTCTCGTCACTTCCTGTAGTGGCGTAGGCACACTGGAAGCTTCAAAAGGAGGTGTGATCTTAGACCCCGGCACCTGATTGGCTGAAAAGAAGGTGTGTTGGCGCCTGTGCACAACCAACCTGGGTACCGTCATTTTACATGCTGCGCCTGTGAACGTGCACAGGGAGGGAGGGATGGAGGGTACCTATGATTTACGGGGTGAAAAGAAGGCGTGTTGGCGCCTGCGCACAACCAACTAGGGTACTGTAATTTTACATGCAGCGCCTGTGAACGCGCACAGGGAGGGTACCTATGATTTACGGGCTGAAAAGAAGGCGTGTTGGCGCCTGCGCACAACCAACCTGGGTACCGTAATTTTACATGCAGCGCCTGTGAACGCTCACAGGCAGGGAGGAAGGGTACCTTTGATTTACGGGCCACCGCGCACGCGCGAACCAGATTGCCTTGTGAAGCAGACAGGGTACTGAAATATTACAGCTTGCACTTGTGAAGGAGGGGAGGGAGGGACGCAGGGAGGTTACATTTGGCACGTAAATCAAAGGTACCCTTTCTCCCGCCCTGTCGGTGGCCCGTAAATCGAAGGTACCCTCCCTCCCCTGTCTGCTTCACAAGGCAATCTAGTTCGCGCATGCGCGGTGGCCCGTAAATCAAAGGTACCCTCCCACCCTGTGCGCGTTCACAGGCACTGCATGTAAAATTACGGTACCCTAGTTGGTGGTGTGCAGGCGCCAACATGCCTTCTTTTCACCCCGTAAATCATAGGTATCCTCCCTCCCTCCCTCCCTGTGCGCGTTCACAGGCGCAGCATGTAAAATGACGGAACCCAGTTGGTTGTGCGCAGGCGCCAACACGCCTTCCTTTCAGCTAATCAGGTGCCGGGCTCTAAGATCACACCTCCTTTTGAAGCTTCCGGTGCGCGTACGTCCCGGAAGTGACGAGGGTACCAGATTTTAACAGGTACCATAATTTCACAGAACAGGGGGCATGGCCAGCCTGTGACTCATCTCTGTGCAGTGCAGCCAGGCTTGTGTTCAATAAAGTTATGTATTCAACAAAACAAGAAGGGGAGAAAGTAATCAGATCTGCCAGGATAATGTGATGTCTTCCAGAGAGAAAGGAAAGCTCGGACATGAAAAACAGGTATTGGGGCATATGTATGCATGTTGAGGGTTGTTAGGAGCACATAAAAAAATTTTTGATTTTGGGACCGGACAACCTCTTTAAATTAGCAAATGTCCTAACTGTAGCCATATTATTTGATTATTTAGCAGGACAACCCATAATTGGTCGTATGAACACCACAGAGGAAGATCTTCTGCTTGTGACCCCTTTTATTAGGAAGAGCACAGATAAGTAACTCTCACAGACCCATCTATTCCATCTAATACTTGGTCAGCCATTCATGAATTCAGGGGAAAATATTCACTAGAGGATTCATAAATCTGATCCATGGCGATCAGCTGGGCTGTCTTTAATTTACAAACAATGGGGCACATTTATTAAGACCAGTGTTTTAGATGCCGGTCTTAATAACCCCTATACCAGGCTTACTAGCTGTCTTACATTTAGACCATTTTCTACGCCTAAACCAGGCATATAATACAGTAAATAAGATGGGCCTGTCGGCCCGTCCCCTTCCTCACCCACATCACACCCACTTTTTTAGATCCAGTGTGAGAAGCCGGAGATGGCGGCTGAAAGGATAAATGACTACTAATATGTCTAGATATGAATAACTCTTTAAACATTGTCTTCTTTATTAATAATTTAGAAGACTGCTGGTTGAGTTGTTTAAAAAGTCCTCCAAAAGGAATTGCATATGCTTGGTAAGTCTGATTATGTCTCTCACTGTCCCACCTATTCCATGTATTACTCGGTCAGCCTTTCATGTATACAGGTGAAATGTAGGACTTGAGCACTGGAGGTTTCTGAAATCTGACTGGTTGCGATCAGCTGGGTTGTCTTCAATTGACAAACAATATGTCTTGATATGAAAAACTCTTTAAACATTCTCTCCTTCGCTAATAATCAAGAAGACTTCTGGATGAGTTTTTCAATAAACCCTCAAAGAGGAAGTCCAACGGACTGTGACTCTTTCATATTATAGATGAGTACATTTTGGTATCAACCACTTTCATGTAAATCATCTCTAGTAGAAAATATGTGTAGTACATAGGGCATTGCCAATCCAATGAACCCAATGAACAAGAAAAAAAAAAAAACTGTTGCGAAGGTTGTAGATGTAAAAGGAGAGAAAAAAAAACATAATTACTAGAGTTGAGCGAACACCTGGATGTTCGGGTTCGACGAGTTCGGCCGAACTTTCGAAAAATGTTCGGGTTCGGGATCCGAACTCGACCCGAACTTCATCCCGAACACGAACCCCATAGAAGTCAATGGGGACCCGAACTTTTGGGCACTAAAAAGGCTGTAAAACACACCCGGAAAGGGCTAGAGGGCTGCAAAAGGCAGCAAAATGTAGTTAAATCCCCTGCAAACAAATGTAGATAGGGAAATGATGAGTTAACATAAAATAAATAAAAATTAAACAATATTAATTGGAGTGAGGTCCCATAGCACAGAATCAGGCTTCAAGTCACCCACCAATGGAGAAGGTCACTTACTATTATTTTGACCACAGCACCCAGACAAAGGAGAGAGGTCCCACAGCAGAGAACCAGGCATCATATCACCCACCACAGGAGTAGGCCACCATTTAGTTACTTTGACCCCTACACCCAGACGGAGGAGAGAGGTTACACAGCAGAGAATCAGGCATTTAGATCACCCACCACAGGAGTAGGCCCCCATTGAATCAGACCCTGGCAACCGTGTCAGATGGCACAACCATCAGCTTTATATCAATCAGCACAGGAGAAGGCGACTTTGAAAGACTTTGACCCCTACACCCAGATGGAGGAGAGAGGTTTCACAGCAGAGAATCAGGCATCATATCAACCACCACAGGAGAAGCCACCATTTAGTTACTTTGACCCCTGCACCCAGGAAGAGGAGAGAGGCACCACAGCACATATTCTGGCATCATATCAGCCACCACAGGAGAAGCCACCATTGAGTTACTTTGACCCCCGCACCCAGGAAGAGGAGAGAGGCACCACAGCACATATTCTGGCATCATATCAGCCACCACAGGAGAAGCCACCATTGAGTTACTTTGACCCCTGCACCCAGGAAGAGGAGAGAGGCCCCACAGCACATATTCTGGCATCATATCAGCCACCACAGGAGAAGCCACCATTTAGTTACTTTGACCCCTGCACCCAGGAAGAGGAGAGAGGCCCCACAGCACATATTCTGGCATCATACTAACCACCACAGGAGAAGCCACCATTGAGTTACTTTGACCCCTGCACCCAGGAAGAGGAGAGAGGCACCACAGCACATATTCTGGCATCATATCAGCCACCACAGGAGAAGCCACCATTGAGTTACTTTGACCCCCGCACCCAGGAAGAGGAGAGAGGCACCACAGCACATATTCTGGCATCATACTAACCACCACAGGAGAAGCCACCATTGAGTTACTTTGACCTCTGCACCCAGGAAGAGGAGAGAGGCCCCACAGCACATATTCTGGCATCATATCAGCCACCACAGGAGAAGCCACCATTGAGTTACTTTGACCCCTGCACCCAGGAAGAGGAGAGAGGCACCACAGCACATATTCTGGCATCATATCAGCCACCACAGGAGAAGCCACCATTGAGTTACTTTGACCCCCGCACCCAGGAAGAGGAGAGAGGCACCACAGCACATATTCTGGCATCATACTAACCACCACAGGAGAAGCCACCATTGAGTTACTTTGACCCCTGCACCCAGGAAGAGGAGAGAGGCCCCACAGCACATATTCTGGCATCATATCAGCCACCACAGGAGAAGCCACCATTGAGTTACTTTGACCCCTGCACCCAGGAAGAGGAGAGAGGCCCCACAGCACATATTCTGGCATCATATCAGCCACCACAGGAGAAGCCACCATTGAGTTACTTTGACCCCTGCACCCAGGAAGAGGAGAGAGGCCCCACAGCACATATTCTGGCATCATATCAGCCACCACAGGAGAAGCCACCATTTAGTTACTTTGACCCCTGCACCCAGGAAGAGGAGAGAGGCCCCACAGCACATATTCTGGCATCATATCAGCCACCACAGGAGAAGCCACCATTGAGTTACTTTGACCCCCGCACCCAGGAAGAGGAGAGAGGCACCACAGCACATATTCTGGCATCATATCAGCCACCACAGGAGAAGCCACCATTGAGTTACTTTGACCCCTGCACCCAGGAAGAGGAGAGAGGCCCCACAGCACATATTCTGGCATCATATCAGCCACCACAGGAGAAGCCACCATTTAGTTACTTTGACCCCTGCACCCAGGAAGAGGAGAGAGGCCCCACAGCACATATTCTGGCATCATACTAACCACCACAGGAGAAGCCACCATTGAGTTACTTTGACCCCTGCACCCAGGAAGAGGAGAGAGGCCCCACAGCACATATTCTGGCATCATATCAGCCACCACAGGAGAAGCCACCATTTAGTTACTTTGACCCCTTCACCCAAACAGAGGAGAGAGGTTCCACATCAGAGAATCAGGCATCATATCAACCACCACAGGAGTAGGCCACAATTTAATGGGACCCCGGCAACCATGTCAGATGGCACAACCATCAGCTTCATATCAATCAGCACAGGAGAAGGCGACTTTGAAAGACTTTGACCCCTACACCCAGACGGAGGAGAGAGGTTTCACAGCAGAGAATCAGGCATTTAGATCACCCACCACAGGAGTAGGCCCCCATTGAATCAGACCCTGGCAACCATGTCAGATGGCACAACCATCAGCTTTATATCAATCAGCACAGGAGAAGCCACCATTGAGTTACTTTGACCCCTGCACCCAGGAAGAGGAGAGAGGCCCCACAGCACATATTCTGGCATCATATCAGCCACCACAGGAGAAGCCACCATTGAGTTACTTTGACCCCCGCACCCAGGAAGAGGAGAGAGGCACCACAGCACATATTCTGGCATCATACTAACCACCACAGGAGAAGCCACCATTGAGTTACTTTGACCCCTGCACCCAGGAAGAGGAGAGAGGCCCCACAGCACATATTCTGGCATCATATCAGCCACCACAGGAGAAGCCACCATTGAGTTACTTTGACCCCTGCACCCAGGAAGAGGAGAGAGGCCCCACAGCACATATTCTGGCATCATATCAGCCACCACAGGAGAAGCCACCATTTAGTTACTTTGACCCCTTCACCCAAACAGAGGAGAGAGGTTCCACATCAGAGAATCAGGCATCATATCAACCACCACAGGAGTAGGCCACAATTTAATGGGACCCCGGCAACCATGTCAGATGGCACAACCATCAGCTTCATATCAATCAGCACAGGAGAAGGCGACTTTGAAAGACTTTGACCCCTACACCCAGACGGAGGAGAGAGGTTTCACAGCAGAGAATCAGGCATTTAGATCACCCACCACAGGAGTAGGCCCCCATTGAATCAGACCCTGGCAACCATGTCAGATGGCACAACCATCAGCTTTATATCAATCAGCACAGGAGAAGCCACCATTGAGTTACTTTGACCCCTGCACCCAGGAAGAGGAGAGAGGCCCCACAGCACATATTCTGGCATCATATCAGCCACCACAGGAGAAGCCACCATTGAGTTACTTTGACCCCCGCACCCAGGAAGAGGAGAGAGGCACCACAGCACATATTCTGGCATCATACTAACCACCACAGGAGAAGCCACCATTGAGTTACTTTGACCCCTGCACCCAGGAAGAGGAGAGAGGCCCCACAGCACATATTCTGGCATCATATCAGCCACCACAGGAGAAGCCACCATTGAGTTACTTTGACCCCTGCACCCAGGAAGAGGAGAGAGGCCCCACAGCACATATTCTGGCATCATATCAGCCACCACAGGAGAAGCCACCATTTAGTTACTTTGACCCCTTCACCCAAACAGAGGAGAGAGGTTCCACATCAGAGAATCAGGCATCATATCAACCACCACAGGAGTAGGCCACAATTTAATGGGACCCCGGCAACCATGTCAGATGGCACAACCATCAGCTTCATATCAATCAGCACAGGAGAAGGCGACTTTGAAAGACTTTGACCCCTACACCCAGACGGAGGAGAGAGGCCCCACAGCACATATTCTGGCATCATACTAACCACCACAGGAGAAGCCACCATTGAGTTACTTTGACCCCTGCACCCAGGAAGAGGAGAGAGGCCCCACAGCACATATTCTGGCATCATATCAGCCACCACAGGAGAAGCCACCATTTAGTTACTTTGACCCCTTCACCCAAACAGAGGAGAGAGGTTCCACATCAGAGAATCAGGCATCATATCAACCACCACAGGAGTAGGCCACAATTTAATGGGACCCCGGCAACCATGTCAGATGGCACAACCATCAGCTTCATATCAATCAGCACAGGAGAAGGCGACTTTGAAAGACTTTGACCCCTACACCCAGACGGAGGAGAGAGGTTTCACAGCAGAGAATCAGGCATTTAGATCACCCACCACAGGAGTAGGCCCCCATTGAATCAGACCCTGGCAACCATGTCAGATGGCACAACCATCAGCTTTATATCAATCAGCACAGGAGAAGCCACCATTGAGTTACTTTGACCCCTGCACCCAGGAAGAGGAGAGAGGCCCCACAGCACATATTCTGGCATCATATCAGCCACCACAGGAGAAGCCACCAGTGAGTTACTTTGACCCCCGCACCCAGGAAGAGGAGAGAGGCACCACAGCACATATTCTGGCATCATACTAACCACCACAGGAGAAGCCACCATTGAGTTACTTTGACCCCTGCACCCAGGAAGAGGAGAGAGGCCCCACAGCACATATTCTGGCATCATATCAGCCACCACAGGAGAAGCCACCATTGAGTTACTTTGACCCCTGCACCCAGGAAGAGGAGAAAGGCCCCACAGCACATATTCTGGCATCATATCAGCCACCACAGGAGAAGCCACCATTTAGTTACTTTGACCCCTTCACCCAAACAGAGGAGAGAGGTTCCACATCAGAGAATCAGGCATCATATCAACCACCACAGGAGTAGGCCACAATTTAATGGGACCCCGGCAACCATGTCAGATGGCACAACCATCAGCTTCATATCAATCAGCACAGGAGAAGGCGACTTTGAAAGACTTTGACCCCTACACCCAGACGGAGGAGAGAGGTTTCACAGCAGAGAATCAGGCATTTAGATCACCCACCACAGGAGTAGGCCCCCATTGAATCAGACCCTGGCAACCATGTCAGATGGCACAACCATCAGCTTTATATCAATCAGCACAGGAGAAGCCACCATTGAGTTACTTTGACCCCTGCACCCAGGAAGAGGAGAGAGGCCCCACAGCACATATTCTGGCATCATATCAGCCACCACAGGAGAAGCCACCATTGAGTTACTTTGACCCCCGCACCCAGGAAGAGGAGAGAGGCACCACAGCACATATTCTGGCATCATACTAACCACCACAGGAGAAGCCACCATTGAGTTACTTTGACCCCTGCACCCAGGAAGAGGAGAGAGGCCCCACAGCACATATTCTGGCATCATATCAGCCACCACAGGAGAAGCCACCATTGAGTTACTTTGACCCCTGCACCCAGGAAGAGGAGAGAGGCCCCACAGCACATATTCTGGCATCATATCAGCCACCACAGGAGAAGCTACCATTTAGTTACTTTGACCCCTTCACCCAAACAGAGGAGAGAGGTTCCACATCAGAGAATCAGGCATCATATCAACCACCACAGGAGTAGGCCACAATTTAATGGGACCCCGGCAACCATGTCAGATGGCACAACCATCAGCTTCATATCAATCAGCACAGGAGAAGGCGACTTTGAAAGACTTTGACCCCTACACCCAGACGGAGGAGAGAGGTTTCACAGCAGAGAATCAGGCATTTAGATCACCCACCACAGGAGTAGGCCCCCCATTGAATCAGACCCTGGCAACCATGTCAGATGGCACAACCATCAGCTTTATATCAATCAGCACAGGAGAAGCCACCATTGAGTTACTTTGACCCCTGCACCCAGGAAGAGGAGAGAGGCCCCACAGCACATATTCTGGCATCATATCAGCCACCACAGGAGAAGCCACCATTGAGTTACTTTGACCCCCGCACCCAGGAAGAGGAGAGAGGCACCACAGCACATATTCTGGCATCATACTAACCACCACAGGAGAAGCCACCATTGAGTTACTTTGACCCCTGCACCCAGGAAGAGGAGAGAGGCCCCACAGCACATATTCTGGCATCATATCAGCCACCACAGGAGAAGCCACCATTGAGTTACTTTGACCCCTGCACCCAGGAAGAGGAGAGAGGCACCACAGCACATATTCTGGCATCATATCAGCCACCACAGGAGAAGCCACCATTTAGTTACTTTGACCCCTTCACCCAAACAGAGGAGAGAGGTTCCACATCAGAGAATCAGGCATCATATCAACCACCACAGGAGTAGGCCACAATTTAATGGGACCCCGGCAACCATGTCAGATGGCACAACCATCAGCTTCATATCAATCAGCACAGGAGAAGGCGACTTTAAAAGACTTTGACCCCTACACCCAGACGGAGGAGAGAGGTTTCACAGCAGAGAATCAGGCATTTAGATCACCCACCACAGGAGTAGTCCCCCATTGAATCAGACCCTGGCAACCATGTCAGATGGCACAACCATCAGCTTTATATCAATCAGCACAGGAGAAGCCACCATTGAGTTACTTTGACCCCTGCACCCAGGAAGAGGAGAGAGGCCCCACAGCACATATTCTGGCATCATACTAACCACCACAGGAGAAGCCACCATTGAGTTACTTTGACCCCTGCACCCAGGAAGAGGAGAGAGGCCCCACAGCACATATTCTGGCATCTTATCAGCCACCTCAGGAGAAGCCACCATTGAGTTACTTTGACCCCTGCACCCAGGAAGAGGAGAGAGGCCCCACAGCACATATTCTGGCATCATATCAGCCACCACAGGAGAAGCCACAATTGAGTTACTTTGACCCCCGCACCCAGGAAGAGGAGAGAGGCCCCACAGCACATATTCTGGCATCATACTAACCACCACAGGAGAAGCCACCATTGAGTTACTTTGACCCCTGCACCCAGGAAGAGGAGAGAGGCCCCACAGCACATATTCTGGCATCATATCAGCCACCACAGGAGAAGCCACCATTGAGTTACTTTGACCCCCGCACCCAGGAAGAGGAGAGAGGCACCACAGCACATATTCTGGCATCATATCAGCCACCACAGGAGAAGCCACCATTGAGTTACTTTGACCCCTGCACCCAGGAAGAGGAGAGAGGCCCCACAGCACATATTCTGGCATCATATCAGCCACCACAGGAGAAGCCACCATTTAGTTACTTTGACCCCTGCACCCAGGAAGAGGAGAGAGGCACCACAGCACATATTCTGGCATCATATCAGCCACCACAGGAGAAGCCACGATTGAGTTACTTTGACCCCTGCACACAGTAAGAGGAGAGAGGCCCCACAGCACATATTCTGGCATCATATCAGCCACCACAGGAGAAGCCACCATTTAGTTACTTTGACCCCTTCACCCAAACAGAGGAGAGAGGTTCCACATCAGAGAATCAGGCATCATATCAACCACCACAGGAGTAGGCCACAATATAGTTTATTTGACCCCTGCACCCAGGAAGAGGAGAGAGGCCCCACAGCACATATTCTGGCATCATATCACACACCACAGGAGAAGGCCTCTTTCAGTGATTTAGGCCTTTGGACCCAGACAGAGGAGAGAGGTCAGAGATTAGCTTCATATCCCCCAGCACAGCAGAAGACCGCTTTATTTGACTTAGGCCTCAGCACCCAGACAGAAGACAGAGGTAGCATGGCAGAGGTTATGGCTTCATGTCACCCGTTAGTTTAACCGGCCACTTTCATCTGGTTAGGCCCCGGCGCCCAGACAGAGAAGAGTTTCATTCAACTGTGGGTTTCATAAAATTTGTATGAAATAAAGAAGTGGCCCGTAGCACAACAAGACATGTTTTAGGCAGTTAATAAGGACTACTCTGCACAAGGGAGGGACAGGTCCTGTGGGATCCATGCCTGGTTCATCTTTATGAAGGTCAGCTTGTCCACGTTGGCTGTGGACAGGCGGCTGCGCTTGTCAGTAATGACGCCCCCTGCCGTGCTGAATACGCGTTCAGATAAAACGCTGGCCGCCGGGCAGGAAAGCACCTCCAAGGCATAACATGCTAACTCTGGCCACGTGGACAATTTCGAAACCCAGTAGTTGAATGGGGCCAAACCATCCGTCAGGATGTGGAGGGGTGTGCAGACATACTGTTCAACCATGTTAGTGAAATGCTGCCTCCTGCTAACACGTTCCGTATCAGGTGTCGGTGCAGATAGCTGTGGCGTGGAGACAAAACTTTTCCACATTTCTGCCATGCTAACCCTGCCCTCAGATGAGCTGGCCGTGACACAGCTGCGTTGGCGACCTCTTGCCACTCCTCTGCCTTCACCTTCCACCTGTTCCCCTGTGACATGTGGGAATGCTCTCAAGAGCGCCTCTATCAGCGTGCGCTTGTACTCGCGCATCTTACGGTCGCGCTCCAGTTCAGGAATTAAAGTGGGCACATTGTCTTTATACCGGGGATCCAGCAGGGTGGCCACCCAGTAGTCTGCACACGTTAAAACGTAGGCAACTCTGCTGTCGTTGCGCAGGCATTGGAGCATATATTCGCTCATGTGGGCCAGGCTACCCATGGGTAAGGACAAGCTGTCCTCTGTGGGAGGCGTATCGTCATCGTCCACCGTATCCCCCCAGCCACGCACCAGTGATGGGCCTGGGCTGCCACCCCGCTGTGAACTTGCGTCATCCTCGTCCCCCTCCACCTCCTCCTCCTCATCCTCCTCGTCCTCCATTACAGTGCCTTGGCTGGCGACTTGTGAACCTGTCCTCTGCTGCTTAAACAAACCTCCCTCTGAGCCACTTCGAACAGACTGGCCCGAAAGTGTTAGAAACGAGCCCTCATCCTCCTCCTCCTCCTCCTCCTCCACCTGGGCCACCTCCTCTAACATCATTGCCCTAAGTGTTTTCTCAAGGAGACATAGAAGTGGTATTGTAACGCTGATAACAGTGTCATCGCCACTGGCCATGTTGGTGGAGTACTCGAAACAGCGCAGCAGGGCACACAGGTCTCGCATGGAGGCCCAATCATTGGTGGTGAAGTGGTGCTGTTCGGCAGTACGACTGACGCGAGCGTGCTGCAGCTGAAACTCCACTATGGCCTGCTGCTGCTCGCACAGTCTCTCCAGCATGTGCAAGGTGGAGTTCCACCGGGTGGGCACGTCGCATATGAGGCGGTGAGCGGGAAGGCCGAAGTTCCGCTGTAGCGCAGACAGGCGAGCAGCGGCAGGATGTGAACGGCGGAAGCGCGCACAGACGGCCCGCACTTTATGCAGCAGCTCTGACATGTTGGGGTAGTGGTGAATGAACCTCTGCACCACCAAGTTCAGCACATGCGCCAGGCAAGGGATGTGCGTCAAACCGGCTAGTCCCAGAGCTGCCACGAGATTTCGCCCATTATCGCATACCACCAGGCCTGGCTTGAGGCCCACCGGCAGAAACCACTCGTCGGTCTGTTGTTCAATACCCCGCCACAACTCCTGTGCGGTGTGGGGCCTGTCCCCCAAACATATGAGTTTCAGAATGGCCTGCTGACGTTTACCCCGGGCTGTGCTGAAGTTGGTGGTGAAGGTGTGTGGCTGACCGGATGAGCTGGTGGAAGCAGTGGAGGAGGAAGCCGAGTAGGAGGAGGAGGCTACAGGAGGCAGAGAATGATGCCCTGCGATCCTAGGGGGCGGAAGGACGTGCGCCAAGGAACTGTCCGCCGGGGGCCCAGCCGCCACTACATTCATCCAGTGTGCAGTTAGTGAGATATAGCGTCCCTGGCCGTGCTTACTGGTCCACGTATCTGTGGTTAGGTGGACCTTGCCACAAATGGCGTTGCGCAGTGCACACTTGATTTTATCGGACACTTGCATGTGCAGGGAAGGCACGGCTGTCTTGGAGAAGTAGTGGCGGCTGGGAACCACATACTGCGGGACAGCCATGGCCATCAGCTTTTTGAAGCTGTCTGTGTCCACCAGCCGGAATGACAGCATTTCAAAGGCCAGCAGTTTAGAAATGCTGGCGTTCAGGCCAAGGGCTCGAGGGTGACTCGGGGGGAATTTGCGCTTCCTCTCTAAGGTTTGAGATATTGAGAGCTGAACGCTGCTGTGTGATATAGTGGAGACGCTAGTTGACGGTGGCGGTGGTGGTGGTGTCGGTGGCACATCCTCTGTTTGCTGCTCGGCAGGTGGCAACATTCCTCTCGAGGCGGAAGCCGAGGCAGCAGCGGTAGAGGGAGCAGGGGGAGCCTCAGCGAGTGCCTGGTTTTTAAGGTGTGTACCCCACTGCAGTTCATGCTTTGCATGTAGATGCCTGGTCATGCAGGTTGTGCTGAGGTTCAGAACGTTAATGCCTCGCCTCAGGCTCTGATGGCAGAGCGTGCAAGTCACTCGGGTCTTGTCGGTAGGACATTGTTTAAAGAAGTGCCATGCCAGGGAACTCTTTGAAGCTGCCTTTGTGGGGCTGGGTCCCTGTTGGCGATGTCCAGTAGCAGGCGAACTCTGGGGGCGGCGGCTCGTCTGCTTTGGCCCCCTGCTCCCTCTTTGGCTTCGCTGTTGTCTCGGTCTCACCACTACCTCTTCCTCTGAACTGTGAAAGTCATCGCCACGACCTTCAGTCCATGTGGGGTCTAAGACCTCATCGTCCTCTGCATCGTCTTCCACCCAGTCTCCCTCCCTGACCTCCTCCTGTTCAGTCTGCACACTGCAAAAAGACGCGGCAGTGGGCACCTGTGTTTCGTCATCATCAGAGAGTCGGTGACTCTGCTGTGGTGGTATTCCCATGTCCTCTTCATCTGGAGACATAAGTGGTTGTGCGTCAGTGCATGGTATGTCTTCCTCCACTGGGGAAGGGCTAGGTGGACGCCCCTGGGAAACCCTGGAAGCAGAGTCTTCAAACAGAAGAAGAGACTGCTGCATAACTTGTGGCTCAGACCGTTTCCCTGATATGCTTGGGGGTGATGTGACAGACTGATGGGCTTGGTTTTCAGGTGCCACCTGTGCGCTTTCCGCAGAAGACTGGGTGGAAGACCATGTGGTGAACGTGCTGGAAGCACTGTCGGCCACCCAATCGATTAATGCCTGTACCTGCTCAGGCCTTACCATCCTAAGAGCGGCATTGTGCCCCACGAGATATTGCGGTACATTCTGCCAGCTAGTTGAGGGAGTTCGTTCCCTACTGTGTGCGCCTGGGGCCGAACGGCCACGTCCTCTACCAGCAACAGAGGCTCCACGGACACCACCACGACCGCGTCCTCGTCCCTTAATAGTATTTTTCTTCATTGTTGCGATTCAACTCGCACCACAATGAAATATATTATTTTTTATAAGCAAAATCCCCTCACTGGAATACTTTCAGTCTTTTGACTGTATGGATTACAGATGGAATGACTGTTATATGTGAGTACCGCTTTCTTTGACAGATTCTAGTATGGGTACATATATGTTTTCCCAACCCCAGCACATTAGTTTGCTAATTCCAGATGTATGAAACGCAGGCCTAACTGTATCTAGTATATTGAACGCCAGATAAACTAACTTGGCCTTTTTTAAATAAAAAAAATTCCCTCACTGGAATACTTTCAGTCTTTTGACTGTATGGATTACAGATGGAATGACTGTTATATGTGAGTACCGCTTTCTTTGACAGATTCTAGTATGGGTACATATATGTTTTCCCAACCCCAGCACATTAGTTTGCTAATTCCAGATGTATGAAACGCAGGCCTAACTGTATCTAGTATATTGAACGCCAGATAAACTAACTTGGCCTTTTTTAAATAAAAAAAATTCCCTCACTGGAATACTTTCAGTCTTTTGACTGTATGGATTACAGATGGAATGACTGTTATATGTGAGTACCGCTTTCTTTGACAGATTCTAGTATGGGTACATATATGTTTTCCCAACCCCAGCACATTAGTTTGCTAATTCCAGATGTATGAAACGCAGGCCTAACTGTATCTAGTATATTGAACGCCAGATAAACTAACTTGGCCTTTTTTAAATAAAAAAAATTCCCTCACTGGAATACTTTCAGTCTTTTGACTGTATGGATTACAGATGGAATGACTGTTATATGTGAGTACCGCTTTCTTTGACAGATTCTAGTATGGGTACATATATGTTTTCCCAACCCCAGCACATTAGTTTGCTAATTCCAGATGTATGAAACGCAGGCCTAACTGTATCTAGTATATTGAACGCCAGATAAACTAACTTGGCCTTTTTTAAATAAAAAAAATTCCCTCACTGGAATACTTTCAGTCTTTTGACTGTATGGATTACAGATGGAATGACTGTTATATGTGAGTACCGCTTTCTTTGACAGATTCTAGTATGGGTACATATATGTTTTCCCAACCCCAGCAAATTAGTTTGCTAATTCCAGATGTATGAAACGCAGGCCTAACTGTATCTAGTATATTGAACGCCAGATAAACTAACTTGGCCTTTTTTAAATAAAAAAAATTCCCTCACTGGAATACTTTCAGTCTTTTGACTGTATGGATTACAGATGGAATGACTGTTATATGTGAGTACCGCTTTCTTTGACAGATTCTAGTATGGGTACATATATGTTTTCCCAACCCCAGCACATTAGTTTGCTAATTCCAGATGTATGAAACGCAGGCTTAACTGTATCTAGTATATTGAACGCCAGATAAACTAACTTGGCCTTTTTTAAATAAAAAAAATTCCCTCACTGGAATACTTTCAGTCTTTTGACTGTATGGATTACAGATGGAATGACTGTTATATGTGAGTACCGCTTTCTTTGACAGATTCTAGTATGGGTACATATATGTTTTCCCAACCCCAGCAAATTAGTTTGCTAATTCCAGATGTATGAAACGCAGGCCTAACTGTATCTAGTATATTGAACGCCAGATAAACTAACTTGGCCTTTTTTAAATAAAAAAAATTCCCTCACTGGAATACTTTCAGTCTTTTGACTGTATGGATTACAGATGGAATGACTGTTATATGTGAGTACCGCTTTCTTTGACAGATTCTAGTATGGGTACATATATGTTTTCCCAACCCCAGCACATTAGTTTGCTAATTCCAGATGTATGAAACGCAGGCCTAACTGTATCTAGTATATTGAACGCCAGATAAACTAACTTGGCCTTTTTTAAATAAAAAAAATCCCCTCACTGGAATACTTTCAGTCTTTTGACTGTATGGATTACAGATGGAATGACTGTTATATGTGAGTACCGCTTTCTTTGACAGATTCTAGTATGGGTACATATATGTTTTCCCAACCCCAGCAAATTAGTTTGCTAATTCCAGATGTATGAAACGCAGGCCTAACTGTATCTAGTATATTGAACGCCAGATAAACTAACTTGGCCTTTTTTAAATAAAAAAAATTCCCTCACTGGAATACTTTCAGTCTTTTGACTGTATGGATTACAGATGGAATGACTGTTATATGTGAGTACGGCTTTCTTTGACAGATTCTAGTATGGGTACATATATGTTTTCCCAACCCCAGCACATTAGTTTGCTAATTCCAGATGTATGAAACGCAGGCCTAACTGTATCTAGTATATTGAACGCAAGATAAACTAACTTGGCCTTTTTTAAATAAAAAAAATCCCCTCACTGGAATACTTTCAGTCTTTTGACTGTATGGATTACAGATGGAATGACTGTTATATGTGAGTACCGCTTTCTTTGACAGATTCTAGTATGGGTACATATATGTTTTCCCAACCCCAGCACATTAGTTTGCTAATTCCAGATGTTTGAAACGCAGGCCTAACTGTATCTAGTATATTGAACGCCAGATAAACTAACTTGGCCTTTTTTAAATAAAAAAAATCCCCTCACTGGAATACTTTCAGTCTTTTGACTGTATGGATTACAGATGGAATGACTGTTATATGTGAGTACCGCTTTCTTTGACAGATTCTAGTATGGGTACATATATGTTTTCCCAACCCCAGCAAATTAGTTTGCTAATTCCAGATGTATGAAACGCAGGCCTAACTGTATCTAGTATATTGAACGCCAGATAAACTAACTTGGCCTTTTTTAAATAAAAAAAATTCCCTCACTGGAATACTTTCAGTCTTTTGACTGTATGGATTACAGATGGAATGACTGTTATATGTGAGTACGGCTTTCTTTGACAGATTCTAGTATGGGTACATATATGTTTTCCCAACCCCAGCACATTAGTTTGCTAATTCCAGATGTATGAAACGCAGGCCTAACTGTATCTAGTATATTGAACGCCAGATAAACTAACTTGGCCTTTTTTAAATAAAAAAAAAATTCCCTCACTGGAATACTTTCAGTCTTTTGACTGTATGGATTACAGATGGAATGACTGTTATATGTGAGTACCGCTTTCTTTGACAGATTCTAGTATGGGTACATATATGTTTTCCCAACCCCAGCACATTAGTTTGCTAATTCCAGATGTATGAAACGCAGGCCTAACTGTATCTAGTATATTGAACGCCAGATAAACTAACTTGGCCTTTTTTAAATAAAAAAAAAATTCCCTCACTGGAATACTTTATGGCTTTTCACTGTATGGATTACAGGTGGACTGGTATTAGTAGGGGTGACACAAGCACACCCAAGTCCCTGATGTAGGATTTCTATGGCACAGACCACTATTACAAGTGATTAATGGACGTTGGGAGAGATTGTGCTGCAGCACTAGTCCCAAGATGGCCGCCGCCTATCAGCCCAGTAACATGTGCCACAAAATGGTCTGCACAACCTTTAAAAAAAATAGCCTTGGACTGTGCTGCTAAATCGCTATTGGTCTGAATCCCAGGTGTAGATGTCTGACTTGTTTGGAGCTTTGGAATGCACACTGTGGCAGCTTCTGCTGCAGCACTACAAGTCGCAAAATGGCGGCCGGCGGTCAGCCCGGGTACATGTGGATGGAAAAATCACTCTGGCCACTCTAAAAATAGCCAATCCCTATCAAAAAAGCAGCTCAGCTGCAGTTGTTCAGATGAATCACAGGTGGAGGAGAGAAATTTGCTTCCAGTTATTCAATTATCCCTGCCTATTCTCGCCCTAGCATCAGCTGCGTCTAACCCTGTTCTATTCACATCGGGAGTGAGCACGTCCCGACGTGCGCACAAGCTTATAAGAGGCTGAGTCACATGCTGCACTTGGCCAATCACAGCCTTGCCAATAGTAGGCATGGCTGCGATGGCATCTTAGGGCAAGTAGTATGATGCATGTTGATTGGCTGCTTTGCAGCCCTCCAAAATGCGCCAAAATACATGCCGAACGACGAACCCGAACTTTTACGAAAAAGTTCGGGTTCGGGTCCGTGTCACGAACACCCCAAAATTCGGTACGGACCCGAACTATGCTCGAACTGTTCGCTCAACACTAATAATTACAGATGTGTCTTACTTTTTCCCTTGGGTTAATATGATTATGTGATGCTCTGTCAGGAGTATACATAAATGTTTCTATATGTGGTCACCCAGTGAATTGCAGCCTTTTGAAGATTTTGCTATCATGCTGAGATAATACTATACATTGAATTTCTATAGTGAGAGATTTGAGTCCTTCACAAAATTTGCCCACATAAAAGGTTGCATATTTGCATGTTACATTGGGTGACATTCTTATACTATCAGTCAAGGGGCCAATCTCTGCATTGTTCTGAGCCCTGTAACCATGCCAGCTGATTGCCGCCATAGTGATGATGTCATATGAATTAATATTTCCGCCATTCTGTGATGCTTATTCCACTTTCCTACAACTGTAGCTAAGTAACATTTATAGAACTGGCTTTAGGAGTATTAATGATTTTATTTTTTTTACACCACTTCATAACATTTAGAATATTAATTAAGTGCAAGAAATAGGAAGGGGCAAATGCTTGTTAATTGTATTCATTTCCTGAATATCTTAGAGAGGACCTATGTGACTTCTCGAAACATACCTGTTTAGGCAACTACCTGCATCCTCCTTGTAATAAGCATCTATTGGTATGACTCTATGCTGTGTCATTCCTTTATTATTCCATGTAAAAGTTTATAAATTGTTACCACGAGGCACGAGGAAATTTGGCTTCGTGGCTAATCAAATATTTCCTGAAATTCAGACCGAAGTCGATTTGTTTGGCTTTGATTCGCTCAACACTAATTTGGAGCTAATGGAGGGGTGATCCCCTTGCCCAGGACCTATATACAGTATATATTGCAGTATATTAATCAGAGTGAAGCATGCCTGCAAGAGCATCTCATCTCAACACATTATGGCTGTACTAGATATGGACAGCACCTTGATAAAATATTTGCTACCATTTCTGCTACTGGTTACATTGTGGGTCTAGTAATGGAACACCCTATGACTAGATTATCCCCAGTATGGATGAGTGAATCAATGCATGTGAATCAATTAATTCATTAGTCTGTTAGGGACTGATCCTCTACAGAAAATTGGGCACAGATTAATATGGCCACAACTAGTCCAGTCCTGAAACGCTTTGTGTGTACACAGTTAATAAATATATGGAAAATATGCCAGCTTTGTGAATCCATCATTGGGCAGCGGAGCCAATTCAAGATTCCTTTTTTCTACATGTATCTGTCATGATAATACTGCAAGTATCAGCACATGTACCAATGATATGTCTAGTTAAGCGAATTAGGGCCACAAAAATTTGTCAATGGTGCATACAAATTTGATGATCCTGATTCATTTAAATGTGCGCATAAGCCGATACCTAAAAGTAAGACACAGTAACATGCACGAGATTACAAAGGCAGAGATGTGCGGCCATATTAATCTCAGGGAGCGTCCCTAGCTGTGTAAAAAGTGTCAATTTGTTAAGATGGACAAATCAATTTGCTCGTCCCTAATCCCCAAGGATTGTCAAAAGTTTGGCAAAACCCTTAAGAACTTTACTTAATCGTCAAATGTTTATATGGAGTATATACTATCACTTTTGATTTTGTAAAGTTTTTTTCTAAAACACGTTTCTTTGGTTTCCTGGAAGGCAGGCTTGCAAGGATAAATGAGAGAATTAAAGTCATACTCTCACAAGGGTTTTGTGTTTGTGTGTGATTTTTTCTTCCAAGGATAAAGCCCATTTAGAAACATTCTGCCCCAGCTGTGAGATGTGTGAGGTCATCTGGACAGGGAGACCAAGGCCATCTCATTAATCTTGATATATGGTTGAACATCTGAGTTTGAGCTCTTAAGATGATCTCCTCTGGATGTACTTTGAAAATTAATAATAAAATCACATACTGTGTGAGGCAGGGATTTACAAATGGGTCTCAGATAACAACTAATAGTTGTACCTGACAGTCATCTGAGTTCCCGAAGACATAAACAATTGGGATGTACTGGATATGAAATAGATATAAAGTCACTAAGAATGGGTATGGTTTAACTGCATCCTGGGATGATTAACAATGTCCAATTTCCAGACTGGCAACATGGAGACCTCAGTAGAGATGAGCACATTTCTAAAAAATTTGATTCGGCCGGTTCAACGACTTTTCCGAAAAAATTTGCTTTGATCCAAATTTATTTGTGGCGAATTGCATTAGAAAACAGCTATTCCCTCACTTCAGAGAGCCTTTATAGTGGTGTAGAACACTGTGTCTTGCAGTAACTCGCATAGGGAGTCTGCCGTGGTAGTGAAATAATACTGTGAGTCAGTATGACATACAGATGACAGGCGTCGCACTTAGAATCACTGCACACTTCACTTACAAGTCAATGTTAGATAGAGGTATAAAGAACCATGCAGAGGCCCAAGATCCTACTATAGCGTGAAAGAGCGCACTCCTATTAAACAAATTCATTGATTCCACATAGATTTCTACAGAACCTATTCTATTAAAACGCTTATACAAGTAGAGCCCCCCGGACAGAGTGGAGACGGTGTCAACAGTAAATACATTTAAAAACAGGCACTCACCATCTGACAGTTTAAAATATTTTTTAATTTATTGTTATTAAAATGACACAAATTACCCCTACAATATTCTGCGATTAAAGTGTTCACAATATTCTGCGATGATAAATATTCAGCGATTATTCTGCGATTATTTTGATCTCAAATTTTAATTCTTTGCAGTTAAGAAAATAATAAATGTGCAGTGTAAAAATAATCGATATAACAAATATTCAACAAAGTATCCCTTAGTGCTTAAACATATTATTAAATAATCGAGTGATTTAGTGTGTACAAATATAGAACTTATCCTAATAAAACAATAATTATAATAGAGGTGATTATACTTTCTTCCCAAAATAATTATCACTTAGGTTAAGTGATGATATGGGAAATTGCTTATGTGACGAAAAAGTTATTTGCAAATTTGGTATATAGAATTCGATGTAAGCAGATAAATCGGGGAGGTCCGGTATCTTAAATAAGGCTGGCGTCTGTGGCGTCCGCCTTGCACAGCCTCTTACCTGTTCCCTCCGTTCACTGCTCTCCAGGCTGGGTCTTTTTATAAATATCTGGACTCCTGCGATAGTTTGCAGTCTTTCAATATGTCGCTTGTTGTTCACCGACAATTAAATTTTCCAGCTATGTAAAGCATAGACCTCGATGTCTCACACAAGAGATGTCTGCAATCTTCACCACAGGATAGCAGCTGTAGCTGGAGGTCAGCTCAAATCAGATGCTGGAGCTTGAGGTCAGCTCAAATCAGATGCTGGTTTCACTCTGGTTCGAGTGTGAAATGCTCTTAAAGGGCCCAGTGTCCGGTATAGCGTCTCAATCAGAATATAAAATATAGAATAATGGCTGAGGCAGGTAGCCAGAAGAATACGGT
This sequence comes from Bufo bufo, assembly GCF_905171765.1. NCBI lineage: Eukaryota > Metazoa > Chordata > Amphibia > Anura > Bufonidae > Bufo > Bufo bufo. Next base: position 124,518,420 of record NC_053398.1, read on the forward strand.
CTCTTTTGTCAAAGTTATGGTGTGGCACTATGGATGATCTAGTCTGATGCATCAGGCATAGGTGGGTGGGAATCCTGGCTGATCCACGCCTGATTCTTCTTGATAAAGGTCAGTCTCTCCACATTTTTGGTGGACAGGCGAGTTCTTCTTAGGGTAACTATGGTCCCCACCGCACTAAACACCCTCTCTGAGGCCAAACTACTGGACGGGCAGGACAGCTTTCCAGGGCAAACTCTGCCAGTTGCGGCCACAAATACAGATTGGCTGCCCAGTAGTCCAGCGGATCTTCAATGTTGGGTGGCAGGGTGCTGTCCAAGTATGACACCACCTGCTGGTTCAGGTCCTGCTCCAGGTCTAGCTGCTGCTGATGAATAGTTTCTTCACTAGGCGGGTGAAGAAAGCTGCTCATCAGCGACTCTAGACTAAAGTAGATGCTGATGGAGCTGGAACTGCTCCTACCCACCCCCCACCCTGCCACAGCAGCCATGGCAGAGGAACCTGAGCGCATAGGGCCCCCCGGTCAGACCTGCAAGAGTATGGACAAGGGAGCACATAGGCAGTGGCCAACTGACTACATAGGATGTCTCTAGAGTATTTCAGTTTGTCCTCCCTCTCAGTGGGTCTAAAAAAGGCCCCTATTTTGGACTGGTAGCAAAGGTTCAACAAGGTGGAGAGCCAGAAGTCATCCCTCTGCCGAATGCTGACAACTCGGCTGTCATTATGCAAGCAAGTGAGCATGCATCGGGCCATTTGTGCAAGTGACTTGAGGTACTCCCTACCTCCATCTCTACTGCATAATGGCACGGTGTATCTGGGTCCTCTGCAATTTTTTTTGCCACTAATACATGCCAAAAATGGTTTTAGAACATGTAACTGCACAGCTGAACAGCAAATAGGCCCCTACTTTTTTCCACTTATACACTCCACAAAAGGCTTTAGAACATATAACTGAACCGCTGAACGGCAAATAATGTATATTTTTTTGCCACTAATACACGCCAAAAAGGGCTTTAGAACATATAACTGCACCGCCGAACGGCAAATAATATATATATTTTTGCTAGATAGATATTAGATAGATAGATAGATACGGTACATTTTCCCTTTTTTTTTGCAGTGCTGCCATTTTTTGGATATAGATAGATAGATAGATAGATAGCTAAATAGATATCCTACTTTTAGGTGCCCTCATACACAATGCCACCAAATATCAAAACTTATTTAGAGGTTGCAGTTAATTTTTGCATCATGGTCCAAGAAATGTCAAAGTAAATGTCCACCATTTTCAACTCATCCAAAATTCTAAATCATTTCTCAAAGGGCTTGTCTCACTTCAGCAAATTGCATTTATTATGTAGAGAAAGTTAATACAAGGCTCTCACTAATGTATTGTGATTCTCCGTATTGCTTTGTTTGCTGGCTGGATTCAAATTTCCATCAAAATATAGGCTGCTTGTTTTCATGGTTAGTAGAACCACCCTGCAATCCATCAGTGGTGATTGTGCTTGCACATTATAGGAAAATGCGCCTGCCTATTTGGTGTCCGGGACCGTTGGAGATCACATAGGCTAGTGCTTTTTCCTATATTGTGCAACCACTATAGGATTGCAGGGTGGTCCTAACCATGGAAACAAGCAGTGTATAATATAATGGAAAAATGAATCCAGCCAGCAAAAGTAGTAATATGGACAATCACAATACATTAGTAAGAGCCTTGTATTAACTTCCTCTAAATAATAAAGGCTACTGTACTAGCTGAAGTGAGACAACTCCTTCAACTTCTCTAAATGAATGAGACCACCTTTAGAGGAAGCGTACAATGTAATACTAGTATAAATTATAAATATGTTTATTTATAATTATAAAAATATTATCATATTAGCGATGTTCAAATTTATTAACATTCAATTTTATGTCAGATTAAATGTCATTCGATTCCGGATTCTGAAGCAATTAAACCTTAATCACAGGTGCCCCGATTGCCTGGAAGGGAAGGTTTCTCTTTCTCCGGAAACAAATCACACAAAATTTGAGTTTATAAGTATCCAAACTTTCTAGATAATTCAAGTCTAGAGAATTTCCTTTTGGGTAATATTCATCTGATTCGGCCTTGAGATTCGATTTGGGTATGAATCGATCCTACCTGAATCTCTCTCTGCAAAAATTCACCTAAAAAATCTGTTTCTGACGAATCCAAAATTTTGTAAAAATTTGGTTAAAATTTTGATCCTTAAGATACGATATGCTCTTCTCTATTCAGGTCCAATTCCTGAATTTAAGAGTCACGTTAGAGCAGTGTTGGCAAACCTATGGCACGTTAGAGTCACAGTAGTATTTCATTTTAAGGCTATTATTATAATTTTTACACGTTAACAAGGCTCCCCTATACAAAAACAATAAATCATCCTTGGAGTCCTAAACAATTGTTCTCGACATTATTAAAATTATTTTGTTTCTATCTTTAAGAAAGTGGAATGCAAATGAACAAAAAAAAAGACTTCTACTGCGCTGTAACACTGCCATCAGATCATTCAACCGTTCACCATAAGGACTACTATACAACATTCGCCTGTCTGCTCGCTCAACACACAGGTATCATAGTTGTTACCATTAATATGCAGACAGGGTATGATTAAGTGCAACATTGATAAAAAATGACATTGTATAATAAATGAGAATGTAAAATGAACTTATAACCATAAATCATTTGTTATGTACAGTATGTAGCAACATTGTAAAAAAAAATGTGAGAATGAGCCACACCGAGTTTGTTCTAGCGATAAAAGGGGGAAAAAAAAGTTCTGTCCTACTTTTTTAGCATTTGTAAATCACAGTAAAAGGGAAAATAAAATTACTCATGCAGCAAAAAGTGCAGACATTTGTTTTCGTTTTTGTCATTATATACAGTTTGTCGAGCTTAAAGCCATAATGCAACCTGCCAAAAATGTTATTTATTCCTGCCTATAAACATTTTCTCTGTTTTATAAGACAAATAATATGCTGGTTGAGTTATATGGGATTTTAAGTTGTTCAGTAGCACGATGGGATGGCAAGCAGATCCTCTATAGCAGGGGTGCACAATCTGTGACCCGGGGACCGCGTGCAGCCCACAATGCCATTCTGTACGGCTCCCAATCATTTGGTCACAGATAGAGATGAGGGAGCTTTTGTAAAGTTTGATTTGGCTTCTCCCCCAAATTTTACAAGAAAAATCCACTTTGTGATGAATTACTTAGTCACAAATAGTGTTGGGCTCGAATATTCGAATCGCGAATATTAATCGTGAATATCGGCACTTCGAGAATTTGAGAATATTTAGAATATAGTGATATATATTTGTAATTTTGAATATTCTTGATTTTTTTCTTCATCACTAACCTGTAAATGTCTTTGTCTGAGCTTAGTAACATCCCTAGCAACCAATAGGAAAGTTGCCTACTCCTTACTATACAAGAACCTCCCCAGCAGCCATTTTCTACAGTTTTTTTAAAGTTCTGAGAGAGAGAGCAGTGTCATTGCTGTGCTCTGTGCTTTCCACACTACATTAGATAGTTAGTTAGCTTATATATATAATACAGATAGTTAGTGGGAGATAGTCAGTGTCGGTTATATCCTGATATAGTGGAGCTGTTGCAGTGCAGGGTGTTAGGTAGAGTGATAGGTTCTGCTGTCTATACATACATGCAGACCTGCTGAAATGTGAGGTTTCACGTATTGCGCCAAGATATTTGCATCATTAGTGCGGATTAGCGCAATCGCAAATATATTGGAGCACTCTAACTGCATATAAAGTCATGTGGGTGCCCACAAGAGAGGAAGAGGAGGTGAGTTCAGAGGGAAAGACGGAGCAGCAGAGAGCGAGGAGAAGGAGGAGAAGCAGGCAGTGCCCAAAGGCACACAGAGCTATGGGCACTGGGTATTGCGGATGTGCTAGAGGCCAACTAGCAACCCATGTCCTCAGCTCTATATCCAAAATCCCGGTGACAGGTTCCCTTTAAATTTTTATGTACTATAAATATAAAACTAATGCAATTTATTTGTATATGCTTTGTTTGCATATATATTAGCACACAAAACAGTGAGCTACTGCATAAACACAGCAAAGTAACAATACATGGAAGACAAATAGAGTGATGTCACACTATACACAAATTAAACATAGTGATGTCACAATATTCATATAATAAACATAGTGATGTCACAATACATGTGCAATAGACATAGTGATGTCACAGTACATGTACAATAAATATAGTGATTTTCACAATACAAATATAATAAATATAGTGGTCACAATTAGGGATGAGCGGACCTGTAGATGTTCGGGTTCACCGAGACCAGAACTTGACCCAAACTCGAACATGAACCCCATTGAAGTCAATCGGGACCTGAAATTTGTTGCATTAAAATGGCTGTAAAACATTCGTAGTAAGGGCTAGAGGGCTGCAAAAGGAAGCAAAATGGGGTTAAAAGCAGGACAGTTGCCCTGCAAACAGATGTGGATAGGGAAATGACTTAAAATAACATAGAATAGAAAAAAATAATAATAATAATCTTGAATTAGGAGGCGGAGGTCAAAGTGGAGTAGGAGGTTGAGGAGGTGGTGGGTGTGGCGGTATAGGTGGAAACAGCGGTGGAGGAGAAGGAGGTAGTCAACACTGTTTTTGTTGTTTTTTTATTTTATTTTTTCATTTTATTTTTATTTTTTTTTATATATATTTGGGAAGACCCCAAAACATTGGGAAATTGAAAAGAGAATGCAAAGAGAAAGTGTGCTGGAGTCAATGGCTAGGTGCGACCGGTATACTTGTCTACTCAGCACAAGGTACGGACAAGTCCTGTGGGATCCAAGCCTGGTTCATTTTAATGAATGTGAGCTTGTCCACATTGGCTGTGGACAGGCGGCTGCGCTTGTCTGTGATGTCGCCCCCTGCCGCGCTGAACACACGTTCAGATAATACACTGGCTGCAGGGCAGACCAGCACCTCCAAGGCGTAAAGGGCAAGCTTAGGCCATGTGCCCAATTTGGAGACCCAGAAGTTGAAGGGGGCAGACCGATCAGTCAGTACGTGTAGGCGTGTGCACACAAACTGCTCCATCATGTTGGTGAAATGCTGCCTCCTGCTAAGACGTTCCATATCAGCTGGTGGTGCTGGTTGTTGTGGTGTGCTGACAAAGCTTTTTCACATTTTGACCATGCTAACCCTCCCTTCTGAGGTTCTGGCGGTGCCCCAGCTGCGTTGGCGACTTCGTCCTCCTCCTCTGCCTTTGCCTTGAGCTTAAACTGAGCCCCCACTGTCAGGTGTGAATGCCACCAGCAGCACGTCTACCAGCGTGCACTTGTACTCTCGCATCTTCAGATCACGCTCCAGTGACGGAAGTAAGGACAGCACGTTGTCCTTGTAACAGGGATCCAGCAGGGTGGCCACCCAGTAATCAGCACAGTCTCTCCAGCATGCACAAGGTGGAATTCCACATGGTTACTTCACATATGAGGCTGTGAGCGGGAAAGCAGTAGTTACGCTGCAGCACAGACTGGCTAGCAGCTGCAGGATGAGAACGCCAAAAGCGTGCACAGTTGGTCTGCACTTTCTGCAGCAGCTCTGACATATCGGGGTAATTTTTCAGGAACCTGTGCACTAATAAATACAGTAAATGCACCAGGCAAGGGATGTGCGTCAAACCAGCTAGCCCCAGAGCTGCTACGATATTTTGCCCGTTATTGCACACCACCAGGCCAGGCTTGAAACTCAGTGGCACCAACCACTCATCGGTCTGTTGTTCCATGCCCGTCCACAGCTCCTGCGTGGTGTGGGTTTTTTCCCCCAAACAGATGAGTTTCAAAACAGACTGCTGTTGTTTCCCCCTGGCTGTGCTAAAGTTGGTGGTGAAGGTGTTACGCTGACCGGATGAGGAGGCGGTAGAGGAGGAAGTGGAGTAAGAGGAGGAGGCAATGAGAAATGTCCTGCAATCATCGGTGGCGGTAGGACATGCGCCAAACTGCTACCCACCTCAGGCCCAGCCGCCACTGCATTTACCCAGTGTGCAGTTAGGGAGATATAACATCCCTGCGCATTCTTACTGGTCCACATATCGGTAGTTATGTGGACCTTGCCACAAATGGCATTGCGCAGTGCACACCTGATTTTGTCCGCCACTGGGTTGTGCAGGGCAGGGATGGCTCGCCTGGAAAGTAGTGGCGGCTTGGAACCATGTACTGTGGGACAGCCACCGCCATAAGGTTTTTAAAAATCTCTGACTCCACCAGACGGAATGACAGCATTTCAAAGGCCAGGATTTTTGAAATGATGGCATTCAGGGCCAGGGATCATGGGAGGGTAGGGGGTACTTACTCTTTCTCTCCAGTGTTTAGGGGATGGACAGCTAAACACTTCCATGGGACAGTGTGGACATGCTGGGTGACGGTGGTGGTGTTGCTGCCACATCCTGTGTTTGCAGGGTGGCAGGTGCCACTATCATTCCAGAGGGGGGAAAAGGGGCAGAGACCGCAGCAGGAGCCTGAGATCTTTTGTGGTTTTTCAGGTGTGTACTCCACTGCAGATCGTGCTTTACATTTAGATGCCTGGTCATGCAGGTGGTGCTCAGGTTTAAAACAAGTATGCTTCGCTTTGGGCTCTGATTGCACTGCGGGCAAACCACTCGCGTCTTGTCGTCAGCATATTGTCTTAAGAACTGCCACGCCAGGGAACTCCTTGGAGCTGGCTTTCGTGTGCTCAGTCCCTGGGTGCGGTGGGCAGTAGCAGGAATACTGGCTAGGGGACAGCCACTCTGCTTTTGCACCCTGCTCCCTCTTTTGCTGTGCGGCTGGTGCTGTGTGACCACCACCTCTTCCTCCGAACTGCACACGTTACTCGCATGACCTTGATTCCATGTGGGGTCTAGGATCTCATCATCCTCCACATCATCTTCCACCCGCTCTTCACCCCTGCCCTCCATGCCGGTCTGCACATGGCAGAAAGCAGCAGCAGTTGGCACCTGTGTTTTGTCATCATTAACAGAGATGTGCTGTGGTGGTCCTCCCATGTCCACTTCTTGAAACATAAGTGGTTGGGCATCAGTGTACTCAATCTCTTCCACTTGTGGGGTAGGGATAGGTGGATGGCGGCAACCCTGCCAGCAGTCATTAAATAGCATAACAGACTGCTGCATGACTTGGGGCTCAGACTGCTTGGCTGATTTGCAAGGGGGTGAGGTGAAAGACAGATGCCCATGGGCTAAAGTTGCTAACTCTTCGGTTTCAGCAGGGGATTGGGTGAAAGACAATGTGAAGAAACTGGAGGCACTGTCAGAAGTGTTGATCGAGCACCAAAGTGCTCGAGGGGTGCAAAGCTGGTGTATTGCACCCACAAAAAAAAATCATTATTGGTTACCCACAAAACAAATAGCCAGATTCCTAACATTCTCTAACACCTCGCTAAATTTTTCCTGAACCGGCGGTAAAATTAAATAAAAAGTTACTGTCAGATGCCACAATCAGAGTTAAACGCGGCATCTGAGGGGTTCAAAGTGGGGGGGGGGGCAGTGCAATCCCAGTTCCCCATCATTGCCCCCGCTACACACAATGGAATGCGATTTTTGGTAAAGTAATTTGCAACTAATCGAATTTCTTTGTGAAATTCGGCGAAGCAGCCAAATCACATTTTTGATAACTTTGCTCATCTCTAATTATAATGTACAGTATTGATAATGCAAAACAATCATAGAGTAACTCAAATAAGATAATAAAAAGTGATGGAGACTTGAGATGTTTCATTATTATTATTTTTTTTATGGTATCTCATAAAAAGTTTGAAAAATCACCAATTGAAGCGCAAAGGTAATTTTCCAAGGATGAAAAGGGTGATAAAGATAATTGTTTATTGTTATGGGGGCAATCATGTTCAAATTTTCATTAACATTTATATCTGTCAGAAGACTGCAAGGCAGACACAGAGGATACACAATCCTTAATAAATTGTAAGATTTTATGTGAAGACTCAAGACAGACCAATTAAAGTAGGGATAACTTTCAGCTTTTCTTAGACCAATATGTTGCTTGTTCATGTTATACCCAAAGATCCAGACAATCCATCACTATGACAGATCCCCTTAGATTTATATTAAGCGAGATACAGATATGTTACTTGGAAATGCTCCAAGTACCCCTACCTAACAAAGTCCCAAATAGAGATGGGGGTTGTGAATATGTGGAATCTTCTCTTGACAGAGGCCATAATATACGAATGATATAGGAGCCCAAAAACTAAGAGAGTTCTTCTTCTTTTTCTTCATATGCTGTAACATTTTCTGTTCTGACCTTTTATGAATTCCAGTTGGTGGTCATAGATAGATAGATTAAATAGATAATAGACAGATAGATAGATATGATTTAGATAGATAGATATGAGATAGATAGATAGATAGATAGATAGATAGATAGATAGATAGATAGATAGATAGATATGAGATAGATAATAAAGTAAAAAAAATAAAAGAGTAAAAAAGCCTGCGGCCCAGATGGGATCCTTCCAGAAATGATCAAATACAGCCCGCCAGGTATCCTGGCCACATTAGTAAAACTCTACAATGTTGTGCTGAGTGCCGGCTACTTCCCCCAGAGCTGGAACCAGGGCATCATCACCCCCATACACAGGGGCGGAGACAGGTACGACCCAGCCAAATATAGAGGGATATGCATCAGCAGCAACCTGGGAAAACTCCTCAGCAGTATCCGGAATAAGAGGATCCTCAGCTTCCTCACCCAGCGCAACATCTTCAGCAGAAGCCAAGCAGGCTTCATACCAAACCACCGCACCACGGACCACATCTACACCCTGCAGAGCCTCATCAAGAGCCATGTCCACAATACAAAGCATGGGAAGATCTATGCCTGCTTTGTGGACTTTAAGAAGGCCTTTGACTCAGTGTGGCACCCGGGTCTATTCCTGAAACTTCTTGAAAGCGGAATAGGAGGAAAAACATATGAAGTCATCAGAAGTTCCTAAACTGAGAACAGATGCAGCGTGAAGGTAAATGGGAGTAGAACGGCTTATTTCCGGCAGAGCCAAGGAGTCAGACAGGGCTGCAGCCTCAGTCCAACCCTGTATAACATCTACATCAATGAGCTGGCTGTGGCTCTGGAGTCCTCCACAGCACCTGGTCTCACCCTCCATGACACCGCGGTGAAATCTTCTGCTACCATCGCCAACTGAGAAAAGTCTCCAAGATAACCTGAAAATCCTGGAGTAGTTCAGTAACACGTGGGCACTGCCCATCAATCCAAAGAAAACCAACATCATGGTGTTCCAGAAAAGAAACTGGAAAGCAGCCAGGCATCCTCCCTTCCTGCTAAACAACTGTCCAATTTCAGAAACCGACAGCTACTCCTACCTGGGCCTAGAAATCAGCCAATTAGGGAGTTTTAAGAAAGCCATGGAAACACTGAAAGATAAAGTTAGCAAAACCTTCTATGCCATCAGAAGGCTTCTGTATCACCTAAAAGCACCAGTGACCGTCTGGCCTAAAATCCTTGACACCATCATTTCCCCAATCCTCCTGTATGGCAGAGAAGTCTGGGGCCCAGACATATACCCAGACAGGGCAAAGTGGGACTCTGGGCCAACAGAACTATTCCATCTAGAACTCTGCAAGCACTTTCTCCAGGTCCACAGGAGCACTTCAAACAGCGATTGTCGAGCAGAACTGGGCAGATTCCCACCTTACTTTGCTGTCCAGAAGAGGGCGATATCATTCAGAGCCTATCTGCATAGCAGCAGTCCCAGCTCCTACCATCACAAAGCCTTGCTACACCAAGAAGCCCCAGAAAAACAAAGCACCCTGCAAAAAGTCACCCAAACCCAGCCTGCCCAAGCCACCAACCAATACAACCTGGCAAAGGGGGAAATCCAGAGGACGATACACAAGAGCAAAGATGCGTATATTAGCGTCTTTAGGAACGACATACGAACATCACAGAAGCTGACAGTATACCAGAGCCTGCAGAGGGAGTACAAACTGGCCCCATATCTGGAAAAACGCCCCAACCCAAGAGACTGATAGATCCTGAGCCGGTACAGACTGAGCGCCCACAGCCTGCTCATTGAATCCGGGCGTCACCGACAGAGGTACATGCCCAGGGAGAGCAGACTGTGCCAGCAGTGCGACCAGGAGGCAGTGGAGGATGAGGCTCATTTCTTGCTGCGGTGCCCCAAATACTCAGCAGTGAGGGAGACTTACTTCAGGAGACTGTCTGATCTCTGCCCAGACTTCACCCCCATGGAGGAGGAAGAGAGACTCTCCATACTGCTGGGGGAAGAGGAGAACACAGCGGCCATAGCAGCACAATATATTACTGCCTGCCATAGACTGAGAGGAGCCTGATATACCATGGACCCTACCCAATTATTTCCCACTTGCTTTGGCAATGCTAAAATATATTTAGTACTGACAATAAAGCTGATTTGATTTGATTAGATAGATAGATAGATAGATAGATAGATAGATAGATAGATAGATAGATAAGAGATAAATAGATAGATAGAAATATAGATAGATATGAGATAGATAGATAGATAGATAACAGATAGATAGATAGATAGATAGATAGATAGATAGATAATAGATAGATAGATAGATAGATAGATAGATAAGAGATAGATAGATAGATAGATAGATAGATAAGAGATAGATAGATAGATAGATAGATAGATAAGAGATAGATAGATAGATAACAGATAGATAGATAGATAGATAGATAATAGATAGATAGATAGATAGATAGATAGATAGATAGATAGATAGATAAGAGATAGATAGATAGATAGATAGATAAGAGATAGATAGATAGATAATAGATAGATAAGAGATAGATAGATAACAGATAGATAGATAGATAGATAGATAGATAGATAGATAATAGATAGATAAGAGATAGATAGATAGATAGATAGATAGAAGATAGATAGCTAGATAAATATGATATAGATAGATAGATAGATAATAGATAATGATAGATAAAAAGATAGATAGATTTGATTTGATTTGATTTAATAGAGAGATAGATAGATAGATAAATATGATATAGATAGATAGATAAATAGATAGATAGATAGATAGATAGATATGAGATAGATAGATATGAGATAGATAGATAGATAGATATGAGATAGATAGATAGATAGATAGATAATAGATAATGATAGATAAAAAGATAGATAGATTTGATTTGATTTAATAGAGAGATAGATAGATAGATAAATAGATATGAGATAGATAGATAGATAGATAGATAGATAGATAGATAGATAACAGCTAGATAGATAATAGATAATGATAGATAAAAAGATAGATAGACAGCTAGATAGATAGATACAGTCAGGTCCATAAATATTGGGACATCGACACAATTCTAAAAATTTTGGCTCTATAAACCACCACAATGGATTTGAAATGAAACAAACAAGATGTGCTTTACCTGCAGACTGTCAGCTTTAATTTGAGGGTATTTACATCCAAATCAGGTGAACGGTGTAGGAATTACAACACTTGGCATATGTGCCTCCCACTTGTTAAGGAACCAAAAGTAATGGGACAGAATAATAATCATAAAATAAACTTTCACTTTTTAATACTTGGTTGCAAATCCTTTGCAGTCAATTACAGCCTGAAGTCTGGAACGCATAGACATCACCAGACGCTGGGTTTCATCCCTGGTGATGCTCTGCCAGGCCTCTACTGCAACTGTCTTCAGTTCCTGCTTGTTCTTGGGGCATTTTCCCTTCAGTTTTGTCTTCAGCAAGTGAAATGCATGCTCAATCAGATTCAGGTCAGGTGATTGAATTGGCCATTGCATAACATTCCACTTCTTTCCCTTAAAAAACTCTTTGGTTGCTTTTGCAGTATGCTTTGGGTCATTGTCCATCTGCATTGTGAAGCGCCGTCCAATGAGTTTTGAAGCATTTGGCTGAATATGAGCAGATAATATTGCCCGAAACACTTCAGAATTCATCCTGCTGCTTTTGTCAGCAGTCACATCATCAATAAATACAAGAGAACCAGTTCCATTGGCAGCCATACATGCCCACGCCATGACACTACCACCACTATGCTTCACTGATGAGGTGGTATGCTTAGGATCATGAGCAGTTCCTTTCCTTCTCCATACTCTTCTCTTCCCATCATTTTGGTATAAGTTGATCTTGGTCTCATCTGTCCATAGGATGTTGTTCCAGAACTGTGAAGGCTTTTTTAGATGTTGTTTGGCAAACTCTAATCTGGCCTTCCTGTTTTTGAGGCTCACCAATGGTTTATATCTTGTGGTGAACCCTCTGTATTTACTCTGGTGAAGTCTTCTCTTGATTGTTGACTTTGACACACATACACCTACCTCCTGGAGAGTGTTCTTGATCTGGCCAACTGTTGTGAAGGATGTTTTCTTCACCAGGGAAAGAATTCTTCGGTCATCCACCACAGTTGTTTTCTGTGGTCCTCCGGGTCTTTTGGTGTTACTGAGCTCACCGGGGCGTTCCTTCTGTTTAAGAATGTTCAAAACAGTTGTTTTGGCCACGCCTAATGTTTTTGCTATCTCTCTGATGGGTTTTTTTTTTTTTTTTTTAGCCTAATGATGGCTTGCTTCACTGATAGTGACAGCTCTTTGGATCTCATCCTGAGAGTTGACAGCAACAGATTCCAAATGCAAATAGCAGACTGGAAATGAACTCTGGACCTTTTATCTGCTCATTGTAATTGGGATAATGAGGGAATAACACACACCTGGCCATGGAACAGCTGAAAAGCCAATTGTCCCATTACTTTTGGTTCCTTAACAAGTGGGAGGCACATATGCAAACTGTTGTAATTCCTGCACCGTTCACCTGATTTGGATGTAATTACCCTAAAATTAAAGCTGACAGTCTGCAGTTAAAGGGTTTCTGTCACCCCACAAAACTCTTTTTTTTTTTTTTGGATAGTTATATTCCTTATAGCGCGATATAGGAGAATATAATAGTCTTACTTACTTTCATGCGGCCGATTCTTTAGAAAACGAAGTTTTATAATATGTAAATCAGGGCTCTACCAGCAAGTAGGGCGTCTACTTGCTGGTAGCCGCAGCAGAAAACCGCCCCCTCGCCGTGTTGATTGACAGGGCAAGCCGTGATTTCCTCCTCTGGCCGGCCCTGTCAGTATTTCAAAAATCGCGCGCCTCTGGTCATTCGGCGCAGGCATTCTGAGATGAGGAGGCTCGTCTCCTCAGCACTCCCTCAGTGCGCCTGCGCCGATGACGTCTTCTCTTTCGGTGATGTCATCGGCGCAGGCGCACTGAGGAAGTGCTGAGGAGACGAGCCTCCTCATCTGGAGATGAGGAGATCACGGCTGGCCCTGTCAATCAACACGGCGAGGGGGCGGTTTTCTGCTGCGGCTACCAGCAAGTAGACGCCCTACTTACTGGTAGAGCCCTGATTTACATATTATAAAACTTCGTTTTCTAAAAAATCGGCCGCATGAAAGTAAGTAAGACTATTATATTCTCCTATATCGCGCTATAAGGAATATAACTATCCAAAAAAAAAAAAAAGAGTTTTGTGGGGTGACAGAAACCATTTAAAGCACATCTTGTTCATTTCATTTCAAATCCATTGTGGTGGTGTATAGAGCCAAAAATGCTAGAATTGTGTTGATGTCCCAATATTTATGGACCTGACTGTAGATAGATAGATAGATAGATAGATTGCAGATAGATGATGCTGCGGTGCCCCAAATACTCAGCAGTGAGGGAGACTCACTTCAGGAGACTGTCTGATCTCTGCCCAGACTTCACCTCCATGGAGGAGGAAGAGAGACTCTCCATACTGCTGGGGGAAGAGGAGAACACAGCGGCCATAGCAGCATAATATATTACTGCCTGCCATAGACTGAGAGGAGCCTGACATACCATGGACTCCTATACCCCCACCCTGTATATGTCCCCATCCCCCAACCTACCCAATTATTTCCCACTTGCTTTGGCAATGCTAAAATGTATTTAGTCCTGCCAATAAAGCTGATTTGATTTGATAGATAGATAGATAGATAATAGATAGATAGATAGATAGATAGATAGATAGATAGATAGATATGAGATAGATAGATAGATAGATAGATATGAGATAGATAGATAGATAGATAGATATGATATAGATAGATATAATATAGATAGATATGAGATAGATAATAGATAGATAATGATAGATATATAGACAATTAGATAGCAGATAGATGATACAGTAGATAACCATTTCTAAAGTCAACATAATAAGAAGTCATATGTTCTATAAGAGGCATCTATCTCCAACATGTGTTCCAATACTTGCCCAAATTAGTGCAAAATGCCAATAAAATTAGCCTCTAGTAAGAAGAATTATCAATACTGCCATAGGAAGCATAATCTTATAAATCTTTATAAATTGTGGACAACTCACTGGCCATTCTAGATACATTTATTTTCATCACCTTACCGTTTCTGTAGATGGTGTCATAGACGAGATTATCGTTAACAATCATTAGCAAGAGTGCTCATTAGAGATAATCTGCCACTTTAAAGGTGCCACTGATTACCCGACAAACAAGCAAAATGCTCCATCACTGGGTAATAAAATCTTTTGTGCAGACGCCCAAATCATCTTTTGCCGGCAGCAGATTGTGCCACCTATAATCATTCTCTGCTGCCAGCAAACAATGATTCTGTATGGGGACGAGTGATAGCAGTCTGTGGAGGAGATCACTGCATGTAATAGCAGCAGTCTCCTTCACTGACAAGAAGGTGATTTCTAGGAAAGGGCCTTTACTCTGGTTCTGGTGCCTATAGGGGACCAGAGAACCCCCTGTCACCTAAGTAGAAACCAGTATTATAAGTGGCACATGGTAGGTGAGGCCATGTTATAGTATATACATTGAGATCAGGAGCTTCCAAATGGCACACATCTTAAATTAGCTCCTGGCCAAAAATAGGGGGTATGAATATATTAGGTATGTCTACACAGAAAGGGATGGGTTGGCACACTATGCACATGTGTCCCTCCTTTCCTTTTCTTTGATTTGGCTTTAAAAATAAAATAAAAATCAATACAATATTGCTACACACTAGCAAAAACCTTTAAAGACATCTTGGCATAGTTAATATTAATCAGATAAACAGTCCCCTCTCATTTCTAGATGTGAAGGGCTAAATCTTATTCTAAGTGACATTATAGGCAATAAGGGAAAAGGGAAAGTGCATTAAGTTCAAATGTTTTTAAAATGACACATCATTAATAATACAGCAGAGAAAAATGAAAGAGGCAAATAAAGAAGTAGAAAGAACAGAAGGTTAACAATAACAGATCTAGAGAAAGTACAGTATATGATGAGAAAAACAGGAAGGAGGAAAAAAAACATTGGCACATGTAATTTGGAGACAGAAGCCAAAGAAACAAAATCACACTACATAGCATTCTGGCATACAGAGCAGGATGTCTGATAGTTATATAAGACGACCTGAGCCAGAAAGTCATAAACAGAGATAAAAACATTGAGGAGGATAAAGAGCTAAGAAGAAACACAATAAATTCAAAGCAACGGGAACAGATAGGGTGCTTTATAGAATTTAACTGAGATTATTGGGGGAAGGAGGAGGGAGAAAAAGATAAGAAGCCTTGTTAACCAAGCTAGAAAAGTTTATAATAACTAAATATGAATCATCACGTGTAAATTCTAAATGCATCTGAACTAATTATTATTACATTATAATTAAAAATAATTAAAAAATGAGTGAATACATATAAAATATTCTAGTGCATAATAGAGAAAATATACAATGCATAATTAAAAAATAATTATAAGTTAAATATAAATACAACAAAACCACTCCAGAAGATCCCCCCCCCCCCTTATCAAGACATTTCCTGACAGACTTTCAGTTCCACAATCAATTTTATCTTGGTTTGTTATTTCAAACATGTTTCACTGTAACTATATACTGTACATCACTAATAATACTAAAAAAAATAATAGTTATAAGGGGATAATACATATAATAAGTGTTGAGGTATTCAAAGTGTACTTTTATCTGAATTTCTGGGAAAATTTGATTCGCCACAAAGCCAAATTTCCTCATGCTTCCTGATAAAAAATAATTTTCTCCTGAAATGGCGTAAAAAATAAATAAAATACATACTCACTTCATCCGTTTGAGCACTGGCCATCTTGATTGAACATCAAAATCTAATGCAAAATCTAATGCACAGTGACGTATGACGTCACCATGCTGGTTAGCGTGATAACATCATCACGTACAACACAAGATTTCGCATTGGATCTTCAATCCAGATTGCTTGGGCGGCCTCTTTGCGCTCAAACAGACGAGGTGAGTATTATTATTATTTTTTTAACCACTGAAAAGCTTGCATTCTTACATTAGATGCTGTGATCATCAATGAATGCGGCATCTGAGGGGTTCAATGACGAGGGCGGCGCAATTTCCATTCCCCGTCATTGCGGTTGCTACAGTACTTACAAAGAAATGTGCTTCGTGACCAGGGGTGGAGTGGGAACTTAAAGTGGCCCTGAAAAAATTAAAAAATAAAATTTGCCCCAGATAACACAGTGCAGCATAAAACACTGCCTAAATTAATGCTGAGAATATTGGATCTTTATGTACCTGGCTTTTGGCCAAGAGGGTGGCTTAGGTGGTTCTCTGGGCATCGGCCCACCGGGAAATTTCCCTGTACGATCTATGACGAGTCGGCCCCTGTTCACGACAAAGTAATTTGTCCCGAAGCAAATTTCTTTGTGAAATTCGTCGAATTAGCCAAATCAAAGTTTTCATAATGTCTCTCATCTCTATATGTAATTAAGACATATGTAAAAAAAAAACATAAATAGTAAAAGTCTCGGTTATTATTTATTTAAAAATAAGCAATTCAACGATGAATAAGAATATGAGAATCCAATCTCATCATAAAATGTAACATATATAAACTTTGAGGTTTCAAACCTTTCACATTGAGAATGTATTCACTGCAAAAAAAGAAAAAAGAAAACTTTTTATGCAGAACATTCCAATTTTGCACATCTTCTCAGGGTGCACTGTGCTGTCCTCAAATAAACTCATTTTTATTGCCTAAGTAAGAATAAGCTTATCATGTATGCTATGCTGGGAAAAAGTGCCTTTCAGTACTTAATGTCTATGGCAGAGTAATGTGCATAATATTATATCCAGTCCTGGATGCAATCAAAAGAAATTGCAAAATTCGAACTAAATAGTAGATTACCTACTTCTCCCAGTCATTATAATGAAAAAAACAGTATAGTTTCAGGTTAAATTCATTCATGCATACCTCAGTCAAATGAATCAGAAATATAGAGGTAATAGGTACCTACTGTAAGATACTATCAGTATAGGGAGCAATTGTTATGTTTGGTTGGTAATACAGTACTGATATTAAGCAAATAATGGCAGTAAATGCTGTATCTATATATCACTAGTGATAAGCGAGCATGCTTGGCCAAACTGCTGTTCGCCTCGAGCATTGCTATGCTCGGCCGAATAATTTGGGTGCTCAAATACGATTTAATACAATGGATGTCAATGGGAGAACCCCAGGCACCCCCTGCTTGGAAGAGAAGAGGGTGTCTGGTTCATAAAAAAAGGTTTGAAATTGATAGAAACACCATCAAAAAGGTTTGGCGAGAGCATTAAGAGAATAGCTGGATGCATCTTAGACTCCTATTATGTACAACATACAAGAGACAACCACACAAAGGCTATATGCCAAAAGTCAGGTATATACAAGCCATCCATCTATTCATGAGACAGATGACAGCCAGCATACCTTACAATGGCAGCCTTATGCACACTGAGATATTCCAAACCGGCTCTCATCTGACTGAGAAGCAGTAAACCTTAAAGTTATTTTGCATCTGTTGGGTGGCTTGGGTGGACCTGCACACCTAGATCATTATTATTAGGGCGACAAAAAGTTTTCAGATTGTCCTAACATAATATTCAATAACCTTTCTATTCAGTTTTGTCATGTAAAAACTCATTTGCATAAACATGGGAATATGGGAAAGACATGCAAATGAGCAGAATCTGCCTTGTTTTTCAGCTGTCATACGACTATGAAAACCAATAGATGGCGCTATTGAGTTATGAACAGCGCCCTCTATTAGAATATTCGCGATCTACACTAGGATGATATCTGACACTGGGAAAGCTGGGTAATAACTCAGTGATAAAATCTGACACTGGGAAAGCTGGGTAATAACTCGCGATCTACACTGAGTTATTACCCAGCTTTTCCAGTGTCAGATATTATTACTGACTTACTACATAAGGCTACACTAATAAGCTTGTCATAAGACTTAGTCTAATATTCTTGTCAGAAGACTATGAAACCAATAGATGGCGCTATTGAGTTATAAACAGCGCCCTCTATTGGTTCCATAGTCTTCTGACAAGAATATTTGTCTTGTCATAGGACTGTGAAACCAATAGAGGGTACTGGTCATAACTCAATAGTGCCATCTATTGGTTTTCATAGTCTTATGACAGCTGAAAAACAAGGCAGATTCTGCTAATTTGCATGTCTTTCCTATATTCCCATGTTTATGCAAATGAGTTTTTACATGACAAAACTGTATAGAAAGGTTATTGAATATTATGTTAGGACAATCGGAAAACTTTGATATTGATCTAGGTGTGCAGGTCCACCTAAGCTATTCAACAGATGCAAAATAACTTTAAGGTTTACTGGTTCTCAGTCAGATGAGAGCTGGTTTGGAATGTCTCATAGGGTACAAGGCTGCCATTGTAAGGTATGCTGGCTGCTATCTCATGGATAAATTAATAGCTTGCACATATCTGGCTTTTGGCATATTGCCTTTGTGTGGTTGTCTGTTGTATGTAGTACATAATAGGAGTCTGAGACGCATCCAGCTATCCTTTTAATGCTGTTTCCAAACCATTTTGTTGGGGTTTCCATCAATTTCGAACAGTTTTTTTTATGAACCAGACACCCTCTCCTCTTTTGAGAAGGGGGTGCCTGGTTCTCTTCCATTGACTTCCATTATACTCGGGTGCTCGGCCGAGCACAAGAATATAGCAACGTGTTCGGACCAAACACCTGAATACACCTAAGTACTATACACTAGAGTTAAGCAAATTAAAGTCAAATAAATTGACTTAGATCAGAATTTCAGGAAAAATTTCATTTATTTCATCGTGCTTTATGGTAACTAATCAATTTTCCCTGAAATGGCAGTAAAAAAAACAAGACACGCTGATCTCATTTATTTACGCAAGAAGAGGCCACCACAACCATATCGATAGAAGATCTTGTGTAAAATCTCACCGATGACATCACGCGCACGAGATGCGCAACACACTGTCTTCAATCAAGATGGCTGCAATGGCCTCTACATAAGCAAATGGATAAGGTGAATATTTTAATTTTTTTTATTTTTATCCTGGTTAATGCCTGAAAAGCCTAAACGGTAGGCTCAGATGCTGCAATCAGCAATGAATGTGGCATCTAAAGGGGTTCAATGACTTAGGGCGTCACAATCCCCATCCCCCGTCATTGCGCCTGCTACATAGAAAGAAATGCGCTTCATGACAAAGTCGTTTGTCACAATTCTAATTTTCTAGTGGAATTCGGCTAAGCAGCCAAATCAAATTTTTCATAACTTTGCACATCTCTACTGTACACAGTACAGGGGAGTTCTTTTAGTGGGTAGGAGGGACAGTTACTGACAGTTGATCACTTTATGTTACCTGCAAAGAGGGGTTGGATCTGGTATAATGTGCGCATATATAATATAAGAAGAGGGAAGATATGTGTCTCCTAGAATAGTGCAGGAAACCTATTAGAGGAGATGTATGTTAGGATTTGCTGTGTTTTCCCCACGATCACCTGGCCTGAGGTGAGGCCAGGTGCAATAGTCACTTGGGGCTAAAGCAATCCTCAGAGTGGGGGGGGAATGGAGAAGAAAGCCTGCAGAGGCTCTGTGTGGTTCCAGCCAGGAGGGTTGGGCAGCCACAAGGCTGAGGAAGCCTGAGTTTAGGGGGACCCAGCAATGCCTGAAGAAAAGAGGTATCGCATGGTCAGAGTCAGGAGGACTTTTGGACCATATCCTCCAAGGTATGATTGCTGCTTCCATCAGGAGGACTGATGGGTTGCACTGGTCACAGCTAGGAGACTGTCTGACCGAAGCTGAATACCACAGTGGGAACACTGAGCTAGAGGTAAGTTAGGGAAAACCTCTGTATAGTGAGTGCCTAGCCAGGCAAGTGTTTATTGTTTTGTGTTGATGTAGCCCATGTGAATCTGCAAATTCATGGTGCCAAGTGATGCCAAACTTGGAAGTGTGATGTGCTGTGTGACAAATAAAGCACTGTTTGAGCTTGAAAACCCCCCAGTTTGATGAGAAAACTGTCATTGCCGACCCCTGAGAGAGAGCGATCCCTTACAGTATGTATGCAAAATGAACATTTAATTGCATTATTTATTCATTGTAATACCATGCCCACCCTCTACGATTGCAGAAATAACACACCTGTAGCAGTAAAGAACTCTGCACAGAACTTTGATTCAAGCAAATACAGCTAAAAAAAATTAAAGCAACACCTGAAGGTGGAAACGTACTGCAGTCCAAAATTCCACAAAGAAAAAAACATTTCTGCTAATTTGACACTAGCGCTAAATGATTTCGGTAGAGGTACAGCCTGCCGGAGTTTATCACATCTGGCATTGCCGGAAACTGCTGGAGCACTGCCAGGCCCCATTGACTATAATGAAACCCGGCGGGGATCTGGCCTCTTTCCACCATTAGTGCTGGGATTCGGCCATAGTCAATCGGCTCTGGTGGGGAAAGGTAGTAGCTGTCTATGCCAGATACGATGAACTCTGGTAGTCTGTTCATCTACCAGAACAGCCTGCCAGAACAGTTTAGCGCTAGTGTAAAACTAGCCTTACTCTATTCTCTTTCTAAAGTGTTTAAAAGTTCAATTTTATTGTTTATTGCTTACCTGTATTCTTTTTTATTTATTTTGGCTTTTTATTATATCACATAATTATACAAAACAATGAGTACAAAATACCCGTAGCTTTGCTTCCCTGCCTACCCAATAGCACCATGGAACTCCAACCTCGCAGCCCATGTTGGTTGAGGTGGTCAGCAGCTACAAATACTTGGGAGTTCACCTGGATGATAAACTGAGCTGGTAGACAAACATGGAAAAGATCCACAGAAAGGGAACTAGCTGACTGTACCTTATGAAAAGGCTGAGGTCATTCAACATCTCCAATAAGACCTGGGAAATGTTTCATCACACTGTTATGGACAATGTTATATTCTTTGCAGTAGTGTGTCGGGGAAGCAGTATTACGGTGGCAGATCAAAATAAAATCAATAAATTGATCAGGAAATCCGTCAAGATGTTGGCTTCCCGTTACCAGAATTTGAGCCTGTAAAGAAGGAAAGGATACTAACAAAGCTGAAATGGATCACTACTAACCAGTCCCACTGACTACACTCAATAGTACAAAACCAGAAGAGTAGCTTCAGTGATGAGTTCATTCAGCTGAAGTGCGGTATGGAGAGATTCAGGAACTCATTCACACATGTTGCCATCGCAATACATAACATGCAGGTATAGGGAAGGGCGGACTGATATTGAACAAGTTGAATGCCGAAGCTGCACCTTAAATAAGCAAGTTGAAGTAGAAACAGAGATAGGGGGTCTACCATATCATATGATACTCCGCTACTAGGTCAGATGTACTCAACCAAATTAGTTTCCTTTTGTTTTTATGATTCTTTTTTTTCTGTTTTTCTTTGTTGATTCTCTTTGTTCTTTGTTACAATCTGCAATTGTTTTAAATTATTGAACAATACAAAAGTTGGATTCAAAATGGCTGACTTCAAAATGGCCGCCATGGTAACCACCCATCTTGAAAAGTTTCCCCCCTCACATATACTAATGTGCCACAAACAGGAAGTTAATATCACCAACCATTCCCATTTTATTAAGGTGTATCCATATAAATGGCCCACCCTGTACATTGTGAGTAGAGATGAGCAAAGTTATAAAAAATTTGATTTGGCCGAATTATACAAAGAAATTTGATTTGTTGAGGGCGCAATGACGCGGAACGGTGATCATGCTGCCCCGCCCCCATCATTGAACCCCTCAGATGCCGTGTTCACTGCTGATCGCAGATTAAAATCGAGGTCTTTCAGGGGTTAATCAGAGTAAAAAGAAACAGCTTAGGGTACTTTCACACTAGTAGCAAGGAACTCCGGCAGGCTGTTCCGGCAGGTGAACAGCCTGTCGGATCCGCGCTGCTGTTAGTGCACGCGTGCCCCCGGACTACAGCTCCGGCCCTGTTGACTATGATGGGACCTGGCTGGAGTTCCGGCGGCAGCACGGCAAACATGGCAAGAGGTGATCAGAATAAAGCTTCTGCTTCCAATTTCTTTTTCCACCCACGTAAAACCCCCTCCTGTTTTTAATGTTCAAAATGAAGTGGGTGTGAAAGGAAAAAGAAAGTTATAAATAAAATTTAAAATTTCCATTTTTTTCATGACCTGAACCGACCTTCCCGAGGCATATGTCTAGTTTGCATACATGGTAAATACAAGTCTGAGTATATTCCAATATTTGAATGCAGGTAATAGCACTGAAAGGCTTTGAGGAATGTTTTTAGATTGAGGGCATCTGAAGGGTACATCCTCTCTGTAGCTGGAAGGGTGATTTATAATATGTCATAGAGAAGGATTATACAAAAGACCTCTTAATTTGGGTCATTAAGTAGCCATGGCGATGACGCCATTTCGATTATTTGCAAGGTATTTATCTCTACTATCATGTCAAAACTGCTTTTGGGAATTTTGCCGTTAGTGCTGTGTCAGGAGCCAAGTACTTCACCAATCTTCCAGACAGACAGATGCACACACCTGACAAAATTAATTCTCACTTTGTCAGAAATCCTGAACTGACAATATGCATTACATGGATGCTGACAGAAAAACTGCGGATGTCTGCCATTTTTCTTAATGCATATCATATTGTTTATGCACAGGAATGTTCAAAAGTGAACATATTCTCCGAGATGACAGGGTAGATTTCTACATTTCTATTTCCCCATCAAATAGAAAGTTGAGATTATTTCACACACTGTATGGAGAAATAGAATGAAAAGGCACTGGAAGTCAGATGGGAAGCGATGAGGACATAGAAAACAAATGCATTATTTATAGTTTTGGGGCCAAAGAATGGAACGGGGGGGGGGGAGATTGGAAGGATGAACAGAGGTGTCACCTTTTTAGAATGGTTTTGCACCAAACATGGGCGCAGCTATAATGGAAGAAGGGGAGAGGCTGTTACAGGGCTCGAACTCAGAAGCTGCCAGTCCGAGAGGAGGACTGAAACATGTTATTGTCCGGGCCTCCTCAAATTTATTATACAATGGCATTATATACAGTGAAATGATATACAGTATATATTTGAAGGAAACAGACGGACTGACTGCCTGGCCTGGTCTGAGAGAGCTATCTTGACTACGTGATCAATAAACGTGCAGGTAAGTATTGCCACTCACTGTAATGCCGTAGCCATGTGATTACTGGCATTACATT
The DNA here is from genome assembly GCF_905171765.1 of Bufo bufo. Lineage (NCBI taxonomy): Eukaryota > Metazoa > Chordata > Amphibia > Anura > Bufonidae > Bufo > Bufo bufo. The sequence continues at coordinate 124,542,075 of NC_053398.1, forward strand.
GATTAGCTGGCCAGAATACGTCATCGAGTGCTATAAAGCACTCGAGACACGTGGTTCGGCCAGTCTTAGTCAGGGAGAGCTGTGCTGTAGAAGGGACAGATAGTGTAGCAATATATATTTTTAGTGCACCCTGCGCTAAATTATGTGGAATTGTTTGGCCACTGCATTACTGCCGCAACATTACCTACGCTACATCTCCAGAATAACGTTTTGCTTATCCGAAAATATCAGTGACATTCAGTGTAATTTTTTCACTGCTTGTGACAGCAACATTACCTGCGCTACATCTCCAGTATAACGTTAGTGCATCCAAAATATCAGTGACATTCAGTGTAATTTTTTTGCTGCTGGTGGCAGCGACATCACCTGTGCTACATCTCCTGTATAACGTTTGCCCATCCTAAAATCAGTGACATTCAGTTTAATTTATTTGCGCATGCACTTACAAAACCTGTGCTACTGTACGTGTGACATACTTGCAAGGCATATATACCATTTAATATGCGGAAGGCAAGCAGTAAGGGATGGGGAAGTGGCCATACTGCTGATGGTGCATGCAGAGGCCGTGGCCCTGTGCGCGGTAAAACTGTGCCTGCTGCCAGAGCACAAAAAAACACACTCATCCACAATACCTAGTTTCATGTCCCAGTTTGCAGGGCGGCGCAGGACATCACTCTCGACATCACAATAGTGCGACCAGGTGGTCGGTTGGATTGCAGCAGATAATGCTTCCAGTCGGTGAAGCACCACCCTGTCTTCCACAAAGTCCAGTCTCAGTAGCCAAGAGTCTGGTCAACAGAATTCTCGCCCTAAACCTCCTTCCTCCCACCATGGAGAGTCTTTGCAAACAAGTGACCCCACACTCGGATATTCTGAAGAGCTCTTTTCATCCACCATTCCTTAATTTGGTCCTCTCGCCAAGCCCCGCTTGAAGAGGGACATGAGGAGATCTTGTGCCCTGATTCCCAAACTCTTGAGCATCCACAGTCAGAAGAAGATGGTGGTGGGGAACGGCAATTAGTGTTTCACAAGGTGGATGATGATGATGATGAGACACAGTTGGGAATAAGTCAACCGCAATTAGTATCTCAAGAGGTTGATGATGAGGATGAGACACAGTTGTCAATAAGTGAGGTTGTTGTTAGGTCACAAGTCTGGAGGATGACTAGAGTGAGGAAGTGGAGGAGGAGGTGGTGAACTATGAAATCACTGACCCAACCTGTAAAGGTGGCAAGCCGAGCGAGGACAGCAGTACAGAGGTGGAGGGATCCGCAGAACCACAACAGGGCAAGAAGAGGCAGTGGAGTGGCAAAAGGGAGAAGGCGGGCCACACCAAATAGGCCTGCAACTGTTCTCCAGAGCACCCCCTTGCATAATCTCCCCTTGCCAAAGGGTAGGTGTTCTGCAGTCTGGCGCTTTTTTGAGGAAACCTGTGCCGTACCAAAAAAGGCAGGGGCGCGAACACTAGCAAACCTCAACACCAGCCTGATCCGTCCACATGGCATTAAAGCACCCTAATAGGTGGGACGAATGCCTGGGGCCCACAATCAGTGTCTGCGGGTCACACGACTGCCTCCTCTTCCCCTGTGTTAAGTGGCTGGCCAATACCCTGTCCAAGACGCAGGCCCGGATGCCTCCCGCCCTGCACCTGGACTTTCGCAAGCACCATCAGCTAGCACATCTACTTCTGTGTCCCAGTGCAGCATACAGATGTCCATACCCCAGGCCTTTGAACGAAGCGCAAATACCCAGCCACCTGCCCACAGCCATAGTAGTAAATGCGCACCTTTCCAAATTGCTGGCCCTGGAATGTTGCCATTTTGGCTTGTGGACACTGAGGCTTTCTGCAGCCTAATGGTGGCGGCCATCCCTAGTTACTCAGTCTCCAGCTGCCACTATTTTGCCTAGTGAGCTGTCCCCGCCTTACACCAGCATGCGTCCCGTAAAATCACCCTTGCCATGACCAACGCAGTTATTGGGCAGGTCCACTTAAACGACTGACACATGGACAAGTGCTTGTGGCTACGAACGCTACATTTCCTTGATGGCACACTGATAAACGTTGTGGAGACCGGTAGCGAGTGGTACCCTGGGATGGCACAGGTGCTACTGATGTCAAGGATTGTGGGCCCTACTTCCATCAGGATTTTCGACACCACCTACATTAGTGGCTGCCACCTCCACTTCCACCTCTGAATTGTCATCTTGCAGCACCAGCCAGCCATCAGTCAGTAGCTGGAAGCAGTGTAGCAGTGAAGTGGGGAAGCGGCAACAGGCCGAGCTTAAACTGATCTGCTTAGGTGACAAACAGCACACCGCCGTAGAGCTGTGGCAGGGTGTAATGGACCAGACTGAGCTGTGGCTTTCGCCACTCAACCTACAACCAGGCATGGTTGTGTCCTGATAATGTCGTAACTTGGTGGTGGCTTTGGAGCTCGGCAAGCTCACACACATACCATGCCTAGCCCATGTGTTCAACCTAGCGGTTCAGCGGTTTCTCAAAACCTAACCCAATTTGCCTGAGCTACTGGTGAAGGTGCGCAGCATGTGTGCCCATTTCCAAAAGTCATCTACAGCTTCCGCCGGTCTGGCGGCACTGCAGCAGTGATTGCAATGGGCAGCTCATCGACTGTTGTGCGACGTGAGCAATGCGCTGGAACTCCACGTTCCACATGTGGGCTAGGCTTTGTGAGCAGCAGAGTGCGGTAGTGGAATACAAGCTGCAACATGGTCGTCACCTTTCCGGTCAGCTGCCGTTCTTCACAAGCGACAAGTGGGCATGGATGTCTGACCTTTGTGAGGTTTTATGCAACTTTGAGGAATCAACACAGATAGTGAGCATCGATGCCGCGTATTATCAGCGTAACCATCCCACTTCTGTGTCTATGGATTCACTCGCTGCTCACAATGAAGGCGTCCGCTTTGCATGTGAAAGAGGTGGAAATGGGGGAAGACAAGTACACAGGGTGATATCCAGACCACCCTCAGCGCGAATTGCATTAGGATGAGGAGGAGGAGGAGCAGGAAACAGTTTCCTCCACTACAGGGGGGTAGTACCCACAGCAGGGGTTTTGTTCCATCGTTCAGCATGGATGGGTAGAGGAGAGGAAGAGGATGAGGAGATTGAGAGCCATCCTCCTGATGAGGACAGCAAAATCTTGTCTGTTGGGGACTCTGGCACACACGGCTGACTTTATGTTATGCTGCCTTTCCCGTGACCCTCGAGTTTGTACACATTTTGGCCAACAGCGATAACTGGTTGTTCATCCTTCTCGACCCCCGCTACAAAGAGAACTTCTCATCTCTTTATTCCTGTGGTGGAGAGGACTAGCAAAATGGTGCAATACCAGAAGATCCTTGTGGAAAAATTGATCAAAAATTTCCAGCTGACATGCTGGCGGCAGAGTACGTAGTTCCTTGGGCAACCGAGGAGGGGAGATGAGGGGAAACACACAGCAGTTCCAACAGAGGCAAGGGCAACACTCTCCAAGCCTGGGACAGTTTCATGACACCCCGCCAGCACCCTCACCCTGATGCGCGGCCTACTGTCACAAGGAGGGAAAAACTTTGGAAGATGGTGAAGGAGTACGTAGCAGACTGTGTCTGCTTCCTCAAAGATCCCTCTGTGCCTTACAACTATTGGGGTGTCCAAGCTGTAACGTGGCACAAACAGGTGCTCTACGCCTTGGAGGTGCTGGCCTGCCCTGCCGCCAGCGTTTTGTCAGAGCGGGTATTTAGTGCTGCTGGGATCATAATAACTGATAAGCGCATCCGCTTGTCAACCTGAAAATGCTGACTGGTTTGACTCTTATCAAAATGAACCAGGCCTGATTGCCCCTAACTTCTCTACTGCACCAAAGGAAAGCAGCTGAACACCACTGCGCAACAATGATTTGCTACTGAGAGAAAAACATGTGACTTATACTACAATGTGCGCTCTGATTCAAATATGAACTAGGAATTTGCCTAACAAGTCTAGATTTTAAGTTATACATGCTAAGCCTATTCAGTTATAATATTAATGCATTAATTTGGAAATATTCCAATGGACATGTCTTAGACCTGTCCGGATGCTACTCAGGCTAATGTCAGCAGTAAGTATATAAGGCAAGCTGGACAGATTTTGATAAAGTGATCTGTTATAGTAGCTATCGGTTTTTGAAACTTAAGATGGCTAAACGCAAATGTGGTTAACGATCCAGACAATTTCTGCTACATATATGGCAAATACACTACTTATTGATCAGCTCAAGATCTACTCGGACAACACTGTTCCCAGCAGCGACCTGGGAGTCCAAGATGCATCCAGATATCCTCCCAATGCTGTTTTTGAACCATTTCAGTGGTGTTTCCATCAATTTATGACCTTTTCCTGTGAACCAGACACCCTCCCCTCTTCAGAGCAAGGGGGTACCTGTCACCACTAGTTCTGTGAGAAGATCTGGCAGACGTTCTTCTCTACCTCTTGTATGATGTTCTTTGTTTTGGTTTCACTTTTTCATCTTCTTTCCTTCCGCCAGGTGTCACTTATTTTGACTAATTGTCTTCCTTTATAATTCCCTCCCATACTGCCTCACTTTGCGGTTTATACTACTTTCTGGATGAGGTGTTCACTGTTGGAGGCTGCTTCTGCTGTTTGTTCAGATAAGTGATTTTCTTTATTGTGTTCCTTGCTGGCTTGATTCTAGGTGACCCTGACTCCAGTACGTTATTAAGTGCAGGGAGCCGGTGGTCCGTGTCCCCTCACTATTATAGGGTTTTCAGGTGTCACACAGTATTAGGTACGCGGGCATGCAATCGTCTACCATACAGACCCTTGCATGTGCATAGCAGTCAGGGAGAGCTCTTAGGGTTTTATAGGGCTCTTAGTTTGGGATCAAGCCAGTCGCTCGTTTAGTTATATGTTCCAGCTATCTGCTAACTTTATCCGTGACACTATAAACCGCCATAACCGTCTTAAGCAGGGATCCGGTTTCAGCCTTGATTGACCGCATGCAAGGTCTTTCGCTGGAGGTAGCAGATCTCCGTAAAACTGTGTCTCAGTTTTAGGTGACGCGGTTCTGCTGACGTTCATGGAGTTTGTTCCGAGCCTAAGATCTCGCTCCCGGATACATTCTCTGGGGTAGTGAGAATTTTGTTCGCTTTAGAGAGGCTTGCAAACTCAATTTTCGCCTACTTCCCCATTCCTCTTAGCTGATGAGGAGCAGAGGGGTGGGGATCATCATCTCGCTGCTCAGGGATAACGCTCAGTCTTGGGCCTTTTCGCTACCGGCGGGGGGCACGACCCCTCCAATCGGTGGATTAATTTTTTTGTAGCCCGGGGGCAGATATATGATGACCCGGATCGTATTGCTCTGGCTGAATCTAAACTGCGTCTTTTATGCCAGGGGTAAACAGTTCCACAGAGATATTTGTTCTGAATTTCGGAGATTGGCAGCTGATACTGATTGGAATGATGCTGCACTCCGAAGTCAAATTTGCCATGAGTCTTTCTGAAAGATTGAAAGATGCATTTGCTTTTCATGAGAGACCAGCGTCGGTTAGTGTCAGCCATGTCCTAGCTGTTTGTATTGACAGGTGTCTTAGAGAGAGAGAGGAGACTAATCTTTCCTGTCTAATTCAGCCCAAGGACAGTGGGGCTGTCTCATTCAGTGCGCAGGGGTCTCAGTCTGTCCTCAATCCCCTCTGAGGAGGAGGCCATGCAGCTGGGTTTTGTTTGCCTCTTATAGTAGAGGATTCAGCTCTCAGAAGAGGGTTTGTTTCTGTTGTGGGGGGGGGTATAAATCATTTGGCTAATGTTTGCCCCTCTAAGAGATTCAAGGCGTTTTCTGAGGGGTAATAAAAACAAAACAAAAACACCCTCTAAACACTTCCATTTGCTACTATTGGCAAGGTTGATGCAGAAATTTAAGGTTTGCCGTTTGCTTGTGTTTCCTGTTTTCCTCCTACCTGCCAGGGTGCGCTAGACAGCAAGAACAATGTTTTGTGAGCTTTTTGTAGATAGTGGAGCAGCTGTCAATCTCATTGATAATCAATTTGCAACAACGCATGTTTTCCAGGTATGCCCTTTGGAAAGGATATACCTGTTTTTGCTATTGATTCCGGCTCCACTTTCTCAAAGATCGTTAAAGGGCATAGTTCACAATATCCGTTTGACTGTGGGTGACGCTCATGTTGAGGATATGTCATGTTTTGTCCCTGGCTCACTAAACATAACCCCACCATTGATTGGCAAGCAAGGCAAATTGCAGAGTGAGTTTGCAGAGAGAATTGCCTCATGGCGTCTCTTTCAGAGGTTTCTACCAAGACTGTGCCATCTTTTCTCTCTGAATTTTCGGATGTGTTTTCCGAGAGGTGGTGTCCAGGAGTTGCCCCCTCACTGGGGAAGTACGACTGCCCTATTAATCTCATCCCGGCTCCAAGGTGCCAAAATCACGACTATACAATATATCCCAACCTGAAAGAGTCGCTATGCGTACTTATATCTCTGAGAGCCTGAGAAAGGGACACATCCGACCCTCGAAGTCACCTGTTGCCTGCTGTATTGTTTTTTTTTTGTTAAAAAAAAGATGCTTCTTTAAGGGAATCTGTCACCTACTTTTAGCATTTTAAGCTGTCACCATCGCTATGTTCACTAAAATACCTTATTTCCAGCAGTCTTCTTTTTACTTGATTTTGTTTTGTCCTTTTGATATAAAAGCGCTTTTTATGATATGCTAATGAGGGTCCAAGGTGCCCAGAGGGGCATTTTTTTCCCTCTCCGGTGCCCAGTGACGCCCCCCTGCAGTGCCCAAGAACGCCTCCTGATCCTGAAATAACCTCCCACAGCCCTGGCAAACGGTTCCGCCCCCTCCCCACGTCATAGTCTACCTTCTAGAAATGCCCCGTCCTTCTTCCTGTCGGCGGCCAGAAAACTCCCGCAGGCGCAGTACTGCCTGCGGTCTGCGCCTGCGCGATCATCAACCTCCTGAGGGCAACAGCCTCAAAAGTCTCACTGGGCATGCGCCGAGCCCAGTGATGTAACCTGAGCGCTGTTGCCCTGAGGAGGTTGATGATCGCGCAGCCGCAGGCGGTACTGCACCTGCACAAGTTTTCTGGCCCGCCGACAGGAAGAAGGATGGGGCATTTCTAGAAGGTAGACTATGACGTGGGGAGGGGGGCGGAACAGTTTGCGGGGGTGTGGGAGGTTATTCAGGATCAGAAGGCGTTCTTTGGCACTGCAGGGGGTGTCACTGGGCACCGGAGAGGAAAAAAACGGCCCCTCTGGGCACCTTGGACCCTCATTAGCTGCTAACTTCATCCGTGACAGTACCTGTTTAAAGCTCGGGTTCTCCCATTGACTTCTATTGTGCTCTGGTGTTCGGAAGAGCACCGAGCATCCCGAGGTGTTCTACTCGAGCCCGCCGAGCACTTTGGTGCTTGATCAACACTAGTGGTGAAGTGCTAAAATTACAGCCCTTTTTGTTGTTTATTAGTGCAAAAGTAAATTAAATTTGCGTCGATCCGAGCAGTGCAGTTATTATGTTCTAAAGTCCTTTCTGTTGTGTATTAGTTGAAAAAGAAAAAATATATTCACCGGTCAGCGGTATGCATTATATGTTTTAACGCCTTTTGTGGCGTGTATTAGTGGAGAAAGAAAAATATATTTGCCGTTCAGTGATGCAGTTTTCTGTTTCTAAAGCCTTTTGTGGTGTATATTAGTGGCAAAAGAAAATATATTTGTCGTTCAGAGTTTTTTTATTTCAAACATGTTTTTTTGGGGGGGAATTGATGGGTGATTGTAGACCTTCTTTTGCTGTATGGACCGAATACGCCAGTGGTGAAATTTTTTATGTAAAACAGACTTTTTGGGGGAAAAATTGTTGGGTAATTGTAGACTTTTTTTCTGTTTGAAACCGAATTCCATTATCCTTTCATTGCTGATTTTTTTTTTATTTCAAACAAGTTTTTTTAGGTGAAACAGGCTTTTTTTGGGGAAAATTGATGGATGAATTGTACACCTCCTTCTGCTGTATATGGACCGAATTACATAGTGGTTGAATTTATTTTGATGTGAAACAGGGCTTTTTTTTGGGGGGGGGGGGAATTGATGGGTGATTGTAGGACTTTGTTCTGTTTGAAACAATTCCATTGTCATTTCATTGCTTAAAATTTTATTTCAAACATGTTTTTTTTTCGGAAAACTGATGGGTGATTGTAGACCATCCTTTTGCTGTATGGACCGAATTACATCATCGTGGGTACTGAAGTAAACTTAATGAAGACGCTATTGACAACACACCAGCAGACTTTGCCTTTACCATCTATTCATATTAAATCAAGTAGCTTCAGTAAGTTTAAATATTCATGTGTTTTATCTGCTCTGTCTGCATTTTATCTCCATTGCACACAAGACATGACAGGAGAGCCTCTGCTTTGGAGTCCAAGTCCAGTTTCTTAAGATCGGAATTGTGCGTAACATTCTTGCTCCCTGTGCAAAGTCATAACAAAAGGACTCCGTAGGCATACATATCAGAGAAAGCTGAAGATGGTTGCCTAATTTTAATTCAGGAGCAGTAAATAGTGGGAAACATATAGAGGTGGCTGAACCTCCGCTGCTCTGTATCTCTTGTGAAGTCAATGTCTCCAACTATGCCCCTCTCGCGATTTACAGCAAATACATTATTTTCATGTAGAGAGCCGAGAATCATGTTGGAGGCATGTAGTTTATGCAAGTCATGTGCAATCCCTCTTATCACTCTAATGCTGTTCTACACCTGGTTTGCCTGGGCGAACGGAGTCACACAGGGGGGGCACTGCTCCATGTCCTCCAGCTAGAAATCGAATTCTGGCTTTCTCCGTGACAAATCAAAACCATGGTGACCGACAACGGGAAGAACATGTCGGAACTAAGGTGACCGACAACGGGAAAAACATTGTGTCTGCCCTGGGTCAAGAAGGGATGAGCCCAGCATAGCACACATGTTCAATCTGGTTGTCAAGCGGTTCCCGAAGTCTTCCACCCATCTGCAAGACATCCTAAAAATGTCCAGGAAACTTTGCATGCACCTCAACCACTCGTACACCGCAAAGCACACCCTCCTTGAGCAAATATTCTGTTCTCGTATCATCTCTGTTTTGGATACACTCCTGTTTTTTTGGCATTAGCAATACTGATGGATTACTGACCAAATGCTGACCGAGTGAAGGTGGATGTTCCACAGACAGGATCCGTTTTTTGAGGGTTACTGTTCTGACGGATTAGATGAAAGGAAAAATAATCAGTGACGTCAACACAAACTTACTGCTGACACCCTCTCCACTCTGTCGGGGGCTCTACTTGTATAAAAGTTTAATAGAACAGGTTCTGTAGACATCTACGTGGAATCAGCTGATGACAGTGTAAAAGGAGTGAGTTTCTACTTGGCGCTAACATTGACCTGTAAGGCTGAGTTCATACTTGAGTTATTTGGTCAGTATTGGTCCTGTGACTACCCAAATAAGTGAATTCTATAGACGATTCTATAAGCGACGCCTGTCATCTGCATGTCATACTGACTCACAGTATTATTTCACTACCACAGCAGACTCTCTATGCCTGTTTCTGCAAAGCACAGTGTTCTACACCCCTATAAAGGCTCTATGCAGCCAGGAAAAGCGTTTTTTTTTAATGAAATTTGCCGCAAATATATTCAGATTGACCAAATTTTTTTTATTTTATTCTGCAAACCGGTGAATCAAATTTTTGAAAAGTTTCCTCATCTCTATTTGCTACCATCAGCAGCCACATGTTCACCCATAGCCATATATGTTACAGTCACTTTGAGATTAAAAGTGCTGGCTTGGTATTAAAGAGCTTGAAATTAATTGCATACAGTCCTTGAAGACTCCAGAATGTCATCTGCAATTTTTCAGTGCAACTGAAGCACTTGTGATTTGGGTCAAATTTATTTAGAGCCTTAAATTGCTCAAATGGTCAGTAATACAGTATAGCTTGTTCTCTGTATGTGCAAGAAGAGTGAGTACCAACTCCCAACAAATTTTAGTGTTTCATGAAGCTCAATCTTTTTAGAGATAGTGTCACTTTAAGCTTGGACTATATTTTATTGAATTTTTCATTTACTTGTTTAAGCCTTTGTTCCATAACACATAGACATTTTGTTTTTATCATATATTTGTTGCCTTATCTATAAAAAGTGCTTGCTCTTTTTTTTCTCCAAATCCCCGATGTGGAGAACATTTAACATCATCACCAATGTTTGTCATCATTTTCATTCTGACAGGTACAGGTTGAGCTTAATCCTCTAGACAACAGAAGATCTCCAAGGAATTGTTGAAACGGAATCTGTGCTGTACCTTAGTAATCAATCACAGCAAGAACAACATATTTGCATCCTGGCATTGCAGAGCTAAACTATCCAGATCTGTCCTTCTGTTCTTCTGCAGGAGGCAACTGCCACTTAGTCTACTTTTATATCTTGTATTCCTTAAGAAACAGGGCAGAGGACAGTTGCTGGGCCACATCTCCTGGCGCCCCAAATACAAGAAGATCTTTGTCATATTAAAAGAAATGTGTCTGACAAGACACAGAGCAAGAATCTCTGTGATACTGAGTGCAGAAAAGATATCTTGTTTGATGAAGCATTTAAAAAAATAATATTTTAGAGAGATCACTGCACTATCTGTGATGTCAGGTTGTAAAGTGAAGGCTAGACATGGAGAGTATGTGCTAAAAAACTTTATACTGCATACGGTACATGCGGAAGATTTTTGTCATATTAAAAGAAATGTGTCTGACAAGACACAGAGCAAGAATCTCTGTGATGCTGAGTGCAGAAAATATATCTTGTTTGATGAAACATTTAAAAAAAATATATATTTTTGAGAGATCACTGCACTATCTGTGATGTTAGGTTGTAAAGTGAAGGCTAGACATGGAGAGTATGTGCTAAAAACTTTATACTGCATACGGTACACGCGGAACTCCGAATTTAACTAACCAGAATTTGAATATCACTAGAGATGAGCGAATCAAATCCACAAAGTGGAATTTGATCCGAATATCAGGAAATATTCAATTCGACTAGAAGGCAAATTTCCTTGGATTCGTGTCAGCGAATCGATTAATTCTGAAATTCAAACTTACCTCCTCCATTTGCGCGCGAAGGGCCGCTAGACCTCCATCTTGCTTGTAGATCTCGGCCGAAATCCCCGTGCGGCACAAGATACATCATCACGCCGGCTGGCGTGATGACATAATCTTGCGCTGCACGGGATTTCGGCCGAGACATTCAGCAAGATGGTGGTGGCCGGACCGTCGCGTGCAAATGGACGTTAGTAAGTTTGATGTAATTTTTTTTAAGGTTAATTTCAACACTGTTTGTACACTCAGATGCCACGATCATGTATGAACGCGGCATCTGAGGGGTACAATGAAGGGGGCGGGCGCTATCGCAGCTCCCATTCCTTGCACCCGCTACTTACAAAAAAAATGCGCTTCGAGGCAAAGTAATTAGTCCCGAAATAAAAAAAAATCTGAAATTCTGCGAATCAGCCAAATCTAATTTTCAAGAAATGCATTCTGCCATGCATTCCCTGTTGTCCTTCTCCATGTAATATGGCTGCAAAGGGCTGTAAAAGGACCATTTCAAGGAGAAGAAGCTGATTTGGTGACTTACCAGAATTGTGCTTGTTATCTGATGTGACACAGTGAGTGGTTGTGTCTGGCAAGGCAGGTATTTTCTCCCAGCATGTGCGGCAGGGCTTGTTTCCAGCCAGGGTGAGGTCAAATACCGGACCAGAGTTTAAAGTGTTCTATTGAAAAAACTAAAGTTGGATTCAAAATGGCCGACTTCAAAATGGCCTGCCATGGTCACCACCCATCTTGAAAAGTTTCCCCCCCTTACATATACTAATGTTCCACAAACAGGAAGTTAATATCACCAACCATTCCCATTTTATTAAGGTGTATCCATATACATTTATTTACCATAGAGAAGAGAAGGCTGAGGGATTATCCCAGTATCTTTACATAACTATAAGTCCCTATAATAATCTGTGCAATACAATTTCTGTGTCACAGACCCAACAGGGGGTCACTGCTTCCGTTAAAGAAACTTTAATTTCATCACAAAGTTCAGATGCAGTATCTTAAAGTTGTTGAACCATAAAGCTACGAAACATGCTCCCAAAAGATTTGGTAATGGATGGAGGTTTGAATAGCTTTAGGGGGGGTTAGTTGCCTTCCTTCTAAAACACAATCTACTGTACCAGGGTTACTGGTATTATTTAGAACAGGGCCATCCAGATGCGGCCCTCCCAGATGTTGCAAATCTAAAACTCCCAGTATACCTGGACAGCCTACAGCTATTAGGGCATGCTGGGAGTTGTAGTTTTGAAAAAGCTGGAGGGCCCGCAGGTTGAGCCTCCCCTGATTCAGGAATATTGATTAAGGGATTTGTTAATTTGCAAATAGAGGGCATGAAGGTTTTTTACTCCCACCTTGTCTTGAATTGGTTGAGTTTTTTCCCTTCCTCTGTATCCAACATTGGTATTCTAATGAAAAAAACACACAAACGGCACAACCATAGTGCATAAACTGTGACCACACAGAAAAGGGTGGAGGAGCAAAAAAAAAACGCTCACTTTAGAGTGTTGTGAAAATTCAGCAGAACGCTGACCAGGCAGGTAAGTGTATAGCAGGGGTACCAGGTATACCAGGTAGTGTATAGCAGGGGTACCAGGGAGGATCCACTGTCCCTGATGAGTGCATCAGAGTAGGAGTGAATCAGAGTAGGAGAAGAAAAGCTGGTGCTGCTTGAGTATATTGGAAACTGATCTGGCATAGTTCTTTTTTTCAGCCTATTAACTCTCCAACTACAATATATACTGTATATAATGAAAACTTTAAAGCTATGTACGCATTCGGAGTAAAATTTTTATAATTGCATTTTACCAATTTTGGGCTAAAATAATTTTTTTTCAATTGGTCTTTAGTAAAAAATTGAGCCATTCTGTCACAAGGAAAAGTAACTGAAACAAAGTGGCCTAAATGGGAGGAAATGCTCAAAAACCCCCCAAAACACTGTGGCGTGTTTATAACCGGGGGAGCAATTCCTTTGCATGTGATCCGTTGCTAACGGCAATCCACAGAAAAAAATGCATACAATGGAGGATGTCGGCAGCGGACCACATGCACCACAATGGCATCCTACACAAGATGAATGATGTGTGGATGCAAAATATAAAAATACATAAATCACTGGAAAAGGTGGACCACAATGATATGCAACTGACAACACTGGCTAATCCCTCAAGCTGATGTTAAGAACTGAGACTTTAGCCAATGTATTCCAGTCAGGAACACATCGGAGCCCTTTTGCACCACCGTCAAGGTATCTCAGCTTGGCCTGGGTTCCTACCACTAAAACTACCTACGGAGTGTGAAACACGGTCCTGAGAGGTGCTAAGATACAACTTACAGCCAAGTTCCCACATACCTCCATAGTGAAATCCATACATCCATAGTGAAATCACTCATTGCATATCATCTAATTTAATAAAGATGTCATAAACCTTATTTAAGCCATATTTTTATCAGTAAGGATAATAAATGAGGTATAATTAGTGTTTATAATGTCAGAGAGCCAGAGATAAGGAGCCGTCAGATAAGCTGGCTGACGGAGCAGAGAGAAAATTCAGATCTCTCTGCTCTGTACAGAAAAAAGGGTTCCATATTTGTAATAAAGACCAATTAAAAAAAAAGATTTTTAACTTAAAATGAGTACAATCCAACATGAATTAAAAATAAAATAGCCCCAAAGGTATACATAGCTTTTAAGAACAAACAAGGCTCGCAACATTGCATAAGGGTTAAAAACTTAAAACTTAAACTTGATATTTTTAACTGGCATTGGGAATTTTAATAGCACTGGGCTTTTATATTGATGGCCTATCCTCAGATCGAGGGGGTGTTCACATGCTGACTCCCTTCTCTCTCCCTGCTCGCTGCTGCTATGTCTAATGGCCTTCCCTTAATTCAGCTGATCAGCCTGAATCGATGACCCTATCCTGAGGAAAGCTCATCATTATTAAAGCCCAGAGAACACCCTTTAAGCAGTGTACTACTTTTCCACACAAATCTATCTATCTTTATTGTTGTTTTTTTGTTTTGTTTTTTACTGACATTGCAATGTAGTTGTAAAAGCACGTTTATTTATTTTAATATTATCTTTTTATTTTTATAAACTATATGTGCTTATGATTTTACATTTAGTATGTTTTTATTGGATTCACTCTTTTTGCTTCAAAATATTTGGTTGGCAATAAACAGTTCATATACATATATGTAGATCTAGTTTAATAAAGGGCCTGTAGATGGTGCTGTTGAAATATTTTGCAGTAATAATTGTTTGCTTCAGATTATTCCAAAGAACTGATATTAAAGCATATAAATCCAAAGGTATGGTGACAGTTGTAAAATAAATTTATTTTCATTAACATGACAAACTGACTTATCAGTATGGCAGCCCCAAAAGAAATATGAGACAAATAAAGAATTAGCTGAATGGATCAAGAAATGATAACCATAATGTAACAGAATTTTATGTATCCTGTTCCATTCTTTCCTTGGTGCTACTATGACCAAATGCTGCCCAATATATCTACAAAATGAATATTCATTCATTCTCTGCCAATTTTATTTCTAATCAATACTTGACAGGTATATATCCAGAGATATAGCACTCAACTTATTTTTTGTATTTATACATGCAATATATAGAATGTCTTTTATTTATGTTTATAGTTTATATTTTAATTATATTATGTATGTTTAAGATTCCAAAAACAATTTAATATTTACAGTACTTCAAAATTATTAAAATAAGTTTCAAAAACAGCTAGAGAGGAAGGATTTATGCTGAAATAAGGATCCTTTTTTTTCTTTTTAAATTGTTTTGGTACAGTGAATTTCCTTTAATTCTGGCATCAAATAATCCAAAATGTTGATAGGACAGCACTTGTTTTCAGAGCAGAACTGCATTAAAATTAGAAATTTCTCTAGAATACTAGACAGAATTAAAAACAATAACAAAATATCCATGCTGAAAAATCTAACAAAATGATGAGTCTCTGTTTTATATACTTCTCTATTTCTTTTGTATCTCAGATTTCTTGATTCTTCTGCAAATTTTGGGAAAAAATTGCCCTCAAAATTGGTGATATAATACTCTAAGGTTCTTCAAATTTATATTTTCTCTCACACAGACCACAGAAAAATATAAGTCTTAGAAGACTAGAGAGAGTGTCATGTAAGAGAAAGGTGAGCAAGATGAGTAGGACGGTAGGGTGTAAGGATTGCCCCTAAATAAAAGGGCCGCTTACCTGATGCACAACAGCCTGTCACACTTATCATGGAGCCAAGCTAGCTGTTGCACGCTTCTCCCCACTGGTGGCAGATTGAGAAGACTTAATAGGAGATGAAGGAGAAAAAAAGGGACCTAGTTGTGGCACTGCATAGGAAGGACAACTCCAGAATATGCAGAGATCATGATGAATATATATTGGTGTAAAAGCAATGCGTTTCAGGATCGAACAGATCCCTTTGTCACAACTAGTCCAATTTTTTCTCCTTCATCCCCTGACAACAGAGAAGGAGGAGAGATGCCATTGTGTGATGTCTGCTTGCTGCTGTTTTTAATGAACCCCGTGCACAGCCAGCAGTTCCTCACAGGAGGTCTCCCGAGTAGCAGACGGTGTACCACTCCTGCATTTGACTCAGATCTCCCACTGCTTCTACCCTGCTGTCTCATAGGCACGCCTCCACCCTCACCCTCGATGATGATGATGCCCTCTCTTTACCCAGCTCCCACGTTGCGATCAGCTACATCATCATCTTTATATGTTTGAAAGTCCTTGTTTTCATCCTCAACTGTCTCTTGCGCACATGACCCTCACACAACATATGGTCCCACCCGACTGTCTGTCACAACCAGACAGTTGAGAAGCTCTGACAGGAGCCTTTCCAGATCTCCTCCCCTTGAGTGTCTTTGTTTTGGTTAAGTTCCTCATCTCGTTAGTCTATCTCAGCTGTCATGCAGGTTGGACTGAATTGCTGCCCTTTAAGTTTCCTCCCCAGAATGCAGTAGTGTGCGGCTTATACAACTTCCTGGAGTGTGTGTGCATGCTGTTCCTAGTTCTCAGTCCACAGTCCCCAGTCGTCTGCAAGATAAGTTCTGTTTATGTATTTATGATTTTCTGTTTTCTGGATCCAGGTGACCCTGACTCCCTCCGTGTCTGTGTAGGGAGCCGGTGTCGTTGTCCCCTCACTATTGTAGGGTCATCAGGTGTAAGATAGTCGAGGTACGTGGATATGCGCCCATCTACCTTTGGGGTGGCCCGCCATAGGCTGAGCAATAAGGGAGAGCGGCAGGTCTCTTGAGGGGTCTCCCTTTTGTTCCTTAGTTGTGGATCCAGTGAGTCATTGTTCATATTGTATTGTCTTGTTTCCTGTACACCATCCGTGACACTGTCATCATCTGTAGTTGCCACACCAACAGAAGTCCACAGCAGCCCTCTTCTCCAAGGTCTCTTCTGGCCTGTAACTGCTGACTGTCCTCACAAAGGTCATCGTTACTGTAAAGTGGAGCAGAACCAGCGGCTATCATTACTTGGCTAACAGAAGGAGCAGCAAAAGCAAGAGTTAAGTTCAGGACAGGTGAGGTAGTGAAGCATACAGGCAGTTCCCTAGGTCATGTCAACTGAAAGTGGTATCAGAGGAACCCCACCGATTCCTAGCTGTGTGTATTTGTTGTCACTTGAGATGATTGTGAAGAGCGAGTCAACCATTCCAGTACAGCTGCGATTGTTGGTCAAAAACACCACCGATGGATGACACTGGCAGCTCTGGCCTGTTGCTGAGGGTGCTACCATCCCACTACTTCTTCTGTTGCTACTTGTGCCAGATACAGCATCATTTTTGCCACTTCCTGTTCCTTTGGAGGGCCCAGGCAACTGTCTGTTGGCCCTAATGTATAACAACTGTATCTTTAACAGAACAAATTAATTATAAATTTTGGTGCACTGCACAGTTATGTACATAGCGATAGATTAGACCTACTGGTAACAGGGCCTGTAATACTTATGCACTTTAACGCTACAACTAACAGAACAGATTAACTATGAATATTGATGCACTGCACACTTATGTACATGGCAATAATTAGACCTGCCGGTAATACTGATGCACAGTAACTCTACAGCTAACAGCATGGATTAGCTACGGACTCTTGGTGCAGCTGCAGTTTATGTATATGGTGATAAACTGTAGAATAGTCTGTAGTTCAACAGTCTCAATGCTCTTGCTACACTTTTCTTGCACTGTCCCTGCCCCTCTCCCTCTCCAATATTGTCCTACACTCTCTGTTAGCAGTTTGCAGCAACACTGCCCCCTAGTGCATGAGCCATCTTGTCACGTCTCTCCCTATACTCAGCTCACAGGAAAATGGAGGCAACCACACGGGATCAAGGTTGTTATAGGGCTCTGCATCAGAGAGGGATAGCTGCCTATGAATTGGCTAGCTGCATTGCATTATGGGTGATCTCGCGTTACAGGACTTGTTTCCTCTACACTTACTTTCACTTTCTAATACATGCAGCCGCCATTTTTGGAAAACTGATTTGTTACCACAAAGTGTGAGGGAATTCGGATTAGTTTAGAATCAACGTTTTCCTAAACTTTGGACCGAATTCCACTTCAGATGCTTTGTTTTGCTCAAAACTAATCAGTATCCCTTGGGGTCTGGGGGAGTGAAGGGGTTAATTTTTAGAATCCTTTGTGGAGGGCAATGAAGGGGTTCATCTTTCAATGCATGCCGTCAGTGGTTACTCACATCTTCTAGGCTCTAATGTCGTCCTAGCTGTCTGAACGCTTCTTCAGCCTTCTCTCTCCCTCTATTGATAATAGAAATCATAGAGACCAGTGCAGAGAGGGGATAGAGAGGACTGTGCAGCTCAGGAGTGATCTGATGATCATTAAGGGGGTTGGCCACTTGTTATATATGGCCACTCTGTGCTGTATTGCTCAGACTCCATGTCTGGAGTGCTGCATCTGCGGAGTAGAAGAGGTCCCTGCCTCTGGCCTCCCCCTCCTCTCAAGTGCCTGCTCCTATTCTGCGCCTTTGTCCTTGTTACCGTGTAGACCTTATAATGCGGATGCCAAGGAGGTTGTACTGTGCAGGCAGCTATTCCTGGTGTCATCTTTTCCCTGTACAGTATAACCTCCTTGGCAGCTGCATTAGGTCTACACGGTAATGAGACATAGGTTCAGAATAGGATTGGTCACTTGAGCACAGAATGCTAGTGCGCATGCTCCATTCTGAAGACGGCCGCGAGGAGGGGGAGGACCAGAGGCAGCACTCCGGACATGGAGTGACAGCACAGAGCGGAAGCGCGCCCAGGGGCAAGACAGGGTTTGGAAAGGGGAGCCATTTTGACTGACGTCACTTATAGGGGCCAGTGCTGCCAAAACAGTGCCAGGCACTGAATACTGGAGCAGACATAGAATACATGTAGTAAGCTGAACATACAACAAAGTGGCCAACCCCTTTAAGAGAAGGGAGTCTGCACTTGACAGACTTTCCTCAAGTGTGGTTGCTTATAACAGTTAAAGGAATAATCCCATGATTAATGTAAAAAATGAAAATCAGGACATCATACAGTACATAACAATCTCTTTCTAGCAAAGCTAGAACCAGCCCTTTACCTCACATGTGTCCAGAGATCTCCCCATTCATTCCTCCAATAATTAAAAATATTCCTTTTGTCGTGACAGGTTCTTTTTTGGGTGGTTGTTATTTTGTTTCTTTTGTCTATCTTTGGGAGAATGTTCGGAGAACCCTGATACATGTCATCAGGGGCATAGCTAAAGCCTCATATTGTCCTGGTGCAAGAGTTCAGATTGCCCCCCCCCCCCTTCCCTCAATGCTTTGTGTGCTGACAGAGGCAAAAATTGAAATGGCAACCCCCCCCACTTATGCCAAATTCTTGACCTAACCCCTTCCCTTCCAGCCAGAGGCATAACTTGAACAGCATGCACTTTCTGTAATACTGGTGTCTTTTTACGTGACACAAGGGTCTTTGGATCCCTTCAGGCTCCTGGGCCAGGTAGCGACTGCTACCTCTGCTCCCCCTATAGCTACGCCCCTGCCTGTCATAATGCAACCCTTCATCCTATCTCTGCCTTACTGTTAGCCATGGACATAGTTAGGGAGACAGCGGGTATGTTCTTAGTATCAGGAGAGGTGCCAAGAAGCTGGGCTGCCATTGCTTTATTATTTACATAGAGGCAATATAGGCTGTGCATTTTTACCAAACAGGAACCTACTAAGGTATATTTTCCAGTCCATCAAATGGCAGATTCTTTTTGTAGAATACACAGGAGCCTTTTGTGACCACCATTAAATGAGTGCATAAAAAAAGACGATATGAACAGCACAGAACAATCATACAATGCACTATTCTATAATTTTCAGCTCATAAAGCTGACTTTTCTTATTTTAATGACAATGCAAGTCATATGTCTGACCATGTTAATTGAGCCCGAATGTCAGTGTTCATTATAGGTAAGTGGAAACGATATTACAAAAGTTCAAGTCACTTCTCATATGAACAGCACAGGTCTGTGACAAATCTATGACACCAATTATCCTGAAATGGTGTTACTTTAAATGCCAATGACATAGGGTTTACAATACTAGAGGAATCTTGCTTAATGTATGAGATCTCAGAAATCTTTAGTACTTCTACTGTTCTGTATGAACTTTAGTGTTCTAAATGCAGTGCTTACCTAATTCTCACTAATTCTACTAAAGAGTTTCTCCGAGTGTTTTATACTGATGTCCTATCCTCAGGACAGGTCATTAGTATGTGATTGGTGGAGTCTCAAACTCCGGAACCCCCATCGATCAGCTGTTTGAGGAAGTCACTGAGTTCTCTGATGATGCTGTGGCCTGCTCAAAGCTTACCAAGTACATTGGATAGTGGCTGTGCTTGGTATTTCAGCTCAGCCCCATTTTCTGGAATGGTACTAAGCTGCTGTTAGGCCACGTGACAATAAACATGATGTCATTGGCTAGTGTAAGCTGTGAGGAGACTACTGTACTCACTGTAGCATCATAGCCTCTTAAAACAGCTGATTGTCTGGGGTCCCAAGAGTCGGATCCCCACCAATCAGATCAGCGTTGGACTGATGTTCCTTGGGCCCACCAGAGAAAATGATTCTGAGGGCCCACCCTTTTAAACACCTTTTGTTATCATTGCATATTCAGGACTTATCTATAGGGTTTAATATGATGTATGATTGTTATTGGTTTTAAGGTCAGTTACAAATTCTATTCTTCTAGACCCAGGGGCCCGACATTATAAGGGGCCCATTATTGTGTCATAGCTTGGGCCAACCAGAAGATCCTCTGGTACTCTGGTGGGCCATTCTGACCCTGGATCAAATACTGAAG
The DNA here is from genome assembly GCF_905171765.1 of Bufo bufo. Lineage (NCBI taxonomy): Eukaryota > Metazoa > Chordata > Amphibia > Anura > Bufonidae > Bufo > Bufo bufo. The sequence continues at coordinate 124,562,567 of NC_053398.1, forward strand.
ACCTATCCTGAGGATGGGTCATCAGTATAAAATACTCAGAAGACCCCTTTAAAGCAACTGATTCCCCGTAACAAGACTCTGGTGTGTTTCAGGGGGTTGTCTGGGATTATTTCATTCATAAACAGCCCAACTTTTGTCCATGGTCTGGTCTGGTGTTGCAGCTCAACTGTTGCAACTCGATTAATTTAAATGAGCTAGAATTCAGAAACAGTCCATGGATAGAAGTGGTTCTGTTTAACCATGGCTCCATAAGCTGGCTGGACAGAGATGTGACATATTATATTATTTTCCCACCCGATGTAAATTCACTTAAACAACTTTACCCATTATCTTGATAATTTTTTTTTATAAAAAATAAAAATTTTTGCATACAGCTCTTATGCAAATTTTTATGTCCTGCACAGCTACAGACTACAAACAAACCCTGTATGTAGTCTGTGTGGCTGGCACTTATTGTCAGTTATTTGTACCAGGAGGCTTGAACAACCATTCTGGATTCACTAGCTAAATTAATAATCATTGCCCTGAAGTTAAAATATATTATTGTTTTACACTGGGCACAGGGTCGAACTACCCCACTAGAGGACCTGAGAATCCTCCGGTGGGCCCAAGCTTTGACAATGGACCCTTAGTAAAACAGGGCCCTTAAGAGCTATGTACAGAGAGAGTGGGGCCCTCAGAATCACTTCCTCTTTTGGGACCAAGGGACGTCAGTCCTATGTCCTTATGTTTCTCTGTATCTACTGAAATTCTAGTAGTTTATTACTTATATTACTTAAAGGTGTTGTCAAGCCGTGGAGCTAGCAATTAAACTAACTTTTCACAAAACTTTTGATATAGAATAGGAGACATATCAAAAGTATAGATTAGTGGTGGTCTGAGGACCCCTACCGATCCCTAATATGAGAGGAGAGAAGCTTGTGCATATTGTGCTTTCTCTCTTTACTGCTGAGGGCGGAATTGAGATGGTCCCATGGAATTGAGATAATTTCATGGACTTCTACGGACCCCACTTCTTGTAGCAAGCCAAAAAGTGATCCATGTGCGTGCTTCTCTCGCTTCATTCTAGTGATCAGTTTGAGTCTCAACCCTCAGACCTCTACTGATCTAAACTTTTGATATGCCTCTATGACATATCAAAGATTTTGTGTAAAGGCAGTGACCCCTTAATATAAAAATAACAGTCACCTGCCCACCGCAGCTGTGAGGTATCATTTAAGCTGATGTGACAGCTAAGGCTGTGATTGGTCGATGACCAAATCACTTCCTGGTCCTGCAGAGACTGGAAGAGGCCCAGAAGCCGTAGAAGGATTGTGGACAGGTAAGTAGTATTTCTTTTATGTTTAGGAAAACAGGGCAGGACCCCAGGGGTTGTCAGGTCCAAAGCCGCATGATATGAGACCATGCCTTTTTGTGAAAGCAATGAAATCCACATCCAGAAATCTCCATATCAGTGATCCCTAGGTACAGTATAAAATGTTTTGAAGGGGAATGAAATCAACTGTAGCCTCAATTGCTCTGGCTTCTTATGATGATCCACTTTAGCACTAACACCCATATTTCATGTCAAGACATTATCGGGGGTCATTAATTAAGACCGGCATTTTAGACCGTCAGTCTTAATAAGGTCATGCACTGGCGGTGGATCTGCCAAAGTTATGTAGAGGTGCAGGCGTTTACATAACTTTAGTGGATACACAGCCTCTTCTAAATCTACTCCGATTCCTTCTGGTGTAGATTTAGACCATTTTGTACACCTAAAACAGGTGTAGAAAATGATGAATGAGATGGGCCTATCGTCCCATCCCTTTTCCCCTCCACATCACGCATACTTTTGTAGACCAGGTGTGATTGGGGTGCAATCTATGCCAGAAATACGCCTAATTGAGATGTATTTCTGTAAGTAAATGACCCCATATGTCTTGGCTTTTCATCAGAACTTAGAGTGGATGTAGTTTTAGAAACCTCATCTTAATATATTTATGAATTATGAGTTATTAGAGGGGTGATACCTGTTTCAAGACCCCCATCTATTAAGCAAGCGAGAGAGCAGCAACAAAAAGCTTGTCTTGCTCTGGAGGACCCAACATGCACATATATTACATGGGCCCATTGATTTTATAAGACTTTATGTAATGATTAATTCCGCTCGTGGTGGCGCTGCAGGAAAATTTTATACTACCTTAAAGGTTTTCCCTAAAGATTAAAGTTGATCAATGTGGATCCCAAAAATGGGACACCTTATGATTTGCTTATTTAGAGGATCCTTATATCAAAAAGGCATTGTCCAAAGTGAACATTCCCTTTAACAAATGCTTTTATAAGGTTTTGACTGTGTATCTCATTCATTCTGGCTTTTCAAGGTTCATATTTTCTAGATTTCCACCTGATGTTTTGTTTTAGTTTCTCTCTATATGCCATTTTCTTATATTTCTATTTTTATATGACTTTCTGTTTGAAATATTTTTTTTACAAAATGTTGGCTTTCTTTCTGAAGTTCAATATTCACTTTGTCAAGTTTATAATTTCTCTGGAGTGCCATAAATGTATTGCTTTTAATACTTAATCAACCAACATTCTCTTTCCCACATACTTATGTTTTTATCAGATTGCAGTACTGATGGAGTAAATGTTGTAAACTCCCAAATGATTGTGATTCAAATACAAAAAAATTATAAAACCATCACAGCATAATACATGTTATAGCAGTAATTATCTACAATCTATACAAATACCATATACAGTACAATAAAATTCCAATAATTGGGCAGCATTAGGACTGGTCTGTGAAAAAAAAAAAAAACATTTATACATACCGTAATTTCACATCTATATTGTACATACACTCTTATGGTACATACACATAAATACATGCAGTATTGTACTCATATACAGTACAGACCAAAAGTTTGGACACACCTTCTCATTCAAAGAGTTTTCTTTATTTTCATGACTATGAAAATTGTAGATTCACACTGAAGGCATCAAAACTATGAATTAACACATGTGGAATTATATACATAACAAACAAGTGTGAAACAACTGAAAATATGTCATATTCTAGGTTCTTCAAAGTAGCCACCTTTTGCTTTGATTTCTGCTTTGCACACTCTTGGCATTCTCTTGATGAGCTTTAAGAGGTAGTCCCCTGAAATGGTTTTCACTTCACAGGTGTGCCCTGTCAGGTTTAATAAGTGGGATTTCTTGCCTTATAAATGGGGTTGGGACCATCAGTTACGTTGAGGAGAAGTCAGGTGGATACACAGATGATAGTCCTACTGAATAGACTATTAGAATTTGTATTATGGCAAGAAAATAGCAGCTAAGTAAAGAAAAACGAGTGGCCATCATTACTTTAAGAAATGATGGTCAGTCAGTCAGCCGAAAAATTGGGAAAACTTTGAAAGTAAGGGTTATTTGACCATGAAGGAGAGTGATGGGGTGCTGCGCCAGATGACCTGGCCTCCACAGTCACCGGACCTGAACCCAATCGAGATGGTTTGGGGTGAGCTGGACCGCAGAGTGAAGGCAAAAGGGCCAACAAGTGCTAAGCATCTCTGGGAACTCATTCAAGACTGTTGGAAGACCATTTCAGGGGACTACCTCTTGAAGCTCATCAAGAGAATGCCAAGAGTGTGCAAAGCAGTAATCAAAGCAAAAGGTGGCTACTTTGAAGAACCTAGAATATGACATATTTTCAGTTGTTTCACACTTGTTTGTTATGTATATAATTCCACATGTGTTAATTCATAGTTTTGATGCCTTCATAGTCATGAAAATAAAGAAAACTCTTTGAATGAGAAGGTGTGTCCAAACTTTTGGTCTGTACTGTATATCTATATGGTGGGTTCTCTGGAAGTAAGCAGTAGCTGTGTCTTTTCTGCTTGGAGCCATCTATGGGAACTTGCAGCAAATGATCTTAAAGGGTTGTCCCACAAAATAATATTCTACAGTTCTCAAACTAGCACCTGGATCTATATTCTTTGTAATTGCATGTTATTAACATTTTTGCATAGCCACTGAGCTATTCAATAAAATGTATCTGTATGGCGCCACCTGCTGTTTGTTATTTTTCTTATTTCTTTTCCCAGCCCAATGAAATGGCTGCACATGCTCAGTTTCATTCTTCAACTGCCTCCTGATCTGTGATAGGGAGAGCCGAGACACGCCCCCTGAGCTGTGATAGGAAGATATGAGACACGCCCCCTGAGCTGTCATAGGGAGAGCTGAGACAAACCCCTCCTGAGCTACCAGCTTGATATAAATCTAGCAAAGCAATGAATGGGGAGATCTCTGGATCAATGTGAGGTACAGGGCTGGTTGTAGCTTTGTTAGAAAGAGATTTTCTTGTACTAGATGATTTATATTTTTTACATTAGTCATGGGATTATCCATTTAAGTAATAGCACACTGTGGTGAACAGATATGTCCACCATTACTTTTTTAGGAATTTCCCTATGGACTTCAACTTCTCACAATACCAATGAAATACATAATAGTAACACTCTAAGACTAAGTTCACATGTTGGGTGTGAGCTTCGACTAGCGGGTCCTACAGAGGAACAACCTGAAGGGGATTGCCATGTTTGGTATGAGATAATGCGCACTGGCAGATACCCATTGACTATAATGGGATCTGACAAGGATATGGCCACTTTCCAGTAGAAATGCCAGATTTCAGCCAGACAAAAAGTTGTGCATGCTAGACTTTCTTTTGGCCGAAAGCCGGTATTTCTGCCTGAAAGTGGCTGGATTCCCATCGGATCGCAGTGAAGATAATGGGCATCTGTTGATGTGCAGTATTATGCAGTTAAACTGGATACAGTGGACTACAACAGGCTGTTCCTTTGCCAGAACAGCCGGCTTGAGTTCACACGCAAGATGTGAATATAGCCATACAAAACATATGACAGGCTGCATTGTATAGTGGACAGAGCTGGCTACTGCTTCAGTGGGAGTAGTACTATCTTAACCAGCTCCATCCACTACATAATGGATGCAGCTATGTAATTAAGAAAGTCTATATTTAGCACCGGAGATACAGAAAACAGTTCAAAGGCATGTTGTCAGACCCCTGCCAATCAGATACTGATGGCCTATATACAACCCTTTTAAAAAATCCCAAAAGTGCAGCACGAGAGTTAAAAAACAAAACAAAACCAAAAAAAATAAAAATGATTTTCTGATATTGTGTCACAAGATGTCTATAATATATGTGTCTTTGTCACAAATTGCAATCTGTCTGGTTTTGCTACCATGTTGCAATATTGTGTTTTGTGAGAAATTGGAGCCCTTCATCAAAATCAAGTTCAGAAGCCTGTCTGTATTTTTGTCTTTCTATTATACTGAAGCTTGCCACGCTTCATTTTTATTCTTGCTATTCTTGTTTTGTGTTCACATTAAAGTTGCAAACTCATAAAAGTTTTCAATCCCAAGAAGTGAAGAGGTACCTTGACCTTTGTCGGACAGCAAGATTTCACTCCATACTAATTGAGCGGCAACCAATCTCTCTTTCATTCTCTATGATTTACTCTAAGTAAGATGAAAATGGAATGTTTCATCTCACTGCATCTTGCGGCTGCATAAACAAAATTTACATCAACTTCTATCCAAAGCTATGTATGACCAGCAAATGGGGTTCTTTTAAATTCATGATCAAGCTTCAGCCCCTCACTGGCAATCTGCTTTACGATCGTTTAGCATCACTTTCAACTCATGCATATGTTGAATTTCTTACATTCATCTCCCAGATATTATGTTGATACAATCTTTCCCTTATATCTTTTTATCTTCCTTCCTCTAAATACCATCATGCCTACAAAAATATTATTTATTTCCATAATATAAAACAATAAAAAAATGCCCTGGTCCTGAGGTGGCTGCTGAAATATTCCACATAAATAGGCATCTGTAATTACGGATATAATAATAAATCATCTCAGTTGTATAAATGTGCATGGTTGAATGCAAGTGGTTTGCTTTATTTTTTTTATGTACCAGATTGGCTTTGGATCCAAGGTCAACTTGATGTGTTGTTCTAAAACTGAACTTTAAAGAAGCTTTGAAAATAAAGTGAATACAAAAATTACTTTTAGGGAAAAACAGAGATACAAAAATCCTTTAGAACATTAAAACCATATTCCAACCAATCTTATCATACCAATCGTAGACAGCTATAGCATTTTAAGTAATTTGAGCTGCAGTAGCTTTTCGGTGGTATCGGAGCAGAGAGGCTAGATGTTATGTACTTACCAGTCAGCACTCCCATGATGGGGCAGTGCACATGGCGGTAGTGTCATCTTCACCAGACTGGTAATAAGGGCCTATCTTCGCAGCAGGGTCACAAAGTATTCCTCCTGACTCTGACCTGGCTTGTTTTTTGACTTTGCTTGGGCATTCTGATTTGGCCTCTTATTCACCTTCCTGATTTTGACCTTGGCTTATTATTTATTTCACTCATTCTGATTTGATCATTCTGACCTCGGCCTAAATCTGACTTTGTTTTACCTTACAAATTGGACCCTGATGTAACCTTTAGTGTCTGACCCAGCTTGTGTTTACCTTACTGATCTAGTTATCCTGAGCTGATATCCGCCCCCCCCTGCCGGTTTTGACCCAGACCATTTGCTTTATTGTTCTCTGCTTTGTCGTCTACTTTCTTGTGTCTGTTCCTACTAGAGATGGCCTTGCGGTTCGCCCCGGCGGTCATTTTATGGTGAACTTTGCTCGTTCGCGGTTCGTCAAACAGCCAAACATATGGCGATATCCGCCGGCGCCATATTCTTTTGCATTATGCCAAACTTTGACCTATTACACATCCATCAGGTGTAACAGGACAGCCAATTGAGATGTTTCAGCACGTGGACATACCCCCTACCCTATAAATAAACCCAATCTGGCCACCATTTTACATTTAGTGTTTTGCCAGTGTAGGGAGAGGTTGTTGTGTGGAGCAGGGCCAGACTGTTAGAGACACCAAACGCTAGCTAATAGGACCACAAAATTCCTTTTAAGGACTGGTATAGGTGTGCTATCGATAGGTGTGACTTACTCAGGGGTGTAATATACTTAAAATATACTTTCTAACATAGAAAGTATATTATAGTGCATTTGCATTGTGAAGCATTTGTCTGCGGTTCTGCTGATATACCGCAGCTATACAGAGGGGCAAATGCTATTGGAACAACTAATTGCAACTGGTGTAATATACCAGTTGCCCCCTTAAAAAACTGCTTGAGGCAGGGGAGTGATATACCTATAATATAATTTCTATATAGTGCATTTGTATTGTGCAGCAGTTATGTGCGGTTCTGCTGCGATACCGTTGCTATACAGAGGGACAAACGGTATTGGAAAAACTAATTGCAACTGGTGTAATATACCAGTTGCCTCCAAATTCGCCAGGTTTTTTCTTATTGCTTCATTCGGATTTGCCCATGAGCTTACTCCGACGCTCCTGTTTGCGTCATTTGGTCATTGCGGCTAGGTCTTGCATCCCGATGAAGTGGAAATCCTCTGTTCCACCATCCACTGAACTGTGGATTCAAAAAGTGGAAGAGATCCGGAGAATGGAGGAACTAACGGCATCCTTGAAGTGCAACAACAAAACTTTTGTCACGACTTGGACCCCTTGGTTCACCTTCCAAGATTCAACAGAGTATCAATCCTTGCTTACCTGAAGTGTCCCTTGCACCTAACCCTCCTATTAAGTCTTCGCTAACTGGATTTGTCCCCCTCCCCCTCTGTGATGTGTCTTTTCCCTCTGTCAGTTTTATTAATGTTATTGGTATCTTGATTAGAATATTTCGTGATTGGACACTTTTAGAGAATTTTTTTTTTTCTTTATGTCTGTCTTGATCACTATTATTTTGCTCAGTCACTATCATGGTTATCATATGCTATGTATATTCAGATTCTATTGTCAGAATATCAATATGTTACTCATGTCTGTATGCCGGACTGGTTTCGGCTGTGCCATTTTGTGATATGTGATTTAACATGTTACAAGCATTGTCATATTCTTGAAACTTATAAATAAAGAATTTAAAAAAAATATATATATACCAGTTGCCCCCCAGAAAAACTGATTGAGGCAGGGGTGTGATATACCTATAATATAATTTATATATAGTGCATGTGCAGCATTGTGTGCGGTTCTGCTAAGATACCGCAGCTACGCAGAGGGACAAACGCTATTGGAACAACTAATTTCAACTGGTTTGATGTACCTGTTGTTGCCCCAAAATAAACTGATTAAGGGGTTTGATATACCTGCTTCTAGCAAATTTTCATTAAGAGGTTCTATATACTACTGGGCTTCTATCGGGACTTTGTCACAGGGTCATTTTGAAAATGATAGGCAGAGGAAGAGGCAGGCCATTTCACAGGGGTGGTAGGAGTCGGGCAGGTGCACCAGGTCGGAGCCTAAGTGGAAAGTTGGAGAAGGTGTGTGCGATTACATCAAAGGATGCACCAGAGTTGGTTGAGTGGCTCACTCAGCCTTCCGCTTCTGCACCCTCCTCATCCTCTGTATCAGCACCCTCCTCACTCTCTGCTGTGTGCACCCCCAAAGACACCACCACCACCACCATAGCCCCTCCACTCGAGTCAGAGGAATTATTTTCCCATCAATTTCCAGACCTTACCGATGCGCAGCCATTCTTGGCAACCATCGGATGAGGAAGAGGAGGTAGCAATGGCTGCCACCCAGCGGTCTGACGACAGTACCCAGATCAGCACAAGGAGGGTGGTCCCTGCTGTTGCTGCCTACTCCGAGATCTCTAATGTCACTGGTGGTAAAGGGGACGATGATGATGCGTCGATGGACGTCACGTCGGTGCCCACAAGAGAGGAAGAGGAGGGTAGTTCAGAGGGAGAGACGGAGCAGCAGATAGGGAGGAGAAGGAGGAGAAGCAGGCTGAACTCGCAGTGCACAGGAGGCAAAAAGCAGATTGCAAATGTATCTGGAGCGAGCCATCCACTATGCACGGTCACATCTAGTGTTCCCAAGATGCCAGCACATGGCTCCGCAGTGTGGGCTTTTTTTAATGTGTCAGCTGCTGACATTAGTGTTGCCATCTGCAGCCTGTGCTGTCAACGCATAAGTCGCGGTAAGCCCAACACTCACCTAGGGACGACTGCCTTAAGAAGGCACCTGGCCTCCCATCACCGAGCCCAGTGGGAGCAACACCGACAGAACCCACAAAGGCACACTCCCGGCGCTACACGTCCTGTCTCTTTTCCTCTCTCCTCCCATTTTTCCTCCACTCCACCTTCCACTGTGCCGTCGTCGCGTTCATCTGGCAAAAGGCAGGCTTCCGTGGCCCAAAAGTTCGAACATAAAAAGTTGATGACGCCGGATACCCTTTTGCCCAACGGCTGACTGCCGGCTTGTCGGAACTGCTAGCCTGCCAACTACTGCCATATAAACTGGTGGACTCGGATGCCTTTTGAAAATTTGAATGGAAGGTCCCCGGAAGGAAATATTTCTCCCAGAAGGACATCCCAGAGCTATATGGCCATGTTCAGAGGCAAGTGAATGTATCTCTGGCACACAGTGTCGGTGCCAAGATACATCTGACCACAGACACGTGGTCTAGCAAACACAGGCAGGGAAGGTACATAACTTTTACTGTCCACTGGGTGAACCTTCTGACGGCCGTCAAGCATGCAACCCGTGGCACCCATGTGGATTTGGTGTTACCGCCACAGATTGCATGCAGGTTTGTCTCTTCTTCTCCTCCTCCTCCTACTCCATCCTCCGTCTCCTCCTCAGCTGACTCCTCTTTTTTCACGGCTACTGCCTCTTCTGCTGCACTCCTCAGAACCTAATTGACGTGCAAGGTGAGACGTTGCCATGCTGTGCTGCGGCTGTTGTGCCTGGAAGCCAAGAGCCACACCGGTGCTGCACTCCTTTCATCTCTGCGGCCACAGGCCGATCAGTGACTAACCCCGCTCAATTTGACAGTTGGTAAAGTGGTGTGCGACAATGGTGCCAACCTGCTGAGTGCGCTGAAACAGGGCAAAATGACACACGTTCTGTGCATGGCACACGTCCTGAACTTAGTCGTGCAGCGATTCATTGCCAAATACCCCGGGCTCCAGGACATTTTGCGGCAGGACAGGAAAATCTCTGGCCATTTTAGAAGATCTTACACGGCCATGGCTCGCCTTGCTTACGCTCAGCGGCGACACCACTTGCCCATCAGACGTCTGGTTTGTGGCTGCCCTACTTGCTGGATCTCCACCTTGTATATGCTTAATAGGCTGCTCCAGCAGAACCAGTACGAACTCTGCAGCAGAACAGGTTCTGGGGAGCTTGTTTTTTTTTTCCACAGCGCCAGTCGCTGCTCATGCGTGACGCGTGCAGACTTCTGCGGCCATTTGATGAGATCATCGAACTGGTCAGTCGCATCCAGGGCGCCATCAGTGACATCGTACCTTACGCCTTCTTTCTGGAGCGTGCATTGCATTGTGTCATTGATCAAGCCGTCGAGGAGCAGGAGCAGGAAGATGAGGAAGTCGCAATGCTGAATGAATTCCCAGGGGGGCTACAACATCTGAGACAAGTCAGCAGGAGTCTGAAGAGGAGTCAGAGGAGGATGGTGCCTGGGGGAGGAGGAGGAGGAGAAAGAAGAGCAGGCTTCAAACTTTTCTGGGATCCCTGGTGTTGTCCGTGGATGGGGGGAGGAGACCGAGGATGACATTCTCCTGGGTCATGAGCAAGACCCAGGCCGCTCCACCGCTTCCAATTTAGTGCAAATAGGGGCCTTCCTGCTCCAGTGTTAGAAGAGGGACCCCCGTATAAAGGGCATAAAGGGCATGAACCAGTACTGGGTGGCAACGTAATTAGACCTCTGGTAAAAACACAAAATGTCGGACATGTTACCAGCATCACAGAGGGCTGTCAGATTGCAGTATTTCCAGGCCTTGCTGCGAGAGATGCTGAATTCTGCTGTTGCGTGTGCTGGCAGAGGAATTTCCACCCACAGAGAAACAGTTGCGAGTACCAATCCTACAGCGCATGCAAGAAAAAGATGGTTTGAAGATGTGTTTGTCACTTCGGATATGAGATCATTCTTGCAGCCAACCCATCGACAGCCGCCCTCTGGATCAAGCCTCAGGGAACACCTAGACCGACAGGTGTCCGACTACATTAGGTTAACGGCCGATGTGGACGCTCTGAGAAGCGAGGAACCCCTTGACTACTGGGTGTGCAGGCATGACCTGTGGCCAGAGCTGGCACAATTTGCCATGGAACTCTTTGCTTTCCCCTTGTCGAGTGTCCTGTCCGAAAAGGCGTTCAGCGTAGCAGGGGGGATCGTGACTGATAAGCGCACTCGCGTGGCTGACAACAGTGTGGACTACCTCACATTTCTAAAAATGAATGAGGCATGAATCTCGGAGGAATTCAACTCTTGTGACGACCACGTTGAATTGAATTTCCTCATGCTAGCCCACACAAATGCGCCACCACACAGAACAAATAGTTGTAAATACAGCTTCATAAAAGGTCTTTTCTGTCCGGTGAATGCCTAATGTTTGGGACCTCGGAGGAATTCAACACTTGTGACGACCACGTTTTATCGAATTTCAACTATTATCATTTGGTGTTTTCAAGAGGGGGATTTCGTTAGCCATGTTTTTAATTCAATTTTATAATTTTTGTTCTTTTAAACATATGTATTTGACATCTATTTGTACTGGCCTGCAGTAAAATTGATATCCATGACCGTCTAATATACCTCCAGTCACATAATCACTTGATGTTTTCTGTCCTGTAAATTAATAATTTTTGGGGCCTGTAGTCCACTGGCCTGCAGTAAAATTTATATCTATTGACTGTCTAATATACCTCCGGCCACTTAATCACTTGATCTTTTATGTACGGTGAATACATAATTTTTGGGGCCTGTAATCTAACTTGTCAACAGTAAAATTGTTATACGGTGACCGCCTAATGTACCTCCAGCCACATTATCAATTGCTCTTTTCTGTACTGTGAATTTTTGGGGCCTGTAGTCCACTGGCCTGCAGAAAAATTGATAACCATTGACCGTTTAATATACCTCCAGCCACATGATCTTTTCTGTACTGTGAATGCCTAATTGTTGGGGCCTCGGAGGAATTCAACACGTGTGAGGACCAATGTAACCTATTATCATTTGGGGTTTATTCAAAAGGGTGGATTTCATTAGCCATGTTTTTAATCAAATTTTATATTTTTAGTTCTTTTAAATATATCTATTTGACATGTATTTGTACTGGCCTGCAGTAAAATTGATATCCAATGACCGTCTAATATACCTCCAGCCACATAATCACTTGTTCTTTTCTGTGCATTGAATTAATAATTTTTGGGGCCTGTACTCCACTGGCCTGCAGTAAAATTGATATCCAATGACCGTCTAATATACCTCCAGCCACATAATCACTTGATGTTTTCTGTCCGGTGAATGCCTAATGTTTGGGGCCTGTACTCCCGTGGAGTAAAATAACATATTTCCAGGCTCCAGCATGGCACATTTTTAAGAGTTTCCCTCTAAGACGCATAAAAATGGACCCTGATTAAAATACATATTTTTTGTGGGAATTTTTGCCATAGATCCCCCTCTGGTATGTCACTGTCCATGTTGTGGGACGATTTGTGAACTTCTTGTAAGTATTTGGTGGCTGCCAATACGACCTAAAGGTTTTTCAGGTTCGTCTGGCATTAAAGTGAATTGGGCCCGCCGCGAACTTGCGGTTCACGAATATTTGATTGCGAATCGTCCCAGCCGATGTTCGTCCATCACTAATCCCTACTAGAAATGTCGCGAACATAAAATTTTCCGTTTGCGAACGGCGAACGCGAATTTACGCAAATGTTCGCGAACGGGCAAACCAGGCGAACCGCCATAGACTTCAATAGACAGGCGAATTTTAAAACCAACAGAGACTCTTTCTGGCCACAATAGTGATGGAAAAGTTGTTTCAAGGGGACTAACACCTGGACTGTGGCATGCCGGAGGGGGATCCATGGCAAAACTCCCATGGAAAATTACGTAGTTGACGCAGAGTTGGGTTTTAATCCATAAAGGGCAAAAATCACCTAACATTCCTAAATTGTTTGGAATAACGTGCTTTAAAACATCCAGTGTGTGTATACGATCAGGTACGATGTTGTATCGATCAGGTAGTGTAAGGGTTACGCCCGCTTCCAATTGACAGACCAAACTCTGACAGACCAAACTCCCCGTTTAACGCACCGCAAACAACCGCAAAGAGTTGTCAATAGTTGACACACTCATGACATAAATTTTATTCCTCTATGCGTCAATCTTGGTGTAGTGATGACTGTGCTCGTGCACACGTTTGGGAGATTGCAGGCGATGACGGTTTTTCAAATCCTATGGTCGTGCTGAGGTAGTTCAGTGACAGTTAAGTTACCCAGAAAACAATGATTCTGCAGTGTGGGCCCATTGTTGGCCTAGTAGGCTTTAATGATCACCTTAGATGATCACAAAGAAAATTTATGTTTTTTCTATGTAAAATTATCCTGCCGATCGCTTTTGGTTTGTTCACAATGAAGCAACAACCTTATCATCTGGGGTGTGCCAACATTGCCAACACCACTATTAACAAACAAATGGATCCCACAGGAGGTTGCCACGCTATTCATTACAGAGAAAAACGCAATCAGGTGGTCTCTAGGACCATAGCGTGTTATTGCAACCTCACTGACAGTACACTAAAAATAAATCTTTATTATAATTACTAAAATAACATTGCCAACACACTCATAGAGGTGATCGCTTCATTGTGATACGCAAGCCCCTTCACCACAACAAGGTAACGATCACGAAGGGGAATTGACACATGTATGTGCCTTTTCTTTTGTTTTGTTTTTGCAGCCACAGTGCAGCACCAGAGGCCAGAAAAATTAGGCATGTACACATGCCTGAAAAATTAGGTATTGTTGCAGCCGCTGCTGTAGCAGCGGCCGGAAAAATTAATGTTTTCCAGGCAGAAAGTGTACTAAAACATTGCGGCTTGAACCCTAGTTGGTGGCGGAGAAGTCACACAAGTCATCCGGCATGCAGAGATTAAATACAGCAGCGTGAGGACCATTTTTAGCCCAAGACATCTCATCAGACCTTTTTTAGTCAAATGCATCTCCCACTGTGAGTCCCTTCGGGATCCATGCCTCATTCATCTTAATAAAGGTGAGGTAATCTAGACTTTTTTGACCCAGGCGACTTCTCTTCTCAGTGACAATACCTCTTGCTGCGCTGAAGATCCTTTCTGACAGGACACTTGAAGCGGGGCAGGCCAGAAGTTCTATCGCAAATTGGGATAGCTCAGGCCACAGGTCTAGCCTGCACACCCAGTAGTCAAGGGGTTCATCGCTCCTCAGAGTGTCGATATCTGCAGTTAAGGTGAGTTAGTCTGCTACATGTCGGTCGAGTCGTTCTCTGAGGGTGGACCCTGAAGGGCTGTGGCGATGCGTAGGACTTAAAAAGCTCTGCATGTCATCCATCATTGTCCTGTCCTTGCCGGCGTGGTTGCGGTAGGATGAGGATTACTTTCATCTCTTCCCCTTTTAGATTCCCATTGTGCTGTGACATCACCCTTATAAGCTGTGTAAAGCATACTTTTTAACTTGTTTCGGAACTGCTGTATCCTTTCCGACTTCCGGTAATTCGGTAACATTTCAGGCACTTTCTGCTTATACCGGGGGTCTAGTAGCGTGGCCACCCAGTACAGGTTGTTCTCCTTCAGCCTTTTTATACAAGGGTCCCTCAACAGGCATGACAGCATAAAAGACCCCATTTGCACAAGGTTGGATGACGAGCTACTCATGTCCCGTTCCTCGTCCTCACTGATCTCATTGAAGGTCTGTTCTTCCCCCCAGCCATGTACAACACCACGGGTCCCAGATAGGTGACAACGAGCACTCTGGGATGGCTGCTGTGGTTGGTCTTTCTCCTCCTCAAAGCCACATTCCTCCTCTGACTCCTCTTCCTCAGAATCCTCTTCCAGCGTTGCCGCAGGTCCAGCAAGCGATGATTATAAGGCTGTTTCTGGTGGTGATGGTGACCACAACTCTTCCTCTTGACGCTCATCTACGGCCTGATCCAGCACTCTTCGCAGGGCACGCTCCAGGAAGAAAAAAAATGGCATGAGGTCGCTGATGGTGCCTTCAGTGCGACTGACTAGGTTTGTCACCTCCTCAAAAGGACGCATGAGCCTACAGGTATTGCGCATGAGCGTCTAGTAACGTGTCAAAAAAATACCCAGCTCCGCAGAGGCTGTCCTAGCACCCAGGTCATGCAAATACTCGTTGACGGCTTTTTCTTGTTAAAGTAGGCGATCGAACATTAGGAGTGTTGAATTTCAACGTGTCGGGCTGTCGCAAATCAAGCGCCTCACTGGCATGTTGTTTCGCCGCTGAATATCGGAAAAGTGTGCCATGGCCATGTAGGAACGCCTGAAATGGCCACACACCTTCCTGGCCTGCTTGAGGACGTCCTGTAAGCCTGTGTACTTATACATAAAGCGTTGTACGATCAGATTCAACACATGTGCCATGCACGGCACATGTGTCAACTTACCCAAATTCAATGCCGCCAACAGATTGCTTCCGTTGTCACACACCACTTTGCCGATCTCCAGTTGGTGCGGGGTGAGCCACTGATCCACCTGTGCATTCAGGGCGGACAGGAGTGCTGGTCCGGTGTGACTCTATGCTTTCAGGCAAGTCAACCCTAAGACGAAGTGACACTGTCGTATCAGGGATGTGGAATAGCCCCTGGGGAGCTGGGGGGTGCAGTTGATGTGGAGCAAGACGCAGCAGCAGAAGAGGACTCAGCCGAAGAGGTTAGTGAAGAGGATGGAGTAGGAGGAGTAGAGGAGATGGCAGCAAGCCTGCCTGCAAGTCGTGGCGGTGTCACCAACTCAGCTGCAGAGCCACGCATTCCATGCTTGGCAGCCGTCAGAAGGTTTACCCAATGCGCAGTGTACGTGATATACCTGCCCTGATCGTGCTTTGCAGACCAGGTATCAGTGGTCAGATGGACCCTTGCCCCAACACTGTGTGCCAGACATGCCATGACTTCCTTTTCCACAATAGAGTACAGGTTAGGGATTGCCTTTTGTGAAAAAAAAATTTGGCCGGGTACCTTCCACTGCGGTGTCCCAATAGCTACAAATTTTTTGAAGGCCTCAGACTCCACCAGCTTGTATGGTAAAAGCTGGCGGGCTAAGAGTTCCGACAAGCCAGCTGTCAGACGCCGGGCAAGGGGGTGACTCTGTGACATTGGCTTCTTACGCTCAAACATTTCCTTGACAGACACCTGACTGTGGGCAGATGAGCAGGAACTGCTGAAGGTGAGAGGCGGAGTGGCGGGTGGTTGAGAGGGGGCAAGAAGGACAGCAGTGGTTGACGTGGCTGAAGATGCTGGACCAGGAGGAGGATGGTGGCTTTGAGTTTGTGTGCTGCTTGTACTTATGTGTTGATCCCATAGGCGTTTGTGATGTGAGATCATGTGCCTTCGCAAAGCAGTTGTACCTAGGTGGGTGTTGGACTTCCCACGACTCAGTTTCTTTTGGCACAGGTTGCAAATGGCATCGCTGTTATCAGAGGCAGACACACAAAAAAAATTCCACACTGCTGAGCTTTGCAATGACGGCATTCTGGTGGTGGCAACAGCATGCGTTGATTGGCGTGCTGTCTGGCTGAACCCGGGGGCCGATACATGCTGTCTGACTGTGCCACTAGCTCCTTGCGATGACCTCCCCCTGGCTTCCAACTCATCTCCTCCTTCTCTCTGTCTCCCCATCTGAACTTTCCCCCTGTTCTTCTTCTCTTTGAGCGGGCACCAACGTGACATCCACGGACACATCGTCATCATTAACCACTTCACTTGTATCTGACAACTCAGCAAAGGAAGCAGCAGTGGGTACAACATCATCATCATCATCACACCGTACGTCCATGTGTGTAATGCTGCCTGACTGAGAAATATCCCTGTTATCTACATCCTCTGGCAATAATGGTTGCGCATCACTCATTTCTTCCAACTGATGTGTAAATAACTCCTCTGACAGATCAAGTGAAGCGGCTGTGGTGCTAGTGTTGGTGGTGGTGGCGGGCGAGTGGTAACTTGAGAGGTGCACGAAGCTGAGCTGGAGTAGGATGGTGCGTCAAGGTTCCGAGTGGAAGCTGTAGAAGATTGGGTGTCCTGTGTAAGCCAGTCAACTATGTCCTCAGAATTTTTCGAGTTCAGGGTATGTGGCCTCTGAACACTGGGCATTATTCTAGGGCCAAAGGAAATCACAGCACCACGACGGCCCCTGCTGGGTGGCCTGCCTCTGCCTGTCATTTTTTTTTTAGGTTAGTGGTACTATGCGTGCAAGGTACTGTGCCACCCAATATGAGTGTTGGGCAGTGGGCACAGTACAGTCAGTGGGTCTGACACTCACTGGCAGGCAACTGCAATTGTATTACAGAGGAAAAATGTTATGACTTTTTTATCTGCAAGGTACTGTGCCACCCTATATGAGTGGTGGGCAGTGGGCACAGTACAGTCTGTGGGCCTGACACTCACTGGCAGGCAACTGCAATTATATTACAAAGGACAAATTAAATGACTTTTTTATCTGCAAGGTACTGTGCCACTCTATATGAGTGGTGGGCAATGGGCACAGTACAGCGTGTGGGCCTGACACTCACTGGCAGGCAACTGCAATTATATTTCAGAGAAAAAATTAAATGACTTTTTTATCTGCAAGTTACTGTGCCACCCTATATGATTGGTGGGCAGTTGGCACAGTACAGTCTGTGGGCCTGACACTCACTGGCAGGCAACTGCAATTATATTACAGAGGAAAAATGTAATGACTTTTTTATCTGCAAGGTACTGTGCCACCCTATATGAGTGGTGGGCAATGGGCACAGTACAGCGTGTGGGCCTGACACTCACTGGCAGGCAACTGCAATTATATTACAGAGGAAAAATGTAATTACTTTTTTATCTGCAAGGTACTGTGCCACCCTATATGAGTGGTGGGCAGTGGGCACAGTACAGTCTGTGGGCCTGACACTCACTGGCAGGCAACTGCAATTATATTACAGAGGAAAAATGTAATGACTTTTTTATCTGCAAGGTACTGTGCCACCCTATATGAGTGGTGGGCAATGGGCACAGTACAGTCTGTGGGCCTGACACTCACTGGCAGGCAACTGCAATTATATTACAGAGGAAAAATTAAATGACTTTTTTATCTGCAAGGTACTGTGCCACCCTATATGAGTGGTGGGCAGTGGGCACAGTACAGTCTGTGGGCCTGACACTCACTGGCAGGCAACTGCAATTATATTACAGAGGAAAAATTAAATGACTTTTTTATCTGCAAGGTACTGTGCCACCCTATATGAGTGGTGGGCAGTGGGCACAGTACAGTCTGTGGGCCTGACACTCCCTGGCAGGCAACTGCAATTATATTACAGAGGACAAATTAAATTACTTTTTTATCTGCAAGGTACTGTGCCATCCGATATGAGTGGTGGGCACTTGCAGTGGGCACAGTACAGTCAGTGAGCCTGACACTCACTGGCAGGCAACTGCAATTATATTACAGAGGAAAAATTTCATGACTTTTTTTATCTGCAAGGTACTGTGCCACCCGATATGAGTGGTGTGCACACAGTACAGTCTGTGGGCCTGTGCCCTCTCACACACGGGCAGGCAACTGCAATATATATATAAAAAAATATATATAAAAGCAGACTGATGTACCAGCCCTAAAATGGGCTTTTTGGGGTGCTGTCAGAACACTGTCTTTACAGCAGATGAGTCTTTGAGGAATGGAGTGGACACAGAACACTGGCCTAGCTAACGCTTTCCCTATTAATTCAGCAGCAGCAGCAGCACTCTCCCTGCTCTAACTAACCCTGCAGCTTCAGAAAGAATCTAAAATGGATGCCGTCCTCGCTTTTTTTTAGGAGGTGGGAGGGTCTGAGAGGGAGGGTATGCTGATTGGCTAGAATGTGTCTGCTGACTGTGAGGTACAGGGTCAAAGTTTGCTCAATGATGACGTATAGGGGGCGGACCGAACATCGCATATGTTCGCCCGCCGCGGCGAACGCGAACAAGCGATGTTCGCCGGGAACTGTTCGCCGGCGAATAGTTCTGGACATCTCTAATCCCTACGTTTATTATTTAATCCTCAGCTTTTTTTCATCTTAGGTCCTTACACTTAGTTAAGAAGGAATTGCCATCCAGTTGTGTGCCACCGTCAACAGCGGATTGTGCAAGTTGGTAGGGACAGTGGTGTGGGATATATTTTAGGGTTTACTGCTCCCTACTGGGACAGGAGACTTTGCAACCCATGCACATCAGCGAGCCTTGGGTGTCCATGACCCTGTGATTGTTTCACCGGTTGACCTTCCTTGGTTCACTTTTGTTACGCTCTACTATAACTACTCCATATTGTATTTGGAACACCCCAGAAGACCTGCCATTATGGAGATGCTCTGACTTTTTTCTCCAACACAGACAATTTGGCCCTTGTCAGTGTCACTCAAATCCTTACATTTGGCCATTTTTCTTGCTTCCAACAAACCAACTTCAAGAACTGAGTCTTCACTTGCTTCCTTTTATAACCCACCCCTTGATAGATGCCATTTTTACCAGATACCCAAAAATGTTATTCACTTCACTTGTTTTAATGTTAAGGTTAAATGGTGTATATCAATATAATAAGTTATAGGCTAGGGCATGGTTCAGCAACCTTCGACACTCCAGCTGTTATGAAACTACAACTTGCAGAATCCTCCTTTCACTTTGCTGGGAGTTATAGGAACAGCCAAAAAAGTGTGCATGCTAGGAGTGGTAGTTTCACAACAACTGGAGTGCCGAATTGATCTCTGGGCTAGGGCTTCAGGGTTATGTTTCCTCAATTTGCAAAAACTTGGCATACTGTTCCTAAACTTTTATGGAGTGGCAGCACTCAACCCCTAGACAGTCATTTCAGGCTGCAATTTTTCAGATTCACATAATTTGCAAGGCTGCCATTTCTTGTTAGTTGCCCTTTAAGTTTGACAGTATACTTTTATAATATTTTCTATTAATAGTATATTCTCTAATTCTTCTAAAATTTAAACTATTTTTATGAAAATCATTGATTATATTATTCTAATGCAGAAATTTATGTAAATGACATTTCCCCTGCTTTTTCTTTTCGCAGCAATAGAACATTTTAAAGTTGAACTTAGCAATGCAAATGCATCTCAACAGCTTTTAACTGTTTAATATTGATTGCACTTATTTTTTTTCCAAATATGGCCCAGAAAAGTTTGCCTGTTGTTGATTGACAAAGTCTGTGTAATATATAGATATTCAAGGAAGGAAACAGGCCAGCACTTCGCTCAAAGTTGCACGCTGCACGGGAGAGGAGCAACCTCCAATGGATAATAGAGCAGAAAATCCCAGCAGCTTATGCAAGTAGATTTCTTTTTATTTCATTCAAAAAGAAAATGTCCTATAAACCAGGACGCGTTTTGGCATGCAAGCCTTTCTCAACAGGTACATCCAACAAAAAATATCACAGACTATATATAGGTCTAGTACCGCCCACAGAGACGTCCCCACCCTTTTTAGTGGGTGGTGTTTATAAACTTATCAATCAGATAACAAAACAAAAAAATGAGACAAAACGACATTTGGTAGAGATTGTTTCTACCTTATTGGAGAATCTAAACATCTTTTCATCACGAGGCAGAGGTCTAGAAAGGATACATAAAAAGTACATTAAGTATATGTATACATATGGAGACATCAAAAATGCATGACCTCATAGTCTCTGTTCAGGCCCCTTGGGTGCAATGTATCAAGGGTGTGTATCCAAAAGGCCTCTCTTTTGAGGAGAAGTCTTTTGATATCACCCCCTCTCCTTGGTCTCTTCACCTGCTCTAATACTTGGAATTGCAATTGTGCAACAGTATGTTTTAGTTTATCAAAATAATTGGGACTTCTCCTTTTGGATACACACCCTTGATACATTGCACCCTGTCTCTTATGCTTCCCTCACTGCCTCCCTCTCTTTTTTGTGGTCTGTCACTCATAACCTAATGCTAGGAGGTTGTCAAGGACTTACCATATAATCATTCATGCAGAAGAGTCATGGACTGCTGAGAAGAGACAGGGTTAAGCACAAGTTCCTTCTCTCCACCCAACCCTAAAGACTAACAGTTTTCTTCTAGGGAAAAAAGTACTAATTGACTTTTGGCCAAGGAGAGTAGGTGTGACACTTCTAAGACAACCCAGGACTCCTTTTTGGCATGGTCTGTGTTGTTTATACAGAAAGTTCTCAACGTTCACCTAATATTACTCATGAATGATAGACGGAACAAATCATGCAAAGCATGAGAGCATGTCTATTACTACTTTATGCTAGCCTCATTGAGGACATCATAAAGTTAAAGAGGTTGTGCATGGGTTTTATATTGGTGACCTATCATCAGGACACTCAGCACCCCCACCAATCAGCTTTTTGAAGATGAGGCGGTGCTCCATGCGAGCGCTGCTTTCTCTTTATTATTCTACGCAATGTCTCCTTTGCAGCAGTGGTGTAGTGTAATTACAAGTATTTGCTCTATGCAAGTGAATGGAGTGCGTATTTTTAAATACACTCGCTTCCGAGACGACAGGCAGTGTAATGAAGAGGAGCCAGTGCTCGAATGGAGTGCTGCCTCCTCTTTAAACAGCTTATTGGTGTGAGAGCCTGGTGTTGTACTCTCACTAATCAGATATTGATTACCCATCTTGAGGATAGATCATTAATGTATATTACTGTACCACCCCTTTAATGACAAATTCCCTTCAAAGTATACCTGTAGCTTCAAAAAAAATATTTTGATATGTCTGTCAATGAGATAGGAGAGCTCACATGTTGACTCTCCACATTGCAGAAGATAAACTGGAGATAGGCTCATAGGCTTTTTTATTGAGCCCGTCTTTGAGAAAGTCTTTGAGCCCAAATCCAATCCAGTAAAGACAGTGTTCTGTGCGAGCGCTTCTATCTCCTCATTTTCAGCACCAGGACTCCAACCAATCAAACCTTTGATATGTCACTGACTAAAAAGGCTCTCCTTGTTTAGAACTGGCACATACATTTCAATGTATAAGGCTCCATTCACACGTCCGCAATTGTGGTCCGTATCCATTCATCCTCTAAGGGGACGTACTGGATGTAGTGTGCTGTTCGCATCCGCATTTCCCGAGCGCGCCGCCGATCTTCCCGTCCGCGGCTCCGAAAAAAAATAGAACATGTCCTATTCTTGTGCGTACCCATTCATCCTCTAAGGGGACGTAATGGATGCAGTGTGCTGTTCGCATCCGCATTTCCCGAGCGCGCCGCCGATCTTCCCGTCCGCAGCTCCGAAAAAAAATAGAACATGTCCTATTCTTGTCTGTAATTGCGGACAAGAATAGGCATTTTATTGGGGGTGCCGGCTGGGTGTATTGCGGATCCGCAATACACTATGGATGTGTGAATGGACCCTAACTGGACCAACCTTCCCCTGGCACTCACAGACAGTCATTGGGGGTCCCAGGAACTGGATCTATGTTGATCGACTAATCTCAAGGTAACACTTTAATGAAAGGGTCACTTTCATGAAAAGGAATAGCAATGCAACATTTAATTTCTATACCCTGTTGACTGTGGAATGAATAGACTATTATAGTGAAAAGTTCAATGTCTCTGTGAGAAGTTGAGCTCGTCATTTTCTTGTATAAATTAAACATACTTGCAAGTATCATTTGCTCTGGTTTCCAAAGTGGAGGATTTATAATTTCTCTACCCACGATCTGCTGCTGCTCACTGTGACTAGCATGTGATTCTTTTCCAGGGGCACCCTCAAGAAGCCAAAAAACAACAGAACAAAGATGAGACCCAGAAGGTTGAAACAGATGTCACTGTGTGGGATGTCTATCTTTATACTCCTAAGCCAGGCTGTGCTACAGATTCAGATTTTGTTTTAATGCATTGGGCTATGTGTAAAAGGGAAAATGTTGAGAAACTTTAAAATCTCACATATGATGTCAGCAAATGTATGCCTCACCAGTCACTTCATCTGTATGTGATCTATTAATAAGTCCCTCATGTGGATGTGTCTGTCTTGCATTACTTTAGTTCAAGTTTCTCAACATTTTTAGTTTTTTTCACTAAAGCCCTGCTTTGAGAACATGTCCTATATCTTGCTCCATTGATTATGTCCACAATCAATGGTGGTATACTTATTATTACTTTAATATATAGAAATGTTAGCTGCAAGATAATAAAAAAGTTATAGGTCAACTCTATGTAATAACAACTACATCTCAAAAAAGTCACATAACATGAATACACAATAATCTTTCTCCTAGTACAGATTTTTTTCCCCAATAGGTCAGCCACTGGTCTTATTTCTTAATAGAACATTCCAGGGAAAACTGACACAGTGTGAGCCTAGTATAAGGCCTAAGGGGGTGGAACATGACACTGAGTTTTCCTCTTTGGTGCACTATGAATAGTGATGGACGAACATCTGCCGGGGCGGTTCGCAAACAGGTCCCATTCATTTTAATGGCAGGCGAACCTGAAAAACCTTCAGCTCATATTTGCAGCCAAGAAATAATTACTAGAAGTGCACAAATAGTCCCACAACATGGACAGTGACATACCAGATGGATTATTCGAATTTGCGATCTCCATTCATTTTTGTTTTCAATGCGAAATATCGGCAATATAATTTTCGCATACGCGCATGCGCAAATGCACTATAAAGAAAGTATATTGGTATATAACGCCACGCTTCAATCAGCTTTTTTGGGGGGGCGACTGGTATATCACACCAGTAGAAATTATTTGTCCCAATAACGCTTGTCCCTCTATATACCTGCAGTATCGCAGCAGAACCGCACACAACTGCCGCACAATACAAATGCACTATAATATACTTTCTAACATAGAAAGTATATTATAACATTGTACAAGGAAGGCAATCCATTAGAATATACATGAAGATAAATCGTAACCTTTAATAATTTTACTATGAGGGTCCATTGACACGTCCGGATCTGCAAAACACGGACACCGGCAATGTGCATTCCGCAATTTGTGGGCCTCACATCGCCGGCACTATAATAGAAAATGCCTAATCTTGTCTGCAATTGCGGACAAGAAAAGGACATGTTCTATTGTTTTGAGAAAACGGAAGCACAGATGCGGAAGTGCGGACAGCACATTCCGTCCCCATTGAAAATGAATGGGTCTGCACCCGTTCCGCAAAATTGCGGTACGGATGCGGACCCATTTTGCGGACGTGTGAATGGAAAAGATATCCCTCAAAATGAAAATAAATGAAATTATTAAAGTTAACCAAAAAGCATAGATGTGGTAGGCAATAACAAGTGCTCGTGGCACAAAATCATGTGCTCGGTGGCACCAAATCAGAAACCATATGTCCTACCACAATCCGGGGGGTTCCAGTGCACATTGATGAATCCAGGAGGGAAAGCAAAAAAACATCCATGGGCAAAGAACTGTCCCTGATATTGCCCTACAGGGGGGTGCTATTCTGGCCCTGATAGCCTAACCACAGACCACCCGCCCTGATTAGAGCGACCCCGTCCGGAACCTTACCCTATATAAAAATGGCCCTAATAAGCCCCTAGCCCCTAGGCCCCTGACTTCCAGGTGATCACTTTATAGATCTATGTGTTTTTGATTCATTATAAAAGTATATTATAAGTATATCGCACCCCTCTGTGTATCACACCTATCGATAGCACACCTATACTAGTGCTTAAAAGGACTTTTGTGGCCCTATTAGCTAGCGTTTGGTGTCCCTAACAGCCTGTCCCTGCTCCACACAGCAACCTCTCCCTACACTGGCAAAACACTGAATGTAAAATGGCGGCCAGATCAGGTTTATTTATAAGGTAGGGGGTATGTCCATGTGCTGAAATGTCTGAATTGGCTGTCCTGTACCACCTGATGGATGTGTCATGGGTCAAAGTTCTTCACAATGTAAAAGAATATGGCGGGCGCAAATTTCTCCATATGTTCGCATGTTCGGCAAATCGCGAACAAGCAAAATTCGCCGCAAAATGACCGCCGGGCGAACCGCAAGCCCATCTTTTAACTATGAACTCCTTTCATTGGAAGCACAGATATGAAGTAGCAGTCATTATCTTGACACTTATATTACATACACAATGACACAGTGTATAACTTTTGCCCAAAGTCATATTTAACTACTTGCAGACCCACTGACTAAAAATGTCTGGGCAAACCAAAGTTACAGTATTTCTGTAAAGATGTTCCTGAATGTTGCTGAGATGGCAGCTGCTAACTAATTGTACAGCTATGGAAGTGGGAAGCCTGCTGCCAGTGACAGGTGGGCTCTCTTAGAAAAGGCATGAGATTTTTTTACTGCCCCTTCATAGCGCTCAGTGAGTACTGTATATACAGATCAGGGAGTGGCAATGGCGCCGCTTTCATGCTCCAGTCCCATCGATCAGGTGATCACCAGGGGCAGGGTAACTGCATGAGCTGCTGGGACTTAGCAGACCCAGATCAGCTGTGTAATGAGGCTGAACAGCCTTGTACAACCTCTCTGGGGTCTGTATTCCCAACTTCCTATAACTTGGGCTTATTGGTCAGCCCCACATATAGAAGAAATCAGTAATGTTAAATGTCTCCAAAGGTCTTGATTGACCATGAAAGGGGGGGGGGGGGGGTACAAAGTGTAAATAAATAAATAAAAAATAAGATAAGAAATAAGAAAATTATCACCACACACTACTCTGCAGCTTTTTTCATACTATTTGATTTTAACATATTCTTAGGTATAGAAAATAAGAAAAAAAAAGATAAAACAGCAAATGCCCGTGTATCACAAAAAATAAATTATATATATATATATATATATATATATATTGCAGGAAGGCGCAAGGGGCCGTCATTGATGGAAGGTATGTGTCACCAAGATTCCTGGCCTCGGTGAGGTAAGAGCCGGTAGTTTTAAGTGTCAGCGGCAGCTAGTGCTGGTTGAAACTGTTTGTTGTTAGTGTGGCTGTAAAGCCGATCCAGGCTGGCTCTTACTGGGAGTAGCAAAGTGCTCTTTGGGTGGCATTTCCCCACGCTCCAGGCCGGGTCTTTATTGGCCTATATAAAACCCAGCCAGCAGTCTCAGCTGGGTGTGGATTATCTTCCAACTGACAGTGGAGCGCTTGTCAGTCTCTCTGTGTTTTGGAACTGAGAACTTGTGCCGTGCTAAAGGGCTGAGAGACGCCTGCTGGGAAACAGGCCCTAAAGCCTGCTGTGGACTGCGGGTGGAAAAACTGCTGACCAGGTGAAGGCTTTTGTTCTGTGGACTTTTAATGGTGTGAACAAACACCAAGACTGCAAACCATTACTTTTTGTAATCTTTGTGGTTGCCTCTGTACTGCGTCCACTAGCCTGTCTACCAGAGCAAATCCCCACAATATATATATATACCGTATATGCCGGCGTATAAGACGACTGGGCGTATAAGACGACCCCCAACTTTTACACTGAAAATATAGAGTTTGGGATATACTCGCCGTATAAGACTACCCCTGAATGCCCAGCCCTCTCTGTCTTCAAGACGATCTTCTCCAGTCCAGGGAACTGACTGGGATCTGTGGATGGCACTGTTATGGGGAGGGGGATCAGTGGATGACACTGCTATGGGGAGGGGGATCAGTGGATGACACTGCTATGGGGAGGGGGATCAGTGGATGACACTGCTATGGGGAGGGGGATCAGTGGATGACACTGCTATGGGGAGGGGGATCAGTGGATGACACTAGTATGGGGAGGGGGATCAGTGGATGACACTGCTATGGGGGGATCTATGGATGACACTATATAGCATCTTATGCTATATGTGTCATCCACAGATCCACCCCATGACAGTGTCATCCACAGATCCCCCTCCCCATAACAGTGTCATCCACAGATCCCCCCCATGACAGTGCCATCCACAGATCCCCCTCCCCATAACAGTGTCATCCACAGATCCCCCCCATGATAGTGCCATCCACAGATCTCCCTCCCCATAACAGTGCCATCCACAGATCCCCCTCCCCATAACAGTGTCATCCACAGATCCCCCCATGACAGTGCCATCCACAGATCCCCCCTCCCCATAACAGTGCCATCCACAGATCCCCCTCCCCATAACTGTGTCATCCACAGATCCCCCATGACAGTGCCATCCACAGACCCCCTCCCCATAACAGTGTCGTTCACAGATCCCCCCATGACAGTGCCATCCACAGATCCCCCTCCCCATAACAGTGCCATCCACAGACCCCCTCCAAATAGTGCCATCCACAGATCCCCCCCTAAACACTGCCATCCACAGATCTCCCTCCCCATAACAGTGCCATCCACAGATCCCCCCCATGACAGTGCCATCCACAGATCCCCCTCCCCGACGCTCAGAGGAGTATACATTTATTAACTGTAATCTGTAACTTTAACTTTAAATGAGCGCTCATGTCTTTACTAGGGTACCTTACTCTCAGCTCTGGTAATAGGCAGTGCGGGTGGCGCTCACTCACTGACGTCACGCGCCTGCGCCACCTAGTGGGAGGAGCAGGCACGTGACGTCAGTGAGTGAGCGCCGCCCGCACTGCCTGTTAGCGGAGCTGAGAGTAAGGTACCCTAGTAAAGACATGAGCGCTCATTTAAAGTTAAAGTTACAGATTACAGTTAATAAATGTATACTCCTGTGAGTGGCGGGGCCCTGTATATTCTAACCCCCAGGCAAGCGTCCCCGTCACCATGGGAACGCCTGGGGGTTAGAATATACCATCGGATCTGAGTATACCCGGTGTATAAGACGACCCCCGACTTTTGAAAATAATTTTTAGTGTTAGAAAGTCGTCTTATACGCCGGAAAATACGGTATATATATATATATATATATATATATATATATACAGTTGCAAGAAAAAGTATGTGAACCCTTTGGAATGATATGGATTTCTGCACAAATTGGTCATAAAATGTGATCTGATCTTCATCTAAGTCACAACAATAGACAATCACAGTCTGCTTAAACTAATAACACACAAAGAATTAAATGTTACCATGTTTTTATTGAACACATCATGTAAACATTCACAGTGCAGGTGGAAAAAGCATGTGAACCCTTGGATTTAATAACTGGTTGAACCTCCTTTGGCAGCAATAACTTCAACCAAACGTTTCCTGTAGTTGCAGATAAGACGTGCACAACGTTCAGGAGTAATTCTTGACCATTCCTCTTTACAGAACTGTTTAAGTTCAGCAATATTCTTGGGATGTCTGGTGTGAATCACTTTCTTGAGGTCATGCCACAGCATCTCAATCGGGTTGAGGTCAGGACTCTGACTGGGCCATTCCAGAAGGCGTATTTTCTTCTGTTTAAGCCATTCTGTTGTTGATTTACTTCTATGCTTTGGGTCGTTGTCCTGTTGCAACACCCATCTTCTGTTGAGCTTCAGCTGGTAGACAGGTGGCCTTAAGTTCTCCTGCAAAATGTCTTGATAAACTTGGGAATTCATTTTTCCTTCGATGATAGCAATCCGTCCAGGCACTGACGCAGCAAAGCAGCCCCAAACCATGATGCCCCCATGACCTTACTTCACAGTTGGGATGAGGTTTTGATGTTGGTGTGCTATGCCTCTTTTTCTCCACACATAGTGTTGTGTGTTTCTTCCAAACAACTTAACTTTGGTTTAATCTGTCCACAGAATATTTTGCCAGTACTCCTGTGGAACATTCAGGTGCTTTTGGACAGCAGTGGCTTCCTCTGTGGTATCCTCCCATGAAATCCATTCTTGTTTAGTGTTTTACGTATCGTAGATTCGCTAACAGGGATGTTAGCATATGCCAGAGACTTTTGTAAGTCTTTAGCTGACACTCTAGGATTCTTCTTCACCTCATTGAGCAGTCTGCGCTGTGCTCTTGCAGTCATCTTTACAGGACGGCCACTCCTAGGGAGAGTAGCAGCAGTGCTGAACTTTCTCCATTTATAGACCATTTGTCTTACTGTGGACTGATGAACACCAAGGCTTTTGGAGATACTTTTACAACCCTTTCCAGCTTTATGCAAGTCAACAATTCTTAATCGTAGGTCTTCTGAGAGCTCTTTTGTGCAAGGCATCATTCACATCAGGCAATGCTTCTTGTGAAAAGCAAACACAGAACTGGTGTGTGTTTTTTATAGGGCAGGGCAGCTGTAACCAACACCTCCAATCTCATCTCATTGATTGGACTCCAGTTGGCTGACACCTCACTCCAATTAGCTCTTGGAGATGTCATAAGTCTAGGGGTTCACATACTTTTTCCACCTGCATTGTGAATGTTTACATGGTGTGTTCAATAAAAACATGGTAACATTTAATTATTTGTGTGTCATTAGTTTAAGCAGACTGTGATTGTCTATTGTTGTGACTTAGATGAAGATCAGATCACATTTTATGACCAATTTGTGCAGAAATCCATTTCATTCCAAAGGGTTCACATACTTTTTCTTGCAACTGTATGTATATATGTATATATATAGTTATGGCTTTCAAAGACCGGCTTTCATATCTGGTCAGGATGTGGGGTAAAAGGCTAAATAGCAAAAGATCTTGAATTTCCCCTCAGGTGCTCACTTTTTAAGTCCCTGGCTTCCCTATTCACCTTTGTTCCATACAGTGTATACAGTACACAGATCCGTTTATTTGCCTTGCCAAGGAAAGTTTCAGAAATTAAATTGGGCCTAGAAAAAAAACTAAAAGTGACCCCATGTTGTAGTGCAATATACAGTCAGGGTCCATAAATATTGGGACATCGACACAATTCTAACATTTTTGGCTCTATACACCACCACAATGGATTTGAAATGAAATGAACAAGATGTGCTTTAACTGCAGACTGTCAGCTTTAATTTGAGGGTATTTACATCCAAAGGTGAAGAGGAATAGAAATATAGAAATATATAGAAAACAGAGAGATGTGTTAATGTTCAGTACCATAATATATAGGACAGGAGAAGTGTCCCACATATGCCAGTATAGGATAGGCGATAAATGTTGGGTCTCCAGGGTCCCCACTACTTTAACCCTCAATGACTAGTAGTTCATGAGTCCCATAAACCCATTCCACCTCACCAGCAATGGAAGTTTTTGAAGAAGAGTTTTCAGAGACGGGTGACCAAGAACATGTTCTCTTCTTTGGGAAACCCTAAATGTTTGAAGGTTCATTTGAAAATGAGGTCCCTGCTGGGAACCCCAGTAATTCAGCTTTAAAATAGCTGTTAAATTTCTCTATGGCAACACCACAAGAGATATTATGAATGGGTTATCTATAAAGATGAGGAAATATATCCTAAACTAATCAGATTCAAATCGGAATTTTGTATGATTTGGTTCAGGCAAATTTGCAATAGAGAAACATAAGATTTAATAAAGTGAGAGACAAGACAGAAAAATGAGTCCTAGGAGACTTCAGATTGTAATGTACAAATTTCCAGGCCGATTGGAGCACTTCCAACTTGGATAGAATCGATTCACTGCTCAGACCCAAATCAAACCTGAATTTGACTCAAACCAAAATCGAATTTTTAGAAATTATCTTGCCTCTAGTTTCTCCACATCGAGGTACACTCTTTGCTGCTAATCTCCACTCTGGCTAAGATATAAGGATCCTGAACAGATGACCCCCCTCCTCCATCCCCATATTATCTCAGAATGCCCTTATAGAAAATATTAAAATGGGTCTTCCAAACACAAGAAACTTTAAATCAACAAATACAGTAAAGATCTGCAACCTTTGTGCCTAGCTATTGCATTAGAAAGTTCAATTATATTGTACTTCATTATAATATTTTTTTTCCATTTTTATTTTTTTGTAAATATCTATGGAAAGAAACATATTTATAATATTGTTTTTCTATTTTTTTTTGTTGTAATTATTCATATTTTTCCCCCCAATGAAAAGAAAGTAATAAAATATATTTATTTTACCGTGTACCATTCTCAGTTTAATTTTTCACTGGAGTAAAATAATTTTTATAGGGGCCTTGCAAGCAACAATATCTTAAATTAAAAGTTAATTTACTAAAAATTGCCCTGCATCAAAACAATACACCAACGTGTCTCTGGAGTACAATCCTCATTACTGCCACCGCGAGGAACCGGTTAATATAATATGAATGACTTGTTCTGCTAAAAATGAAAAATAAAAAATGTAAAAAATGCAGCTAGTCTTTGTCACATTACTGTCACTGATATTACAGTTCTGCAATAATAAATGTACATTCAATTCGTATGCTTCTAGCAATTTTGCTGATTTAATGTGATAAAAGTGGAAAATTAATCTTGCTCATTGAAGAGCTGACATATGATTGGACTTGCTTCGAGCAAACCTGGCTCAGTCCTCTTAAAGTGAAAATAGGATTTAAGCAAGACTTGATGCGTTTCAACTACTGCTCTTTTTTCTTATTTGATTCCTTTGTAAAACCATAATATACCACCAGCCATTTGTATTGGATAATGCTTTTACATGCAGGGTGAGTCTGTGAAATAACTGCAGGGCTAGAAGTGTATTATATTGGTGCCCCATAGGCTCAAACATTCAGAATGACAATGCTCTTGGCTTAAATAGATGTCACTTTATTCCATTTAGAGGTGTGAATGAGGTCCTTACTAGATAAAAGACAGTTGATACCTTTAAAGTAAGTATCCACATTTTATCATCATTGTGTGCTTCTTGTGTTCTCAATATGTCTTTATAGCTTTCTGATGTGTTTTTCTCATATACAGTTCCAGATCACCTCCATGGCCACAGAGCTAAAAGCTATAAACACCTTTGGGGGCATTTTTTTTATGATTGTATTTTACTCATTTTGAGCTTCAATTTTTTTTGCTTTAAATTGTTGTTTATTAAAAATGTTCAGCTGATTCTGAATTGCAAGGGTTAAAAATAAGTCTTGTTTGCAAGCTGTCACAGTCTGTTTTCTTTGTATCCAGGATAGCTAATGTAGAGATCTTATTTCTGATCTGCTGACCTCACACTGTTTGAAGCCATGTTCTTATCAATTAGATAAGAATTGAGCTATAATGGGTGTTTATGATGTCAGGATATCAGAGATAAGTGCTACAAACAAGCAGTAATCACTCAAAGAAAACAGACTGTGACATCTTGCAAACCCTTGCATCTCAGAAACGGATGAACATTTTCAATAAAAAGTAGAGATGGGACGGGGGATTCGACGAATCAACGAATCCCTCGAATCTTGCTGGATTCGTGGGATTCGTGGACTCGAATCCAGACGTAATTTGCCTGAAACGAATCCGACAAATCTGGTGGGAGGGACTGGGAGGCGGAGCTGGGGGCCGGTGCGTTCACTGTGCTCCGGCCCCTCCGCTCCAGTAGTTATATAATGTGTAATTGTGATTAATAATTAGAGATGGGACGGGGGATTCGTCGAATCCACGAATCCCTCGAATCTTGCTGGATTCGTGGGATTCGTGGACTCGAATCCAGACGTAATTTGCCTGAAACGAATCCGACGAATCTGGTGGGAGGGACTGGGAGGCGGAGCTGGGGGCCGGTGCGTTCACTGTGCTCCGGCCCCTCCGCTCCAGTAGTTATATAATGTGTAATTGTGATTAATAATCATGCTGCCCCCTCTGTGTGTAGTATTACATTCAATAAATCTTACTTACAGCCGGCTACTGCTATCGTAACAGGCCGGCCGGGCAGACGAGCGGCAGCGTCACTGACTGACGTCACCTGCTTGCGCCGCTTCATTCATAAAGCAGGCGGCTCAGGCAGGTGACGTCAGTCAGTGACGCTGCCGCTCGTCTGCCCGGCCGGCCTTTTACGATAGCAGTAGCCGGCTGTAAGTAAGATTTATTGAATGTAATACTACACACAGAGGGGGCAGCATGATTATTAATCACAATTACACATTATATAACTACTGGAGCGGCAATGGGGGGGTCTGTGGATGACACTGTTAAGGGGTGGGTGGTGGGTCTGTGGATGGCACTGTTAAGGGGTGGGTGGTGGGTCTGTGGATGGCACTGTTATGGGGTGGGGGGTCTGTGGATGGCACTGTTATGGGGTGGGGGGGTCTGTGGATGGCACTGTTATGGGGTGGGGGGGGTCTGTGGATGGCACTGTTATGGGGTGGGGGGGTCTGTGGATGGCACTGTTATGGGGTGTGGATGGCACTGTTATAGGATGGGGGGTCTGTGGATGGCACTGTTATGGGGTGGGGGGGTCTGTGGATGGCACTGTTATGGGGTGGGGTGGTCTGTGGATGGCACTGTAATGGGGTGGGGGGGGTCTGTGGATGGCACTGTTATGGGGTGGGGGGGTCTGTGGATGGCACTGTTATGGGGTGTGGATGGCACTGTTATAGGATGGGGGGTCTGTGGATGGCACTGTTATGGGGTGGGGGGTCTGTGGATGGCACTGTTATGGGGTGGGGGGGTCTGTGGATGGCACTTTTATGGGGTGGGCGGGTCTGTGGATGGCACTTTTATGGGGTGGGGGGGTCTGTGGATGGCACTTTTATGGGGTGGGGGGGTCTGTGGATGGCACTGTTATGGGGTGGGGGGGTCTGTGGATGGCACTGTTATGGGGTGGGGGGGTCTGTGGATGGCACTGTTATGGGGTGGGGGGGGTCTGTGGATGGCACCGTTATGGGGTGGGGGGGGTCTGTGGATGGCACCGTTATGGGGTGGGGGGGTCTGTGAATGCCATGGGGAGAGGTGAGAGGCACTATGATACTACTGGCACATTGGGGGGAGGCACTATGATACGGGCACATTATGGGGGGAGATGGCACTATGATACGGGCACATTATGGGGGGAGATGGCACTATGATACGGGCACATTATGGGGGGAGGTGGCACTATGATACGGGCACATTATGGGGGGAGATGGCACTATGATACGGGCACATTATGGGGGGAGGTGGCACTATGATACGGGCAC
Organism: Bufo bufo; assembly: GCF_905171765.1. Taxonomy (NCBI): domain Eukaryota; kingdom Metazoa; phylum Chordata; class Amphibia; order Anura; family Bufonidae; genus Bufo; species Bufo bufo. The sequence continues at coordinate 124,596,609 of NC_053398.1, forward strand.
ATTATGTGGGGAGGTGGCACTATGATACGGGCACATTATGGGGGGAGATGGCACTATGATACGGGCACATTATGGGGGGAGATGGCACTATGATACGGGCACATTAAGGGGGGAGATGGCACTATGATACGGGCACATTATTGGGGGAGATGGCACTATGATATGGGCACATTATGGGGGAGGTGGCACTATGATACGGGCACATTTGGGGGGAGATGGCACTATGATACCGGCACATGGGGGGAGGAGAGAGGCACTCCGCACTTGATACTGGCACATGATTAGGGGGGCATCTATGGGGACACTTACTGGCACATTATTGGGTGGCGCTGTGGGGGCATCTACTGAGGCCACAAAGAAGGGGTATTTTATATGGGGGGCTCTGTGTGGTACTAGTATTATCAGGGGTAGTTTCTGCAGTATAGTATTGGGGAGCACAGCGGCACAGTATTGGGGGTGTTAGGATGATTTGTCCAGAAGATGGGAAGATGATGGAAAAGTAGTAAACTAAGATTTTTTTTTGTCAAGCTGCAGAGATGAAAAATGGCTGAAAACTGGTGTCTGGTCTGAAGGTCTGAAAGGAGAAGATGAGGAAATAGAACATCTACAAGAGACGTCACTGGATGTAAGAGGTATGTGGCTGTATTACCCTGTATGTTTTGTAATGATAGGAGCAGGGGTCATCGCGGTCATATAGGGTGCGACCGTGACTGGGAGGTGGAGGTTCAGACAAACTCACGCGGTCTGACTTTGTTTCTTACACCGTGCGTTCACACAATTATGTACAGGATTCGTAGGATACGAGATTCGAAAGATTCGATATATTCGAGAACCTTTTCGGATTCAGATTTGGATTCGAAAAAATTTGGATTCGTCCCACCTCTAATAAAAAGCAATTGAAAAAAAATTTTTTTAGCCCATAATGTGTAAAATGCAATCATAACAAAATTGGCCAGAATGTGTCCATAGTCTTTATATATATATTGTAGAAAGGCACAAGGGACCATCATAGATGGAAGATATGTGTCACCGAGCTTCCTGGCCTCTGTGAAGTAGGAGCCAGTAGTGTATATGTCCGCAGCAGTTGCTGATGGACACTTTGATAGTTAGCATAGCTGTGAAAAGCTAATCCGCGCCGGCTCTTACTGGGAGCAGCCAAAGTGCAGGGTGGGTGGCTGTTCCCCATGGTCCAGGCCGGGTTTTGACGGGCTTACAAAAAGTCAGCCAGCAGGGTCAGGGGTGTGATTACCTGGCTGATGGTGGAGCTCTGTGTCTGTGCTCTGGTTTTTACTGGGCTCCAAAAACACACAGAGTCTCTGCCGAGATACAAAGGACAAAGCAAGGTTCCCATCCACTCCGCGGGGAGTACAGTACTGTGCCCTAAAACTTCCTATGTGATTTTTCAGATTCAAGACTGAATTGTTTTTCTTTAAGTGTCGGCTGAAGTAAGCTGATCACTGCCGCTTGTTCAATTGTGGTGTGGCAACAATAAAAGACATTTATTACTTTGATTTCCACCACTAAAAGGCTACTGTGTATTTATCTGAAGGCTACCATTTGGGAAATCCCTACAATATATATATAGTTACCGTATATATATAGCTTTTTCTCAAAATAGCTCATCAATATCAGATTGGTGAGGAACTGACACCTGTTTCAGGCAGATGCTGGCTCCAGAGACTATACAATCGATGGAGTGGGGAGCTCAAGGTTCTGTCCACTATGTAGCAGACATGACAGCATCAGAAAATAAAAACTGCACTGAGCCTTCCATCCATTGTGTTGCTTCTGGTGCAGGCAGCTGCCCAAAACACGGATCAGTGGGGATACAATTTGTCCGACCCCCGCCGATTTGATATTAGTGACCTACCCTGAGGTTATCATTTTTACACTGAAGCTAATAATAATAAGCTAATTGAAAATGTTGTGATGTTTAAAGGGAGTCTGTCACCTCCATATGGCCATATACAGTGCTTACATGGCTCTGTAGCACACCTATGCAGGATTGTAACGGTACCGTTGTTCTTTTCTTTAGACTTGCGCAAGCAGGAAAAACGAAGTTTAATTTATATGCAAATGAGCACTCGCAAGTGCCCAGGGGCGACGTTCAGTGTGTAGGTGCCCAGGCTGCTCTGCCTTCTTTTCAATTTACTCCTCCCCAGCCTCTTCCTTTGCCCGACCTCCAAGTCCTTTACGTCATCGCTAGGTCCGGCCAAGATCCCACACCTGTGCACTGCTTTGCCGGGCTGGGGCATGCGCACGGTGATGCCCATTATGGGCACTGCATCGCTTCACCTAGTGTGCATGCCCTCGGCCGGACCTATCGATGAGGCAAGAGACTTGGAGGGCGGGCAAAGGCAGAGACTGGGGAGGAGTAAAGTGAAAAGAAGGCAGAGCAGCCTGCGCACCTACACACTGAACGCCGCCCCTGGGCACTTGCGAGTGCTCATTTGCATATAAATTAAACTTTGTTTTTCCTGCTTGCGCAAGTCTAAAGAAAAGAACAAAAGGTACTGTTACAATCCTGTATAGGTGTGCTACAGAGCCATGTAAGCACTGTATATGGCCATATGGAGGTGACAGACTCCCTTTAAGTCCCCAATCAGAGAGGCTGTAGACTGAGCATTATCATTTAAACCTTAGGATACCGGAGGTGTTTTAGTTTTTGCATTTTCATTATTCTTCCCTATCCTCCTTGAGCCATAACTTTTTTATTTTTCCGTTCGCATAGCTGTATGAGGACTTATTTTTTGTGGACAAGTTTTACTTTCTAATGCCACCATTTAATATGGCATACAATGTAGTGAGAAGTGGGAAAGAAAATCCAAATGGGGTGGAATTGGGGGAAAAAAACGCAATTCCTCCAACATTTTACAGGTTTTGTTCCCTTGGCGAAAAAACTTACCTGTACCTTTCATTCTCTGGGTCAGTACGATTCCAACTATACCACATATGTGTAGGTTTTCTTATGTCTAAATATTGCAAAAATTGGAAAAACATTTTTTATATCACTATATTCTGACCCCCATAACTTTTTTAAAGTTATATCTAGTGAGCTGTGTGGGGCTAATTTTTTGCAGGACAATCTATAGTTTTTATTGATACCATTTTGGAGTGTGTGTAACTTTTTCATAACATTTTTATTTTAGGGTAAGTGAAGCGATGAAAAAAAATCGCAATTTGGCCATTTTAACTCTTTTTTTCTGTTACGCCATTCGCCATATTGGAAAAATATTTTTATATTTTTATAGTACGGGCGTTTTCAGACGCGGTGATGCCCATGATGTTTATATTTTTTGCTATTTATGTATTTATTCTTTTATTCTATGTAAATGGAGGTGATTCAAACTTTTATATTTTTTAATTTTTTTAATATATTTTGAAAGTTTTTTTTAATGATTTCGAAGCTCGTATTTGTGCCTACCAAATTTTTTTAGATCTATTATTTGTACAGAATTGCTCATTTCTTATGTTGGCCTGCCACCTGCTGGCCAAAATAAGAATTGCAGCTTTAATGCGCTGGGTCTCTTCAGAGAGACCCAGTGCATTGAATACAATTACTGGCATCCTCAATGGCCGCAGAGGATGCCAGTAAGAAGCACGGAAGCTCGCGCTTAATTCTTTAGATGCCGGTCTGGGTCATTAGCTGCGGGTCTCTGCTGTTTGAAACAGCCGAGACCGGACGGCCATGACGCCTACTGCACGCACGAGTGGGCACCATGTTTGCACTTCACTCTAGCTCTGTACATGTACAGCACTGGTAGCAAACGGGTTAAAGAATTTTTGCTGTGGAAAGGGCTTGCTGTGGGTGGAATTACCAAAGGAAATAGCTACAGTTCATATGATTCCTTTTCCTGCCTTTACACCATTTCATTATGGGTATAAGGTAATACTCTAGGTTTTCACTATCTCCACACACAGCTTCAATGTCCAATGTGCAATGTATTTCTTTGTTCTTCCCTAGGTATTGGACATTGTGTGCGCTTTTTGCTGCCCAGCATGTAAAACATAATCCCTCCTTAAACAATGAAGGAGGGGAAGAACCAAGTAAAATATGTCATCAATATTTGATCGGTGGAGTTCTGATACTTGGCACCGCCACCGATCAGCTGCAGCCTCTTCACAGCATGCTAAGAACAGCACCGTTCATTGTATAGCAGCTATGTTTGGTATTACAGCCTCCTGGGCATTCACTTGAACAGGACTGAGCTATGCCAAGGCCATGTGCCCAAAAACATGACCTCACTGGCCATTATTATAGCGATGATGATAATATTAATAATAATAATAATAATAACAGCAATATTATTGTTATTATTGTTATTACTATTTTAAATATACTCTTCATAAGAATCCATTCACACATCCGTAGAATGTGTCCGCAACTGTTCCGCAATTATCCATTCATTCTCTGTGGGGCAGGAATGGATGCCGACAGCACACAGTGTGCTGTCCGCATGTGCTTTTCCGGAGCGCTGGCCCGAACTTCCGGTCCGCTGCTCCGTAAAAAAATAGAACATGTCCTCAATAGCGGACAAGAACAGGCAGTTCTATGGGGGTGCCAGCCAGGTGTATTGCGGATTCGCAATTTGCGGATCCGCAATACACTACGGACGTGTGATGGACCCTAAGGCAAAGTGACTTTTTGGTGCCCATTCTCCTTGCACCCAATACCGAAGGCACATGCCCTAATTCCCCCCATGTATGCCCCTGTTGTATGCCATAACACTTCTTTTTTTTAAATCTTCCAGTGTGGAAGTAAGACAATGTGCTTAGTGCTTACCACTCCATCGTGCTGTCGAATCCGCGATCTGAGCTGTGCTTACATGATTGCCGGGACTGGATGAGGGCTCTTCCGAGGTCCTGATTGAATGTTTTCCTAAGTCCTCCTGTTCAGCTGCATTTACTAAGGATAACGTGACAAAGGGGTAAGTAGTGAGCATACATATCTTCCCTTCGCAAGTCAGTACATAGTAGGATAAAGAACTCTTTTAATATACATAAGGTTATGCTGTACATAAAGGTGTTTTTGTTTTGTTATTTTTTTATATTTTTTGATGTAGAAACAGTGCCACTCTGATGAATGGGATGTGTCTGGTATTGCAGCCCAGCATCATGCAAACCAAAGGGGAAATTCAAATAGCAAAACACTTTGTCACCAGTTATAGTCTTTGGACAAGAAGGGTTGCTGTTTCTTGAGATTTGTTATTCTTTTTTTACAACCTTCAAACAAACTGCAACCAAGTCTTCAATATTACTTTCAAGAAGGTAAACTTGGAAGTTGCAGTAAACGACAAGCCTCATTCCATGTCGAAAACACTGTTTATGTCATAATAGCATTTGATTTTAAAAAAAATCACAAATACAGCAGTCAGTACCACTTTAGGGCAAGTCGGCTGCTGTTGCCTTATGTACAATCTAAAACTTTACACTTCAGTTTTTAAGTGGATTCTTTCTCTTTTAATGATCTAATCATAAGGTGTTGCTTTCAGCATTTGGAACAAAATAAGCACCACTGAGCAATTACGCAAAAATTATAGCTCAGTATAGTTTAACTGCTATCAGGTGCTTATGAAAATAACTAAGGACACTTTTCTTCTTGAATATCTTATGGCGGAAATTATCATCCCTGGTGAATGTATTTGTGATTGTAATTTTAGCATATATTTCCTGTAAAGAAAGGCAAAAAACTCTTTCAAGTCAAAAACCCACCATTTTCATGATGCATAGCTGGAAATTAAAAAAACGTATGTTACTGGCAAGAATATAAAAGATAATTAAAATTGGGAAAGAAAAATGCAAATACACATACAGCTCTGGTAGGGTATATCTTCAAATTTATATCCTATTATTGGTATTGAACATAAAAAAAAAAGAATATAATCTACTTGTTTAATATAATTAGCATATCAAAGTGGGATGTATTCTGCTTAAAATCGGTATTAAAACTGTTTAATAAAACAGTGTGACAGAAAAATTTAATAAAAGAAAATCTAGAAATAAGACAAAAACATAAAAATGTTTTGTTATCTTTTTATTTTTCAATGTAAATATTATTTTAGGTTTTATATATATATATATATATATATGTATATATAATTTTTATCGCATTGTTCCTTTTTTGTTTCTTACATTTTCTTATGTGTTTATTTTTTTTTTTACTTTATTTTATATCTTCATTTATTTTATATTGCAATCTAAATATTCTAAACATAGAAATATATTTCTTCTTTTTATTGTTATGTGTATTTTCTCTTTTTTGTTTGTTACATTTCCTTTTCTATGTGTATTATTATTATTATTATTATTTATTTATTTATTTTCGATTTAAGCATGGCCATTTTCCAAGCTGTCAAGTGATGGATAGTCTCCAGGGCTGGGTTGTCATGAAAGGTAGAATCAAGCCAATAGAAAAAATACAATGAGCTTGTGTAACTGGCCAGGTCATCCGAACAACTATAAAAGCTAGAGCATCTTCTCCAAAAGATATCTGACAGACTTCATTTGTCTCCATGCAGACCTTGCCCTAATGTCACATGCCATGACTTCCCATCATTCCCCTTTTCTGTTCTTCAGCCACTCCTCCAGGTGATGCCTAGGGATAGTTTAAAGTGGCGAAAATGCCAGGAGATTCTATTCCAAATGAATTTGACTTCTATGTGTCTCTGTAAGTCAGGTACCCAAGAAGGCATCAATTCCATTCCTCCTGCCAAACAGCTGTCACTTTGTTACAAAGTTGAATTTGTCACAGGGAAAAAAAATATTCACCACAGTCTGTTTAAATAAGTTAGAGAGTAGAATCTTTTCCCTGTTGCTTTTGCTGCAGCAAGCAAATGTATCAATCATTTTGTTCTGCAGAATAACTATTTATTATCTATGCGGGAGGCCACCGATTCAATCTGGGCCGTGTTTGCAATGTCTCGTCACATACTCAACTATGTCATCAGTCTTTATCAATGAAATAATTCTCCTCCTGTCATCAGATCCTATTAATAAGACTATTTATTATCCCAGTAATTAATTATGACATGTAATCTGCTATTGGCATGACAGATAAATAGATGATGAATTGCCCACTTTATTGGACGTGTAATAGCTATTTAAGGATGTACTGTGTTCTCCATCAAACTGGACCAAACAAGCGATAAAAAGTTATCACTGTGGATATTTGAAAAGTCTAGAAGAATAATCCGCAGTCGTATTTGCTACAAATGACTCTCATTGCTGCCAAAAATCACCTTAGCATTCTGCAAAGAAGAGAATGGAAATACAGAGGCAGCAGAGCATGGATGTCCCCAGCTATCTGCAAAAAAAAAATCATTTTGTGAACATTATGTGAAAGTCACATTTTATTACAATCACATCAGACCAAAATAGATGTGAATGGAGGCTTTTAGCACATGAGGAGCAAACACTGAATGTAAATATCATTTACACTAGATTACTTTGTTAATTCTGATGTAAAATTCATGGAATAGAGATTTTTGGATTGTAGGGGGGACATATGGCTAAATAAATAAAAAAGTTATGGTTGGGTTCACAAGAGGAGTAGCTAGGCCTTCATTAATCTGGAATTAACACTTTGTGCAGAACCCACCTTCATCAGCATGATACCACCTCCTCGACTGCATTATCTCATGGAGGTCTTCACTTTTCATACACCCCTAGGCCTGAGAACAAGGCCTAGGAAGAAGTTGGCATCCTTCTGTCTCCACAAGGCACTTTCCAGGTCATTCAACCAGTACCATCTCTTATCTTCTCCTCATCTGAGGTCCATACTGTCATACTCTTTCATCTTCTCTCCCTGATAGTGGCAGTTACCTACCGCCATTCCAGGTCCCCCCCCCCCAGTTCCTGGATTACTTTTCTGCTTGGCTTCTCTACTTCTTTCCTATCCCATTCCTCATGACTTTAACATCCCTATTAATAACCCAACTTCTCCAGCTGTCTTCTATCATTAACCTCTTCTCTAGGCCTGTCACAGCTCACTACTTCTCTTACAAAAACGACAATACACTTTATCTGGTTTACTTTTCACTGTTTTGAGTTTATGAATTTACCAATGAATCTCCCCTCTCATTCTCTGTCCACAACCATCTATCATTTACCACCAAGCATTCCTGCCCTTTTCAGGAGCCTCTGATATATTGTACTACACACAGAAAGCTACACTCTATTAACATTCAGCTTCTATTGAATTCTCTACAGTCATCACTGTCTGTGATCTCTGCCCTCTTCTGTCCTGATCTGGCAGCCGAACTTTAAAAAAAACCTGTACATTATGCCCTATATGAAGTAACTTCTCCCAATAAAGATTTTGGCAGCCTTGGCGCATGTTTCAAACAGTTTCTTTAGTGGTGTTCTAGATGTGCCGAATGTCTTTGAAGGAAATCACATCTGTAAGTGGATTTTCTCCATTTATGTTCAATACCTATAACTCTGCCATTCACTTTGTCAAACAAGCTTATTTCACTACTCTCATCTCCTCACTGTCCAGTAATCCTAAATGCCTCTTTGACAACATACTGCAGGAAATAAATTCTCAGTCCCCTAGCACCATCAATCCCCTTCCCTCTCACACCTCCCCATGCTTACTTTCATCATTTGACCCTGTAGAAAAGGGAGTGGTCTCAAGGCTCCTATATTGCTCTTGCCCCATTACCTGCCCCAATGACTGTATTCCCTTACACCTCCTGCGGTCCCTGTCCCAGTCCATTACTACTCAACTAACAAAAAATATTCAACCCCCCAATCTCTTCTGAAATCTTTCCCTTCTTTTAAACACAGTCATAACCCCATTACTAAAGAAAGTTGTCCCTTGACCTGTCCTGCTATGCTAACTATTCTAATCCCTCATTCATCTCCTTGAAACTCTCTCCTTGACCCACTAGAATCTGGCTTTCACACTCTTCCCTCTATAGAAACTGCCCTCACAAAAGTCTCCAATGATATCTTTATGTCTAAATGTAATAGTAACTACTCCCTTTTGACATCAGACACCCACAGCCAGGAGTCAGTAGGTTCCTCTGACACCACACAGTTGGCATAGCCCATGAACAATCTAGGTGCCCTTATCTGTCCTGAACCTGCCTCTTTCCTTTGCTGCTCTTTGTGCCAATCAAGTGATGTATGCCGCTGGCTCCACTTTCCAGTGAAGAAGATATTATTAAGTACAGTCCGCAGCTATTGCCCAGCCCCGATTTGGAGGAGAGGTCCGTTGCTTCCCCATGTAGGTGTGCAAGTAGCAATGATGAGCAGGTGGGAGCAGGTGTTGTGAGCAGTCAGCGACATGACCATGGGACTGGTGAGGGTGACAGAAGTGATGAACAGACAGTAGTGGATGATGATGTAGCCAATCGCATGTGGGAGCTGGGTGAAGAGGGGGCTTCATCATTATCATCAGGGGGTGAGGGTGGTAGCTTGCTTGTGAGACAGTGACAGGGTTGCAGTGTGCAGCTGAGCAAGCAGGGTGCAAGTGTGGCGTGAGCTAGCAGGGTGGCAGCAGTGAGAGATCTGGAGTCAAACATGCGCGGGATAGACCATCTGCTACTCAGGAGCCCACCTGTTTGGAAACAACTAGCAGTGCACGGCTTTATAGAGGCAGCAGATTAAAATACCATACTTGCCAGTGGGAGGACGTCAGCATGGCCATATGTAGGATCTGTGGGCAGGTGAAGCGCGGCCAGAGTGCCAATGTTGGCACAATGGCCCTGCGTGAACACATGGAGCTTCACCATAAAGTGGCCTGGAAAAACTGTGGAGCTAATGTAATGGTACAGCCTGATGCATCTGACCGGCAGCCCACACCTCTTCTCCAGCAGTCAGGGCTCCACCACCTCATCAGAAGGGATCTGCGTTTCCTTGCCATTGTCTATTGGTCCTGATGCTTCTCCTCCTACTTCTACTCCTCGTCACTCATTTCTCCAGCATTTGAACACCGAGGCAATTGCAAAGAGACAACAGTATGCATGCACGCATCCAACAGTGAAGAAGCTGAACCTGCTCCTGGTCAAGTTGTTGGTATTACAGACCCTCCCTTTCCATGTGGTTGACTCTGCGCTTTTCAGAGAACTGATGGCTTGTGCCTTGCCAAGGTGGAGAGTCCCAAACCGACACCACTTACTTTAAAAAAGCTGTACCAGCAGAAGGTGGGCCAGTCGTTGAGCCTGTCAGTGTCTGGTACAATACATGGCAGCACCGATGTGTGGATCTGTAACTATGGTCAAGGACAATATATGTATTTTATGGCCCACTGGATAAATGTGGTTCCTGCCCAGGGACACCAGCAACTTGGCCAGGTGAAGGCAATGCTGGCTCCGCATTCTCATGTTTAGATTCCAGCACAAATGTCCTCCTCTGCCTCCTCATACTCCATCTTGTCCCCAGCCTCCACTGTAAACACAGTTAGGAGTGGTCCTCCAGCATACCACCCATATAGAGCTTGGCAGTGTCACGCTGTTCTGCACCTCGTTTGCCTGGGCAAACAGAGTCACACAGGGTTGAAAAACTACTCTGCATCATCAACCAAGAAATTGAATTCTGGCTGTCTCCTCACCAACTGAAGAATGGAACCATGGTCACGGATAACCAAAAGAACATTCTGTCAGCGCTGAGTCAAGGAGGGCTGACCCATGCACCCTGCATGGCGCATGTCTTTAATCTGGTTGTAACCCGGTTTCTAAGTTTTCCACCCAACTGCGAGACGTCTTGAAAATGGCCAGGAAACTGTGCATGTACTTCAGCCACTCTTACTCTGCAAAACACGCCCTCCTTGAGCTGCAAAGGCAAAATGTACTTCCACAACATCGCCTGATATGTGACGTTTCCACCCATTGGAACTCCACGCTCTATATGTTAGACAGTGTCGGTCATCTTGGGGGCTCACTATAAAGCTACATGCGAATACTAACCACCCATACTGTGGCAGCAGCAGTAAGATGCTACAATATGATTATAGGGGCCCATGCAGTGACTTATAGAGGGCAAGTTCTGGGGAAAAAGGCCACGGCTACTGTAGCTTGACTGTATATATAAAAGTCATTCCAGCCACCCAATGTGTCTATAATAATAAACTGTGTACTTTGTTAAATAATGTGCCCACGTTTTTATATCAACATAGGTCGGTTTACACACTCTATACTGCCTATTTCTACTGCAGTCATTCTACTGTGCCATGTGCCACTTGTAAAGGGAGGGGAGTGACTAGAGGCCCACCTTGCTCAGGGGCCCACTGGGGGATTCACCTGAAACCCTTTACACCAGCCCGAGCCTGATGTTAGACCTGTGGAACTGGTAAAACCGCATTGGCGGGGTGTACTTCCAGTTGCAAAAATAAATCGCTGTGAAGTAAAATGGATATACAAACTTGCGACATTGCAACCGCAGGGGTTAAATATAGATTTCGATTTGAAACCTTGCTTGAAGTGACGTATATGTCCCGGTCTCTAACTTCAATGAGTATTTTTGAAAATGGCAATGTAGAGTGTAATATCTAGTAAACAACAGAAAAGAGATTCTATTGGGGCCTAAGTAGAAGTGGATATGTGAAAAAACACAAAGAATACGATACCTTGATGGGAGGGAGGCATCGAGTAGCTAATGAATGAAGATACGGGGGGGAGTAAACGCTGATTGGAGAATTTTCATCACATGATCAGTACAGCGAAAGAAAGTAGTAATTTTTGATTTGACGAAAGTAGTGATGTGATCGGGAAAAGATTCATTTAATTATATCAGCTGGTGCAGGTTTTTAGACAGAGTGGTTAGATTTGCTGGTAAAAAAAGAATATGTTTTCTAAAGAATGAGAAATGAATTGCTAGCGAGTATTCATTTAGAGATGTTTTATACATTTTATGAATGTTTTTACAAAATGTTGTTTTGTATCTGTGGGGGGATGGGACGTATGTGGAGTTAAAAGGCAGCTTGGGAGTGGGTGGAGTGTTCGCCCCTGACAAAGCGTGTGTGAAACCCGGTTGGGGTTGGAACACAAGGGATATTCAGTGTCTTGTGATATGCTTTTTATGCTGCTATACTTGTATAATAAACCTATTATGATATAAGTCAGAAAAGAAAAGAGAAAGACCCCGGATGTACCAGACACAAATGAGGGACAGTGCCTACTCAGTGTAGATGTACTGGGACATCCGAAAAGAAAATAACTCGGTACAAGCTCCGAGTGCAATGATAGAAAACGAGAGAAAGGAAACTCAGAGTACCAATGATAATAATAGCAAAATTGATATTTTATTAAATCAAGAATATGATAAAAAGACACATATACAGTAGATGCCAAAGACAGGGAAGGGGGAGCAGGGAAGGAGAGAACAAGCGCCACACTGGATGACCACACAGGTCACAAAATACATAAATATATAAATAATAATAATCTCATCATGAAAGTGCTTAAGGTACAATGACCAGCTCATGAGCCGTATACAAAAGATATATAAATGATGATATGAGGTAAGGTAGGGATCAATGAAAGAGCCAACCACGGCAATGGTGCATAGTATGCTGACTAGAGTAAAATATAAGAATGGTATAAAGCCAGCAAGATGATAATAGCGCCAAGTGAGAGGTCTCAGCATCGGCGGCACATGAGCCGTGGGAGGGAAACAATGATCAGACACTTACCTCAAAATGGACCTAGTGTGGACACAGAGAACCAGGATGGCGCTACCCCAACGCGCGTTTCGGCGTGCCTTCGTCAGGGGGTAACGCCATCACTGTGAACCAGATATTTACAGTCTCCTTAAACCAATGAGAGAACAGCACTTACTCGTCCCCAGGTGTGTATGCTGGTTGGCGCGCGTAAATCAAACACTAACACATCCGGCAGTCCCACAGCCGGCGTCCCGTCGACACGCCCACATCACGTGACAAGTCACCTGATCGGGTGGCATGACGTAAGGACGCTTGGGCGTGAGGCGCCGGAGGCGGTGCCGGATGACGCGCGCACGCATCACAGAAGGGGAGGAGGAGCAGGACGGTAATGTAGATGTGCTTACATATAGACATAAGCATATATTCATTGCCCAAATTGTAAGAGGGCTTCAAGTCCATAGATGCAATAATAATTAAGTACAAAAATAATAATAATAATAATAAAGTACAAAAATAATAATAATAGCTTGATTATTTTTGTACTTATTTATTATTGCATCTATGGACTTGAAGCCCTCTTACAATTTGGGCAATGAATATATGCTTATGTCTATATGTAAGCACATCTGCACTTTTCATGTATGATTGTACCATATTTGGGGCATATTGTGTCACAATGTGTATTTTATGTGGTCTGTGACTATATGGAACCATCACTAATCTACTTTTTATTATGATGCGTTTTTATGTTTATATTAACTATATTCTTCTATTATAATCATGGACCTTTACCACACTTGGGATTCTATTGTTATTCTCTGTTTCAATCATGACTTGTTTCTCATTTCTATCATGTCCACCATTATAGATTTACTGCTTATTTGCACACTTGCTAAAGTTTGTATTTATATGTTGAGCCATCATAAAGATCTTCTATTATATGATCAGTGGAAGGTTGGCATCTATAATATTGATATTTGTTGAGGTGCTGTTGTATTATCCTGCTTCCTATAGAGAGTATGCACCTCATTGCCGGGAATTAGACTCTGCTACATTACCGTCCTGCTCCTCCTCCCCTTCTGTGATGCGTGCGCGCGTCATCCGGCACCGCCTCCGGCGCCTCACGCCCGAGCGTCCTTACGTCATGCCGCCCGATCAGGTGACTTGTCACGTGATGTGGGCGTGTCGACGGGACGCCGGCTGTGGGACTGCCGGATGTGTTAGTGTTTGATTTACGCGCGCCAACCAGCATACACACCTGGGGACGAGTAAGTGCTGTTCTCTCATTGGTTTAAGGAGACTGTAAATATCTGGTTCACAGTGATGGCGTTACCCCCTGACGAAGGCACACCGAAACGCGCGTTGGGGTAGCGCCATCCTGGTTCTCTGTGTCCACACTAGGTCCATTTTGAGGTAAGTGTCTGATCATTGTTTCCCTCCCACGGCTCATGTGCCGCCGATGCTGAGACCTCTCACTTGGCGCTATTATCATCTTGCTGGCTTTATACCATTCTTATATTTTACTCTAGTCAGCATACTATGCACCATTGCCGTGGTTGGCTCTTTCATTGATCCCTACCTTACCTCTTATCATCATTTATATATCTTTTGTATACGGCTCATGAGCTGGTCATTGTACCTTATGCACTTTCATGATGAGATTATTATTATTTATATATTTATGTACAGTACAGACCAAAAGTTTGGACACACCTTCTCATTCAAAGAGTTTTCTTTATTTTCATGACTATGAAAATTGTAGATTCACACTGAAGGCATCAAAACTATGAATTAACACATGTGGAATTATATACATAACAAACAAATGTGAAACAACTGAAAATATGTTATATTCTAGGTTCTTCAAAGTAGCCACCTTTTGCTTTGATTACTGCTTTGCACACTCTTGGCATTCTCTTGATGAGCTTCAAGAGGTAGTCCCCTGAAATGGTTTTCACTTCACAGGTGTGCCCTGTCAGGTTTAATAAGTGGGATTTCTTGCCTCATAAATGGGGTTGGGACCATCAGTGGCGTTGAGGAGAAGTCAGGTGGATACACAGCTGATAGTCCTACTGAATAGGCTGTTAGAATTTGTATTATGGCAAGAAAAAAGCAGCTAAGTAAAAGTAAGTAAAGAAAAATGAGTGGCCATCATTACTTTAAGAAATGAAGGTCAGTCAGTCAGTCGAAAAATATGGAAAACTTTGAAAGTAAGGGCTATTTGACCATGAAGGAGAGTGATGGGGTGCTGCGCCAGATGACCTGGCCTCAACAGTCACCGAACCTGAACCCAATCGAGATGGTTTGGGGTGAGCTGGACCGCAGAGTCAAGGCAAAAGGGCCAACAAGTGCTAAGCATCTCTGGGAACTCCTTCAAGACTGTTAGAAGACCATTTCAGGGGACTACCTCTTGAAGCTCATCAAGAGAATGCCAAGAGTGTGCAAAGCAGTAATCAAAGCAAAAGGTGTCTACTTTGAAGAACCTAGAATATGACATATTTTCAGTTGTTTCACACTTGTTTGTTATGTATATAATTCCACATGTGTTCATTTATAGTTTTGATGCCTTCATAGTCATGAAAATAAAGAAAACTCTTTGAATGAGAAGGTGTGTCCAAACTTTTGGTCTGTACTGTATTTTGTGACCTGTGTGGTCATCCAGGGTGGCGCTTGTTCTCTCCTTCCCTGCTCCCCCTTCTCTGTCTTTGGCATCTACTGTATATGTGTCTTTTTATCATATTCTTGATTTAATAAAATATCAATTTTGCTATTATTATCATTGGTACTCTGAGTTTCCTTTTTCTCGTTTTCTATTATGATATAACCCTGGCCGATGGTATTTCACTATTTGTGCGACCTCTTTGATGATCCACAGAATGGTCCATTGAGGAATCTAATGAGTGGTTTGGATTCATTGTTTTGCTATATCTGAAGGTGCCTCTGGCCCCAACCTTGGAAGGAACACCTCCTGAGGAGTTGTAAGCAGCGCGGTCCGGATAACGCAAACACTGACAGTGTGAACTTTACCCACTTCACCGAAGGACCTGCAGCACAATTTGGATATGGCAACGTATTGTAGACTTTTATTTTCTGTTGAACGATTTCTTAATGCAGCAGGAGACAGGTTTAGACCCTGGTGTAACATTGATGTTAGCCAGTGGCAGCTCTTGCATGACACCTGTCATTTGCTCCCTTTGAGGAGGCCACTATATTTGTCAGATGCCAGGACTACAGGATGAATGATATCATCCCACTCCTTCACACCCTGGGGCAGAAGCTGACAAATCTGTCTGGCCAAGGGTCAGTAGACGTAGCACCTATATCTCACGGCCACCTGAGCCCTGTGGGGGCGGAACTAGTGGAGGAGGAAGATGAGGAAAAGGAAAAGGTGGATCGAACATTAACACACAGCAAATGTATACAGACATAGCTGGTTTATCTGTACAAGTGACTGTAGAGGAGCAGGAGGAGCATTAGGAGCTGGAGGTCGATGAAGAAGACTAGGCAGATGACCCAGACAGGCCATGGCAGTATGCAGTGGAGATGAAGGTAGAGAGTCCCTCCGATTCCCTTGTGAAAATGGCCAAATGCATGCTGAGTTGCTTGCATAGTGACAGCCACATTATCTCCATTTGGCAGAGGCTCTTCACAATGTTAGACCCTCGCTACTGGGCCAAAATTAGGGCCTTTTTTTCCACCTGCTGAGAGGGATAATAAACTCAAATACTATCAAGATATGTAGTTGGTTGGTCACTGCCTATGTGTGCCATAGCCCATCTTTACGAAAAACGAGGGGGACCCTCAGAGCTCAACTGCCATGACTGCTGGAGGTGGTGGGGTACAGCTCCATCAGCAGTTACTTTATTCTCTAGTCCCCGATGAGCACATTTCTTTACCCACCAACTGAAGAAACCAGCCAGCAGCAGTAGGACAGTGAGCGAACCTGAACCAGCAGGTGGTGGCATTCTTGGACTGACTCCTGTCATCCCAGGTCCAAGATCCCCTGGACTACTAAGCAGCCAAATTAGAATTTCGGCAGCATTTTCCATAGACTGAGTCTGGCAGTAATGTTCTGACTACAGAACATTGTGAAAAATGGTAGTAACAGGCCATTTTTCACAATGTTCTGTAGTCAGAACATTACTTCCAGGCCACGTGCTGCCTCCCGCCTGATGCCACACACTGCTGCCTATGCTGCGATCTTTTCCTACTGCCACCATCTTGACTGGCCCACTATGTTGACTCCACTTGCTGTTGCATTCTCACCACTCTGTGACGGGGCCACTAGTGTCCTTGTTTGGCGTTGTTGGCATCACCATTTATTTTACCCTTCTTCTTCTGAAGAACCGAAAAAATAAAAACACAACGGATCCTGTCTTTAGAGCGTCACACGGTCAGTATTTTGCATCGGGATTTAATCATGATTTTGAAGCCAAAAGCAGGAGTGGGTCCAAAACACAAAAGATATGCAAGTATTTCCATCACGTGTCCTCTGTGTCTTGGACCCACTTCTGTTTTTGCCTTACAAATACCAATCAATTACTGACCAAATACTGACCGAGTGAAGGCAGATGCTCAAAAGACAGGATTCTTTTTTTGGGGTTGTTCTTCTGAGAATCAGAAGAAAGGAAAATTAAACAGTGATATCAACACAAATTTCTAGCTGACACCCTCGCCACTACTTGTATCATTGACTAACAGAACAGGTTATCTAGCAATCTTCATATGTGGAATCAGCAGACGGTGTAAAATGAGACAGCTCTTTCACTCTATAGTACAATCTTGGGCCACTGCACGGTTAAGTACATAATACCTAACGCTAACATTGACCTGTAGGGCTGAGTTCACAATCACTGTATAGTGAGTGAAAAGCAGAATCCAATCCTGAAAAGATATCATGAAAAGAACTGCACAGGACTATTGTACACTCTCCGTGCTGGCTGATTTAATGCACATTGTGAGGAATTAACTTTGAACAAAGCAATTATTTTAAAACTTCACTCATCTCAAATTATTATATAAAATAAAAAAATATATATATTTTAGTTGCACAATGTGCTGTTACTAAAAATAAATAAACTTAAAAAAAATGTGAAAAACAGACAATTTACTCCTTCTGTTTTACAATTTACTGGTTATTTATGATGTATGGCTTTTAAAGACGTACAGTATGTACTTAAAAACTGAAAAATGTGCCTGGTCAGGAAGGAAACGGTCAGGTAGAATGGAAGGCCTGGGTAGAAGGCCTAGTATATGCCATCAATCCTAACCACTAGAAAAAAAAGTGTCAGTTAAAAGGGCTGTGTTAGTTTGTCTCCCATTGCAACAGATATATTGACTATAATTGGCCAACTGAACTTGTCTTTATAGAAGACTAGAACTGACAAGACATAAGAAGTATACAACACTTTCTAATGATATTTTCACTTAGTTCTAGATATTGTGGAGGGTGATTTCACAGTTGGTTCCCTGCAGCCTGAATATTGATGGCAGAAACTAGTGGTATGCTGTTAGTGTCTGTCATAAGTCAACCCCTTTAACCTTTCAAGCTTGCAGGTTGCAGAGGGATACTATGTGTTTTCCTATTTAACCCTGCCCTAGCACTGCATCTAAATCCTATAGCCATGGTAGTTCAATAGGACCCATTATTATATCATTTATTTTTGGAGAAATCTTTCTTTTGTCAGAATAAAGCTACTTTCACATTAGCATTTTTGCTGTACGGTTTTGAGACCCGCCAGGGAATCTCAAAACCACAGCAAAACACCTCCGTTCTTATAATACAACCGTCTGCATCTGTTCAGAACAGATCCGGTTGTATTGTATTGAAAATATATTGAAAATTAAGAAACCGGATCTGGCACTAAAACCATTGTAAGTCGATGGGCGCTGGATCCGGCATCATTGACTGACATGGTTTTTGGGTGCCGGATCCGGCTTGTTCAGTTTCCCATGCTGCACACAAAAACGTTGCTTTCAGGGATTTTGTGTTCAGAACAGTAACACAACAAATGGGAATGGAATGAATTCCCTTGTAATACTTACTTAAATTCTAAGTTAAAAAATTAAAAAAATAAAATAAAATGTGAGAACTTGTTTCTCTTTCAGGACCCTTAATTTCAATGCTGTGTGTAATGCACCATTTGCCCTGTGGGGGTGCTGCAGAATTACATTAGCCATTTAATGCTCTATTTCCTCTAAGATAGAGGTGGTGTAGAAAGGAAAAAAAGAGAGGGAAGAACCCTTCACACCCATTAAAAAGAAAAGGAAACACGTAATAGGCGCCAAATTCCCTCAGTCACTAGACGTGATGATACTTGGAATCTGTTGTTAGTTATATAAATAAGGTAGGTATGAATAAAAAGACCTTCACCTAGGTCTGATAAAAGAGCCAAAGATTTAAGAATATCAACACATCCATGTAATGGTGATGTTGACAGATGATAATTTGATAATTATGAAATAAGAAAAAAAAACTCAAATGCACTCACTTCACGGGGGGGGCAGTCACCTGGATCAATTCAGAGACCCCTGGGACTACTTATCCCCCCAGCCAGGATCACATGCAGAAATGTAAATAATTGAACAACGCCTACACAATCTAAAGGCATTACCCTTTATATCTGATCACTAGGGATCCCAGCTATGGGACATCCACAGATTACCTTGTTGAAACACCCTTCTACAAAAAAAATGTATATATTTTTGAAAGGAGACAACTCCTTTGAATATAAGCATAAAAGCATATAATGTGTATGTTTTGGCCACCATTTCACATAGCAACTCTCTGCAAACATCATTGCTGGGTAATGCACCAACCATAAGATACTTTTCGTTGCATCAGTTGACAGGTTCATACAATCAAGTGACAAGTGGAAATGACGAGTCATGTGATGCAAAAACTAAAATTCCAGGCCAATAATATATTTCTAATTTGTCATTTTCAAGTCTGACCATCACAGATATCCTACATGGGTTTCATCAAAGTAATGTTACGTCTCAAATTTTTCTTCAATGCAGAACTGGTCTGCCTCTTCTTGAAAACGTTTCCTTCTTGCCTTCCTGGAGTCGGTGTTTTGTATTTCTACTTTGCACCAGGTGACTAATTACTCAAAGAAAATAACCAGTGACTTTGAAAATGACTTTAGAATTCTTTTCAGTAGTGTTTAATCAGGCATATTAGCATACCTGGGTAAGACCGGCTTACTCTATTTGATGTTCATGCAATTGCATATAATTTGCGCATTATTTCAGTAGAGAAAGTAGAACAATGAGCAAATGTTACCATTCTGACCGTATTTGCACCAAGTTTTACATTCCTTCCAACTATGACAAACACTTTCGCCATAGCACATGACAAGTACACAAATGTATATTCACAAATTCCCCGACTGATCCGATGACATCAGTGTCCTGTCTCGAGATGAATTAATTGTTGTATGTGACTGTATTGTTGGATATTGATTCTGGAAGCAATGTATCAAAAGGGGTTAGGATATTTTTACAATGCAATTTTGCTCATAGGTAGTGTTGAGCGAACTTCTGTTTTAAGTTCGGCGTCTAAAGTTCGGCTTCCGGTTAGCGGAGAATCCCGATATGGATTCCGAATTCCGTTGTGGTCCGTGGTAGCGGAATCAATAATCAGCCATTATTGATTCCGCTACCACGGACCACAACGGAATTCGGAATCCATATCGGGATTCTCCGCTAACCGGAAGCCGAACTTTAGACGCCGAACTTAAAACAGAAGTTCGCTCAACACTACTCAAAGGCTATTAAAAAAAAAATTACAGTACTACATGGTACACATTTCTTTACTGGCTGCCTCTGCATGGAATAATGCAGGGTGTCATGCTATTTCATACAGCCAAAAACGCTACAGTATAACAATGTATATAAGTATACAGAAGAAGGTTAAAAGTAGACTATATTAACCTCTATTGGGTGAAGGAAAGCCTATGGATATGCTAGCTGTATGTGTCAGGAGCTGTCCTAGTGCAGATACTGCAAGCACAATGAAGAAGAATCCTTAAATAAACAGATTAGCAAATAATTAACATTCTAGCAAATCAAGTACATTCCCACCAGTTGAAAAAGGACATAAGGCCATCAAGTCCAGCCTTTTCACCTATAGCAGGGATGCTCAACCTGTAGCCCTCCAGCTGTTGTAAAACTTCAACTCGCACCATGCCCTGCTGTAGGCTGATAGCTATTGGCTGCCCTGGCATGCTGGGAGTTGTAATTTTGCAACAGCTGGAGGGCCGCAGGTCCCTGATCTATAGCATTGTTCCTGGAGAAGGCAAAAAAAAAACTTTATATTCTAACTACAGTAAATTGCTACAGCAAACCGGGAATATGGAGTAATCCAGTGGTTTTGTGTGAACATTAAATGGGCTGTCCAACCCTTTACAAGTGCTGGTCTATCACTATCTGATCAGCAAGGGTCCAACACCACTGCTGATCAACAGTTCTGCAGCAAAAATGAATGGGAGAGGCTCTGCATTAACCAGCTCTGAATATTGCAGAATGAAAAGAGCTGTGTAATTCTTGATCGTCAGGAGTGCAGGGTGTCAGACCCTCGATGATCAAATGCAGGAGATTCTTTTGTTACTCATCCATCCAGGATCTAGACCAACTATTCTACAACTCCTGCCCACACCTGACTTCGGTCCAGCTGACCTGCAAGTGTTGTGTTGGGTATCCAAGGCCTGAAAATGATGTCCGCAGACTTTGCATAATTATAGGTATTGTGTTAGTCTCTATCTATTGAGCCCGGTTGTTTACTTGCCTCATAGTTTGCTTACCCTTGAACTTCTGGCTGACCTGATTATTGCTTTGCATATTGGCCTGCTAAAGTCTGTGGTTCCATGGCTCTGGTTCCAGGTTAAGCAAGACTTTGAAAAGACTACTTTCTTCTTCTGTCTTTGCTACTTTGATTGATGACACCTTTGGTTTCACAGCTCTCATTCCAGCTTGGTCATAACATTGCTACTCTCTTTGCTCCTACAATTGCTCACACCTGTGGCTCCATGGCTTTGACCCCATCTTGTTTGAACTTCTGTTGGCTTCTTGTTGATGCTCTCTGGTTGTCAGTGGACTAAATTTACTACTGCTACATTGCTGCCATCAATCACAGACTACACTAAGTAAACGTGACCTAGTGATTCACTAGTCCATCCCTCGTTGCAGAGGACATTGGGTGAAGAACGCATAATCCCTTAGACTCTACAGTTTAGCTTCACCTGTGCTAATCAGATTGCAGTTTTTGAAATCCTCTGTTGCCTCCTGCACTTTGGAAAACACACCTCAGGGCTCATTTAAATCAGCAGCAGTGCCAATGAGTTTCTCTACCTCTTGGGTACATTGTAAAATTTTACATTGGTTCCATGTGAAGCTACAATCTCCAGGGAATTTTGGAATTACTGTTGGAGGTAGCCCTGTTGGAAATCATAGGTAATATTTTATGATATGATAGCACATCTAATCAAATTAAAAGTTCAGCTCAATTTTCACATCTTTTATATGATGGTTAGAAATAGGATTATATTGCATAACTGTTTCATGAGCAGACACACATTAGGTTTATGTTAAGATTAAGTCTCAGTGTCCACTGGATTCTCATTTCATCTTGGTTGTTCTTCCTTTGAGAAAACCATAGACATTGCTTTGTTGTAGACAACATATGTTTTGTCTCATCTACCAGCATTATCAAAGGTTAAAGGACTGCTCCTGAAGGACCCACAAATAGTCTTCATTTGTCAGCATGTCAGTCTGATGAGAACATCATTAAATGACTTCTGTATTACTTTTCTTACTGCCCCTTATAGAGGCTCCTGAACAATTACTCCCACTATTGATTTTAGCTCAGTCCCCATTGAGTGTCATGACATAGATCTGAGAGATTAGTAACATTGTAAGAAGATGAGGAGCGCTCCAGCTTAGATTACCCATTTACAGAGCAGGATGGTGGACCAGTTATTTAATAGAGATTGACAGGTTGCTTTAACAAGTATGAGAGGATTTTGTGTAAGGTAGCAAGAAGTTCTCGGTAAGGAGCTCGCCTATATAATAGATATTGGATTTTAGACATAGGCTGTCAACCTGTCTTTTGTAAAGTTCCCTCCAATTAACACAGCAGATGTATAGTATATGTTTTACATTTGATAAGAGCGATATACAAATAAGAGGTGGATGATCTATTGCAAAGTACAGTAGTTTTACTCCATAGTAATTACATAACATGTAAAATTATCCTATAGCACAATCAAACTTTGCATTACCAACTTAATAATAATGTTATTTTTCCAGTTACAAATGGTATTAATAGTGAGCTAGTAAATATTCCTTAGTATAGGCCTGGGTAAATTGTTACTGATTGTTAAGAAAACACTTCAGGGATAGGTTCACACAGCTCGATTGTGGGCCACAAAAAATGACCATTGTACTTGCTGAACCTGGAAATGTATGAGCCTGGCCTTATCATATGAGTTTTTGAACCACCCCCCACCCCAAGGTCATCAGAAAGTGCCTCTTCACCATCAAGTAGTAAAAATAGTACTCCACATAAGGGTAGATACAGCAGGTGCTTCAAGACCCTAAAGAGCTGGAGCAGAGGATGGGAATGGTAGTGTCCTTGATGATAATGAGTTATGGTGTACTCTCTCAGGCCGTTACTGCCTCTGGTGCAGTGAAATAGGGGCATTTTATATTCCCTTAAGGCAATCTCTGTAGCTGTGGGGTTCACTGACTGATGGTAGTATGGCGGTGTCCTTGATGTTAAATGTCCATGTGGGTGCAAGGCAGGGCTTGAAATAGCCAGTGTGTGGTGTTAGGAGAGTCAGTAACCAACCAAACGAAAGTTTACTATGTACAAAATAGAAGTTGTAGTACATCCAGCAATTTTATGCACATAGTAAAAAATCTTCTCAAATGTTCAAACATCAACTAAGCAAGTACTTGTCAGCAATGGCCATCATATTACTCTGTCTCTTGCTAAAGTCTCTGTGACTGCAATCTCTGGCTAGCAACTGCAATCAGGAAGCTGTGACTGTAGTGTCAACTAGTCTGGTATGCATAGGCTGTCTTAACATATTTCCCCTTTGCAGAAGCAGGGTCTGGAATGTTTCAAGCTGGGTTACCTTTCTGTTTCTCTCTCTCGCTGTAGCCATGCAAATCCTCCTCCTTTAATTCTTGCTTTTTTTAATCTCCTAGGTCGTGTAGAGGTGACAAAAGCTCCAGGGCCTGAAGCTAGAGTGTGGAGGAGAGGAGAACATATATATTGCTCTTTACCTTCTCCCTCTCTACAAATAGACTAACTGGAATTTACTAGAACTAGGGGGTGGAGACAACCCACAACTTAAGCTCCAGAGAGGGGTGCATGAGGATTGTTAACTCTGTCCATGCCTCGCTAATGCTGGAACAACTTAGTATGCCTTAAATTACATTAGCATTACAAAACATTATATAAGAGACCAAACTTTGCATTTTTCCCCAACTCTGGGGTACTGCACAAGCAAGCAACCTAACTCCCCTAATAGTCACAGGAACCCTATCACTCCGCCAGTAGCCAGAAAGCTTCCCTATTTTCCCAGCAGTGAAATTGTTTCTCTCTTCTTCAGCCAGCAGCTTCAGTACAGCTCTATCCCCCCTAAAGGGCATTTAAAGCATCCTCCTCCCCAATAGTCACAGCAGCCTCCAAACAGCTCACTCCTTTAACTGTGCTCAAACTAAGGTTTTCTCATTTCTTCAAGTACTAATTCCTTCAACCTCCTGAGTCTATTGTCAACTGGTTTGGTTGACACTTGTCAAACTCTTTTAGCCACAGATCTAACATTATACAATAACTATGAAAGTGTAGTACTGTGGAATAAAACATAAATCCAAATGAATGGGAACATGTGCTTGATTCTGTAGAAATAAATTGAAAACAGTAATAGTAGATATTATCAAATTTCTTAAAATTCGATTCAAATCCAATTTGCCCAAATCATTTTTCCGATTCAGGTCTGAATAGATTCGACCTGAATTGAAGGTGTTTAGATTTCCAGGAAAAGTCAGTCTATCTCTCTTGATTCTCCTGAATCAAATCACACTAAATTTAAGTTAATTAGAATCAGAACCTAAAAAAAACAACTAATGGGTTGAATTTCCTAAATCTTAGAATCGATTTGCTCATCTCTAATTACTAACAAATTTCCATTTATACAAAATCTAATTAAAAGTGCACATCATTCCTTTTTTTATCCCATGTAACTTCTCAGGAGTTCCTACTAACCCAGCCTCATCTCTCATACTTGTGTCACCAGAAGCCAATACTGTATCTCATCATGGTGATCCATTGAAGTATTTTTGCTGTGTGACAACCAGAGGTAACGTTGTTTGTAAAAGAGATGAGTCAGCTTGGTCAATAGTGTGATGTGTGGGGCTGGAAACATTGCGAACTGATCAGCTATGGTGACATATTCTCTTTATAAGGTCATGTGAGATCAAAGTCTAGATTTTTTTTTTTCCTCTCTCGCTGTGACAGCTTTCTAATTTGGTAATAATAATCCAACCGAGTGTTCATAATCGCACTACTTTCTGATAATTCAGTTCTTCGGAGCAAGACACAGTCATGAAGGAGATTGCTAGAGCGTGACAGAGTATGAGAGGGGACGATCGTCACAAATTTTCCATTTAAATTAATGGGTGTTTGATAAATGCAAGGTGTATAAAAATTCTAAACAGAGGAAAACAGCAGGAAGGTTCACAAAATGCATTTTATGAAGAAAATTTAAAGGGCCCTCTCACCAGACATGCATCTTATAAATTTGAGTTTAAACACAATGGTATGAAATATTAACAACTTAATGAACATTGAAACCAGAAGGCATAGTATTAACCAGTTTTGAAAAACTTGGTGGTCGAAAGGTCAAAACTTCTTTTTTATTTATTTCTGGTCCAATATATAATATGATCTGTATAATTTTATGCCATTTTATTTGTTTTATTAGGGGTAAATGCTGCACAATTTGTCAGGTGATTATGATGGGATAGGGGTATGATATAGTTTAAGTTGAAGAGATAGAACATGCTTCTTATTAATTTGTTTGCTATTTTTTTTAATTTAATTTAATTTAAAAAAAGTTTTTTTCTTGTGAATCCTGTCTTTATGTTGTATTAGGTCATGCAAACGTGAAAGGTCCCCCAGGTGGGAACAGCAGTCCATTGTGGCTTAAGACTTGTTGCAGTACAGGTATGCCCAAACATTGCAGAGTTGTCAGAGGGAGGACTCCTGGCAAACATGTTATCGTTTTTTTTTGTGCATATTTAGGTAATAGGTGTTGGTTGAGTGAGTAAGTTGGCAACAATTATCCCTATAGAAAAGGCTAGTATCACTGGAGATCCAAATATAATGTTTATAGCTTTACTTACCGATCCATGTTACATACAGGAGTCCCAATAAAAAATTGCTTAAACATTTCAGTCAGAAAGAGATCTTAAAGGGGTTATCTGGGAAAATATATTGATTACCTAACCTTCCACCACCCGGGACCCCTGCTGATCAGCTGCTAGAAGATGCTTCCTAAGCCTATGATGTCACAGTACATTGTTCACATGACCAAGTTATTGGAGCTATACAATGTACGGCGCTGTTCTTGGTAAGCTGCTGGGAGGCCACAGTGCTCATGCAAGCTCTGGTGAGCACCATGGCTTCCAGAAAAAAAACGGATCAGTGGGGTTCAATGACTTAGACCCCCGCTGATAGGAGAATAATGACCTATCCTGAGGGTAGGTCATCATTAGCTGGTTACAATTGAACGCTATAGTTCTTCACACAACACAGTGTTTTTGCAAAAGCACAGTTTCAAGCACAATTTCTGATGTCTTAGTTATCACACTTTATAAACTAGCTGCCTCCTGCTTTTTGCTGAACTTTGCTACATAACACCTGTCTCTGGTAGTTTTGCTGCTTCTTGCACTGACTGGCTGCTTCCTGTAGCCTCTGTTTCTCTGATCTAAATACTGATCCAACTGATCTGGGGGTAATTCAACCCATATTTAGGCTCCATTGCTCTGGAGCACACTATACACAGGCCAGAAGGCTGCTGTCCTCTCACTGGCCCTCCACTATTTCTACAATCTTTTGCCATTTATCATCTACTCCTGGTTCTCTTCAGTTCTGTGGCCTACACACTCCTCTGCTTTTCCATATACTTATAACATATAGGATCATGCCTAACATCAGACTACTCCCACTATCTGTAGGTCTCAAATCTCTTCCTTTTACATATGCCCTCTAACACAAGTACACATCTGTAATTGTGTAGTCAAAGATTCAGTCAACCATGTTTTCACACATTGACAGAGATTGGGGAGGGGGGGGGGGGGTTACCTAACAGTGATTGATTGCCAAGGTGAGGAAGCCAGAAATGATCTACAGCATTGATCTACAGAAAAATTGGAGCTAAGAGGGCTGAAAGTCAGGAAACATCATAAGTGCCTGGAATTTAAAGAAAAATGACTATAAGAATCGGTAGTTACTGCCACCTGCCATCATGTGGAATATGGCCAAATAATAAACCCAATTCTGCTACATCTGAAAGACGTGAGCTCTGCTAATCTATATTAACTCCATAAGCCTCATAACATTTTTGTTAGCTAGCTTTTCTCGTTGGTTCTAGATCTCATGTCTTGAACGAATGCTTCTCCCGTGACCTTCAAATGCAAAAACTTTTCCAGAAATGATGAACATTTATGACCCTCCAAACATCTACACCAGGTGGTAAAACTCATCTAAATGTGCAGCTGTGTTACAGTGAGGAAATTGCCTTGAGAAAACCAAGATGATTGTTCTTGAGGAAGAATAAAAAATAATGGAAAAAAAACCCTATATCTATGGAGATTTTCTATTACAATCAATCGGCTAGAAGTGTCCAGGTCTGCGGCTACGTACAAAGTGTGTTTAATTTTTATTTTAAATTTTTTTTTTATTCAGCTGCGATGTATCAACTATTTCATTTCGTAGCCTACTTTGAGAATTACAGCTATTAATGCAAATGATCTAAGTCATACATTTACATAAAGGAAATGCTGTAGAAACAACACAGTAAAAAAAAAAAATATAATAAATTACACATTAATATTTTATTACATTGAGTAAATAAAGGACTGTGTTCATAAACAGCAACAGCCCACTTTCACTATTATGGAAATTCCTGTCAAGCTAAATACTATGCAATAGATTGTAATTACGTTAAGTTAACGAAGAGCAGCGTGAGGTAATGTACAGGTAATGCATTTCACTGATATTATTCACAAAGCCATAATTGGAAGGACATATGTTGGCCATAATTGCCATAGTAAAATAGGTCACACAGCTAAGATTTGTGGAAGGTAATAGAAAATTCAACATGCAAATATTATTATTATTATAATTTTTTTTCTTTATACTGATATCAACCATTATTGTAGAAAATGGATGTTTTATGATTAATTGCCAAATGAGCCTTTGCAAAATTATGTTCCTCGCAATTTTTGTGGTGCAATTCTCAAAGATTGTTGTTCCTTTTAATGGGATGCGAGGTACAATGATTTAGCTGCGGAGTGTTTAATAATTCATGTACTTTGAATGTTAATGTGATTTGGAAAATAGATCAACATAATTTGCAATATGTATCAAAGCTTTACTTTCAAGTCTGTTTTCCCGTGCGCTGTTTTGCTCTGTACCTTTTATTCTATACTTGATGAAAGAGATTGGAGTATGAACAGGCTAATAACAGGGGCTTGTCGAAGCAAGTTACAAGAGATTGCTGAAGCAATATCAGATTATTTCACTTTGTTTTCTCTGTGATATATATTTAGAGAAACAAAAGAAAAAAAGAGTAGAAAAGGAGCCCGTTGTAGACCGTAGATGAAGAGCATATGGTTGCAATGGGCCCCTAACTATAGTTGCAGTGGTGGATCATAATATAGGTGATTTGGATGGCGGCCAAACATCTCATTACTGTAAAGGGTTTTCTGGGAGTAGAATATTTATGACTAATCCTCAGATCAGTTGCACTCCCGCTGATCAGATGTTTGAGGAGGCCGCTGTACTATGTTGAGTGCTGCAGCATCCATAGAACATACCGAGCACAACACCGTACATTGTATAGTGAGTGGGCTCAATACTGCAGCGAAGCACATTTACATAAATGAACCTGAGCTGGGCATAGAACATTTGACCAATGAATGTGACATTGCTGGTCTAGGAAGAGATTGCAGGACCCTTTCAAGTGCTATGTCCTCTTAAAGGAACTGATCAGCAGAGTTTTTAGGAGTCGGAGACCACAATCATATATTGATGACTTATCCTGAGTATAGGTCATCAATATTCTACTACCAAATATCCCCTTTTAAAGTCAGCCACGGCACTTTAATTTTATTAACTGTTTGACTGTGGCTGTGATACTCCTGCTCCACCAGGTCAGTACTTTCCATCATGAGACAAGGGGGGAAGCTGGCAAAGAAGGGGAACTGGATAGAAAGACCTGTGCGGACTAAAGAGATATGAAAGAGATGAGAAGGCCAAGCAGCATGGCAGAGATGGGGGACAGGATCAGCAGGGGAGCTGAAAAAAAACTAGGTAACAATACCTATGGTAGACAATAGAGATGAGCGACTTTTTAAAAAATTCGATACACCGGTTCACCAAAAATTTGCTTTGATCCGAATTAATTTGCGGCGAAGTATGTTAAAAAAAAAGGCTATTTCCTGGCTGCTGAGAGCCTTTATAGTGGTGTAGAACACTGTGCCTTGTAGTAACACGCATAGGGAGTCTGCGGTGGTAGTGAAATAATACTGTGAGTCAGTATGACATACAGATGACAGGCGTCGCTCTGGAATCACTGCACACTTCACTTATTTGGGGCCATAGTTACCCCAAGGGCCAAAACTGACCAAATAACTGAAGTATCAACTTAACCTTACAGGTCGATGTTAGCATCAAGAAGAAGTGCACTCCTTTTACACCGTTGTCAGCTGATGCCACGTAGATGTCTACAGAACCAGTTCTATTAAACGATTATACAAGTAGAGCCCCCCAACAGAGTGGAGAGGGTGTCAGCAGTAAGTTTGTGTTGACGTCACTGATTAATTTGCCCTTCTTCTGATCCGTCAGAATAATAACCCACAAAAAACGGATCCTGTCTGTTGAGCATACGTCTTCACTCAGTCAGCATTTGCTCAATAATCCATCATTATTGCTAATGTCAAAAAAACTGGAGTGGATCTAAAACAGAGATGACACATGAACCGAATATTTGCATGTCTTCTGTGTTTTGGCTACCAAATCATAAGCCAATTCTGATGGGATCATACAGGCCTTACAGCTGCTACACAGACAGGATCCGTTGTGCGTCTAATTTTTCCTTCCTTCTGACAGATCAGAAGAAAGATCAAATGAATGATGATGTCATCCAGGCCAAATAGTGGCCCAGTCATGAAGTGGGGAGGCTGGGAACAGCATGAGAAGTCCACATAGTGGACCTATGATATATTGATGAGGTCGAAGCAGCATGAAGATACCACAGAGTGGCCCAATAACAGAGTGTGTATGTGGCGGCAACAGCAGCAGCAGCATCAGGGAGAGGCCACAGAGTGACAAGGTTACATAGTGTGGAGATGGCAGCAGCATCAGGATACCACAGAGTGGCAAAGTGACATAGTGTGGAGATGGCAGCAGCAGGAGCAGGATACCACAGAGTGGCAAGGTGACATAGTGTGGATATTGCAGCAGCAGCAGCATCATCAGAACACAGAGTGGCAAGGTGACATAATGTGCATATAGTGCAGAGACAATATAGGTTCAATGTGGAAGGTCAAGGGGGCGGTAACCCGCCGGATGCAACCAAACCTCTACCCACTTAGTGGTGCCGAATCAATATCTCTAGTTAGTGATCCACAGGGGACCTATCAATCTGTACCCCATACTAAATGGGAACGATTGTTCAAAAACTTAGGTCTCTATTTATATCCAGAAACACAGTGCTAGTTAATCAGTCAAACCCACACTTACACAGGTTCCCAAATATGGCTACGGCCTGTGGTGGAGGGGTAGACATAACCACATTACAGAAGCGTGTTAGAAGTGTAAATAGAGACTGACAATAAAATCAACTAATGTGTATTGTGACTTACTTCACGAGGGGGGTGGTAACCCGGATAAACTCAAGACATCGGTGACCCTATAAACCCCCCCAGCCTGGATTGTCTGTAGAGTGTTAGAAGTTGAAGGCAGCCATCGTCACACTGGGCATCTTTTCAGGTTCTTTATTTCATAAGTAAATCCGGCTCAACGCGTTTTGGGACCATGCAAAGTCCCTTCATCAGGAGCAATCCAATAAATAATAAGTACTTATTATTTATTGTACTGCACCTGATGAAGGGACTTTGCATGGTCCCGAAACGCGTTGGTGTGGCATCATGAAGTGACTTTGCATGGTATCGAAGTGTTGGTGTGGCACCATGGATGATCTAGTCTGATGCATCAGGAATTGGTGGTTGGAAATCCTGGCTGATCCATGCCTGAGTCATCTTGACAAAGTAATAAAAGCAGGCTTCGTTCAGCTGTAGAACAAAAAAATGGCGCACCATAGGGTAATAACGTTTTAGATAGGTAATAAGTAGTATCTCCAAAAAATGTAGGCTCACCTGGTAGAGTTGTGCTAAATTAGGCACAACTCTAATGTAGACGTATGTCAGGTTGGCATAAGCCCCTCACAGCGGATGGTATGCAGCCCGGGATGAGTGCTTCTGTTCAGGGATGCCTGGAATCCCTCAGAAAGCCAGTAGTTCAATAGAGAAAAAGAATATCCCACGGCGCAAGAACCACCCAGTAGTTGGAATAGAATGAGGGTTCTTTTTTTATTAAGCAAGCGGTACAACGCGTTTCGGGGATATACCCCTTCTTCAGGTACATGATGCAAGTCATTTGTACCTGAAGAAGGGGTATATCCCCGAAACGCGTTGTACCGCTTGCTTAATAAAAAAGAACCCTCATTCTATTCAAACTACTGGGTGGTTCTTGCGCCGTGGGATATTCTTTTTCTCTATTCATCTTGACAAAGGTCAGACTCTCCACATTTTCGACAGTCGAGTTCTCCTTGGGGTAACTATGGCCCCTGTCACACTAAACACCCGCTCTGATGCCACACTACTGGCCGGACAGGACAGCTTTTCCAGGGCAAACTCTGCTAGTTGCGGCCACAAATCCAGTTGGGCTGCGCAATAGTCCAGCGGATCTTCAATGACGGCTGGCAGGGTGCACTCCAAGTATGCCACTACCTGCTGGTTCAGGTTCTGTTCTATGTCTACCTGCTGGTGACTAGTTTCTTCACTATGCAGGTTAAGAAATCTGCTCATCAGCGACAATAGACTCATGCTGCTGGCGCTGCTGTCACTTGCGATGAAGTCGAAGATCGAGTCAACCAATCAAGAACCACTGTGTTGCTGGTCAAGACACGACCGTTAGCTGATACTGGGAGCTCAGGCCTCTCGAAGTGACCCCTGCTGCCACGCCCCTTTACTCTGCTGCGACCTCTGCTTGCGCCAGAAACATTCAGGCCTCTGCCACTCCTCTGTGCACGGCCTGGCACTTCTCTGCCTGACATATTTGCAGCTGAACTAAACAAATTAAACGGAAATTATAACACCCCTAAAAGTGAAAAATATATTTTTAATTTTATACTGAAATAGTCCACTAATCGCTTTCACCACAATTAATTGCAGAAATGCACTGAGAATATATTTTCTTGTTGTACTGAAATATGACCCTATACGCTTTGATCAGAAAAAACTCAGTGAAGTGCGTATATATTTTTCGAGTAGTACTGAAATACGCCCCTATACGCTTTCACCAAAAATAATTGCAGCAGTGAACTGAGAATATATATTTCTTGTTGGACTGAAATAGGCCACTATACGCTTTGACCAGGAAAAAATTAAAGAGTGAAGTGTGTATACATTTTTCTTAAAGTACTGAAATACACCCCTATTCGCTTTCACCAGAAATAACTGCAAAAGTGACCTGAGAATATATTTTTCTTGTTGGACTGAAATAGGGCACTATACACTTTCACCAGAAAGCAATTAAAGAGTGAAGTGTGTATATATTTTTCTTGTAGTACTGAAATACACCCCTATTCACATTCACCAGAAATAACTGCAACAGTGCAGTACTTTTCTTTTTTTACTGAAATACGCCCCTATTCGCTTTCAACAGAAATAACTGCAGAAGTGAACTGAGAATATATATGTCTTGTTGGACTGAAATAGGCCACTATAGGCTTTCACCAGAAATAACTGCAACAGTGCAGTGCGCATATATTTTTATTTTTTTACTGAAATACACCCCTATACGCTTTCAACAGAAATCACTGCAGAAGTGAAATGCGTATATATTTTTCTTGTAGTACTGTATAAGATACTAAGATATAAGCCACTAAAGGCTTTTTAACCTAACACTTGCAGCCCAATAACAAAAAGCTGGTATGACAGAGCTGTCTAATGACTATTTGGATCCCCAAATAATCATTCCCTGCACTTGTAAATCACTTTTATATCAATGTCCCTAGCGCATCTCTCCCTGCACTAAGATGCTGTGTAATGATTCCTCCCTATACTTTCCCTGCACTTATAAATCTTTTTTTTTTTCTTTCCCCACAATCGTTTTTCCACTTGCTGTCCCTAGCGCCTTCACACGTCTGTCCCTGCACTCTGAATGCTGGAAAATGGCAGAATCTAAAATGGCTGCCGTATTATATTGGGGTTTGACATCACAGGGCTGGGTGGCTGCTGATCCCACCTTTCCAGAGTTCCTTGCCCCATGTCCTTAGTCCTCACATGTGTAGCTGCCATTTTAGGAAAAATGTGATTCGTTACCACGAAGCTTGAGTAAATTTGCATTTGGTGCAAATCTAATTTTTCCTTTAATTCTAAACAAATTCCACTTCATCAGCTTCGATTTGCTCATCTCTAGTAGACAATCCACCACTGCTTGGTTGATCCCATACTTAGTGCTTCTGGGTGGCACAGATCTGTAGTGGAATCCTCCTTAAGAGGAACCAAATTGTCACCAAAGACGTTGGTGGGTATTTATTCCCAGAGTCATGGAAAGCCCTTACAGTTGGCAAAACCTATTACCATAAGGGCTAATTCAGATCTTTACTATGGGGCTTTCCATCTTCTATGTATGCCACTGGCCCAAGCTCAAACACAATAGAATATAACAAAACGCAGCCCCTCCTAAAGCTGATATGGGAGCAAATTAGTGTTTGTTTCTTCATAAATAGCCTATTTTATTGTAGTATAAATTATCCCACTGTTATTGTATATATAGGTCATGTGATCAATAAAGGATAATTGTTTATATGTGAAATAGTCCATAAAAGTATTAAACCCCAGCAGCAAATTATCCTTTCACTGTCCTTCAGAAAGCCTTGACCTAAAACATATCACAAACATTTTGAATAGGATTGCTCATTGCAAACCAGAACTACTCTTACAATTACTTGTTTGAGAAATGCTCTTGTGGCTCAGTGGATTTTATCCCTAAAGCTATTGTCTAAAACCTACTGGAAAGTTATCCCAGAAGGGTAGAGTCGGTAAGGGCTAACTTCATATCAGTATCCATGGTTCTGGAATGAGATGTTCATGAAATGCATATGGTTTTTAAGTATACACCCTTATTAATACATTTAATTTGCAAATATGAATCCATTCCGAATAGTCTTTTAAGTTGTACAGAGAAAAAGTTCATGTGCTACTGAAATGCCAGCCACACTTTGCAGTTACTATTCAAAAGGAATGCAGAAGGCACTTTACAGTGAAAGATATTATGATCTAAATATATCTATTACCTTCGTAATGGAAGGATATAACAATTTAAAGCTTTAGAATTGTACTCAATGCCATATTGCTAGCTTTAAGCTTCTAATAAACTGTTATGGCACTCCTTATATTAGTAGCATCTCTATAAATTGCCTACAGAAGACTTGGTGCATAGTTATATGCATTGCCCAAAGTGACATCTGAACAATATTATCTGTATATTTCTGTATAGGCATAATAGGCTATGAATGAAAGGTGGGAAATGGCTATATATTATTCAAATGGATTTCTGGAAGAGCCAGTTTAATCTTATATCTACTGTATGTTAGTCAGCGTGAGCCAGGCCTCTGTCAAAGAACAGTGAGGGTAATGACGCTCTAGGGAACTGTCAGGGGATACTTTTCGGAGTATCTCGGATACTATAAATAATATAATTGCAATGAGTGTTATTAAACCCATAACAGTGGTGATAGCCACCACCTGATATTGAACAACACTTAGACCTTAAAAAAAACTTAGTTCCTCTATTTGTGCAAGTGGAGGACTGAGAATACTCTGAATCCCTGAGCATTAGAGGTCATGGGCTCTTGATTATTACATTAAAGGTCAAGAAACTCTTAACAACCATTAGAGCTATGGTGGCTAAAACGTGCATTTGAGGAGAATTTTAAATTAGCTTTTTTGATGTACTGTACCTGGCTAAGAGGCTTTGGAGTACCTCTAGTCATTGGCCTTTGAGCATCTGTACTATAGACTTCTACAGTATATGTATTATTTGTTAGACATATGTAGTGTACGGGAGCTGTAATGCCCGTCACTACAGAAAGGTCACTTGGTGTGCTGTCATTCCCCCTTATTTATGGGGAGGTTGGTATGAGTCATCTTTATAAAAGTAACGTAATGTAATGCTATGTCCTTCCCTGTTACTGTAAAATGTGCATGTACAGGCCTGCTAGGGGTGTCATTCCAGCTCTTAGTCACTAGAGGGAGCTAGGGAGCCCTAGGTTATATAAGGCCCAGTCAGGGAAGGGAAAGGGAGTCGGTAGTCTAGTCTAACCAGAGTGAGAACCAAGTTGGAGACTAGATAATGTCAGAGTCAAGCCCAGGCCTGAAGCCTGCAGACCAGGAGAGGGTATTGCAGTCCCTGTAACCGGGTCCCTGATCCAAGGAGAAGGTTCCCCTCCTGAGTTCATATGTGCAGAAGCAGGAACACCACAGTTAACCAGCCTGAGGAAACTGGGAGAGACAGAGGCAAGACCGGAAAAGCAAGAGGTACTAAGGACAACAGAGGAGGTACTTTAGGATTAAAAAGCCAAGGATATACGCCAGAGCTAGGGCATTGGGCCTTGGAGAAGAGTTTCTATGTTCCATGATCAGTCAGGAATAGAGTGCAAGCCGCCTGTACTGCAAGTCCTGTGTTTAACACTCTGAAGTCACCTTGCTATATATATATTGCCTGTATCAACCGTATTGAGATCAACTGTCTTCAAGGGAACTGTGCTTCCATGGATGTTCATGTATGATGACTACTAAAGTTTGAGTTCTGTTTTAACATCACGTGGTTCCTCAGTTATTCCTGCTATCAGCAAACGGCGTGCCACCGTTTAATTGGCACTGGCGTCACGAACATTACTTATCATCACCTGCCCTTGCAGAGCGTCAGCTGTCTCAGGTTAGTGTCATGATTGCACTACAACACCCAGGAACACTTTTAAACCTAACTTGAGTACGCTGCACATAGCTTTGACATTTTTATCAGTTCTTGGTTCTCACTCTGGTTCATTATCAAAGGGTAATAACTAGAGATGTGCGAAGTTATGTAAAATATGATTCGGCAACTTCGCCAAAGTTAGCCAAGAAATTTGATTAGTTACAAATTAATTTGTTATGAATCGCTATAAATCAGGTATACCCAGGTCACTCTGCCTTAGGGTACAGCCACACAGAGCAGCCGTGCTGCAAGCGGGATACGTCCATGTTGCGGTGAAGAACCATGCGGCCAATTAGCCTGCAGCTGCCTTTCATTTAATAATGACGACCGCACTGTATAGTTTTTCTTCATTGTTAATATTCAAGCAACACCATGAGACACCTTTAACCACTTCCCGACCGCCCATTGATTATAAACGTCCTGGGCGATTGGGTTTATCTCTGGAACGTCCTTTCAGAGATGGCAGCTGCACGCTAATCGTGCAGCTGCCGAGCGGGGGGCCCGCTGTCAGTGACAGCAGGGCACCCCAGAGAGAAGGCAGAACCCGTTCCTGGGTGTCCCTGCCTTCAAGATCGCGATGTGCCACTTCTTGTCCTGGCCCGGTGGTTATGTGATCGCCCAGGGCCGGGGGAGTGCAGGAGCTGTCATGTCTTCCATAAACCTTCATCAGCCCTGCACTGAGGCTGTACAGTGCTGTATTATGCTGTACAGCCTCTCTGGGGGGTGTATTTACCCTATAACTGGGGCTACTATATCAGCCCCCGTTACAGGAGAAATAAATAGTAAAAAAAAAAAAAAAATGAAGTTAAATGTTCCCCAGAGGTCTTGTATGATCTTATGGAGGACAGAAAGTGTAAAATAATAAAAAAAAATAAAAAAATGAAGTGCTTTGAAAATAAAAAAGTTTCACATAAAAAAATCCCCCCAAATCTGTTATTTAAAAAATGTTAAAAA
Organism: Bufo bufo; assembly: GCF_905171765.1. Taxonomy (NCBI): domain Eukaryota; kingdom Metazoa; phylum Chordata; class Amphibia; order Anura; family Bufonidae; genus Bufo; species Bufo bufo. The sequence goes on from NC_053398.1 coordinate 124,633,727, forward strand.
TAGAAGAAAAAATATATATTTGGTATCACCGCATCCGCAATGACCAGCTCTATTATAATATCATATGATCTACCCCATCAGGTGAACACCGTAAAAGAAAAAAAAAATATTAACCCCTGTTTTCACCTTCCTGCCCAGGCCATTTTTTGCAAATCTGACATGTGTCACTTTATGTGGTAATAACTTTAAAACGCTTTTACTTACACAGGCCATTCTAAGAAAATTTCTCGTCACATATCGTACTTCATGACAGTGGTAAAAATGAAATAAAAAAAAATCATTTTTAATCATAAAAAAATACCTAATTTACCCAAAATTTGGAAAAATTTGCAAATTTACAAATTTCTATTTCTCTACTTTTATAATATATAGTAATACCTCCAAAAATAATTACTTTACATTCCCCATATGTCTACTTCATGTTTGGATAATTTTGAAAATTGCATTTTATTTTTTGGGGACCTTAGAAGGCTTAGAAGTTTGGAAGCAAATCTTAAATTCTTTTGGAAAATTTCCAAAACCCACTTTTTAAGGACCAGTTCAGGTCTGAAGTCAATTTGTGAGGCTTACATAATAGAAACCACCCAAAAATGACCCCACTTTAGAAACTACACCCCTCAAGGTATACAAAACTGATTTTCCAAACTTTGTTAACCCTTTAGGTGTTCCACAAGAATTAATGGAAAATGGAGATGAAATTTCAAAATGTAACTGTTTTGGCAGATTTTACATTTCAATCATTTTTTTTCCAGCAGCAAAGCAAGGGTTAACAGTCAAATAAAACATAATATTTATTACCCTGATACTGCGGTTTACAGAAACACGGCAGGGCTCAGTAGGAAAGGAGCGCCATATGGTTTTTGGAAAGCAGATTTAGCTGAACTGGTTTTTAGATGCCCCATTTAAAGCCCCCCTGATGCACCCCTACAGTAGAAACTCAAAAATGTGACCACATTTTGCAAACTACGGGATAAGGTGCCAGTTTTGTTGGTACTATATGATTTTACATATGGGTACATATGATTTTTAATTGCTCTATATTACGTTTTTTGTGAGGCAAGGTAACCAAAAAATGGATGTTTTGGCACAGTTTTTATTTTTTATTTTTAACAACATTCATCTGACAGGTTATATCATGCGCTATTGTTATAGAGCAGGTTGTTACAGACGCAATGATATCAAATATGTCTACTTTCTATGATGTTTGTTTCAGTTTTACATAATAAAGCATTTTTGAAAACAAAAATTTTGGTTTTTGTATCTCTAGTTTCTGAACGCTTTATTATTTTTATTTTTCTGCCGATCGTCTTCTGCAGGGGCGCGATTTTTTCAGGAAGCGTTGACGTTTTTATTGGTACCAATTACGGGTACATATGATTTTTTGATCATTCATTATTACACTTTAATGGGCAAGGTAACAAAAAAATAGGTTGTTTTGGCTGTTTGTATTTATTTATTTTTACAGCATTCACCTGAGGAATTATGTTATGTGACTTTTTTATAGAGCAGATCATTACGGACATGGCAATACCTAATATGTCTACTTTTAGCTAATTATTTAAGTTTTACACAATAATAGCATTTTTGAAACTGAAATAATGATATTTTAGTGTATCAATAGTCTGAGAGCCATAGCTTTTTTATTTTTTGACCAATTCTCTTAGGTAGGGTCTCATTTTTTGTAGGATGAGGTGACGGTCTGATTGGTACTATATTGGTGGGCATACACCTTTTTGATCACTGGCTGTTGCAATTTTTTGACACAGTTTTTTTTTTTTTTTTTTTTACGGTGTTCACCTGAGTGGTTAGGTTATGTGACATTTTTATATAGCTGTTTCTTACGGACGTGGCAATACCTAATATGTATACTTTTTTTATTTTGTTCACTTTAGCACAATAATAGCAGTTTTGAAGCAAAAAATAATCATATTTTAGTGTCTCCATTGTCTGAGAGTAATAGCTTTTATATTTTTTGACCGATTCTATTAGGTAGGGTCTAATTTTTTGCGGGATCAGGTGATGGTCTGATTGGTACTATTTTGGGGGGCATACGCCTTTTTGATCGCTTGGTGTTGCACTTTTTGTGATGTAAGGTGACAAATATTGTTTTTTATTTACACCGTTTTTTTTTTAATGGTGTTTATTGGACAGGGTGGATCATGTGATATATTTATAGAGCTGGTCATTACAGATGCGGCGATACATAATATGTGTGGGTTTTTTGTTTTTTTCTCAGTTTTCTATTATAAAATAAGGGGAAAGGGGCATTTTTTTTCTTTTTTACTTTATTATTTTATTACTTTATTAATTTTATTAATAAAACCAGAAAGCCAAATGTACCACAAAATGGTGCCAATAAAAACTATAGCTTGTTCTGTACAAAATAAGCCCTCAATCAGCTTATTCAACAAAAAAGAAAAAACGTATCACTCTTAAAAACCCTGACAAAAAATTCCATGTTAGAAAATCCAGATGCCGCTCCCTCCCTTCTGAGCCCTGGCGTATCCCCAAATAACAGTTTACGACCACAGTTGGGGTGTTACTGTATTCAGGAGACAGTTGGTAGCAAATTGTAGGAGGATTTTCTCCTGTTATCTTTTGTGAAAAAGAAAGTTTGGGCCTAAATCACCATTTTCTTGTAAAATTTAATTTTTCATTTTCACACCCAAGTATTAAAAATTATATGAAACACCTGTTGAGTGAAGTGCTTGCTACACCCCTTAAAAATTCCTTGGGTGTTGTAGTTTACAAAATGTGGTCACTTTTTGGGCGTTCTGACTGTGGGGGTACCTCAGGGTCTCTTCAAATGCAACATGGTGCCCAAAGACCATTGCAGCAAAACCATATGGCACTCTTTGCGTTCTGTGCCCTGTCGTGTGCCCAAACAGTGGTAGATGACCACACATGGGGTGTTTCTAAAAAACTGCTAAATTAGGGTAATAAATATTGAGTATTTTTTTGTTGTTAACCCTTTATGTGTTCCAGTAAAAAAAATTATTAAAATGGAAAATCTGCAAAAAAAGTGACATTTTGAAATTTCACCTCTATTTTGCTTTAATTCCTATGGGTTAACAACATTTCTAAAACCAGTTTTGAATAGTTTGAGGGGTGTTGTTTTTGGGGTCATTTATGGGTTGGTTCTATTATGTAAGGCCGACAAAGTGACTTCAGAACTGAACTGCTCCTTTAAAAAGTAGACTTTGGAAATTTTCCTAAAAATGCAAAAAAAATTGCTTCAAAAAATTCTAAACCTTCTAATGCCCCAAAAGAATAAAACTACATTAACAAAATTATGCCAACATAAAGTAGACATATGGGGAATGTTAATTAATGTCTTAAAATAAGAGAGATTCAAATTTCAAACGCAGTTAATGTTTTTAATTTTTTTGTTAACTTTTGGATTTTTTGATAAATAAAGGTAACATATTGACTCAATTTTACCATTAACATGAAGTACAATGTGTCACGAGAAAACAATCTTTGAATGGCTTTTATAAGTAAAAGTGTTCCAAAGTTATTACCACATAAATTGACATATGTCAGATTTGCTAAATTAGGCATGGTCAGGAAGGGGGAAAATGGCCCGGTCTGGAAGTGGCTAAACAGGGGCTGTTGCTGTTATGGGGTATGGATGGTTATATTGGGGGACATTATGCATATTTTTACTGTTCTTGCCTGCAATATCCTGCAGGTTATTTGGCAGTAAACACTGAATATTAATCTGCTCTGGCATATTCACTTCTCCAACCCCAGCGCTATCCTTCCCTACAAGTGGGAGCCCTTCTTCTGCCATCTGCTTTTCCTCCTTTTCCGCATCATCTAATATCAATGAGAATATGTCACCAGGAACATCCAACTTCTTCTTTCTCTGCATCTTGCTGACTTTTCTTGGACATGGACACTTTGAAGGATGATTTGGAAGCAGTAAAGCCAGCAAAAGATGAGGATGATTATCATTAAGACCTGCCCCACCCTAAGGCCTCTTTCACACGGGTGTTAAGGATTGGGGCTGGATAGGATGCTGGTGCGTGGCGGGGAAATCGTGCGGGTGAGCACACAATTTCAGTAAGTTTTGACTGTGATTGTGTTGCGTGGTCCAGTTTTTTTCGCGTATGTGCAATGCGTTTTGCACGCGCGTGAGAAAAAACTGAATGTGGTACCCAGACCCGAACTTCTTCAATGAAGTTCGGGTTTGGGTTAGTTTTAGTGTAGAAATAATAGCATTCTTTAATACATAATGCTTAGTAGATGGTCAATTGAAGGTTAAAAATAAATAAAATAAAAAACTCCCCTCCTCCATAGCTGCCGGTCTCTGCTCTTTCATCAGCACCTTTGGTGACGTCACTGAGCTCATCACATGATCCAATCACACGGTCCATCACCACGGTGATGGACCATGTGATTGGACCATGTGATGTGACGTCACCACAGGTCCTTTAGGCAGCAGCTTATGATTAAAGAAGTAAGAAGAGATCGGCAACTACGTGATCAAGAGGAGGAGGTGAGTAAATTTTTCTTTATTTTTAATCCCTTAATCCACATTTTACTTAGCATTCTGTATTGAGAATGCTATTATTTTCCTTTATAACAATGTTATAATGGAAAATAAAAAAGATCTGGTCCCCATCCCAATCGTCACCTAGCAACCATGCGTGAAAATCGCACCGCATCTGTACTTTCTTGCGGATGCTTGCGATTTTCACGCAGCCCCATTCACGTCTATGGGGCCTGCGTTGCGTGAAAAACGCACAAAATAGCGCATGCTGCGATTTTCACGCAACGCGCAAGTGATGCGTGAAAATCACCGCTCATGTGCACAGCCCCATAGAAATGAATGGGTCCGGATTCAGTGCGGGTGCAATGCGTTCACGTGCGGAAATCTCGCCCATGTGAAAGAGGCCTAAGGGTGCAGACTGGATGGTATTGGTTGGCATGCTGGCACCAGAATAATAAAGGCTTCCATTTTATTGGTATTGAATTACATTTAGGGCTGATATAGGAATAATTACATGTAGGAATAAATAAACAAAACAGACGTAGAATAAGTCTCCCTGCACCCTTCCTGCACTCTCTCCAATATTCTTCTGCTAATCATTTCCATAACACTATCCATTGCGCATCAGTGCTTGCAACAGCTCTCCCTATGCTCAGCTCACAGGACAATAGCGGAGACTGCATAGAATGAGAGTTTTTTACATCACAGGGGTTGACTATCTGAAAATTGTCTGACTGCACGGCATTATGGGTGATAATCCAGGCTTCTTACTTTCACTTGGTAACACGTGCAGCCTCCATTTTAGAAAAAATTGATTCATTACCACAAAGTGCAAGGAAATCAAAGTTTAGCTTAACTTTGAACCAAATTCCACTTCGATTTGCGCAGCATTAGTGAAAACCTAAAAAAAAGTTTTCAGACAATTTGGCTCAGTGGGTAGAACTACTATTTGACTACTGTTGTCATGGGTGTGAATCTAATCACGGTAACATCTACAGTAAATGAAAATTGTTCTCCCCAAGTTTGGGTGAATTTCCCCTAACCATTGATGTTTAGAATACTTTGACTGTGAAAAATATTCTCTGTACAGGCAAGATATCAATAGGAACTTATAAGGGCCCTAAAGCCTATTTCTCATTATTGGGAATATCGAGTCCTATCTGCCTAAACTGCTATTTAGAGGAAATTTGGTGGCCAGATGTTTATATTTCTCATAGAGAGAGGGGAATAAATGGCTGATAAATGCTTCCAGTTCTGCCAGGGGCGGTGCAAGGATTTTTGCCGCCCTAGGCAAAGATCCATTTTGCCGCCCCCTCATATCACTCACTCACTGACAGAGACACACACAGACAGACACGCACTCAGACACTCACTGAATGACGTACACAGAAACTCACTGACAGACATACTCACTGACAGTCACACATACACTCACTGACAGACAGACATACACTCATTCAGACACTCAATGACAGAGACACACTCACTCACTGACAGATATACACCTATCCACTGAAACACACACAAACATAAACTCACTGACAGACACTCACTCACTGGCAGACAAACACACACATATACACTCACACAGACACTCACTGACAAACATACACACACTCACTGACAAACACACAGACACTCAATGACAGACACCAGTGGCGGATTACAATAGGGACGTTCGGGTCGGCAGCCCCGGGCCCAGCACCGATGGGGGGCCCAACGCTGACCCGAACGCCCACATACTGCGGCGGGGCACGGGAGCGCATAGCTCCCTGTCCCATCGTCGATCACGCCATAGGCTTCAGGCCTTGTAGGCCTGAGGCCTATGCGGTAGTGAAATCCCTGCGCAGGCGTGCGTGATGACGTCATCGCGCGCCTGTGCCGGGACGCAGCACTGTGACGCGCCTGACTCATCCCGCCTTCCTCTGCGAGCAAGCGCCTGGCCTTGGACATAGGTGAGTATTTATCTTTTCATTTTTTGTTCATTTTTTTTATTTTTATTTCATGTGCCTACTTTGGGAGGGGAGGGGACACACAGGAGGACATATTAGGGAAGATAAATCGAGTACATGAAGGGGGGAATGTGGGGGCTGTATGGGGCCAAATTATTTTGGGAGGGAATACTATGTGGGGGCAAATTACTAGTTGGGGCAGTGTGGGGGCAAATTGCTATGTGGTGGGCAGTGTGGGGGCATATTATTATGGCAGGGACTACTATGTGGGGGCAAATTACTATGTGGGGGCAAATTATTATGAGAGGGACTACTATGTGGGGACAAATTACTAGATGGGGCAGTGTGGGGGCAAATTGCTGTGTGGGGGCAAATTGCTATGTGTGGGCAGTGTGGGGGCAAATTATTATGGGAGGGACTACTATGTGGGGGCAAATTTCTATATGGGGCAGTGTGGGGGAAACTATTGTGTGGGGGTAATTGCTATGTGGGGACAAATTACTATATGGGGCAATGTGGGGAAACGATTGTGTGGGGGCAGTGTGGGGAAATTGCTATGTGGGAACAGTGTGGGGAAATTGCTATGTGGGAACAGTGTGGGGAATTTGCTATGTGGGGGCAAATTACTATGTGGGGGCAGTGTGGGGGCAAATTACTATGTGGGGGCAGTGTGGTGGAAATTACTATGTGGGGGCAGTGTGGGGCAAATTACTGTGTGGGGGCAAACTACTATATGGGGGCAGTTTGGGGGAAATTATTGTGTGGGGGCAAATTACTATGGGGGGATTACTATGTGGGGGCAGTGTGGTGGAAATTACTATATGGGGGTGTTGCTATTGGGGAGGCACTGTAGGGGCAATTCTATTATTTCTGGGGACACTATACAGGGATTATTATCTGGAGCACAATATAGGGTGTTATTATTACTGGGGGTACTCTAGGTCTAGGGGGCATTATAGCTGCTGTGGACACTATAGGAACATTTGGAGTAATTTATCAAACTGGTGTAACGCAGAACTGGCTTAGTTGCCCATAGCAGCCAATCAGATTCCACCTTTCATATTTGACAGCTCTTTTGGAAATCCAGTTCTACTTTACACCAGTTTGATAAATTACCCCAATTATGTCTATTAGGGTCACTATTTTTTCAGCAGTATAGTTCCTTGGGCATTGGGGAGCACAACGGGCACAGTATTGGGGGTGGCAGCAGGATGACACTGTGGGGACACCAGGATGAGGAGGTTGATGGAAAAATTGAGAAATCTAACATGTCTGTGTTACAAACTGTAGAGACGAGATGCAGCTGAAAGAATTTGCCATGGTGGTCTGGGTCAAATGGAGGAGAAGAGGAAAGAGAAGGTTTACGCGCAGCGAGATTTGTCAGTGACACTGAAGGCAAGGGTGGGCGGCATTATCTGCTGTTAGTGACATAGTGGGGGGGGGGACAACCGTGCTGCCTGGGCCAAGGAGAGGCATGCTTGGGCTCTGCAGGAGGGCGGACCTGGGCATAAGAAATAAAGTGGATTTTTTCAAGATAGAAACCAAGCAGAAAGGAAAGAAAAGTACATCTGGAAAGGAGGTAGTAAGTGCTCCAAGACAATAGTTTTACTTTAATGGTGAAGATTCTGGTGACAGATTAACCACACATTATATGATATCTACAGGGTTGGACTGGCCCACTAGAATCAGAATCTGGAGGGACAGTCTCTGATGCCACAGTGGTCTCCAAAGGTCTAGGTGAAATATCCCATTTGGAGGTGCCTTTGGGGCCATATACCTGCCACTAACAACCATTTCTTTCATTCAAAACCTATTAAACTTTATTGATGATCATATAGTATTGGGCTTTGAGAATAATTTACTCAGGTGGGCCTCAGAAACCCCAATCTGACATTGTATATCTGTACTGAGGAGGACAATATTAAACTTTTACCTAAGACCCTCACCAACCTTGTATACAGACTTTGGCTTCAAAGAATCACTGCACTTTCACACAATTGAATTTATTTTAATAGATAATGGTGTAACTAGCAAATTTGTAAATGATTTCATTTAACAAAATATTACTGCATCCATCTGAAAAAAAGCTGTAAGTCATGGCCACTAGGAGTCTCATTTCCACCTAAGTTGCAGCCTACTGCCTGTTCTCAAGCAAGATCAATCCCTGGTAACAGAGATTAAGAAGATGGCTTACAGGAAAAGGGGGCAGGTCAGAGTTAGCTAAGATACTGAGCTTCTACACAACTTCTGAACATCACAGGAGCCCCCTGTCTTTCCGTAAGTGTGATTTATTCCTCCTAATCAGCTTGATGAGCCCCAAAGGAAAAAAAAAAATGGGGAAATGAGGTCACTCCATACAGTACAGAAGGAAGACACGCCTTGATACTGTGTGAAATGCATCTATCTGTGCAGAAGAAATAGAGATCAATTTGGCTGAAAGAGAATTTAGGGAAACCCAAACATAACTGTTCATTTACAGTTATTATAGTAAAAAAGCATATCTATTATGAAAACTTTTTTTGAAAACTCAGTGACTCTTTAAGACAATAGGACTCTTTTTCTGGAGCGACATACTGGTCTCGTTAACTTTAATTCCAAATAATATAACCTAGCCCACCATTTACCCAACACAATATATATTTATGATTACCATTGCTGCATCATGCCTTAACATTTCTTCTCAAAGAAAACACCCATCATATTTCCATAGCTTTTTTTTTTTCACACTAGAACCTGTCTCAGTCCTCGTTCTTCACAACATTGTATCACAGGAAAGAGGAAAATTGATTTTTTTTTTTCCATTGCTACAATCAAAATGATAATTCTCTTTTTTTTATTTTTTTTTATTTCAATATCCATTTCTTCTAAGACTTTCTGCTTTTCCAAGACAGAACAGATTGCAATTCATACTTCATATACGTTTATGAAACTCTACCTCTGCCACATTCTGTATTGAAAACTTGATGCTGTGATTGGCAGATCTTAGAGATGAAACTGTATCGCTTTGTCACATCTTCGTCAAAAGCAATATACATGTTAAATAGAAAATAAAGCTACTACTCTCCTAATAATATCTCCCGTACATGAAAACTGGGAGGGAAAAAAACGGCAGAAGAGAAAAGTAGAAGTAATAAAATACTGCAGCCATGTTCTTACATAGTGTTTTTAATTAAAATATATGTTCATCATTAGTGCTGCTGATAAGGTAATCAGCTGTTGCTTCAACTTCTTGAAGTAATTTGTCACATCAAATCAAAACGTGCCCCTTACATCCTCAAGGTGAACTGAGTTTTTTTTTGTCTTTTTCAAACAACCTGATTAGCACTTGGACAAATGTGTCTAATTTGTTCCTAGCAGCTAGGCAGGTGCTGATTTCCCTTGGGTAATCTTACCCTGATACCTGTCTTGAGTGGAAGTTTCAGAAATTCTTTCAACATGATTTGCCAAGCAAAGCGTATACTAGTTGCATTCCTGATGCATTTTTTTTGTCAATAAGTGAATTCAGAAGAATAAAACTTTTGGTTGCTTAAAAAACATTTAGGATGGCAGGAAGAGGCGGGGGAGTATCATAGACAAGTCATATGTTGGCATGGTTGGAGTCTTTGTATAAGGTTGGGACTTCACAGTGACTTTTGCTGCAATACTGCTGAATATTTTATTTTTTTTGTTTTGTGATGGCAGTCACATCAACATGTGAATGGCACTGAGCTCCCTTTCACTTGTGAGGCAACAGTGCCACACAACGATCTTTGGTCACATGATGCTTTCCAAGGCCAAAGTTGGCCATATAACTCCAGTCTTAATCCACAGGAGTTCTAGGTGGGCCTTTTAAAGGATTTATGGAAATCATATGAAAATATTTTTGTGCAAATCATTTCTGTACAATATTTGAGAGAAGCATTTTCCCCCTTAAAGGAGTTTCCTGGTACTTTTATATCTAGAGAATAGGCCATCAATATATGATTGGTGGAGTTATACACCCTGCCCCGCTACCGATTAGCTCTTACTGTTTGAGATCCAAACCTGTTATGGACAATGTTTGTGGAACCACTGTGCCAACCAACTGGTTTGGTGTTGGGCTAATACTTAGGGCCTTGTCCAGGAGATCCGCAGGCTTCCACCTTTTCAACCCTATACAGGGATCTGTTTTTTGCTACAGGAGAGCCACCAGGCTGCTACCTCTTGGAATTGTCTGGGTGTAGTTAGCAGCTGACACACATATGTCAAAAACTCCAGAGCAAATCACCATAGACAAAGGCAATGCATGCAGACAGAACCAGGTGGAGAACAGGCTGACAGAGTACATAAATCCCAGGCAAACACAGACTGAACCAGACAAATTCAGGCAAGCAGAGTACATACTAATACATGGAACAGACCTCAGGATAGGTCATATGTATTTAATAGGTGTCGGTCCGACTCCTGACACCCCCACCAATCAGCTGTTTGAAGCAGAGTCTGTGCTTGTATGAGCACTGCTTTCTTTTTCAAGATTACACTTCTAGCTTGCAGTGGCTGCACAGTGTAATTACAAGTGCAAGTCTCTTCCAAGTGACTGGAACAAGCACTTGTAATTGCACTGCGCTACCGAAACCTCTGAGACGACACACAGTAATCTTCAAAAGCAAGCAGTGCTTGTATAAACGCTGCCTCCACTTCAAACAGCAGATTGAGGGGGTTGGTGGGAGATGGACTCCCACCAATCAGATATTAATGACCTATCCTGGCTGCACAACCCCTTTAAGGAAAACATGATTCAGTCTACCAAAGAGATTTGAGACAGGGATGGAGGTTAACCTTTCAACAGGACAATGAAACTTACTGCTAAAGCTACACTTGCTGCTAAAGCTACACAGTAAATGTCTTGAAATGGCCTAATAAAATCTGATCCAGGGGAGAATCTGTCTTATGACATGAAGACTTCTGCACATCAACACAACCCATGTAACGTGATGGAGTTGGAGAAGTTTTGCGTGAAAGGATGGGCAAAAATTCCAATGCCTAGAGGTGCTAAGCTAATGGAGACCTAACCAAGGGACTTGTATATGTAATTGCAGGAAAAGGTGACCCCATAAATTATTGACTTTCAGAGGGTGAATAGTTATATGCGTTAAAGTCCTCTTTTTTGTGTGTTAATTATTGCTTGTGTCACAGTAAAAAATATTTTGCACATTTAAATTCGAAGATATATTGTGTAAAATATTTACAACCCCCCAAAAAAAAAAGTAAAAAAAAAATGCTCAAAAACTGTTTTAATTCCAGGTTGAAACCAAACAAAATTAAACACCGATGGGGCGAATACTTTCTCAAGGCACTGTAATGTGGATTTTCTGCCACAACACATGCCACATGGGGTTGCAGTCTGGATATTTGATTAAAATCCATAGATCTCAGAAGTAACTGTGAATCAAAGTTTCATTTTATTTCACCTGGAGGCATACATTGATAAAGAATTGTCTATATCCATTGAAGTTCTAGATAGAAATTACCATAACATACTGCTGCCACCTCCAGACTGTGTCATTGTGCAACTCCGTGGCCTCCTGATACTGCTGCCAACTCCAGACTCTGCCATTGTGCCACTCGGTGGCATTCTCCTGATGCTGCTGCTGCGCCACCTCCAGACTCTTTCATTGTGCCACTCGTGGCCTTCTCCTTATGCTGCTGCTGCCGCCACCTCCAGACTGTGTCATTGTGCTACTCGGTGGCCTCCTCATACTGCTGCTACCTCCAGACTGTGTCATTGTGCCACTCGGTGGCATCCTCATACTGCTGCCACCTCCAGACTCTGTCATTGTGCCACTCGGTGGCCTCCTCACACTGATGCCAACTCCAGACTCTGGTATTGTGCCACTCGGTGGTCTTCTTCTGATGCTGCCACCTCCAGACTCTATTTATTTACAACCCCCCAAAAAAAAAAATGCAAAAAAAAAATGCTCAAAAACTGTTTTAATTCCAGGTTGAAACCAAACAAAATTAAGCACAGAGGGGGCGAATACTTTCTCAAGGCACTGTAATGTGGATTTTCTGCCACAACACATGCCACATGGGGTTGTAGTCTGGATATTTGATTGAAATCCATAGATCTCAGAAGTAACTGTGAATCAAAGTTTCATTTTATTTCACCTGGAGGCATACATTGATAAAGAATTGTCTATATCTATTGAAGTTCTAGATAGAAATTACCATAACATATATTAAACCTTGTAAAAAGTGAGCTGAGGATAATAGTAATGCAAGATAAAAGGTAGAAAAGTTTATTTTTTATTATGTATTTTTTAAGAAACATGATGCTGCTGCTGCTGCCACCTCCAGACTCTGTCATTATGCCACTCAGTGGCCTTCTCCTGATGCTGCTGCTGCCGCCACCTCCAGACTCTGTCATTGTGCCACTCGGTGTCCTACTGATGCTGCTGATGCTGCCGCCACCTCCAAACTCTGTCATTGTTCCACTCGGTGGCCTCCTCATACTGCTGCCACCTCCAGACTATGTCATTGTGCCACTCGGGGGCCTTTTCTTGATGATGCTGCCGCCACTTCCAAATTTTGTTATTGTGCCACTCGGTGGCCTTCTCCTGATGCTGATGCTGCTGCTGCAGCCACCTCCAGACTCTGTCATTGTGCAACTCGGTGTCCATCTGCTCATGCTGCCGCCACCTCTAAACTCTGTCATTGTGCCACTCGGTGGCCTTCTCCTGATGCTGCTGCAGCCACCACCTCCAGACTCTGTCATTGTGCCACTCTGTGGCTTTCTCCTGATGCTGCTGCTGCCGCCGCCACCTCCAGACTATTTCATTGCGCCACTCGGTGGCCTACTCCTTATGCTGCTGCTGCTGCTGCCGCCACCTCCAGACTCTGTCATTGTGCCACTCGGTGGCCTCCTCATACTGCTTCCACCTCCAGACTGTATCATTGTGCCACTCTGTGGCCTCCTCATACTGTTGCCAACTCCAGACTCTGCCATTGTGCTACTCGGTGGCATTCTTCTGATGCTGCTGCTGCTGCCGCCACCTCCAGACTCTGTATTGTGTCACTCGGTGGCCTCCTCATACTGCTGCCACCTCCAGACTCTGCCATTGTGCCACTCGGTGGCATTCTCCTGATGCTGCTGCTGCGCCACCTCCAGACTCTTTCATTGTGCCACTCGGTGGCCTTCTCCTGATGCTGCTGCTGCTGCCGCCACCTCCAGACTGTGTCATTGTGCTACTCGGTGGCCTCCTCATACTGCTGCTACCTCCAGACTGTGTCATTGTGCCACTCGGTGGCATCCTCATACTGCTGCCACCTCTAGACTCTGTCATTATGCCACTCGGTAGCCTCCTCACACTGATGCCAACTCCAGACTCTGGTATTGTGCCACTCGGTGGTCTTCTTCTGATGCTGCCACCTCCAGACTCTGTCAGTGTGTCACTCGGTTGGCTCCTCACACTGCTGCCAACTCCAGACTCTGTCATTGTGCCACTCGGTGGTCTTCTTGTGATGCTGCCACCTCCAGACTCTGTCATTGTGCCACTCAGTGGCCTCCTCATACTGCTGCCATCTCCAGACTCTGTCATTGTGCCACTTGGTGGCCTCCTCACACTGCTGCCAACTCCAGACTGTGTCATTGTGCCACTCAGTGACCTCCTCATACTGCTTCCATCTCCAGATTCTGTCATTGTGCCACTCGGTGGCCTCATCATACTTCTTCCACCTCCAGACCCTTTCATTGGGCCACTCTGTGGTCTCCTCATGCTGCTTCCAAATCACCACTATGTCATAAGTCCACTATGTGGACTCATGCTGTTCCCACCCTCCCCACTTCATGACTGGGCCACCATTTTGGCTTTCGGCCTTATTGACATCATCATTTATTTCACCTTTCTTCTGATCTGTCAGAAGGAAGGAAAAATGAGATGCACAATGGATTATGTCTGTGTAGCAGCTGTAAGGCCTGTATGGTCCCATCAGAATTTGGTTATGATTTGGTAGCCAAAAGCAGGAGTGGGTACAAAACACAGAAGACATGCAAATATTCCATTCACGTGTCGTCTCTGTTTGAGATCTACTTCTAATTTTTTGGGCATTAGCAATACTGATGGATTATTGAGCAAATGCTGACCGAGTGAAGACTGATGCTCCACAGACAGGATCCGTTTTTTTGTGGGTTATTGTTCTAACGGATCAGAGGAAGGTCTAATTAATCAGTGACGTTAACACAAACTTACTGTTGACACCCTCTCCACTCTATCAGGGGTGCTCTACTTGTATAGGCGTTTAATAGAACAGGTTCTGTAGACATCTTTGTGGAATCAGCTGACAACGGTGTAAAAGGAGTGTGCTTCTTATTGGCGCTAGCATCGACCTGTAAGGCTGAGTTCATACTTGAGCTATTTGGTCAGTTTTGGCCCTGTGACTGCCCAAATAATTGAAGTGTGCAGTGATTCTAAGAGCGACGCCTGTCATCTGCATGTCATACGGACTCACAGTATTATTTCACTACCACATCAGACTCCCTATGCGTGTTACTGCAAGGCACAGTGTTAAATAGCCGGCTTTAAACATAGGAAATAGCTGTTTTTAAACATAATTTGCCGCAAATTTATTCGGATCAAATCAAATTTTTGGGAGAAAATTTGGTGAACCGGCGAATCGAATTTTTGAAAATTTCGCTTATCTCTAATTACAATACTCACTTATGTTATAGACAATAAAAAATCAGTTCTTATGTTTTGCAATATTTACATTCTTGGGGAATGCGCCACACATGGTATCATCATCTCCATAGATTTCATCCCTAGCTGGATACAGGATCACTTTGCTCTCTGTCAAATGTAAAATGTCAGTCACACAATGAGCTGGAAAGGATTGTAAAAGGGACATTTACACCTTTGACTTTTACAGTCAAATCATTTTGTGTGACATGTTAAAGAAGATAGCCCCATTCAGGGGACTGCACTAGGCTACAACGTTATTAGATACACTTACTACAATGTTAACCCATGGCGAAACAATATTTTTATAGGTGATTTGAAGAAACCAAACACAGCTATACTAAAATAATAATTGTATTATTTAATTACTGTATATGAGCATATCAAGGAAAGCAGGGGATCTGGAGCTCTGTATCAGAACAACAGAGCTCAGATTGTAATATATTCAAAATTGTCCAGGTTAAATTTTACATTGGCAGTCTGTTTCTGCTTCTAGCTTGTACCCCTCCTTCTGCAGCATTGCTAGGGTTTATCCCTCCATTTTTTCTGTATTCTGATTTCTAGGTAGCACTGCAAGGGTTAATGCTCATTGGTTTCCGTGTCCACCTGCTTGTCTAATGGATAAATCAGCCCTGTTATATATTGTCTGTCGTCTGTTCCACCCCTGGATGGAGAAACAGGTTCTGTCTAGTCTTTCTAGTCTGCTGGATCCTATGCAGGAGCTATTATCCAGTTGTCTGTCTCTGGACAGAGTCTGTCTGTCTGCCATTTGACCTGTGCCTGTTACCCTGATCTGTTCACCTGCCTATGCTCTGTCTTTTGCCTGTTTCCTGGATTCTGGGGCTGTTTATAGGATTTGCATGTACACTGATGCCTCATCTCAACCTGGTTCTTACTGTGAATATTGACTAAACCCTTGATGCTTTGCAGTGCTGTCACTGGCAACTATCCCAGGAGGGAGCAGCCTGGTGGCTCCCCTGCAACAAAGGCCAGATCCCTGTATAGGGGTTAAAGAAAGAAATCCATGGATCTGCTGAGACAATGCCCACCAGAATAGCCAAACCTATCAAACCTATTAGTTGGCACAGTGGCTCCACAACCATTGTCCGTAACAATAAATGATAGACTTCTGGAGGCCTACAGCCAACTATAGATGGAGATTACTAGGGACAGGCTTATACAGATCTCATTAATTAATAAAACACTTGTCTTTAGTGAGTTCCATCTAGTGGTGGCTGCAGAGTTTTCTCATGTGTTCTCATATGTGGTCATGAGTGAAGTTATGAAAAATTTGATTTGGCTGCTTCACCGAATTTCACAAAGAAATTTGATCCGTGATAAATTACTTTGTCCCAATGAGCATTCCTTTGTATGTAGTGGATGCAATAACAGGGAACGGCGATCACGCTGCCCACATCATTGAACTCCTCAGATTCTGCATTAATCGCTGATTGTGGAATCTGATGCTACAATTGAGCCTTTCAGGGGTAAATCAGGTAAAAAAAAAAAACATACTCACCTTATCCATTTGCTCATGGAGAGGCCGTTGTGGCCATCTTGATTGAAGACAATGCATGAAAACGCACACGCAGACATGATGAAGTCATCACATCATCACGCTGGCCGGATGCGGTGACGTCATCACTGATGATGTCACCGCAGCCAGCCAGCGTGCTGGCATGGTGACGTCACACATCACCCTGCGCAATATCTTGCAGTGTATCTTCAATCAAGATAGCCGCAACTGCCTCTCCGCAAGCAAATGGATTAGTTATAGAGTTATATTTTTTACTGCCATTTCAGGAAGAATACATTCAATAGCACAAAGCTCGAGGAAATTTGGCTTCATGGCCAATCAAATTCTTCCTGAAATTCGGATCTAAGTAATTTAATTTGGCTTCAATTATTATTATATCACATCTTGAAGGATAGGAGGCTATCTCCTAGCCTCTTAATGATCCAGTGTACTAAATTCCCCAAGACTATAGCCAAGACCAAAGTTCCACATGCTTTTATGGGCCTTTTCCGCAAGCCTCTTTTCTGAGCCATAGTGTCCTTTTGATTTATTTCTGAATTGATGTTCATTTGTTCCTGCTTTCTATTGTTACAACTCAGCTTTTTCTACTGACCTGTGCGCTGTCTATGTCACCTGCCTGCTGCCTTGATACAGTCAATATCATCCTGCTTCCATGTAAGCCTTGCTAATTGGGGAAGCAACCTAGAGATATATTGACTGAAGTGAAAAGGTACATAGACTTAGGTAGGGGTTAAAGTGATCTACACTGCCCCCCTAATTTCCATGATTTGAACCCAATTGAGCATCTGTTAGTTCACCTTGATCATAGTGTTTGATCTATGGATCCTTCCCCATGCACCCGCCAGCAGCTGTGGGATACATTGCAGTCAGCATGGATCCAGATACCTGTAACAACCAACACTACTCACAAAAAGTTACAGTAGGAATATTTGGCTTTCGGGTGAAATTAATGAAAAACGTAAAAAGTTCATGCTACAGTGATATTATATTGTGAAAGTAAGGCATTTAAGTAGAGGCATGCAATGGTGATTTTCTCGTCTCAAACAATTTACTGACACAAAAGCCATCAATAGTGGTGGGTATACCGCCTCAAAAGTTTTTAATGTCTCAATAATGTGTCATGTGGCCTTGAGCATCAATTATAGCTTAACAATGATGTCTTATGCTGGTCACAAGTCGACTTATTGTCTGCTGAGGCATGGCATGCTACTTTTCTTGAAGGGCAGCCCTCAGGTCATTGAGGATCTGGGGTACAGAGTTACGAGCCTCTACAGGCTGCCTCTGCTGATCCCATAGGTTTTTAATGGGATTCAGGTATGGCTATTCCAATTGAGGTATCCCAGCCTCCAGCAGCCATTCCCTAATGATGCCACCTCAATGAGCTGGAACATTGTTGTCCATGAAGATGAAATTAGGCCTGTGTTGTTCATGCAGAGGCGCAATGACTGGATTAATGATGTTATTCAAGTAGTATGAGCTTCTCACTGTACCATTCACAAAGTGTAGGGCAGTTCTGAATTGACTGAACACATCTGCCCACACTGTAACATCACCACCACCACCACCAATGGCTCGTCTGGTGACAACAGTGGCTGATCATCATTGGCAGCCATCATTTCTGTTCAGTGTGAATCGACTTTCATCAGTGAACAGCACTGAGGCCCACTGGTCCCTCGTTCAGTGTGGATAATCCCTGGCCCATGCAAAATGCTAACACCTATACCTGGTGGTGTGGTCAGGTACCCTTACAGGTCATCTAGCACACAGACCATGCTGACGTAAATTGTTTCAAATGGTCTGATGGGACACTTAAGTGCCTCTCACCTCCCTTCTATACTTTTCTGTGACTCTTCCAGTCTCTCGGTATCTCTTTTGCAACCTGCTGATGACACTCTGTGATACGCTAAGCTCAGTCCACTACCATCTGAGAACATCCTGCTTAAAGCCTCGCAATGGTAAGGTACTGTTCATCAACTGTTAGGTGTCATCTTGTTCTCATGATGTCAAAATGTGAACATCCTGATAAGGAGGACTGTTACTATTTCTAATTGAACCAGGAAATGTATTGGGTGATTCATGGATCAAACACCTGTTGTGAATTTTGCCATTAAGCTCCTTGTTAGAGAACAGCAAGTTGTGCAAAAAGTACTGAAGCACTGAACAATTGGACATGTGCATTCAAAAGTTTAGAGAAGGTCACATTAATTTCACTTGTAAAGTTTAGCGTGCATTTTAGGTTCATCCTAAATTTTACCCACAAGCCAAATAACTCTAGTAGTGTACTAGGACCTTTTTGAGTCACTTCCAGTCCATCTAGCAGCTACTCTTGCTGCACTCGGAGGTTACTCTGGATATTAGATGGTGGTCATAATAATGTGACTCAACCGTGTATTATAAAATTAGGCAACACAGAATTTTATATTTCTATGACAAATTTTTCTTAAATTATACATAATTTATTTAAATTTGGAAAATTTTATTCTAGTTCCTTACCATTTTTCAAATATTAAATCTAGTTTAGTTCCCCTGTAATACATTCTGATTAGCAGAAAAGATAAGAGTAAAATATTACTCCCGGCATGTGTGTTAATATTACATATTCAGCTATATAAACTGAATAAGAACTGCAGCACTTTTATGGTAAAAGTGGGCAAAAATATACACGAGTAGACTGAGGAGGGCACATTTATTTATATGAAGTCAATAAATCTAGAAGGCAACTCACCAGAGATCTATGTTCTTTTGCCTTTGTCCAAGTTTTCTTCTCCAATTTGTGTCTGTTTTCCGAAACTTTTTCTTTCAAGTATAACATTCTCCATGACCCCTGTGCACAAGCTGTAGATTGCTTTATTGTTCTGATACATCTTATTGTATTAAAACTTGGAGATATACCCAACCAATTTTTAGAAACAGATATTAGAAAAATCAATTTTTAAGTGCAATAAAGACCAGCATAAAGACGCAGTGTGAAGAAAAGCAGTGAACCTGGACATGTAAACTGGTTGAATAGCTCTTAATGTAAAAATCTATAGGCACCCTAGTCTTCTATGGGCTACAAATTCTGGTTAAGGCCTCATGCACATGGCCATTATGCGGCCATTCCGTGCATTGGGGACTGCAATTTGCGGTCCCCAATGCACGGGCAACGTCCGTGCGGTGGCCGGGATGGATCGAGACCAATTTAACTTGAATGGGTCCGTGATCTGTCCGCACCGCAAAAGAATAGAACATGTTCTATTTTTTTGCGGTGCGGAGGCACGGACAGAAGCACCACTGAAGCACTCCGTAGTTCTTCTGTGGGGTTCTGTGCCTCCATTCCACACAGCAGCTCCGGATTGCGGACCCTTTCAAGATAATGGGTCTGCATCCATGATGCGGGGAGCACACGGCCGGCACCCGCATATTGCGGACCCGCTGTTTGTGGGCCGCAATACGGCCATGGCCGGACAACAGCCGTGTGCATGAGGCCTAATGGGAAGGGGCAGTGTCTGTGTCTTAACCTCTTCCTGACACAGCCATTTTCCATTTTTCACTTCTGTTTTTATTTCTTTTACTTCCTGCTGTCCAAGAGCCAAATATTTTTTTTATGAGGCTAATATTTTGCATGATATGTAGGATTGCACATAATGTAATGGAAAGCTGGGGGAAAAAAAATTCTAGGTTTTTTTATGTTTTAATACTAAGAATTCTTTGTGTCACCATATTCTGACACTCATAAGTTGTTTTTTTCATTAAGTATTTAAGTCTACAGAGACACGTGAGAGCTCAATTTTTCTGGGATGATCTGCAGTTTTTTTACATCATTTACACCACACAGGAAAAATATTTTTATAAAATACGTATGCATTTTTGGTGCGGGGGGGCAATTATATTTAGTGTTTATTTTGAGTGTATTTTTAATTTGTATAATGGGGAAAGGGGAGTGATTGAAAAAATGTTTTTCATTTTTTTCATTTTTTTGCTGGATAACAACTTTACTATGGCCTTCAGAATGTACCAGACTGCCATCGCTGCTGTGATCTCATCTTGAGGCTTTCTGGTCCTGGTAAATGAACAATCAGATACCTTGGTTATGATTGACCATTGAGTCCATAACTGGAGTTGTCTCTGTTGCCGGGTGTTTCCTACCATCTAATGTGCTTATACGGTGGAAGTCGGGAAGAAGTTAAGTATTTTGTGTTTTGTGCTATTTTTATGTGTTATCAAATTGTGAAAATAAAAAAAATAACATAATAAAATAAATATTTACATATATAAGACTCTCAACTAAATATAAAGTCATGTTTTTGGGAAGGGGTAAAGAGTTTAAAGAGTTATCCAAGTTAAAAAACATTTTTGTAAAAGGCAGTGAAGGGATCAAAATAATAAAAAGCTAAAGTCACTGTTATGAACCCTCTCCCCACCAGCACTACAACTCTGATCCTCACTGCAGCTACAGTCATAACTTCATGTTTTTGTGACCACTGCAGACAATCACTTGACTCAACAGTAGGGGACCTCTGAGGACAGTGATTGGTATAATGGTCATGTGCAGTATACACCCATGTCATTGCTGCAGTCATGAAAACCCAGCACTATGGGGAGGATCAGAGTCATGGTACTAGAACAGAGGGGGTTCAGAATTGAGAGTACACCTTTTTTTTAATTATTATTTTTGTACCTTCCCTGTGTTTTTATTCTCTCATCACCACTTTGACTACTCCTGATGGGCTTTGCTTAGCTTCATCAATGACATGCTCGTATCATCCACATGACTGCTGCAGCCAATTACTGGCCTCAGCGGCCATATGCTGAACACTACTGTGGCCAATCATTGGCTTTTGCAATATTTGGCTATACATACAGATTTTTGCTGCAGCCAAGAAGATGATGTCATCATTGCTCCAACAACAGGGAAGATTGGAGTGACATTACTGAAAACTGGCAGGGGGTTAAAATGGGTGAATATATGCTATTTTATTATCTTATGACAATTCCTGCCTGGGGGATCCTTTTTTTTTCCATAACTCGGGCAACCCCTTTAAGATCACTAAAGATAAATGATAAAGAACCTTTACATGAGGTTCCATACAGGCAGAGACGTCCAAATGGAGTTATATGAGTAGAAGTTTAAGTGGGAAGTCTAGACTGTAGGAAAAGAAGGGTGTTAAATAATTGGGAAAAAATAAATAAATAAATAAAATAAAATAAAAAACCTCAATCTGTGTCCCTTATACCTCTTTGGCCTCTTTCACACGGGCGTCATGTTTTTTGCCCGGATAAGATGCGGGTGCGTTGCGGGAAAATGCGCTATTTTTCCGCGCGAGTGCAAAACATTGTAATGCGTTTTGCACGCGCGTGAGAAAAATCGGCATGTTTGGTACCGAAACCCGAACTTCTTCACAGAAGGTTAGGTGTTCTGTAGATTGTATTATTTTCCCTTATAACATGGTTATAAGGGAAAATAATAGCATTCTTAATACAGAATGCATAGTACAATAAAGCTGGAGGGGTTAAAAAATTTTTAAAATAATTTAACTCACCTTAATCCACTTAAGATCGCGCAGCCTGGCTTCTCTTCTGTCTTCTTCTTTGCTGTGCACAGGAATAGGACCTTTCATGACGTCACTGTGCTCATCACATGGTCCAATCACATGGTTCATCACCATGGTGAGGTACCATGTGATTGGATCATGTGATGTGACGTCACCACAGGTCCTTAGCCGGCAGCTCAACATTATAGAAGAAGACAGAGATCCGCAACTTCGCGATCAAGTGGACTCGGTGAGTTAATTTTTTTAAAATTTTTAACCTGTGCATCACTATTTTACTTTGAATTCTGTATTCAGAATGCTATTATTTTCCCTTATAACCATGTTATAAGAGAAAATATTACAGATCGGGTCCCCAGCCCGATCGTCATCTAGCAACCATGCATGAAAATCGCACCGCATCCGCACTTGCTTGCGGATGCTTGCGATTTTCACGCGGCCCCATTCACTTCCAAAACGCAGAATATAGAGCTTGCTGCGATTTTCACGCAACACACAAGTGATGCGTGAAAATCACCACTCGTGTGCACAGCCCCATAGAAATTAATGGGTCAGGATTTAGTGCGGGTGCAATGTGTTCAACTCACGCATTGCACCCGCGCGGAATACTCGCCCGTGTGAAAGGGGCCTTTAAGAAAAATCCCTGAAGAGTAAAATACATGGATTTAATTACACATACAATAATTCTTTTTGAAATGTGCCTTCTAGTTTGTCTTTAGGGATTACGAGGAAAGAAACAACGGTAAACTGTTGAGTAGTGACCATACATGATCCATAAAATGCTCTCTGCCCATCAACCAAGAATAAAACAAATCTACAGACATAAATTACAAAAATAGCATGTCTGTATTTCACTTTGCTGACAAATATTCCCAAGGGTCCAATGATTAATGTGATACGTTGTATCACATTTGATGTGTTTCATCAGGGGAAATGATATATCCGGCCTGATAACACATGATAAATGAATTATCTAAAATTGTATACAGATTTTCCAAATATGAGCTGATGCTGGCGTTTGTTTTTTTTTTGTATTTTTTTACTTTTTTTATCCTCTGTGTTTACATAAAAATGTTATTAGTTTGATTTTTGCCATTATTCTGCCTTTCTTACAAAGTGGATTTAAAAAATAAGATATTAAAAAATAAAAGAACAAGGATGTCTTCAATAAAGGGAAATATATTTTCACAAACAAAACTATTTGTCTTCCTGAAGCATGGTAAGAAATAAAAGTACAATCTTAGGGTACTTTTATTTTCCGGTATTGAGTTCCGTCACAGTAGCTTAATACCGGAAAAAAACTGATCAGTTTTACCTCAATGCATTCTGAATGGAGAGCGTTCCGTTCAGGATGCATCAGTTCAGTCCCTTTTGCGTTTTTTAGACTGAGAAAATACCGCAGCATGCTGCAGTTTTATCTCTGGCCAAAAATACTAAACACCTGCCCGAATGCCGGATCCGGCATTATTTTACATTGAAGTGTATTAGTGCCGGATCCGGCATTAAGTGTTACGACAAAACGGATCTGACTTTTCGGTCTGCGCATGCGCAGACCTTTAAAAATGCAAAAAAAAAATATTATTCCGGATCTGTTTTTCCAGATGACACCGGAGAGACGGATCCGATATTGTAATGCATTTCGCAGACGGATCCGCATCCGAATCCATCTGACAAATGCCATAGGTTGACGTCCGGATTGCCGGATCCGGCAGGCAGTTCCGTCGAAGGAACTGCCTGCCGGAATCCTCTGCAAGTGTGAAAGTACCCTTACAGCAGCAAAAAGAAAAAAAAGGAAATTTCTGGACAGGGTTATTTTAGAAAAAAAGAAAAAATAAGTGGTAGGGATGAGCGAACCTGAACTGCAAAGTTCGGGTACCCAGTACTGCGAGTTCAGGTACCCAGGCCCGAACCCAGACTTCGAAGTCCGGGTTCTGTGTTCAGGTGATTTTATTATTTTCTATTATGACATGGTTATATCGTAAAATAATAGTATTTTTAAGACAGAATGCAAAACAATATGGCCGTTTAGGGGCTAAAAAAAAAAAAAAAACTCTCCTCGTGCACTTGATCTCGCTGCAGCAGATTCTTCTATCTAAACTGAACAGGACCTGCCAAAAGACCTGCTATGTGTGCGATGACGTCACCCTGCTCTCCCACGTGGTGACATCATCACACATATTGCAGGTCCTGTTCAGTGAAGATTGAAGAAGCTTCTGCAGCGTGATCAAGTGGATGAGGTGAGTTGTTTTGTTTTTCACCCCTAAACGGCCATATTGTTTTGCATTACGTCTTAAAAATACAAATATTTTCCGATATAAAACATGTTATAACGGAAAATATTAAAGTGAAGTTCGGGTCCCCATTGACTGCAATGGGATTCGGGTCAAGTTCATGTCAACTTTTGGGGTCCCATTCTTGGTGTATGTGGGACCTGCACCTATCATACAATGGGGGCATATCCTAGAGATATGCCCCCCATTGTCTGTGATAGGAAAACCCTTTTAAGGCCTCATGTACACGGCCAATGGGCGGCCGTTGGGAAGCCGTTCCGTGCATTGGGGACTGCAATTGCAGTCCCCAAAGACAGCCAACATCCGTGCAGCGGGCCGGACCCATTCAACTTGAATGGGTCTGTGGTATGTCCACACTGCAAAAAAAATGACATGTCATATTTTTTTGTGGTGCGGAACCACGGAAAGAAACACCACGGAAGCACTCAGTAGTGCTTCCGATGTCCCGTTTGGTGACTCCACTTCCGCATCTCTGGAATTGTGGATCCATTCAAGTGAATGGGTCCGAATCCGTGATGCGGGGTGCACGCGGCCGGCGGCCATGGATTGCCAACCAGCCATTTGCGAGCCACAATACGGCCACGGCCGCCCAATGGGCGTGTGCATGAGGCCTTAGACTGATGTATACATTTCCGGTCTTCATAAATTAAACCATTAGTATCTTAATTGTCAACTCTACTGACCGCAATACCGCAAGACTATAGATGAAAGAATTTCTTGAAATTCGATTCAGGTCAAGTTCCTATGAATCGGTCTGCAGATTGGATTTGGGTTGGAATAAATTCAACCTCAATCAAAAGTGCCCCGATTGCCCTGAAAAGTCATATATGACACTTTGTGTTCTTCCAGTGTTGGATCCAACCCATCTCAAGCTCTTTAATGCTATGACAGCATTAGTTACGTCAAAGCAACAGTAATATATATGGCTATGGGTAAACACCCTGTTTAATAACTCACTGTTTTTATTTTTTTTTATCAAAACAAGGTCCAAAAATGTTCCTTCTTTTTGTTCTTCCATATAAAATGGTGGCTGCCACTTTGAGAGGTTCATCCAAAGCGAATACAACTGAGAAATAAAATTTTTGGAAAATTTAATTAATTTAGAATGGATTAGCTCATCTCTACACAAGACAATTCACCTTTATATATATATATATATATATATATATATATATAAAAAAGATATGTGGCTGCTAAATTAGGCCTGGTAAACAATGTAGGGGATAAAGTGTTAGCCAGACTGACTCAAACCCCTTAAATAGTACATTGACTTAGCTGCCATCCAAGAGTTGGACCCCTACTTATACAGTAATTTTGGCAATCAATGTCCATGTCCAGGAAAACCCATTCAAGATATTTTCTAATATTTCTAATAATAATATTATTATTATTATTATTATTATTATTTTATTTTAGATCTGTAATGTTTATCTTAAAATACAAGCAATTTTCTAAAATTGGCTCCAAATCATGTGCTAAGTAAATTCTGCACTCAGCATTAAAATGACCCAAGGGAGAACTAGAGGTAGAATTTACATGTTAGTTGGTAGGTTGAAAACATAACAGTATGCAAAAGGCAATGTGTTAAGAGAGGAGAAATTCATTCTTGTGAATTTTTCTTTAGTTAGACTTATCCTGAGATCAACATTTTGTTTTATATTTGTAAACCTTTTCCAATGACTTGAAACTGAGGAGGATAATTAGAACTCAGTCTCATTGTAAAAACACTATAGAAAGACCTAGATAAGCTGCAGTATCGGCAAGAACGTGGCAGATGAATTTTAATGTTGATATGAGTAAGGTAATGCAGCTAGGTCACAATGATCGGCTGCATACACATTTGTGGGAATTAGCTTTGCAGTGGTAGGAAAATAGGGATCAAATACAGTCAGAGAGAGTGGCACAGAAGTCCATTTCAAACAGGGCTCTGACTGTTTATTTTTCTCACACAAAATAAAAATATATGGGAGGACATTTATTACGAATGACAATTTATATGCCAGGCTTAAAGAGGACCTTTCACCACTCATGACATGTCTGTTCATGCAATACCCATGTAATAACAATTCTGGAGCATCTATTCTTATGGCTCTATGTTGTGCCGTTCCTTTATTATTTCTACTAGAAGTTATGAATGAATTTCTAGCAGTCTGCAGTAAGGGTACAGAGGGGTGCTAACCAGTTGGGGGGGGGGGGTGTACCTGCACAGACTCACTCTATCCAATCAGACTGTCATTTTCAGACTGTGCAGGTACACTCCCAACTTACTATCAACCACTCATGCAAAATTACATTAACTTGTTAACAGCAATGGTCCACTTAGAGGCAAGCAACCTCAGTAACAGTCTCTTCGATCAGGTTCCGTCTCCTCAGATGGATCTCTCTCTCTCTCTCTAGTTTACACCTTGCACCTAAATAGCCCAGTAATGAGCTGGACTTGTGCGACAAAGAAAACATGTACTAACCAGGAAGGTAAAGATAGGCCCCTCTACTGACCTGACCATCATTCCATAAAAATCCATGCCCAAAAGCCCTTATCAAACTGCTAGGGATACTCATCTTTCCTGGGTTCCTTATATCTCATCCATATTTCCTTCCTGGAGCCCCTAACACATATGAGAGTAATGTTGGGAAAATAGAATGACTCCTTATCAGTTTTCCTGACCCTTTCACAACATTAAATTGAATAAAACTAGGGAGAACAGAACAAGAGAAGTATTTGGCTGTTCTACTTACAAGTATGCTAAGCATCAATACAAAATGGCAGGCATGAGCTGCAAAATTCAAGGGTCTATAAAAAAAAGAAAGACAAATCTGTGACCCTCGGTGTAATATTACCCCTTTCTAAATCAAGATGTGCCCTTAAAGTTTTTTTTTAGACTCCTGATGTCAATGTGAATACCCCAGCATGGCCACTACACTTTGGACAAGCTATGCTTCCGGCTCAGTTCAAAGTAATAATTCCAGTGCAGGATGCTGCTAGGAAGAGCAGGATGGTCATCAATATAAGGAGCCTGGAAAATTGCTTTTAAGGGATTAGCCTATC
Source organism: Bufo bufo (assembly GCF_905171765.1). Classification (NCBI taxonomy): domain Eukaryota; kingdom Metazoa; phylum Chordata; class Amphibia; order Anura; family Bufonidae; genus Bufo; species Bufo bufo. The sequence continues at coordinate 124,661,272 of NC_053398.1, forward strand.
TGGGACATTGAATATCACTAGGCTATGCTATCAATGACAGATAAGGGTGGGTCCCACATCTGGTACCAACTCCTATCTCCAGAATGGGTTCCCTAAAGTGAACAGAGAGTAGTCGTTCATGCGAGCCACTCTCCGTTCATCATTATGGGAGTGCTAAAAATAGTCAAGCGCCGACTCCAAATGCAGAGTTATTTCCGGCAGTTCCATAGCAGTGAATGAGGATCATGCCATATATTCGTGATGTGCTCTACTTTACTTTGGAGACCTCGTTCTAGAGATAGGAGCTGGTTCCAGAGGCAGGTCCTAGTGATATGAGTTTTCAGGGTAGGACGGCGCTGCTGTTTTAGCAATGTCGGATTCTTCACTCTAGCACAGAACCGTCAGCATATTCAGACATAGAGAACCAAATCACACATCACGAATGTACTCCTCTCCTCCAACACACTCCTGTGGGATATCGAGAGATCGCCCCAATAGTGAAGCACTGATAGATAAAAGGTTTATTATACTTGGAGTGACAGGATGTTTGATCAATAAATAATCCATCTCTTTTTTGTTAATGATCCCATTGTTTAAACCTTCCTGGATTAATCTCGCCATTTTTCTTTTAAACCCCAGTACAGGGTTACCTTTTAGTTTGAAATAAGTGTTTTCATCAGCTATTAATCTCTGCATCTCATTCTCATATTTCTGTATATCCATTACTACTACTCCCCCTCCTTTGTCAGCCGGTTTTATTATTATACTGCTGTTACTTTCCAACCCTCTCAGTGCCTGTCTTTCTTCTTTAGTTAAGTTGTATTGTTTCTGTTTTGCATCTAATTTTTCAAATTCTTTCAACATTCCCCTCTTGAATGCATCTATGCACTCATTGTCCTTGTTGTTAGGGGAAAAAAACGTGATTTATCACACAGCTCAGTATGAGTGATACCATTCCACAGACCTGCGTATTTAAATGATCCCATTTTGGGGAAGGAGATTCCTTGACAGCCCACGATTATTTTAAAAAAATCTCCAAATCTCCAAATGCAGTTGGTACATAGTGCAGCCCCGAGAAGCATGGTAACTAAGAACGAAAGAAAATTTGTGGTGGGGTTTTTGTTTTGCCTGTAGGAATAGAATTAGGGAGAATAAAAAGAAGGTGGTAACTATGGTCCATTCAAATAAAAACAACCAGACATTTAAAATTAAAGGGAATTTAACCTGTGAGAAAACTGGAGTGCCCTTGTGGCCTTCGGTACGTTGGCAGAACCATGAGGAAGTTAAAAACACGTGTTCAAGAACACATTAGAAATATTAAAAAGGGCCTAGAGACCCCTACTGTTTCCCTGTCATAAAAAAACCCGGATTGAATTGGTTAAAAGTCCGTGGTGGGGAGCGGATCCCATTGCACAGATAAACCGGAAAGAAATAGAGTGGATGTTCAAGTTGGGTACCTTCCAGCCACAAGGACTGAATATAGAGTGTGATTTGAAATCCTGTCTTGTGTGAATAACCCACCTACGAGGTGATACGGAGTGTTCTGCGATATTGAAGGACCTTCGGATGAATGGGCAAGTTGTAATAGCTGATAGGCTAGAACCGCTCACGTGAAGGACGTCACATGGTGAAAGGTGGAGAAAGATCTTTTATGAATGAGGAATGATGATGGAGGAGGCTGTGACTGTGGGGATTAGGATTGTTGTTCTATAGGAAAGAAATTGAAGATTGCGGTTGTGGAAAGTTACCAATGGTGTGTACAAATAGATATATTTATGGATTAAGTGTCATCAGGTTGAATACAGGTGGAGAGATTTTATTTAGACAAGAGATAGGGTATAGAAATGATAGGTGACAATAAGAAATAAAAAATAGTGCCTTTTTATTTTATCGGATTGCTGCAATAATATGGTGTATTACTAAGTATGAACTTTGTTTTATTATGTATTTTTATCGATTTGTTTATATGTATTATACACATTTTATGTATCCCTACCAACCGTTTTTGTGTTTGGACCATGACCTTTGTGGTTGTCTGAAAACAAAATATGGGTGGGAATTTTGGGGAATTTAAGATAGTCCCGAAAGGGGTTTGACTAGCTGCCCCTGATGAAGTGCGAAAGCGAAACTCGGGTCAGGCAGGAGTAGGAGACGGTGTTTTATGTTTGTGATGAGCTTTTAACCAAGATTGGCTTTTTGAGTATAATACACCTTTTATCTGACTGGAGCTATCAGTGCTTCACTATTGGGGCGATCTCTCAATATCTCACAGGAGTGTGTCGGAGGAGAGGAGTACATTTGTGGAGGGCGATTTGGTTCTCTATATCCGAATATGCTGACGGTTCTGTGCTAGAGCTGACAGCCAATGCATTACAATACAGGCTGTATTGTAATGCATTGCAGAGGGGATCAGACCCAGAAAAAAAAAAGAAAACCAGACATATTGGGTATTGCCATGTCCATAACGATCGGATCTACAAAAATATCACATGATACATCCTCTCACCTGAACGCTGTAGAAAAAATAAAATAAAAACTGTGCTAAAACAATCATTTTTTTTGTCACCTTAGATCACAAAAAATGTAACACCAAGAAATCAAAAAGGAGTATGGCCCCCAAAATAGTACCAATCAAACTTTCACCTCACCCTGCAAAAAATGAGCCCCTACAGAAAACAATCGAGTAAAAAATAAAAAAAACGATGGCTCTCAGAATATGGAGACACTAAAACATGATTTTTTTTGTTTTAAAATTGCTTTTATTGTGTTAAAAGTGAATAAAATAAGTAGACATATTAGGTATCACCGCATACGTAAGAACCTGCTGTATAAAAATATCACATGAACTAACCCCTCAGGTGAACACCATAAAAATAAATAAAATAAAAAGTATAAATAAAGCCATTTTTTGTCACCATACATCACAAAAAGTGTAATTCCAAGCAATCAAAAAGTCATACGCACCCCAAAATCATACCAATCAAACAGTCATCTCATCCTGTAAAAAATGAGCTCCTACATAAGACAATCACCCAAAAAAATTTAAAAAAAACTATAGCTCTCAATATATGGAAACACTAAAACATGATTGTTTTTTGTTTCAAAAATGAAAACCAAAAAAATGAAAAAGTAGTCATATTTGTTATCGTTGTTTCCGTAAAACAACCTGCTCTATAAAAATAGCACATCATCTAACATGTCATATGGACATTTTAAAAAACAAAAAATAAAAACAGTGCCAAAACAGCTATTTTTTGTTACCTTGCCTCACAAATGTGTAATATAGAGCATCCAAAAATCATATGTACCCTAAAATAATACCAACAAAACTGCCACATTTTCCCGCAGTTTCCAAAATGGGGTCACTTTTTTGGAGTTTCTACTCTAGGGGTGCATAAGGGGGTCTTCAAATGTGACATGGCAACTTAAAATTATCCCAGTGAAATCTGCCTTTCAAAAACTACATGGCATTCCTTTCCTTCAGCACCCTACAGCAGTTTACGACCACTTATGGGGTGTTTCTGTAAACTACAGAATCTGAGTAATTGTAATTGTTTTGTTTTGCTGTTAACCCTTGCTTTGTTACTGGAAAAAAATTTGATTAAAATGGAAAATCTGCCAAAAAATGAAATTCTGAAACTTCATCTACATTTTCCTTTAATTCTTGTGAAAAACCTAAAGGTTAACAAAGTTTGTAAAATACGTTTTGAATACTTTGAGGGGTGTAGTTTCGAAAATGGGGCCATTTATCGGTGGTTTCTATTATGTCATCCCCACAAAGTGACTTCGAACCTGAACAGGTCCTTAAAAATTGGGTTTTGGAAATTTTCTTAAAAATTTTAAGATTTGCTTCTAAACTTCTAAGGGTATTTTCACACTTATTCACGTTATTCTTTTCCGGCATAGAGTTCCATCAAAAGGACTCTATGACGGAAAAGAACTGATCAGGCATATCCCTATGTATTCTGAATGGATAGAAATCCGTTCAGTTTGCATCAGTATGCCTTCCGTCCAGTCACTGTCAGGCGTTTTGGCCGGACATAATACCGCAGCATGCTGCGGTATTATGTCTGTCCAAAATGCCTGATCAGTCGCCGGAATGCCGGATCCGGCATTAGTTCCCATTGACTTGCATTAGTGCCGGATCCGGCATTGCAAAACAACTAAAGGACAAAACTGTGAAAAAGACTGCAAGACGGATCCGTCCATCCGCATGACAAGGGGAGAGACGGATCCGTTCTTGCAATGCATTTTTAGACGGATCCGCACCCGGATCCGTCTACAAATGCTGTCAGTTGTCACACTGATCGGCGGATCCACTAACGCTAGTGTGAAAGTGCCCTAAGTCTTCTAACGTCCCAAAAAAATAAAATGTATTTTACAAAATGATCCAAACATGAAGTAGACATATGGGAAAATGTAAAGTAATAACTATTTTAGGAGGTATCAGAGAAATTTAAATTTTGAAAATTGCTAATTTTTCCGAATTTTTGGTCAATTTGGTATTTTTTATAAATAAAAATGAAATATTTTGACTCAAATTTACCACTGTCACGAAGTATGATATGCGACGATAAGAGAATCTGAGAATGGCTTGGATAAGTAAAAGTTATTTAAAGTTATTACCACATAAAGTGACACTTGTCAGATTTGCAAAAAAAATGGCCTTGTCATTAAGGTGAAAAATGGCAGGGTTCTGAAGGGGTTAATAAATTAAACAACTACCGAAAAAACACATGGACCACCCATCTATAATATACATTTATCTATTGCTGTTAAGCAAAAACCTATAAACCTAAACATGAGGTTATTTTCATATGTTTTGATCAAAATATATAAGCCCACTACCTAGCTTCGTGGTGACCTTTTTTTTAGCTGGGACCCTACACTAATTTGGTGCAGCACTACATGGTACCACCACAACACACCACCCACAGGAAGGTGATTCAGCAGGGCAACAGCATCCCAGCTGCCAAGCTAAGGGAACTTGGCTCTGAGCCAGAACACCCCACAGGCACAGCACCCCAGCAACAATTGTAGCCATGGGCTGTTGGGAGTGCTGGGATGTCTATTCCCCTGGAAGTGGTATGTTTCCTTGGTAGCTGTAGCCATGCAGCATAGCACCAAATTAGTGTGAGTACTCACTTCAAAAAGTTTGTTGGAAAACGGGACTACACATTTTGATTGAAATGTATACTAAGAATAAGAACCTTATGCTTTTCACCTTCATAAATTTTGTTTAGCAGCAATAGATATGGATTTACCATCCATATGTTTTTTTTCTACAGTTCTGGATTTTGCATATTGTGTCCCCTCGATATTAGCTCAATTTTGTTTTTAACTAGTGGGAGACTGCAAAAGGATTAACACCAATTTGCTCTAAGACTGTTTCTGGATGCCACATGGAAGGGTGAGCTTTTTTGAACTCTTTATATGGCGTGTTACTGCATGTTGTTGCTGTCCTGCTTTGCCCATAGTTGGTGTGACCCACAGCTAAGGTGGCTTAGGATGACAGCAAGGATGCTGTTTGACTGGTGCATCTTCCCCATTTGTCCTGTGTTTTGATGGAGGTCCCCTATGCTGCGTCAAACTAGTGTAAGGAGCCCTGAAAAAAGGTTTTGTGAAGTTGGTAGGTGGTTTTATAAATTTTGATCAAAACATACTCTAAGGACCTTTTACCAGGAACAAAAGTTGTGAGACTTACCTGATTTTCTTTATAAACAGGTGAAAGAAGCCTGGACAGAGGGACGACTGTGCATATAGTGATTTTTGACTTTGCAAAGGTGTTTGGCACTGTTTCTCATAGACACTGAATGGGAAAAAGGTCTATAGTAGTGATCAACGAGCAGAGTTCATGCTGCTTTGACGAACCCGGTTAGTTCATCTACATAACTCCCAATCCCTAGCTCCGTACTTGTTTAAAATGTATTGCTTCCAATCAGGCTCTTTCAAAATGGTGGCTGGTAATGCGGGTCTTTAGTAGTCTTGTGCATGTGCTGTTACTGCATTAATGGATTACATTACAAATCTGTACCCGGGATCATAAATGACCGTGGCACTCGCCACAAACTCGGATTTGGATTCGTAATGTACTACAATAATGCATGCATCCCTACTTACAGTACTGAAGTCTCGCTTTACCAGTTGCCATATTGAAAGAGCCTCATTAAAGGCAATACCTTTTAGCCATGTATGGAGCAAGGGATGGGGTAGAAATATGAGTTACGTAGATGAACATACCAGATTCATCAAACCAGGTCGAACCGGGTTCGCTCATCACTAGTCTATAAGTTTAGAAAGTATAGTTTGCAATTGGGTTGAAAACTGTCTCAAGGGATATATTTAGAGTTCGAGATGAGCAAAGCTATGGAAAATTCTATTCGGCTGTTTTGCCAAATTTCACAAAGAAATTAGATTTGTGATGAATTACCTCATCAAGGAGAACATTTCTTTGTATATAGCGGGCGCAATGATGGGGAATGCCAACACTGTTTGAGAGGGCACTGGCTGTCCTGGGAGCACAGCAGCCATCTCCGTGCTTACCAAACACAGCGCCGTACGTAGTATAACAGGTGTGCTGTGCCTAGGCCACATGACTGATTAACATGTTGTCACTGGCCTAGGGGAAGCAGCGAGAAGGCCACAGTGTTACTATGAGCGCCATTGCCTTCTTTAACAGCTGATTGTGGGGGTCCAGAGGATAGGACATCAGTATTAACATCTCAAAGAACCCCTTTAACCTTCATAAATATATAAATGGTTTGCAAAAAATATATAGTGAAAATGTGTTCCATGTAAAAAAATCCCCTCAAAAGACTGCCTGCAGCTGAAGAAGATGTTTAGTCTCCAAAGGCAACAAGGCTGATTGACCTTTGAATCTATGGAATAAACTGCCTCAGAAGGTAGTCATAGCAGGAACAGTAGATGCTTCATAAAAGGCTTAGGCTACTTTCACACTTGCGTTTACATTTTCCTATGACGGCTCTCAATACTGGAGAAAAACTCTTCTGTTTTGTCCCCATTCATTGTCAATGGGGGCAAAATGGAACTGAACAGAACGGAACGCTCCAAAATGCATTTCGTTCCGTTTGGTTGCATTCCCATACAGGACAGAAAACGGATCAGTCCCCCATTGACTTTCAATGGTGTTCATGACGGGTCCGTCATTGCTATGTCAAAGATAATACTACCAGATCCGTTCATAACGGATGTAGACGGTTGTATTATCAGTAATGGAAGCGTTTTTGCTGATCCCTGTTGGCTCAGGCAAAAACGCAAGTGTGAAAGTAGCCTTAGATGACTACTTAGAACAAAATAACAATAACATTTACATGAATGGGCAGCATTTTTGCCCCTTCCATTCATTCTCACTTCTATCCTTTAGCTGAACTTGATTGACACATATCTTTTTCAACCCTAGTATGTAACCTCAAATTCATATTTATAGTTTTTGCATTGCAGCAATAGATCATGTGGAAGTGCAATATGTATTTTTGTCTACAGTTCTCTTTAAGAAATTACTTTAGATTAACAGTTATGGTCTACCCTGTTTTAATTCCTACATGTAGAGGTGTAAAAAAAAATGGGGTACAGAGGTTATAATTCCACCTAGCCCCTGGGGGGTACAGAGTTGCACCTGGTTCCTAGAGCTTGAAAGTGCAAAGTGTCCACACTATTACATAAGAGGAACAGCAGTAGAGATGAGCAAGTCAAGTCGGAAATTTAAGTCAACCAAATTCTTTTTAAAGTTCTAATTTTAACTAATGAGAATTTTTGGCGTTTCAGTTCTGACAAAGAGTAAAGAGTAAGAAGATCGACTTTTCCAGGCAATCAGAGTACTTCCAAACTGGGCAGAATTTATTTGGACCCAAATCAAATTGGACAGGTGATTTGGCCAAATCAGACCAGAATCAAATTTTAAGAAATGATAAAAGGTTCATGACAGTTGAGAGGCCCTCATACAGTGCAGACACCAACCCAGGAGCTTTATATTATACTTCTGCATGCTGTACATATTTGCAAGATCATATATCTAACACAGAAGAAAAGGGTAATCACATTTCAGGAAAAACTGTTGTTAAATGTGCACAGAGTGAAGAAATAATAATAATAACCCAAATACAAAGGATTTTAGATTGCCTTTTCTCTTAACCTAAAAGGAACATTTTTCAGCTTTCTTATGAAGATGGCAAATTAAAATTCATCACACCAGGAGGGGAAAAGGAACGAGCTCTTTTCCATTCTTATAAAGCCTTATCCACAGTTCTTAATTGTTTTGTCTTTTAACATTTACGGTTCTACTTTTTCTATAAAAAAAAATGACAACTATTATAACCCGAAAGGTGATAATTATTGTTACACAGCCTGACAGTCGTATTATTGAGTTTCTGAAGCTTTGCCTGTTCATTTACATTGGAGTTATTAATCATTAGAGAACTGACTTTTCCAATAAGGACAAAAAGACAATACTTTGCAGATATAAAACATTATATTTATTTTTCTGCTGGGAAAAAACTGATTGTAAGAGAAGGTGGTGACCCATTCTTAAAGGGGTTGTCCAAGTTATTTTTATGAATGACCTATCCTCAGGATAAGTCATCAATATCAGATCAGCGGGGGTCTGACCCTGGGCACCCCCACGATCAGCTGATTGAAGAGAAGGCGCACACCCTGCCAGCGCAGCATTCCCTTCATTGTTTACCTGCTCAACAGCGGTAGTAAGCAGGTGTAACTACAAGAAGCCATCCCATTCACTTCAATAAGAAGGTTTGTTCCTGTAAAGAGCATAGGAATGTCGACGGTGAGCAGGTAAGCAATGAAGGGAAGACTATGCTGGCACGAGCACAGCCTTCTCTTCAAACAGGTCTGACACCTGGCACCACCACTAAACCTATATTGATGACATCCCTAGGATAGGTCTTCAATAAAAATAACTTGGACAACCCCTTTAACTCCCATCTATAGCCATTGATTTTAATGGGTCTCAGAATCTGACCATGGACTCCTTTGCCATATTTCTGGGCACAGCTTTTGGCTTTTTCTGGATTACAGGTGGTGTGTGCAGATAAAAGTGTTGCCTGAGATTTTGATACAAAGCAATGCAACATCACTCTGCAAATGCAAATAACAAACTACAAATGCAAATAACAAACACTACTGCAAATACAATCATGCAATACTCATAGTAACATAGTAACATAGTAACATAGTATATAAGCATTTGTCCATCCAGTTCGGCCTGTTATCCTGCAAGTTGATCCAGAGGAAGGCAAAAAAAAAAACTTTGAGGTAGAAGCCAATTTTCCCCACGTAAGGGGAAAAAAATTACTTCCCTACTCCAATCAGGCAATCAGAATATCTCCCTGGATCAATCCATTATCTTATTGGCCTTGGCAGCAGCTGCCTGACACTGGTTTTTACCGCTTAGTTTGTTGTTCACTAAAATTCCTAGGTCCTTTTCCATGTCAGTGTTACCCAGTGTTTTACCATTTAGTATGTACGGGTGACTTGTATTATTCCTACCCATGTGCATAACCTTACATTTGTCAGTGTTAAACCCCATCTGACACTTCTCTGCCCAAGCCTCCAATCCTATCCAGATCCATCTATAGCAGTATACTGTCCTCTTCCATGTCAATTACTTTACACAGTTTAGAGTCATCTGCAAAAAATTATATTTTACTGTGCAAGCCTTCTACAAGATCATTAATAAATATATTAAAGAGAATAGGGCCACGTACTGACCCCTGACCAATCCCTCATGAATCCATGCTGATATGATGTTATTTGCTTATTTTCATTGAGGTACTCCAAGATAGCATCTCTTAGAAAACCTTTAAACAGGTCACCCACGACAGATGTTAAACTTACCGGCCTATAGTTTCCGGGCTCTGTTTTTGGACCTTTTTTGAATATTGGCACCACAGTTGCTATGCGCCAATCCTGTGGAACACTCCCTGTCAGTATAGAGTCCTTAAATATCAGAAATAAGGGTCTGGCTATGACATTATTTAATTCTCTTAGGATACGGGGTGTATGCCATCCGGTCCTGGCGATTTGTCTATTTTAATCTTTTTAAGATGCCGCTGAACTTCTTCCTGGGTCAGACAGGGCACTTTTATTTTTACATTCTGCATTTCATCTGACAGTTTACTTTCTTCAGTGAATACAGTGGAGAAAAAAATATTTAATAGCTTTGTTTTCTCCTCATCGCTCTCTGCAATTCACCCCTCATCACTCTGTGGAGGGCCGACAGCTTCAGATTTATACTTTTTACCAATTGAAAAGTTTGCTGTCTAAGGTGAAGACAAATAAGTCACAGGGGCCTGATGAGATACACCCAAAATTATTAAAAGAGCTTGTTGGTGAGCTGGCAAAACCGTTAACAGATTTATTTAACCAATCATTAGTAACAGGAGTCGTCCCGGAAGATTGGAAATTGGCAAATGTCGTGCCCATTCACAAGAAAGGTAGTAGGGAGGAATCGAGCAACTATAGACCAGTGAGTCTGACATCAATAGTAGGCAAATTAATGGAAACCCTATTAAAGGATAGGATTGTGGAACATCTAAAATCCCATGGATTGCAAGATGAAAAACAACATGGGTTTACTTCAGGGAGATCATGTCAAACAAATCTTATAGATTTTTTTGACTGGGTGAATAAAATAATAGACGGTGGAGGTGCAGTAGACATCGCATATCTAGATTTTAGTAAGGCTTTTGACACTGTCCCACATAGAAGACTTATCAATAAACTGCAGTCATTGAGCATGGACTCCCATATTGTTGAGTGGATTAGGCAGTGGCTGAGTGACAGACAACAGAGGGTTGTAGTCAATGGAGAACATTCAAAACAAGGTCATGTTACCAGTGGGGTTCCACAGGGATCTGTACTGGGACCGATTTTGTTTAATATCTTCATAAGTGATATTGCAAAAGGCCTCGCTGGTAAGGTTTGTCTTTTTGCTGATGACACAAAGATATGTAACAGGGTTGATGTTCCTGGAGGGAAACGCCAAATGGAAAAGGATTTAGGAAAACTAGAAGAATGGTCAGAACTCTGGCAACTGAAATTTAATGTGGATAAGTGCAAGATAATGCACCTGGGGCGTAAAAACCCAAGGGCAGAATATAGAATATTTGACACAGTCCTGACCTCAGTATCTGAGGAAAGGGATTTAGGAGTAAATATTTCAGAAGACTTAAAGGTGGGAAGACAATGTAATAGAGCAGCACGAAATGCCAGCAGAATGCTTGGATGTATAGGGAGAGGTATAAGCAGTAGAAAGAGTGAAGTGCTTATGCCGCTGTACAGAACACTGGTGAGACCTCACTTGGAGTATTGTGCGCAGTACTGGAGGCCATATCTCCAGAAGGATATAGATACTCTAGAGAGAGTTCAGAGAAGAGCTACTAAACTAGTACATGGATTGCAGGATAAAACTTACCAGGAAAGGTTAAAGGACCTTAATATGTATAGCTTGGAAGAAAGAAGAGACAGAGGGGATATGATAGAAACTTTTAAATACATAAAGGGAATCAACTCGGTAAAGGAAGAGAGCATATTTAAAAGAAGAAAAACTACCACAAGAGGACACAGTTTTAAATTAGAGGGGCAAAGGTTTAAAAGTAATATAAGGAAGTATTACTTTACTGAGAGAGTAGTGGATGCATGGAATAGCCTTCCTGCAGAAGTGGTAGCTGCAAATACAGTGAAGGGGTTTAAGCATGCATGGGATAGGCATAAGGCTATCCTTCATATAAGATAGGGCCAGGGGCTATCCATAGTACTCAGTATATTGGGCAGACTAGATGGGCCAAATGGTTCTTATCTGCCGACACATTCTATGTTTCTATGTTTCTATGAAGAACATTTTAGGGTTAGTTTTACTCTCAATGGCAATTAATCTCTCGGTCTCTAGTTTGGCCACTTTTATTTGTTTTTTACATATTACATTTTTTTCCTTATAGTATTTCAGTGCTTCCTCACTACCGGCCCTTAGCTCCACCCACACCACTATCCCTACCTACTTGCATGGTCCATCCTAACCGACAGTGCACAACTTTTAGTGATTTAAATGCTTTCTTTTTGTCATTTATTGGCTTCTTTACAGTTCTATTTATCCACATTGGTTTCTTCTTGTTCCTCAACCTTTTATTCTCATAAGGTATGTACCTCTCACAATTAGATTTTAAGATGCTTTAAAAAATATCCCATTTTGTGGCTGTATTTTTATTTTTGAGGACTTTGTCCCAGTTAGTTAGGCCTATGGCCTCTCTTAGTTGGCTAAATTTAGTTTTTTTGAAGTTTGGTATTTTTGTTCCCCCCTCTTTTGAATGTTAATTGGAAGGTTATTACTTCATGGTCACTATTTCCCAGGTGTCCCCTAACAAATGTGCTAATGCTAATGCTACATTATAAATATGAGATTTATTGGCAAATACTGTCACAAATGATAGGGATAAGTGCTCCACCCACACCACTATCCCTACCTACTTGCATGGTCCATCCTAACCGACGGTGCACAACTGGATGGCAGTCCCTGGCTTAAGTACATGCAGGAACCTACAGGAAGGGAGCAAGGTGGAAGAAAACAAGAGACTAAGACAGAAAGGTAAGCTACCAGGCTGGGTAGCAACCAAACAAGTAAATAACAAACCGTAAGCAAAATCAGAACACAATGGAAGCCGAGGTCAAGTGCCAGGAGGTCACGTCAGTACAAATGAAATAAAACAGGATCAAGGTAAAATACAAATCGAGGTCAGGAGCCGGGAGATCACGTCAATACAAAAGGATTACACAAGATCAATGTGAAATACAAGCCGAGGTCGAGTTCACAAAATCACACATGCATGAAAACACTAGTGAGTAGTAAGACCAATCACAGGCAACTTGTGGCCAGCAAGTTGCCTGTTAAATAGGCCAGACTGAATGGTCATGTGATGTGGCCAGCATCACGTGACCCTGCGTCAGCCCCAGCCAAATCTCTAAAAGCCGACTCATATTCGTTGGCGCTTGTCCCTACCCTTGCTCGTTGCCTAGGGGATGGAGGACGCCGGCTGCACTGAGAAAGTGTGCGCCGCTGGGTCCTCCCCACTCCCTTGTTACCAGGGAGATGAGGACCCCGGCTGTGTCCGACGCCGGCTCCTCCTCCCTCTCTATCAGCGGGATGGCGGCGGTGCTGCAAGGAGGGAGAGCATTTTGTACAAAATTATTTGTGCCTGTCCGCCAATGGCAAGGTGATCTCTTTAGGACAGGAACCTACGCTAAATACTACCTCTTCTGGTGCCATACTGGCCTCCATTAAAGGGAGCCTGTCATCAACTTTATGCTGACCTCACTGAGGACAGCATAAATTAGTGACAGAAATGCTGATTTCAGCGGTGTGTCACTCATGAGCTAAAAGTAAATGGTTGCCGAGAACCAGCATTATAATCATTGCAGCACAAGCCTTGAAAAGAGTCCAATCTACCTGAATTGTTATTCATAATCTTCTGCACTCTTACCCATCTGCTGATGGTTGGCAGTTCTCGTCTAGAGAAAAAGAGAGAAAAGTAGGTAGAAGACTGTCAATTATCAGTAGGTGGGCAGGGAGAGCAGGAATTCATGAATAACCATGACTCTTCTCAGGTGGCCGTGACTCTTTTCCAGGCCCAGTCTGCAATGATTGTGATGTTGGTTCTCGACAACCAATTTTTTTTAACTTATAAATGATAGATCGCTGAAATCAACTCGCCTGTCTCTACTTTATTCTGCTGTTAGTATGTGCAGCATAAAGTTAAAATTCAGGGAATGCAGGTTCCACATGCATGCTGAGCCCACACTGTATTAGTATATTATATATTTATTACTACATTTTCTATAGTGAGAATGGCACTATTGTACTTATTTATTATTTATATAGTATTTACTTTACTTATTATTTATAGGATTTACTTTACTTAGTATTTGTGTATGCAGAGTGCTGTTGCATTGTGTTTGTTTTTGCTTTTGTGCATTCAGCCAAAAGCGCACTGGGATGTGATGACTAACACCAATCTGTTTTCAGTATAAGTCATCACTATCAGATCGGCGGGGTCCGACTCCCGTAACCACCGCCGATCAGTTGTTTGAAGTGGCCGTGGTGCTCCAGTGAGTTCTGTGGCCTCTTCCTAGGTCAGCGATGTCACGTTTATTGGTCTCATGGCCTGGGTGCTGCTAGGTCCTATTCAAATGAATAGGGCTGAGCTGCCCTACCAAGCACAACTGCTATCCTATAGACGGAGATCTGCTTCGGAAGCTGCAGGAGGCTACAGCATTCCCAAGAATGCTGCAGTCTCCTCAAACAGGTGTTGGACCCCTTCAAATCTGATATTTATTGCCTAAATTGAGGACCGACCATCAATATTAAAATCTTGGTCAACCCCTGTAATGGGTTGTGATCCACCCAGGTGACATGGTTAATTAGTGTACAGCAATATGAATTTCCTAAGGGCTAAGGTCTCATACTGAACATAGCGACATTAGCAAAAAGTTTAGATGTTCTTCCATTGCTGCAAGTACAACGGTATCAGGCAAAGCAGGTGTTATTGGGTTCGGTAGTTAAGAAGCTCCGCTTTGTTCAGAGATGAGGTACTGTTATTGATCATGGTGGAAGAGAGATGGTGAGAATGGGTTGTTGGGGGGTACTGTAGAAAAAAGGCAAGTCAATAGTGAAAAAAAATCAATAGTATGGTAAAAAAAAAAATGGAGACACCAAGAGAATCACAATTTTTTAATGTACTGAGTTCACTTGCTGATGAAAATGCTCATAGAGCAATGGGATCTCATACCATTTACCTTCTATGAGTCTTTATTTAAAAGGGCTACAAACATGACCTTCTACTGTACTTATCTTGCCAACCATGATAGTCTTGAAAATAAGACTTTGAATAGTGTGCCATTCAATATGAACGAATACTCCTGAAAAAAAAATGTCTTCAAGTTCTGAAAATTATAGCATTTATTCCAAGCTTAGTCATATATGATAATGAGATTATTCCACCAGGAAAGTTCAGTCTAGAAGGCACAGCCACATCTAAAGCTTAACTAGAGCACTTGATGTCGGTTGTGATGTGGTGTGCATGCTTCAGAGTTTCTTCAATTAGTACAACCAAGTGTCGTAGACCAATCATGAAACAATTACATTTTGAAAAACCTCGGTTTTAAGTAGCTTTTCATTTTTTTTCCCCCTCCGTTTTGAGATCAGAGAACATGATGTGTGCCTACCTAATTAGGTTTTTACCAGAGAGGAAATTGAATTGGCAGTATGTTCTATTACAGTGACAGTGAATCTGAGATGCCTTCAGCTCAATTTCATTTCCCTTTGCTATGAACGAAGATTCTCTCCTATGAGAGAGTCTTGGATTTTGTTATGACACCTGTAACATGCCGCAATGTGGAAGAACAATTAAACTCTGCCCTTGGCATTTTTAACAGTGATACTACTGAGGATCTTCAAATTCTTGGCTTGTTGTATGTTGAGCAAAAGCTTTCCTTCTAAGGCTTATCCTTGTCTTTACTATGCTATGTATATTGCAACATCCGATTTAGCTACCGAAATCTTCAAGTTTGATTTGATTTGATTCAACTTTATTGTCATTACATATGTAAAGTAAATTGTAACAAAATACAGTTTGCATCTAATCAGAAGTGCAAAGGGCAACAGTCCAATAAAAAAAAGTTATATACAGATAAGGATAGTGTAGAAAGTAGGAATAGTTATGTTCAGATTATGTACAAATAATTTAAGTATACAGGTGTTTATATTGCTATATAGAGAGCAAATATACAGATGTACTATGGACAGATATACAGATATACTGATGTATACAGACATAAAGATGTACTGATGTATACATATATACAGATAAACTGTTCTATTGCTATACAGATGGCGAATACACATATGTACTATGACCAAGTATGCAAATGTGCTACGAATATGCAAACTTACAGATGTATAGTAAACAGATCTGCAGAATGCTATGAATATAGCTCCAGAAGTGGAAGAGTAGCGCTATGGACAGACTGTAATAGTGAACAATGTAGTGTAAGTATGTACTATAGCAGAGACTTATGCTATGACAGTGTCCCAACTATAGCAGTAACCAATATGAACATACCGTGAATGTTGAGGATGAATGAATGACAGTTATGATCATGGTCATAGGAAGGGATGGAGGGAGGAGTGTAGAGGGTTAAGTGAGTATGGATGAAAGGGTTCAGCGGGGGACTGAGTTCCGTAGGGTGACAGATGTGGGGAAGAAACTGTTCCTAAACCTGCTGGTTTTAGTCTGAAGGTTCCTGAAGCACCTTCTTGAAGGAAGTAACTGGAAGAGTTTATTGGCAGGACGAGAGGAGTCCCTAAGAATAATGTGTGCCCGACGTAGACATCTCTTCTTCTGAACATCCTCAATAGCAGGGAGTGGAGTCCCTGTGATGTGTTGGGCGGTTTTCACCACCTGCTGCAATGCCTTGTGGTCAGCAACAGAGCAATTACCATATCAGACTGTAACACAGTTTGTCAGGATGCTCTCTATCGCACAGCGATAGAGGTTACCCAGTATATCAGCAGTCAGGTGGTTTTTCTTTAGTGTCCTAAAAAAAAAAGAGGCACTGATGTGCCTTCTTGACCAGGCTAGAGATGTTGGTTGACCAGGAAAGATTCTCAGAGATCTAGGTTCCCAGGAACTTAAGGCTGGAAACCCGTTCAACAGCCGTGCCATTTATGTGGATGGGGTCATGGGTGTCTCTCTTCTCCTTCCTGAAGTCCACAATGAGCTCTTTTGTTTTACTGGTATTCAGGAGCAGGTTATTTTCAGTGCACCACACAGCTAGGTGCTTTACCTCTTACCTATAGTCAGCTTCATCGTTATCAGTGATGAGACCAATCACCGTGGTGTCATCTGCAAACTTGATGATGGAATTGGATCCATACCTAGGTCTGCAGTCATAGGTGAAAAGTAAGTAGAGGAACGGGCTCAGCACACAGCCCTGTTGAGTGCCAGTGTTGAGTGTGATGGTGGAGGAACAGCTATTTCTTGACCTTACATGCTGGGGTCTGTTGGTCAAAAAGTCCATGATCCAGTTATAGATAGGGTTGCTGATTCCAAGATCCACAAGTTTAGTAATCAACTTGGAGGGAATGACTGTATTGAATGCTGAGCTGAAATGAGCAAACAGCATTCTTGCATAAGTATTCTTGTTGTCCAGATGTGAGAGTACACAGTGAAGTGCTGTAGATACAGCATCCTCTGTACTCCTATTACTTCAATAGGAAAATTGCTGATGATCCAGTGTGGGGAGCAAGCACAACTTTAGGTGTGCCAGGACCAGTCGCTCAAAGCACTTCATAACTATAAGCGTGAGTGCCACAGGGTGATAGTCGTTCAGGCACATTGGTGATGAGTGTTTCGTCACTGGCACAATAGAGGTGGTCTTGAATCACGCTGGTACTACTGCCTGGGCAAGCGACAGGTTAAAGATGTCAGTGAAGACCCCTGCAAGCTGTTCAGCACATGCTCGAAGCACACTTTCAGGAATGCCATCAGGACCAGCAGCCTTGCAAGCGTTGATACTGCTCAGTGCGTTATGGACATCTATGATGGTGAGAGTGAGGGTATCTCAGTCATCAGTGGGTAGGGGTAATTTTTTCCTTATTGTCCTTATCAAAACAAGCGTAGAAGTCATTTAGCTAATTGAGAGAGGACACAGTCATGGCTGTCTGTGTGGAATTGCTGAGCTTAAAGTCAGAGATGGCCTTAATGCCCAGCCACATGTGTCGTGGGTCAGAGTGGACAAAATGTTCCTCCACTTTCAGCTTGTAGCTGTGCTTGACCTTCTTGATGCCCCTCTTCAGGTCTGCCATGGATGTACTATAGGCCTGAGCATCACCTGATCTATAGGCAATGTTATGTGCCTTTAGTAGAAGCCGCACTTCCTTGTTCATCTATGGTTTCTGATTTGGGTACATTGTGATCTTATTTTCTGTGGTAACATTGTCAATTGTGGTATTGATGTATTCCAGTACTGAGTACATGTAAAAGTCGATGTTAGTTTGAGAACCACAGGTGGCCTAAGAGGCAAATATGCTCCAGTCCTTAAAAGGACTTTTGTGGCCCTGTTAGCTAGCGTTTGGTGTCCCTAACTGTCTGTCCCTGCTCCAAAATGCAACCTCTCCCTACACTGACAAAACACATAATGTAAAATCGCTGCCAGATCGGGTTCTGTTATAGGGTTGGGGGTGTGTCCATGTGCTCAAACGTTTCAATTGGTTGTCCTGTCCCAACTGATGGATGTGTCAAGGGTCAAAGTTTGGCACAATGAAAAAAAATATGGCCCGTGTGAATATCTCCATATGTTCGCATGTTGGGCAAATCGCGAACGAGCAAAGTTCGCCGCGAAACTACACAACCGAACCACAAGGCCATCTCTATCGGCTACATCATCATCGAGTACTGTATGCAAATCACTGATGTCCTCCTCAACGGTCTCTAAGTCAGGAGCCTGACCGCTCGCAACACCAGCTCCCACGCCACTCTCATCATCAATACTTGCCCGCCTACTGAAGGAAGCAGCAGATGCCTACTCTAGTAGCTCGTCCACGCTGTATAGTGGAGCTGAGCCCACAGTATATAATACTTGTCTGGCTGAGGAAACATAAAAGGAAAGAGGCAGGTGGAGGACAGGTGAGGGCACAGGGCCTGCTCCCAGTCCATGCCAACTAAGTGTTGTGTCTGACGAACCCACCGACTCGTGGCTGGGGGTGTCTGATGTCACTTGGGATGAAGTGGATGACCGAGTCAACCATTCAAGCACCGCTGGGTTGTTGGTCAAGACACGACCGCTAGATGACACCAGGAGCTAAGGCCTCTCAAAGTGACCCCTGCTGCCACGCCCCCTTACTCTGCTGTGACCTGTGCCTGCTCCAAAAATATTTAGGCCTGTGCCCCTCCCCTGTGCAGGGCCTGTCACTTTCTCTCTGATCAAATAAGTAAAAAAAAATTCTATTAATACACTCCAAAAAGGGCTTTAATTTTCTCACTTCACCACACAATGGCTAATAAGACCCTTTTCCCCCGAATAAAATACACCAAAAAGGGCTTTAATTTATTCACTTCACCACACAACAGCTAATAAGCCCCATTTCCCCCCCTCTATTGGCTTTCGAACAATAGAACATATACCTGCGGCTGTGAACGGCAAATAAAGTATTTTTTTGCCACTAATACACGCCCAAAAAGGATTACATTTTCTCAATTTACCAACAGTTAATAAGCCCTTTTTCTTTTTTCCCACTAATATACACCAAAAAAAGGCTTTAGAACATATAACTGCGGCCGTGAATGGCAAATAATGTTTTGTTTTTGCCACTAATACACGCCAAAAAGGGCTGTAATTTTTTTACTTCACCACACAACGGCTAATAAGCCTCTCCCCCCCCCCCTCTAATACACGCCAAAAATAGGCTTTAGAACATGTAACTATAGCCGTGAATGGCAAATATATATATATATTATTTTTTTTGCCACTAATACACGCCAAAAAGGGCTTTCGTTTTCTCACTTCACCACACAACGGCTAATAAGCCCTTTTTCTTTTTCCCGACTTATACACGCCAAAAAAAGGCTTTAGAACATATAACTGCGGCGGTGAATGGCAATTTTTTTTTTTTTGTGCCTCCAATACAAGCCAAAAAGGGCTGTAATTTTCTCACTTCAGCACAAAGTGACTAATAAGCCCCTTTTTTCCCCCCACTAATACATGACAAGAAAAGGCTTCAGAACATATATATAACTGCACCGCACAAGGGCTAGTAAGACCCCAATAACAAGAAAGGTTTTCTGGAATTACAGGTATTGCAAACCTGAAATGAGCAGCTATATAATGGAAATTTGGATCCGCAGTCAGTGCAGGAAGGTGTAATAGGATTGTTCCTATTACCCAGGCTGTAAACTCCCCTATTGGACCCTGTTCTGCTTCAATACTGTGGAATGATTCCTCCCTATGTTTTCCCTACACTTCTACTGCTCTTTCCCTGAACTTCTATTGAGCAAAATATAAGTTTTCAAGTCTTTCCTAGCACTGTCCCTAGCGCATGCTAACGTCTCTCCCTGCACTAAGTACACTGGAAAATGGCTGTGACATCACAGGTCTGGGTGGCTGCTGATTGGCTGCATGCATGGCATTGTGGGTGATCCCTCGTTCCCAGAGTTCCTTGCTCCATATCCTAACATGTGCAGCAGCCATTTTAGGAAAAAATGTGATTCGTTACCACGAAGCGTGAGGAAATTCAGATTTGCTGCTAATTGAATAATTCCTGAAATTCAGATTGATTTCCACTTCATCATCTTCGATTCGCTCATCTCTAATAACAATAACCAAGTCAAACAAATAATTTAAAAATGTTGACTTGGTCATTTATTTATTATAGAAAATGATCCAATATTAGATGTCTGTGAGTGTCAAAAGTATGTGAGTGGCTTGGATACATTTTTGACTCAGTTTTAATACAGTTTATTTATTTGTTCGATTTGGTTATCTTTATCTCCTTTTAGGACTTGTGTAAAAATCTGATGAAGCTTTAGATAAAATTTATGATGAAATATAGAAGATTCTGAAGGGTTCACAAACTTTCAAGCATCACTGTACTTATTGAGGTTCTCTGGTTTATAAAATAATTTTGGTGACTGAAAGGAGTCCCCTAGTTGGTAGCTTTTTTAATTACAGTAGCCGGAATAGAGTGTGGACAAAACAGCAGTCTCTCTGGACACCTGTGCATCACACACATGCAAAAAAGTGTATTACTTCATTTGCCCTGTAGTGGCACTGCAGAGTTATTGAAAACTTTTGATCAGTTTTGACTAACTCTTGAAGCTCATCAAGCGAATGCCAAGAGTGTGCAAAGCAGTAATCAAAGCAAAAGGTGGCTACTTTGAAGAACCTAGAATATGACATATTTTCAGTTGTTTCACACTTGTTTGTTATGTATATAATTCCACATGTGTTAATTCATAGTTTTGATGCCTTCATAGTCATGAAAATAAAGAAAACTCTTTGAATGAGAAGGTGTGTCCAAACTTTTGGTCTGTACTGTATATATATATATATATACTACAGAGGACAGTATACTGCTTCAGATGGATCTGGATAGATTGGAGGCTTGGGCAGAAAAGTGGAACATGAAGTTTAACACTGACAAATGTAAAGTTATGCACATGGGAAGGAATAATGCAAGTCACCCGTACATACTAAATGATAAAACACTCGGTGACACTGACATGGAAAAGGACTTAGGAATTTTAGTGAACAGCAAACTAAGCTGTAAAAACCAGTGTCAGGCAGCTGCTGCCAAGGCCAATAAGATAATGGGATGCATCAAAAGGGGCATAGATGCCCGTGATAAGAACATAGTCCTGCCACTTTACAAATCTCTAGTCAGACCACACATGGAGCACTGTGTACAGTTCTGGGCTCCTGTGAACAAGACAGACATAGCAGAGCTGTAAAGGGTACAGAGGAGGGCAACTAAAGTAATAACTGGAATAGGGCAACTACAGTACCCTGAAAGATTATCAAAATTAGGGTTAATCACTTGAAAATGACTTCTGAGGGGAAATCTATTAAAGAAGACCTTTCATTACAATAAAAAATCTAAACTAAGTATACAGACATGGAGAGCTGCGCCCAGGATCTCCCTGCACTTATTATTATCCCTGGGCGCCGCTCCGTTCTCCCGGTATAGGCTCCGGTATCTTCAGATTTTCGGCTAAACTGGGAGGAGCCTTCTCTTGTTCTTCTGGGCGTCTCCTTCTTCCAGGCTGTAGCGCTGGCTAATCGCAGCGCTCAGCTCATAGCCTGAGAGGTTTTTTTCTCTTAGGCTATGAGCTGAGCGCTGCGATTGGCCAGCACTCCAGACTGGGAGAAGGAGACGCCTAGGAGAACAAGAGCAGGCTCCTCCCAGTTGAGCCGAAAATCTGAATATACCGGAGCCTATACCAGGAGAATGGAGCGGCGCCCAGGGATAATAGTAAGTGCAGGGAGATCCCTGGGCGCCGCTCTCCATGTCTGTATACTTAGTTTTGATTTTTTATTGTAATGAAAGGTCTTCTTTAACAATGTATAAATGTTAGCATGCACAGGTTAACATACACCAGAAAAACCCACATAAATGGTGGGCAAATTTGTCTGACCCTAAAAAAGTTACCTCGGCATCATGAAGTAATCCTAAAAAAGCAAACTGAGACTAAACAGGCTAAGATAATCAGTAATTTTATTAAATACATAAATATGACAAAAGACACTAAAGTACATCAAAAGATGTGGTGCGAATCACTCCTGAGGAATAGTATAACGCAGATGTATATAAATGGAGGCTTGTAATAAAATGCTAAAACGTCCCTGAAGGTGGAAGGGAAGATAAGTGATCAAGTGGGGCTGCCATAAAAAAAAATAAAAAAAACACCAGAAGTTGCCTTGTTAGTTTTAAATCCCAAGGTAGCAATACAAAGAGGTAGTGCAACACAAAGGTAAGATATATATTAAACCCTGAAATAAGGGAAAATGTCAAAAAGTATATGCAACTACCTAAATTGTATATAAATGTAAAAAATAAATAAAAAAACAGCGACAAACAATGAACTGGCCGTCACAGTGAATCACTATCAATGTATGCTCCCAAACCTCCTAACAAAGATAAAGTGCAAAGTGCAAAAGCAAAAAACAATGCCCTCATATTACTGACAATTGGATCCCACAAAACCTACCCATGAAGTTAGGGGGAGATGATTCCTCAGGAAAGCCGTACACCACAACGCACATTTTGGGGGCAAGGCAGACGCCGAAACGCCGATTTTCAGCCCTATAAACTATGTGACTAAAAACATAGGCTAAATAGTAAATCAGGACTAAACCCTGAATAAAACAATATGGTCTAAGATTAGTTTATCTGTCCAGTGAAGGGCCTTGTGGCACTGCTGAGGCTACGGCCTGTTATCATTTCGATACCTGGGTCCACACAGGGCATTATCTGTTGTGACAGTTACATTTTGACTCTTTCTATTAAATGGGTATTTTCACAATCCCCATTTATCACCTATCCCCAGGAAAGATTATAGACATCTGAT
This sequence comes from Bufo bufo, assembly GCF_905171765.1. Classification (NCBI taxonomy): domain Eukaryota; kingdom Metazoa; phylum Chordata; class Amphibia; order Anura; family Bufonidae; genus Bufo; species Bufo bufo. The sequence continues at coordinate 124,684,398 of NC_053398.1, forward strand.
TACTGTGGCCCTACTGCTGAAACCCCCACTGATTGTTAGAGTGGGTAGTCTAGTCTGGGTAGGAGTTTTATTGACCATCTGTCAGCAGTTTTGTACCTATGACACTGGCTGATCTGTTGCATATGCGCTTGGCAGCTATAGGCATCTGTGTTGGTCCCATGTTCATATGTGCCCGCATTGCTTAGAAAAATTATGTTTTATTTTTTTGCAAATGAGCTTCTAGGAGCAACGGGGGCGTCGCCATTACACCTAGAGGCTCTGCTCTCTCTGCAACTGCAAATCCCTCTGCATTTTGATTGACAGGCCAAGGCAGTAAAAACATCATCACGCCAGTTCCTGTCAATCAAAGTGCAGAGGGCACAACAGTTGCACAGAGAGCTGAGCCTCTAGGTGTAATGACTAGTGTTGATCACGAATATTCGAATTTCGAATTTTTATCGCGAATATAGGTACTTTGAAAATTCGCGAATATTTCGAATATAGTTATATATATTCGGAATTTCGAATATTCGAATATATTTTTTATATTTCTATATTTTATTTTATTTTTTTTATTTTTTTTTTTGATTTTTCGGTACACATGATCCCTCACTGCTTCTAGCTTGTGGGCCAATAAGAAGGCTGAAATATACTTGACTTTAGGAGTAGTAGTGTTTGCAAATTTTGCTCTATATTCGTTTTTTTTTAATATATTCGCTATATTGCTATATATTCTTGTTTTAGAAGACTAAGTTATAGCAATATAGAGAATATTCGAAAAAAATCTAATATAGAGCAATTTAGCTAATATAGTGCTATAATCTTCTTTGTCTAATAGTTGTAAGTTGAAAAATTCTCAATAAAAAATTCAAATTCCGAAAATTCGAATTCCGAAAATTCGCATATTACACAATCATTACCTTTCCGATTTTTCGAGTAAAAAAAAATCGTGAATTTTCGAATTTGCGAATATTCGACGAATATTCTACAAAATATTCGCGAAATATCGCGAATTCGAATATGACCCCTGCCGCTCATCACTAGTAATGACAACACCCCCGGGCACATATAAACATGGGACCAACACAGATGTCTTCAGCTGCCAAGCAAACATGCAACAGGTCAGCCAGTGTCATAGGTACAAAACTGCTGACAGATGCCCTTTAAATAAAGCTGGGGAACAAAGATAGCCAAGTGCTGTGCGCAAATGTGGATCTTGACAATTTGTTAATCAAAATATATATGAATTGAACACAAACAAAAAATATATAAAAAATTTGCCCTACTTAAATGTCACACATATAATATACAGTAGGAAGGACATCTTTGTGCCACTATAACAGATCAATAAACAGAGACCCTCTCCTATATCTTGGGTAGATGTCTCATCATATCCGGGGAGGGGGGCAGGATAGCTGTGCCGTAAAAAAAAATTGCCCTGAAGCCGACACATCAGGCACATAAGGCTGATGGCTCATAAATTGGGCAAAGCCAATAACCGTTAAATTATTAAATAATTTACACCTCAGATTAAGCAGAGACCATTGGATTAATGGCTCCTGGAATCTATATAGTTGGCACATTAACCATGGACCAAAACATTCTAATGATATGCATTATGTCTACTGCATCTGTACATGCACTTTTATGGTTGACCTTTATCTATTGTGATTCATTATTTTATTAAATGTGATATTGATAAATTACTATTTGAAGTGGATAAGGCTGGCCCATTAGCATATTCCAATTGTCCGTGATAATAATTTCACACACTTAAAAACTCTAACAGTCATGAAGAGACTTTTTTTTTCTTTTTTAGCTTCATGACCAAACTGAGATCAGTATAAGAATGAATTATGACAGCCATATCAATTAAACGTAAAAAAAAAAATTCTAAAGATAATTGCGTTCAAAGATTAGATAATTTGATGTCTGTCTCTGTGTAATATGTGCTTTATGTGGAAAATTAATGCAATTAGGATTGAATCATTAGAAATTTCTACTTTCATAGTTCTCAAAGTTTTTAGATGACATGGTACATTTGAATGATAAATGATGGAAAGCAAGAAATTTCATGTTTCCAAGGTGTCTCTACGCTAGGAAACCTATTATTAAATACTAGAGTGGCAGTAACCTGTTTAGGTAGCATTAATTTAATTACATTTTCAGTAATTACTTGACATTTAGATTTTTTTAGATAACTGAATGTCTTGGCGTCACGGATTTGGTCCGAATGCGTTGCGGGTGTGTTCAGAGAAAATAGTGTGATTTTGCTTGCGAGTGCTGTCAGTTTTGTATGCGATTGCATCACGTTATTGCGTTTTTTCCCCACGCGGGTGACATGCGGATTGCATGCGTTTTTCACACGCGTGAAAAAATAAATTATCCATCCTCTACATCAGGGGTAGGCAACCTCCGGCACTCCAGGTGTTGTGAAACTACAACTCCCAGCATGCATACTTGCTCTTCTCTTCTCAGAACTCTCATAGAAATGAATGGAGCATGCTGGGAGTTGTAGTTTCACAACAGCTGGAGTGCCGAAGGTTGCTGATCCCTGCTCTACATTCACCTGTTACTGCAAACACATATAAATACCCCCAGCATGCTTTGGTTTTTTGGACAGCTTCATTTGTTTGGGGAGTTTTGGTAGTTTGGCGTGTGTGTTTGGTGATTGGATTTCCATTTGCAGGATGTCCACTTTCACTGTATCATCCACTGGCTATGTCTTCTTGCACTGGCTGATCTTCCACTGTTTTGGAGAGCAGCCAGAAATGATTGAGGAGGAACCGCGGAGGAAGTGTATGTGGGTGCATCCAATCATTTCGCAGCGGGCCAGCAAAGATCAATTCGTTGGCTTGTACTCTGACCTCCGTGCGCACCCTCTAAAGTTCTTTCATTATTGCCGCATGTCGGTGGCTACGTTTGATCATCTGTTGGGGGAGTTGAGGCCTGCCTTGACTTTCCAAGACACCATTATGTGGCGGAGTGTGTCACCTGAAGAACTTCTTATTATTAGGCCTCATGCACACGACCGTTGTTGTGTTCCGTGTCCGTTGCTCCGTTTTTCGTGATTTTCTGCGGACCCATTGATTTTCAATGGGTCCGTTGAAAACTCGGCTAATGCACCGTTTGCCATCCGCGTCCGTGATTTGTGGTTCCAGTCCGTCCAAAAAATATAAGCTGTCCTATTGTTTTCGCGGAAAACGGTTTGCGGACCCATTCAAGTCAATGGGACCGCTAAAAAACACGAAGGCACATCCGATTGTCATCCGCGTCCGCGTCCGTTTTATTTCAATCATTTGCCATGGCAAAACTGTCCACCAGAACTTGTGGCAATAAAATTTAAAATAAGATACAGGAAGTTTAAGATCACAGGTTATGCAAATTGCTAGGCACCTGTGGTGAAAATCCATAGTGTGGTGTGGCAGTGAGCGGCTGGCTATTATATTTCTTGCCAACTAAGATGCCCCGCTGGAATGTGGAGAGACTTATTTGTTTGGTGCAGGAGAGGCCCGAACTATGGGACACCTGGTCAAATATTTATCAGGACCGAGGTCGCAAGGAGTTGGCTTGGGAGCAAGTGGCCCGTAGCATGAGACGGGAAGAATGGTCGTAAGCAGATGGCCGAGGCCGTGCAGCTTTAGGTAAGTGATAGCAATGTCGTTGTGCTGTCCTTGCCCAGTCTGTCCCTAAAATGATGTAGCTATCAATTCCATGAGGTCTGAAGAATGTATATTTTGTGGGCCAGGTTCATTTGGCATAAAACCTGTATATGGTTTTGGAAAGAGTCGTGCACTAAATACCATACCCCATCATTTTTTACAATAAATGGCTGACCCTCCCTTTGCTCCAGCAAACAGTACTTATGTCTCAAACCTGTATGTGCACTTTTTATTTCGTGACACGTGTCCCTTTTGAAATTGAGCATCCTATATTTGTCTCCATGTCATATTATAAAGACTTTTAGTCCAAATGGCTTGCACGACTAATCTCCTCCTTCCTGAACTTATTGTACATTAGTATCCCCACACCTGCAGTACAGTACCATGTGCTGTCTAATCCGGTCAATTCATACATTTATCAGAGTTGGCACCTTGATTTTGCTTTTACTTTTCCCTTTGCTATTTCTACTGCAATTATATATTTTTTTTGGCTTACATTTGTTTACATTAATTGCTATATTTCATTTCTATACAGTGAAACAGACGAAAACAAGGTGGAACAGCTGCCGGGACCAATTCTGCCGGGATCTGAATAGTCAAGTCCGGAGTGGGGAAGGCAGCTCCAAAAAGAGGCCATATCTGTGCGCTGCTCAATTGCAGTTTTTGCGTCCGGTGATGGATTTGAGGCCGTAAGTAATTTTGTTGTGTTAAAATCCTTTTTTCCTGGTAATTATTAGTTCCTAATTTTGGTTTAGCCATAGTGGTCAAGAATGTAAGGGGTTGTGTGGCGTTGTACAATTGTTGACCTATCCTTTGTGTCGGTGAACCAAATCATTTTTGTGGGGTAGTAACACCGGCCACCACCGATGATGAGCAGTATGATGAGACAACACGTGCAGAGCGCACATGCCGCCTCCTGTATCTTTTTTTTTCCTGAGTGGCACTATCTTTTTGAACAAGTCACATAGATCTCGGCAATTAGAGCAGGAATCGAGAAGGGAAATGGGCCGTGCACACTGAACGCATTGTCTCCTCATACAGTTGATCGTCATGGTGGTTGGCTGTTGTTCCCCTGCCAATATGAACTTGTGTACTTATCCTGTGGATAGTTAAAAAATGTGAAAAGTTATGAAAAAGCCTGTTGCCTTTTTGTGGCCCTGAATAGCGTAGCCATTTGTGTGTGTTTTGTAATGTTCATAATTTCTGGAACATACACGCTAATTTTATTATGGTGGTTTTAGGATCTGGTACCTCTTCTGTACTGTAATTGACATTACATATTTTTAATGTTTGCTTATAAACCTCAACATGGAGTCATCAAAGTTCAACTATATAAAAATGACACATACAGAATCCGCTTTTAATAGAGTATAATGATGCTCCAACAGTGTCCGTACAGCTGAATAGTAACTACTACTACCACCATTGCCTTGTAATGCATGCTCCATGTTATTTATTAGGAAATGATGTTCTTTTTGGTTTACATTACATATGGATGGTAGGAAGTTCAAAGCAGGCCAGATACAGAAGAAATACCAGTATTAGATGAATCTCGTCTGGTGGTTCCAAACCAACTGAATGGATCCAACCGGACGTGACTCAAAAAAGAAAACACTATAGTAGGCGCCACTCCCAAGAGTATGGAGGAGATAGGTATGGTAAGTAATCACCCCTTATACCAGATGATGGTGACGATACAGAATAATCTCCTAACAGGAGGTTGGTGATTCTGAAGATTAGAGTACTCACTTCACAGGGGGGGGTAGTCACAGGATAAAGCTCAAGACACCCGTGACCAACTGCCCCCCTAGCCAGGATCGCATATCAGATGGTATCAATTGATGGCCGCCAAACGATAAGGCTTCTGATCAAATGCAGTTTATTATAGTAGAAAATACAAATATAGGGATATTTCTCTGGATGCTGCCGAAGATCTTGGTAGAGGGTATGAAAGTGTCCTTTCCGGTAGCATTGTGAAACAATCGGATGGACCCAAAAATGCCGCCTTCTACTATGTTCCTCATCCAACAGAACGGATCGCTGTCCCCATCGCCGAGAAACAAGCCAGTGCAATACGACCTCTTCCTCTGAGTCATCCGCCATGGTAAAACAGCAAAGACAAGCAACCAAACGAACCTCTCTACCCTGTAAAGACTACAGAAAATGGCCACCAAACCAAACTCAGGTGACCAGCATATATACCAGTATCCTGGGTGGAGATATTAAAATTACCCTTTTTCTTCTTTCCGTTTTTTTGGACGGTCTGCCAAAAAAAAACGGAAGACACACGGAAAACACAACGGAACCAGAAACGGATCACGGAACAACGGAACCCCATTTTGCGAAACGGAACACAACAACGGTCGTGTGCATGAGGCCTTACTTTAAGGTAGACTATATATTATCACTCTCAATTACCCACTGTTTGCAAATACATAGCAGTTTTGTATATGGTCTGTGTCTTCATAGCTTTACCTATTTTATGTCTAAGTACTTTAAAATAGTAAACATGTATTGTATATAGTTCATTTTTATTCATTAATTGTGTGTGCTTTTGGCCCAGTCACTTTGTCTAAAGTAACTTGTTGTACTACCAAGTCATTGATTAGTCACACCAGATTCAAGTTACGCAGGGGTTAATTATTCTAATCCTGCCTGTAATGATGAGGATACGTCACCTGTGTGTATATGGTAATGGTGTTAAAGTTGATTTAGCTAAATGCTATTCCTTTCTTGAAAGTATCTATCAATATAAAGCATTAATTCCCAATCTTGGAGCATGACCTATTTTAAATTTCAACTTGCCAGACACATAACCATTAAATAATGTAAAGCAATTTTGATTTTTAAACGTGTGCAATTTTGTGTATTAATATATTTTTTTGTCATTTCAGATATCTGGCGACGGGCAATTCTTTTTCTTTGTTACATTTTGAGTTTAGAATGGGGACCTCCACAATTGCTGGCGTGGTACAGGCTACATGTGCCACCATTTGGTTGAGACTGAAGGCTTCAGTGCTGCCACATCCAACCAGGCAGAAGTGGCTTGATATAACCCAAGTCTTCCTGGAGAGAGCTCAATTCCCAAATTGTATTGGTGCCCTTGACGGAAGGCACATACGGGTTAAGAAGCCACCAAACTCAGGGTCCCAATACTATAATTATAAACAGTTTTTCTCTGTAGTTTTGTTGGCCTTGGCTGACACAAACTACAGGTTTATAATTGTAGATATCGGGTCCTATGGAAGTACTGCAGATGCTGTACTTCTTCAGGGCTTCCAGAATGGGTCGCTGGCTTCAGTCCAACCAACTGGATGTACCACAGCCAGCAAACCTTCCTGGCTCCTCTGGCCCACCAGCACCTTATGTAGTTGTAGGGGACAACGGTTTTGCCCTTTCTACCCACCTCATGCTTCCCTTACCTAGGCGAGGTTTGGATGCAAAGAGGCACACTTTTAATTATTGTTTAAGTAGGGCAAGAAGTTTTGTGGAGTGCGCCTTGGGGATTTTTTCTAATAAATGGCGGGTTCTTCTTTCGCCCATCCAGCTGGCACCAGAAAAAGTCAATGTGGTCATCAAAGAGTGTGTAATGCTGCACAATTAGGGTACTTTCACACTAGCGCAGGACGGATCCGACAGGCTGTTCACCCTGTCGGATCTGTCCTGCCGCGATTTTGCCGTGTCGTCGGACCGCCGCTCCATCCCCATTGACTATAATGGGGACGGGGGCGAAGCTGTGGCGCAGTACGGCAGTTCGCGGTGAGAGGCCGCCGGACTAAATAGTCGGACATGCAGTACTTTTAGTCTGGCGGCCTTTCCCCATGCACTGCCGTACTGCACCGGAGCTCCACCCCGTCCCTATTATAGTCAATGGGGACGGAGCAGCAGTCCGGCGGCACGGCGAAATAGTGCCAGGACGGATCCGACAGGGTGCCATTTTTGCCATCCATCCCCAAAGGTTCTCAATTGGATTTAGATCAGGGGAACACGCAGGATGGGCCAAAAGAGTGATGTTATTCTCCTGGAGGAAGTCCCTTGTCCTGTGGGCATTGTGCACTGTAGCATTGTCCTGTTGAAAAACCCAGTTGTTACCACACAGACGAGGGCCCTCAGTCATGAGGAATGCTCTCTGCAACATCTGGACATAGCCAGCGGCCATTTTACGCCCCTGCACTTCCTGAAGCTCCATTGTTCCACTGAAGGAAAAAGCACCCCAGACCATTTTGGCGCCCCCTCCACTAGAAAACATCTCAGGTGGGATCTGCTTGTCAGGCCAGTAACGTTGGAAACCATCAGGACCATCAAGGTTACATTTTTTCTCATCAGAGAATAAAACTTTCTTCCACCTTTGAATGTCCCATGTTTTGTGCTCTCTTGCAAAGTACAAACGAGCAGTTCTGTGGCGTTCAAGGAGACGAGGTCTTTGAAGACGTTTTTTGTTTTTGAAGCCCTTCAGTCTCAGATGCCGTCTGATTGTTATGGGGCTGCAGTCAGCACCAGTAAGGGCCTTAATTTGGGTCGAGGATCGTCCAGTGTCTTGACGGACAGCCAATTGGATGCTCCGGCTCAGTGCTGAGGACATTTTTTTGGGTCTTCCACTTGACTTTTTTGTTCCATAACCCTCAGGATCATTTAAGAAATTCCAAATGACTTACTGCATCCCACCTCAGCAGCGATGGCGCGCTGTGAGAGACCCTGCTTATGCAGTTCAACAACCCGACCACATTCAAAAAGGGAGAGTTTATTGGCCTTTGCCATCACAACAGGTGACTACCTGACAGAAAATGACAATGAATCCACATCTTTGCACAGATTTGGCCTTTTAAAGGCATGTGGTCCTAAAATTTTGATCAGCTGAAAAACAGCCTTTTTCAGTTTATTCATTGTTTTCATTAAATTGAATGCTCAAAAAATGTTTTGTCTCACTCTCATTTCTTCTTGTTGCATGTTGAAGCTCTACTTGGAACCTTGTTAAGATCCAGCCATGCTAAATATGATTTTTTGCCATTTTTCAAGTGGTCTTAAACTTTTGATCAGGACTGTATGAGTCGACATCTGATGAAGACGCCCAATTCTACAGTCTGCCATCAGGAAGAGACACTTTCCAACTTGGAAGATCTGGATCTGCTGGACTGAGAGTGAGGGACTTAGTTTCTGAATATTTTATGTCCCCTATCGGTTCATTCATTTTTTTAATTATTTTTTAGTTAGGGACTCGCAAGATAATGAGGACCCTTGACGTGGTTTGCCAGCTTACATATTTTGGTTACAGATATTGTTTATAACACGGTATGGGAAATATGTACTAATACCTCCTTTATAGAAAGTGTACAATTTTGCCTCAAATGTATGCATATTTTACCATCATCATTAATAAAGTTGTAGTGGGGCTCATTCTCATGTAATAAAAACTATCAGTACATGTGTCATGGCAATTAAACTTCATCTGTAATGTTTTGACTATTGTGTGCTTAAATGACATTATATTTTTTCTAACATGTTATGTATATTTGTCTAATAAATAGTGATGAGCGGCAGGGGCAATATTCAAATTCACCATATTTCGCAAATATGAGTTCGCGAATTCAAGATTATATTCTTGGAAAATAGTGTTTAGAGAGGGCTCACTTCCTGGACAATGATAGGAGTGGGTGCACCTACAAGGAAGATTACACCCAATCTTCGGAAAAAATGTATATATGAACGAGTAGTAGGGCACACCTACACTTGGACACACATAGGAGATTTAGTAAATACAATTTATTCAAACAAACACTGTGTGCAATAACACTAGATCCTTCCAATTATGTTTGTCTATGAAATAATGCTTATATAGCAAGTCAGAAATGTTCAGCTCTTTAAGATAGTTCGTAGTATTCAGGAATTACAAGGCAAATATCACAGGAAGATATAGTCTTGTCACTTATATTCCTTTTGTTTGGTTTTGGTGTCCCAAAGCTCACTTTATATATGACCTAGTTCAGCGATAGTTTGTTACTCACGGTTGTGTCGGCTGTATTGCGGTTAGCGTGGCGTCCCACGTATGTTCCGCTTGCAGGCAGTGATGTAGCTTCCAGGGTATGGATCCAGGGATCTTTGGTCATCAATTGCAGGAGTGCTGCAGTTAGGAATTTGTAGGTGGAGATTCCTACCAGGTGCACTGATTAAACAGCAGACAGTTTTTTACTGCAGCCATCAGTCATAGATTTTCTCCTGCCAATTGTGTCAGATACCGATCTGACAAAATTGGGGAAGAAGTCGTAGCTAGAGTTGAGCGAACACCTGGATGTTCGGGTTCGAGAAGTTCGGCCGAACTTCCCGGAAATGTTCGGGTTCGGGATCCGAACCCGAACCGAACTTCGTCCCGAACCCGAACCCCATTGAAGTCAATGGGGACGCGAACTTTTCGGCACTAAAAAGGCTGTAAAACAGCCCAGGAAAGAGCTAGAGGGCTGCAAAAGGCAGCAACATGTAGGTAAATCCCCTGCAAACAAATGTGGATATGGAAATTAATTAAAATAAAAATAAAAAAAATAAAAATTAACCAATATCAATTGGACAGAGGTCCCATAGCAGAGAATCTGGCTTCACATCAGCAGAGAATCAGTCTCTTCATGCAATAGCAGAGAATCTGGCTTCATGTCAGCAGAGAATCAGTCTTCATGTCATAGCAGAGAATCAGGCTTCACGTCACCCACCACTGGAACAGGCCACTGTCACATATTTAGGCCCCGGCACCCAGACAGAGGAGAGAGGTCCCGTAACAGAGAATCTGGCTTCATGTCAGCACAGAATCAGTCTTCATGTCATAGCAGAGAATCAGGCTTCACGTCACCCACCACTGGAACAGGCCACTGTCACACATTTAGGCCCTGGCACCGCAGACAGAGGAGAGAGGTCCCGTAACAGAGATTCTGGCTTCATGTCAGCACAGAATCAATCTTCATGTCATAGCAGAGACTCAGGCTTCACGTCACCCACCACTGGAAGAGGCCACTGTCACACATTTAGGCCCTGGCACCCAGACAGAGGAGAGAGGTCCCGTAACAGAGAATCTGGCTTCATGTCAGCACAGAATCAGTCTTCATGTCATAGCAGAGAATCAGGATTCACGTCACCCACCACTGGAAGAGGCCACTGTCACACATTTAGGCCCTGGCACCCAGGCAGAGGAGAGAGGTCCCGTAACAGAGAATCTGGCTTCATGTCAGCACAGAATCAGTCTTCATGTCATAGCAGAGAATCAGGCTTCACGTCACCCACCACTGGAACAGGCCACTGTCACATATTTAGGCCCCGACACCCAGACAGAGGAGAGAGGTCCGGTAACAGAGAATCAGTCTTCATGTCATAGCAGAGAATCAGGCTTCACGTCACCCACCACTGGAAGAGGCCACTGTCACACATTTAGGCCCTGGCACCCAGACAGAGGAGAGAGGTCCCGTAACAGAGAATCTGGCTTCATGTCAGCACAGAATCAGTCTTCATGTCATAGCAGAGAATCAGGCTTCACGTCACCCACCACTGGAACAGGCCACTGTCACATATTTAGGCCCAGGCAGCCAGGCAGAGGAGAGAAGTCCCGTAACAGAGAATCTGGCTTCATGTCAGCACAGAATCAGTCTTCATGTTATAGCAGAGAATCAGGCTTCACGTCACCCACCACTGGAACAGGCCACTGTCACATATTTAGGCCCCGGCACCCAGACAGAGGAGAGGTTCATTCAACTTTGGGTTGCCCCGCAATATAATGGTAAAATGAAAATAAAAATAGGATTGAATGAGGAAGTGCCCTGGATTACAATAATATATGGTTAAGGGGAGGTAGTTAATGTCTAATCTGCACAAGGGATGGACAGGTCCTGTGGGATCCATGCCTGGTTCATTTTTATGAACGTCAGCTTGTCCACATTGGCTGTAGACAGGCGGCTGCGTTTGTCTGTAATGACGCCCCCTGCCGTGCTGAATACACGTTCAGACAAAACGCTGGCCGCCGGGCAGGCCAGCACCTCCAAGGCATAAAAGGCTAGCTCTGGCCACGTGGACAATTTGGAGACCCAGAAGTTGAATGGGGCCGAACCATCAGTCAGTACGTGGAGAGGTGTGCACAGGTACTGTTCCACCATGTTAGTGAAATGTTGCCTACTACTAACACGTTCCGTATCAGGTGGTGGTGCAGTTAGATGTGGCGTGGTGACAAAACTTTTCCACATCTCTGCCATGCTAACCCTGCCCTGAGAGGAGCTGGCCGTGACACAGGCGACCTCTTGCTCCTCCTCTGCCTTCGCCTTGGGCTTCCACTGGTTCCCCTGTGACATTTGGGAATGCTCTCAGTAGCGCGTCTACCAACGTGCGCTTGTACTCGCGCATCTTCCTATCACGCTCCAGTGTAGGAAGTAAGGTGGGCACATTGTCTTTGTACCGGGGATCCAGCAGGGTGGCAACCCAGTAGTCCGCACACGTTAAAATGTGGGCAACACTGCTGTCGTTGCGCAGGCACTGCAGCATGTAGTCGCTCATGTGTGCCAGGCTGCCCAGAGGTAAGGACATGCTGTCCTCTGTGGGAGGCGTATCGTCATCGTCCTGTGTTTCCCCCCAGCCACGCACCAGTGATGGGCCCGAGCTGCTTTGGGTGCCACCCCGCTGTGAACATGCTTCATCCTCATCCTCCTCCACCTCCTCCTCGTCCTCCAGTAGTGGGCCCTGTCTGGCCACATTTGTACCTGGCCACTGCTGTTGCAAAAAACCTCCCTCTGAGTCACTTCGAAGAGACTGGCCTGAAAGTGCTAAAAATGACCCCTCTTCCTCCTCTTCCTCCTGGGCCACCTCCTCTTCCATCATCGCCCTAAGTGTTTTCTCAAGGAGACATAGAAGTGGTATTGTAACGCTGATAACGGCGTCATCGCCACTGGCCATGTTGGTGGAGTACTCGAAACAGCGCAACAGGGCACACAGGTCTCGCATGGAGGCCCAGTTATTGGTGGTGAAGTGGTGCTGTTTCGCAGTGCGACTGACCCGTGCGTGCTGCAGCTGAAACTCCACTATGGCCTGCTGCTGCTCGCACAGTCTGTCCAGCATGTGCAAGGTGGAGTTCCACCTAGTGGGCACGTCGCATATGAGGCGGTGAGCGGGAAGGCCGAAGTTACGCTGTAGCGCAGACAGGCGAGCAGCGGCAGGGTGTGAACGCCGGAAGCGCGAACAGACGGCCCGCACTTTATGCAGCAGCTCTGACATGTCGGGGTAGTTGCGAATGAACTTCTGCACCACCAAATTCAGCACATGCGCCAGGCAAGGGATGTGCGTCAAACCGGCTAGTCCCAGAGCTGCAACGAGATTTCGCCCATTATCGCACACCACCAGGCCGGGCTTGAGGCTCACCGGCAGCAACCACTCGTCGGTCTGTTGTTCTATACCCCGCCACAACTCCTGTGCGGTGTGGGGCCTGTCCCCCAAACATATGAGTTTCAGAACGGCCTGCTGACGTTTACCCCGGGCTGTGCTGAAGTTGGTGGTGAAGGTGTGTGGCTGACTGGATGAGCAGGTGGAAGAAGAGGAGGAGGAAGCTGAGTAGGAGGAGGAGGAGACAGGAGGCAAAGAATGTTGCCCTGCGATCCTTGGCGGCGGAAGGATGTGCGCCAAACAGCTCTCCGCCTGGGGCCCAGCCGCCACTACATTTACCCAGTGTGCAGTTAGGGAGATATAGCGTCCCTGGCCGTGCTTACTGGTCCACGTATCTGTGGTTAGGTGGACATTGCCACAGATGGCGTTGCGCAGTGCACACTTGATTTTATCGGACACTTGGTTGTGCAGGGAAGGCACGGCTCTCTTGGAGAAGTAGTGGCGGCTGGGAACAACATACTGTGGGACAGCAAGCGACATGAGCTGTTTGAAGCTGTCTGTGTCCACCAGCCTAAATGACAGCATTTCATAGGCCAGTAGTTTAGAAATGCTGGCATTGAGGGCCAGGGATCGAGGGTGGCTAGGTGGGAATTTACGCTTTCTCTCAAATGTTTGTGAGATGGAGAGCTGAACACTGCCGTGTGACATGGTTGAGATGCTTGGTGACGCAGGTGGTGGTGTTGGTGGTACATCCCATGTTTGCTGGGCGGCAGGTGCCAACGTTCCTCCAGAGGCGGAGGAAGAGGCCGAGGCTGCAGCAGCAGAAGAGGCCGAGGCGGCAGCAGCAGAAGAGGTAGCAGGGGGATCCTGAGTGACTTCCTTGTTTTTATGGTGTTTACTCCACTGCAGTTCATGCTTTGCATGCAGGTGCCTGGTCATGCAGGTTGTGCTAAGGTTCAGAACGTTAATGCCTCGCTTCAGGCTCTGATGGCACAGCGTGCAAACCACTCGGGTCTTGTCGTCAGCACATTGTTTGAAGAAGTGCCATGCCAGGGAACTCCTTGAAGCTGCCTTTGGGGTGCTCGGTCCCAGATGGCGGCGGTCAGTAGCAGGCGGAGTCTCTTGGCGGCGGGTGTTCTGATTTTGCCCACTGCTCCCTCTTTTGCTACGCTGTTGGCTCGGTCTCACCACTGCCTCTTCCTCCGAACTCTGAAAGTCAGTGGCACGACCTTCATTCCATGTGGGGTCTAGGACCTCATCGTCCCCTGCATCATCTTCCACCCAGTCTTGATCCCTGACCTCCTGTTCAGTCTGCACACTGCAGAAAGATGCAGCAGTTGGCACCTGTGTTTCGTCATCAACAGAGACGTGCTGAGGTGGTATTCCCATGTCCTCATCATCAGGAAACATAAGTGGTTGTGCGTTAGTGCATTCTATCTCTTCCACCCCTGGGGAAGGGCTAGGTGGATGCCCTTGGGAAACCCTGGCAGCAGAGTCTTCAAACAGCATAAGAGACTGCTGCATAACTTGAGGCTCAGACAGTTTCCCTGATATGCATGGGGGTGATCTGACAGACTGATGGGCTTGTTTTTCATGCGCCATCTGTGCGCTTTCTGCAGAAGACTGGGTGGGATATAATGTGAACGTGCTGGATCCACTGTCGGCCACCCAATTGACTAATGCCTGTACCTGCTCAGGCCTTACCATCCTTAGAACGGCATTGGGCCCCACCAAATATCCCTGTAAATTCTGGCCGCTACTGGGACCTGAGGTAGTTGGTACACTAGGACGTGTGGCTGTGGCAGAACGGCCACGTCCTCTCCCAGCACCAGAGGGTCCACTAACACTACCACTACCATGTCCACGTCCGCGTCCGCGTCCCTTACTAGATGTTTTCCTCATTGTTCCCGTTCACCACAATTTTGAAATGGCAAATTTGGGAATAGTTTTTCAACCCAGAACAAAAACTGTGCTTTTACGGTCACTACAAATAATTTGACCAGCTAAAACAGTACTGATTTGGAGGAATATAAATGTCAGGCCTATTTTTTAGGCGCTGTGTGACAAGTATATCTTTAATCACAGAATTAGACTTGTATCTGCACTGTAGCGTGTGTGTTAAGTTTTTCAGAATGACACTATCAGCACCTTGAATCTAATATACCCTTTTTGGGATAGATTTAAAGTAGGCCTGATATAGCAGAAACTACTAATTTTGAGAATGGCAAATTTGGGAATAGTTTTTCAACCCAGAACAAAAACTGTGCTTTTACGGTCACTACAAATAACTTGATCAGCTAAAACAGTACTGATTTGGAGGAATATAAATGTCAGGACTATTTTGTAGGCGCTGGGTGACAGGCTCAACTTGCCCCTGATGTAGTATATGGCCAAAAAATAACCACACTATTGATGGTTAAATGCACTTCGGTGACACAGGCTCAGCCTGCACCTGATGTAGTATATGGCCAAAAAATAACCACACTATTGATGGTTAAATGCACTTGGGTGACACAGGCTCAGCCTGCACCTGATGTAGGATATAGCAAAAAATAACCACACTATTGATGGTTAAATGCACTTGGTGACAGCTTGTGCTGGCGCACCACAAGCCACAAAATGGCCGCCGATCACCCCAGAAAAAAGTGATATAAAAACGCTCTGGGCAGCCTAAAAAAAGTGAGCAATTCAATATCAGCACTTCAATGATCCACAGCTGGAGATCGATCACTGAATTAAGTCTTTTGGAGGAGTTAATCTGCCTAATCTCGCCCTAACGTCGCAGCTGCAACCTCTCCCTATGCTTGAATCAGCAGAGTGACGTGCAGCGCTACGTGACCCAAACTTATATTGAGGTTGGGTCACATGCTGCACTGGCCAATCACAGCCATGCCAATAGTAGGCAAGGCTGTGATGGCCTCTTGGGGCAAGTAGTATGATTCTTGTTGATTGGCTGCTTTGCAGCCTTTCAAAAAGCGCCAAGAAAGCGCCGAACACCGAACCCGAACCCGGACTTTTACGAAAATGTTCGGGTTCGGGTCCTTGTCACGGACACCCCAAAATTCGGTACGAACCCGAACTATACAGTTCGGGTTCGCTCATCCCTAGTCGTAGCCAACTCCGAAACGCGTTTGGTAAAAGAGGATCCCATGAAACTGAATATATAACCGGAGTATTGAAGCGCTTTATACTAACTATAAGAAAAGGGATCGGTATCTGACAAAATTGGCAGGAGAAAATCTATGACTGATGGCTGCAGTAAAAACCAGTCTGCTGTTTAATCAGAGCACCTGGTAGGAATCTCCACCTACAAATTCCTAATTGCAGCACTCCTGCAATTGATGACCAAAGATCCCTGGATCCATACCCTGGAAGCTACATCACTGCCTGCAAGCGGAACATACGTGGGACGCCACGCTAACCTTAATACAGCCGGCACAACCGTGAGTAAAAAACTATCGCTGAACTAGTGCATATATAAAGTGAGCTTTGGGACACCAAAAACAAAACAAAAGGAATATAAGTGACAAGACCATATACTCCTGTGAACTTTGCCTTGTAATTCCTGAATACTACGAACTATCTTAAAGAGCTGAACATTTCTGACTTGCTATATAAGCATTATTTCATAGACAAACATAATTGGAAGGATCTTTCCTTCTCTGTCTACATCAAGCTCCTTTTTTTCAGGACTACATTCAAGTGTATGATTCAGTGTACAATTTTAGAGATTTTATTCATTTTTATGAGAATTTATAGCATGCAAATATTTGTTTAATTATATTTTACGTGTTATTATACATATGTGTTATTGCACACAGTGTTTGTTTGAATAAATTGTATTTACTAAATCTCCTATGTGTGTCCAAGTGTAGGTGTGCCCTACTACTCGTTCATATAAAGATTATATTCTTGATTGTGAAAATCGGCATTGTATTATTCGCGTAATGCGCACGAAATACCGGCGTGGGGTAGGCAATTTTTCTATTGGTTGCTAGAGATGTTGCTAAGCTGTGACAAAGCCTTCTCATTGGCCCACAAGCTAGAAGAAGGGAGGGATGATCACCGGATATGTACTGTGTTAAAAAAAAAAGAATATTCATCATTACGTATATATAGCACTATATTAAGAAAAATTGCGAATTCTCGGAGTGGCGATATTCGCGAAAAAGATTTGCTTTTCGAATAGTCGCGCTCAACACTACTAATAAAGCATTTTTTGTATAATCCAGTTTCGACAAAAATATTTTTGGTGAAAACCACAATAATATTAGTGTGTGTGTCAGTGATTTAGAAAAAAGTTATAGTTATAGTAAATAGTTAAGTGTATTTGGGTTATATTCATGTTTAATAAAAGAGTACAATGATTATTGTGTTGAATGTGTTGGTGCGACATAAAGATAATTATGCACTGTATATAATAAAGGGAACAAACAATAAAAAAGTTGAACAAAAAACTGTATTTACACAGATAATAGTCAACTCGACTATATTTTGTTTTTAATGTAATAAAATTAAATACTCTGAAAATAAAATAAAAATATCAATTTACAAAACGCCTAGATGGCGAAGGGGGTCCTTATACTAAGGGCCAGGGAAGGCTGTTTGGGAAGGGGGCCCAGAGTACTGGGATGGCCCAGCTTGAGATGAGGAGGGGACATGCTGGCCATAGCTAGATTCCCACTGATACTGGGGCCCATATGGCGGCATAGGCGGCCCATAATGATCCCTTGGAGGAGGAAATTGGTGAAAACCCTTTGGGGCCTGAGACATTTGCATTTGCCAGGGGCCAAACATATGCCCGTGGAGGTGCCAATTTTCCAGGGCGTAAAACATCTCAGTAGGGTCTTGGGGGGAGTGGCTGCCTCCAGAACGATTTCAAGAGCCGATCTGGTTCTCAGTAAACGTTGTGAAGGCAAATAATGGGCCATACTCCGGGCAAACAGATCGTGATGATCCTCCTGCCGGGCTCTAGATAAATAATCTAGAACTTACTTATTTATATTTGCTTCGGCAGGAGGCATTGCCTACCTGCTGGGTAGAGCCAAGAAGGGGGGGGGGGAATCGCCTCTGGATGCAGCTGGAGGCCTGGATGTTGTAGTGCTTGTTCCTGCCACACTCTCCATCTGCGCAGCCACAGAGGTAGTCTCTTCTTCACCCGCACTGGAAAGCTGTGGTGCCGACTCTTTCCCTTCCTCCTCTAGGTTGTCCTCCATTCTATAAAAAATATAACAAACATACTACATAACTATATGAACACTATTTAGGATTCAAAATATTCATTTCATATATTCCTATCATGAGCAAAATACATTTGTCACATAGCACTACATGACCTAAACTACATATGACATATGTGGTCATTTAGCTACATTGGGTATATTATAAGTGTCATAGGTGGCTATACCAACAATTCCTATTAAATTTGTCATGTTTTTCACCTACTTTTGCTAAAGAAATTAGTAATGGGAATGGTTGCTATCGGCAACTATGCCATTTCACATTTAACAATTGTTACCAATCACAGTACCTAACTAGTCTACATACAGTGAGTATTGCTTAATATGTAGTGGTCAGTGTGTAGAATGTACTTACGGACGCAGCTCCATGACGTCACGGAGGAACATCAGCTGCTCCTTGAATATATAGGACCTTTTCTTGGGTGGGCCGGAACCACTCCGCCCATGGTGCTTGGGTGGGCTGGAACCACTCCGCCCAAATGTAGGCAAATATACTATTCTACAGTGGATAACATATGACATAACCTATATACTAGGAAGGATAACGTATGACATGGCCTATATACTAGAGAGGCTAACATATGACATGGCCTAAATATTAGAGAGGATAACATATGACACGGCCTATATAGTAGGCAGGATAATGTATGACATGGCCTATATACTAGAGAGGATAACATATGACATGGCCTATATACTAGGGAGGATAACGTATGACATGTCCTATATATTAGGGAGGATAACATATGACATGGACTATATACTAGGGAGGATAACATATGACATGGCCTATATACTAAGGAGGATAACATATGACTAGGCATATATACTAGGAAGGATAACATATGACATGCCCAATATACTAAGGAGGATAACATATGACATGGCCTATATACTAGGGAGGATAACATATGACATGGCCAATATACTAGGGAGGACAGCAAGGATCAAACATGTATACATTGTCTATCTATTAAAATTCTTCCAAATTTGGCTTTGGGTTTTCTCCCAGATGGTGGCAAATAGATCCTGGGTTACCTCCACCCAGGCCGCATCTTTCTTATAGTGATCCTGGTACTCCCCAGAACGAAGATCCCAGAGGCAGGGCCTGTCCTGCACTAGGACAATAAGCCTCTCCACATCCATTGCCCGTGGTGTCTTTGGCATTTTGGATTTTTTTGTCTCCGCAAGGGCTGTAAAATGGTGCAGCAAACTTCTGGCTCATGTGCTGCCTCAAGCCAGACGCAGAGAAACTCCTACTTCCTGTCGGATATCCCTTGGGTGTTGCTAAGTTACTTGCGTGAAAAACGCAATGCAATCCGGATACAATGCATTTTTCACGCAGCCCCATGACTTCTATGGGGCCTGCATTGCGTGAAAAACGCTGAATATAGAACATGCTGCGATTTTCACGCAACGCACAAGTGATGCGTGAAAAACATTGCTCATGTACACAGCCCCATTAAAATGAATGGGTCCGGATTCAGTGCAGGTGCAATGCGTTCACGTCACGCATTGTACCCGCGCGGAAAACTCACTCGTGTGCAAGGGGCCTAAATGTTTCACAAACTAGAAAGAAAAGAAGACTGGTAATTGTGTCCAAACCTACCGGTCAAATAACCTCACCGTCTAAGATGAAAGATGCTCACCTGAGAGGGTTGTGTGTAACACAACTGCCACGTATTATGGAGGCCCATAATCCACGTATTATGGAGCTTGAGGAGGCAGGGTGTCCTGATTAGGACCCTCAGGAACGAATATTCAAGACTCAAAGAAAAACTGAAGAAAAAAAAAGGGGTCCAAGGATAGTGCACTTCCCAAACAATACTCCACGTGTTCCAATGAAGATAGGGAAATCCATCTTTATGCAATACAGAATATCACCATTTAAGTCTAATAGACAACGCTTTTTCAGAGTTAAAATCTCATCATCAGGTCAAATGTCCATTGGGTTGATCGCGTTTTAACCCCTAAACTCATTGTCTATTTGACTTAAATGGTGGAGCTCTGTATAGTATAAAGATGGATGTCCTTGTATCTTCATTCATTGGAACGTGTTGAGTATTGTTTGGGAAGTGCACTATCCTTGGACCCCTTTTTTTTCTTCAGTTTTTGGGTGTGTCTTGTGTAAATATCAGCTTTCATTTTCATCTCTTCCAAAAATGTAAAACTATTATGAATAATACGGATAAGAACAAAAATAAGAATTGCCACATTAACTTTTTGGCCTCTTCAGCTTCATTTCCCTTGCTATATGAATTCTGCAATGTTGTCACAACCATCAGTTCATTTACTATTACATGATACCACTGAGGCTACTCATTGGCTGCCCCTTTGTATCCTGGCCAGACGAAATCCTGGACCAGAAGATTGCTGAACAGAACCTGGTTGTCATAACAGAGTGGTGGGGGGCAGGTGAGTATGTTTTTTTCATTAGGTATGACACTTCCTAGGGCTAGTTAAAAAGCGTCATTGGCTGAGCAGGGATTGGAGATGTGGTTACCCATTAAGCACTAGAACATTAGCATCTTGGGGGGTGGGGGGTAATTAGGTGAGATGAGTATTACATCTATTACTTTTATTTTTAACCCACTCTACTCTGCGTCTTTTGTCCTTTTTGTTTTTCCAAAAAGAGGTTGGCCTGCATTCACTGGAAATAGTTAATAAATGTTTTTTGTGGGCCAACCCCTTTAAGGTTCAGCAGAAACTGGCATAAACAATTACTGAAATCTATGGCAGTTCCGAGCTACTGTAGATTTTTAGGCTGGCACCAAGAATGCTGGACAAGGAAGTTATGACGAATCCTGCACCTCAACATTAATTGCATGTCTCCTCCAGCAGCACAATCATTATCAAGACCAGTGTCTTGCAATGTTCCTCACATGGTATGAGAATTAAATAATTATTTAAATAATAATAATAATAATAATAATAATAGAATATATAATAGAAAATACATAAATTTCAATACAATAAACCATTAAATGTATACAATTCAGTATGGATAATAAATTAGAAAAATACAATTTATTGAAGCTATACAACTGAATGCATTTTATGTAACATGTTTTAATCTGTCTTTTTAAAGGCTATTTTTCCATTTAAGTTTTATAAACTATTCTAGAATCTGTGAATATTCTGCACCCTCAGTTCCCATTTAAGATGGATATATAGCAGGGGCGGATTGGGAACTTAAAGTAGCCCTGAAAAAAATAAATAAAAGTGGCCCCATGTTGTTAGACGGGACTAAATTCATAGAAGACGGGGCAACATAGGTAGGCAGGGCCAGAAATGCCATTGTGCAGAACAAAGCACCCTCAGCAGAACCAGATACCACAGTGCAGCCCACAATACTTCCTCCCCAACCACAGTATTTAAATGTACCTACAGTAATGTCCTGAGGATGGTAATACAGTTGAGTTCAGGAAGGCAACTGCGGCCGTTGAGCTTCAGATTGTTATGTACCTGGCCTGTGGCCATCAGGAGAGCTCGTCTAGCCACCTGGACATCGGCCCACCGTGAAGTTTCCCTGTGGGGTCTATGGCCAATCTCTTTCTAATTAAGCTCGAACCACCCCTGTACCTCTCAAGGATCCAGAGATCTCCCAATTCTTTGCTCCAATTGCTCTGCCAGATCTATTTTAAGCTGGCAGCTCGGGGGGTGCATCCTGTCTCAGAGGGGGCATGTCTTTACTGCTGCAGCTCTCTCTCTACCACAGCTCAGGGGGTGTGTTCCTTCCGATGTAAATCTCTACCTATCACAGCTCAGGGGGTGTGTTCTTTCTGCTGCAGCTCTCTCCTATTACATCTCAGGGGGCATATTCTTTGTGTTGAAGTTCTCTCCATGTGACTGCCACAGCTTCTAACAGTAGATAATGCTGGTGACATTTGAAGATGTGAGACCACCTCAGTAGGTGGACGTGCATATTATATACAGATTGAGGGGGCGCAATTACAATGCAGTAAAGAAAATATCTCACAACTGGAGAATTTTTTTTATCAGAAAATAATTTAAAAAAGTTATTGTTTATGGAAATATATTAAAATAACTTTTGATGGTGGCACAACCCCTAATGCCCAAGTGGTCAGTTTTCCCTAGTTTTCTTCACTGATCATCATACAGGCCTTACATGTAATGCCCTCCTAGCTTTTGTATCTGATCCTTGCATTTATACATAGTTTTTGTGCAATTTATTTTAGGATGTGCCAATTTTGAATTCATTTTTTGTAATTGTTTTGTAAGCCTCCTCTATCATTTTCCTGCAGTCAAACATTCCCTTTTACGCTATGCAACCCTTAGTACCTCTCTTGGTTTTATTGACTCACTGGCTCCTATATTTATGAAAACGCTTTGTGCCATCAAACGACAAGTGGAAAACAGCATTAAAAGTCGCCAGCTTGGGTAAATTGAGGTTAGAAATGACTAATATAATGATGTAGTCATTTGATAAATCATTACTAATCATCGCTTGTGTGTGTTCCTGGACTTTGAAATGGAAATGACAGCAGAATAGGCTGTTCGCTGCTAATTGCCATAAAGTTGCCAGATGCTGTAAAATTCGCTCCATGTCCCCTGTAAAAAAAAAAAGAAGCAAATTCAATATGGATCTCGCATTGCCTGATTTAATGATGTAATCTATAGTTTTGAATTGACTGGTCGGAAAAGACGTAATAAAACATTGAAGTTTTATTAATACAGAAAAAGGTTATTACCTTCTATATAAAAACTTTTTATGTCTTGCTTGTAATGGAGATGGGAAGAGCTTAAAATTTATACACCTGCTCAAAGGGCATATGTTTATTAGATGATGGGAAATTCAATTTTAGGTTTTCTTTACGTTTTTTTTTTTAGTTCTAGTTTGCCGGTTTTTGACATGTGAAAGGGCTGTTAAAAAAGAAGAGTCAATTACTCGTAATACTGAAATTGTGCTCTCAATTTAGGGTACATAAATGGTCAATGTTGGTTTTGCTATATTGCTAGAAAACACATAAAACTCACAGCCACAAGATTCATGAGAATAATGGCCACGATGCTGGCAATAGTAATGCTAACCCCAGCACCCTATATTTTAGTTCCAACCCCAATGCCCACTGTATTATTCCCAGCAACACTGCTCCATCTCTAACCTGAGCAAATTTAAAAAAAATTCTATTCGGCTGATTACGCCAAATTTTACAAAAAAATGCGCTTTGTGACTAATTACTTATAAGTAGTGGGTGCAATGAATGGGAGCTGCGATAGCGCCGTCCCACCTCATTATACCCCTAAGATGCCGCGTTCATACATGATTGCGGCATCTGAGTGCAAAAACTGTGTGAAATTAACATTTATAAAAAACTTATCGCATCTATTTGCTCGCAAAGGGGCCGGCCACCGCAATCTTGCTTGATGATCTGGCTCGAATTATCGCGCTGCGTCACCACGCACGGGATTTCGGCTGAGATTTTCAATCAAGATGGTGGCTGGCGGACCATGGAGGAGGTAAGAATAATTTTATTTTATTTTTTTATACTATTTTAGGTTAAATCGATTCGAATTGAATTTATCCTGAAATTCTGATCGAATTCCACTTCGTGGGATTCGATTCGCTCATCTCTATTGATGACCTATCCTCAGGATAGGTCGTCAATATCAGATCAGCTGGGGTCCGACACCCAACATCTCCAATGATCAGCTATATGTAGATCAGCTGTCTCTCTTCCTGCTGACTGCTGCTATGTCTATGGCCAAGCAGTAGCAAGCAGGAAGAGAGACATGAGATGTTACGTGCACACTAGTGTTGAGCGCAAATTTTCGTATTACGATTTTTTTATAGTGAATATCGGCACTTTGAGAATTTGCGAATTTGACAAATATTTTTTATTTTTTGTTTTTGTTTCTTTAACACAGTACTCATCAGGTGATCATCCCTCCCTTCTTCTAGCTTGTGGGCCAATGAGAAGGCTTTGTCACAGCTTAGCAGCATCCCTAGCAACCAATAGAAACGTTGCCTACCTCTTACTATATAAGAACCTCCCCAGCAGCTATAAGTTTATTGCAGTTATGAAAGAGACAGCAGTGTCATTGCTGCGCTCTGTGCTTTGTTGTATTACATTAGACAGTTAACTTATATATATATAATTCCTATAGGGGGAGATAGTCAGTGTAGGTTAGATTGATCTATAGTGTAACAGGTTCTGCTGTCCATACATACATGCTACATAGTGCTGCGTTGTCACAAGTTGCGCGTATTGCAAAAAAATATGCGCATCATTAATTGCTGAAAATTCGTAAGCGCAAAAATATTGGAGCATTCTATCTGCATATAAAGCTATTCTAATGTTCTGCCGTGCCAACCTTTTTCTCCAGTCTCAGGAAACTTATACAAGCTTGAAAAATGTAGCATAAGTGACCCACACCGGTATTTCGTGCGCATTACGCGAGTATTACATTGCCGATTTTCGCAATCAAGAATATAATCTCGAATTCTCGAATTCGTGAATATATGACGAATATTCTACAAAATATTCGCAAAATATCACAAATTCGCTCATCTCTATTGATGACCTGCACACTGTGTACACCTTCCCTTCATACAGCTGATTGGCAGGGGTACCGAGTGTCGGACCCACACCGATCTGCTATTGATGATCTATCCTGAAGATCAATACTAGAATACTAAATACTAAAAGCCCGGAGAACCCCTTTAAGCAGAGGCACAAACCTTGCTGGTTAATCTAAGACCGAGGCACAAATCTGGTCGGTTAGTTTCAGATAAAAGGCACAAAACTTGTTGGTTACACTTAGGCAGAGTGCAGTCATTTAACACAAAGCAGTAACAGAAGAAAGTAAGTCTCTGAACCACTAAAGCACTTCTACAGCCATGGATCCAGTCTAATATTGGTGTCTCATTCCTCTTCAGACCACTATTCAGCAATACCCAACTGTGCACTGATGCAGCTAGAGTATTTAGTTTGACACTGCTTCCCCTTACTGGCTCCAAGCATAGAAGATGTGCACTTACTCAGGAACACTCCCAACCTATTTTCAGCCAATTTTTAAGCGACGGTATCCAGAAAATGTTGCAGCTCAGTGTCTAGGCACTCATATATTGTGAGATTACTCAGGTCTTCCCTAGCAATGGTCCCTTGAAGTGGCCAACACCAACAGAAAAATGGGAGATGGGCCACCATACCCTCTGGCACTCCACTGGCTGTATATATTGTTATCAAGCTCAATAAATGTGAGTTATCCCAAAGGAACAGCCTTACACTAGAAATAATTACATTAGTCCCTGCTGCCTACACAGTTCCAATTGTGTACAGAACATGCTACTGGGAAGACCTGAGGGACATGGTGGTCACTGATACCATCACTAAATCACCAGCTTAGTTACTGGTAATCTAGATAAATAGTTCACCTTTCAGGCGTCTGGGAGATTTACTCTTTTTCTTCCTAATCAACATGCTCTCTTGGACTCAACAGTAGACATGATTTACTATAAGGTGCACATCTGGTCGACTATCTCTATGACCTATGTGCCTCTATGGAATCCGACTATAAACAAGCTCAGCCGTTATATGTTATTCTCTGCCATTCTTACCGCTATTCTACAGTCTGTAGGCTAACAGAGATGAGCGAGCGAACATATAAATAAAAAAAAATTTAAAACACATCTTCTTTGTAATCTGTAACCACTGAGTCATATTTGTCTGCAAGGGAGCTGTATACACAAAACACTAGGATGTATATATTTTTTAATTATTTGCTATATATATATATATATATATATAATTTTTTGCTTTTCCCTTGGACAGTAATGTCTTTCCCACCATTTATTGCCCCAGCAGGAAAGACGGGAAGTTGTTCAAGTTTCAGAAAGCTGTGAAAAACGTCCTTGCTGAGGCTAAAATCATCTCCAACTGAATATTTTGCCACTAAATATTTCCCTCTGGAGCAGGGAGATGAGCACCGCTGTGTTCGCCGCTGACAAGTATATCCGATGGTTTTTGTGAAACAATGTTCATTTTTTTTTTCTTCATACAGCTGTTTGGAAATGAAAATCTGAGTAGGTACAAAATATACAAAGAAACCACACAAAGATCTTTGACCCTTACATATGACTCGTGGTAGTAAATTCTGAGAATAATACACATTTTTTATGACTCTACTTCCAATTACATTTTCTTTAAAAAAAAAAAAAAACACAGAAAATTGCTACATGCAGCAAGAGCCAGCAAAACTTGAGGAGCAAATCTCTGGAAGTATTTGGTTGCTACTCAAGATGAACAATTTTTTTCCCCAAAATGTTCTGTAAAAGTTGACCAGGGGCAGATTAAGTTTATCATAGATTGTTTTGTTTGTTTTTTTGTCAAAAATCTTTTTATTGTTTTCCTTCACAAAGAAAATAAATGCATCTTATGCGATCATATAAGGAAGCGTAAAGTTACAGAAACACTGTTACATAAATGTAGGTTTAAAACAATGCACTTGAATGCTATAAACATTCTCACAACACAGCATATGGAATTGGGCAGTTATAAGGGTAAAAATAGTACGCTTTACTCTTGCTGACACAATTAGACCAGTAACGTCTTGAGTCTTGTGTTTATACCCAACGAAAGTCTAGTATGGTTTGGCGTAGGTGAGACAACAAGGAAAAACATGGAGGAAGAAGTTGTCCTCCATATGGAACAGATAAATCGAATAGAACGAGTATAACACAGGGTATTCTCAGGAGTGTTAAATCATCGAGTGTTAAGATCTAGCTCAAGTAAAGACTAAAGGTGGTAAAAGCATTTTTTCACTTTATGTTTTCTTGTAATCAATCCATGGATTCCATAGTTGTAAAAATTTGGAATGGGATCTGTTTGCCCAACTGCTAAGTTCTTCCATTAGGTATAATTGATTTACCTTTATTTCCCATTGGGATATAGTGGGGGGGGCTGTATTGAGCCAGTGTAGCGGGATAAGGGTCCTAGCTGTTTGAACAAGCCAGGTGGGAAGGTCAAAAGGTTTAGGAGACCAACCCTTAGAAGGTAACCATAATAGTACCGAGGTAGGGGTAAGCTGGAGAGAGGTACCACATATTTGGTTTATTTTTGTTTCAATAGCGGACCAGTAACTGGAAATTAGCGGACAAAACCAAAAAATATGACCTAAGGTGCCTGTATCCCCGTTACATCTCCAACATGTATTTGTGCTTGTAAGGCCCATAGCATGAAGTTTGCTGGGATCGTTATACCATCTGACCATCGTTTTATATAACCCCACCCCCCTCCCCCAGCTTTGCGTTCCTCTCCATATATTTTTTTTCTTCTGGTGAATATTAAAGAAAATTATACCACGTATATACTACAACACTCCACAGTATGCATCATATAGTATAACACCCCATAGCATGCAGTACTGGAGGAGAAAGGACCTGTTATGCTGCTGGTCACATGGTGATGTGTCATTACAGGTCCTTTTTTCTATGAGCATCACATTCTCCTTCCTTGTAAGGGGCTGTCACATTGGACTGTGTCATGTTCATTTAACCTTGTATATAGCTGGTCAATGTGCTTCTTTTATTTGTCAGTGTGTGCTGTATTAGATATTGGGGGTTGTAGTGATGGTCTTTACATCTCCCTATTACCAGAGATAAGGTTTGCTGTTAACCTCTGTAACCCTCAGGAAATGTTAGGTTTGGGAACTCTATACTTTTTCCAGGGGGTCTCAGTGGTCTGGCCGTGCTTCAAAGCATTCCTCTCTGCTGGGACACTGAACTGACAGGGGAGGGGCGATGTGTTTCTGGATATCTCTGAGACTGAGGGTAGTAGTAGTCAGTTGTTAGGGGATGTGAGAACAAGCTACGGCATTCTCTCGTCCTCGATTTGCTCCAGTATGAGAACTCGGAATATCTAGAACTTTATCTGCAGCTTCATGGGTGAACTACAATAAACTGCTGACCGGTGACAACTCCTATTGCTCATCTTTCGTCGGTCACAAGCCGACAGGGTCATTTTAGGCTGCGATTGGGTGCAGAGAAACATTGGGCATGGGGCTACCAAACCAAATGCCCCTATTATAATCCGCCATTGCCAGGGGTATACATATTAAAGAGGCAGTCAAGACAACTTGTGACGGGGGCTCAACTGTGGAATGACAGAGACTGTCAGTAAAGGAGTTGTCTCAATTCAGCAAATGGCATTTTTCACTTACTAATGTGTTGTGATTGTCCATATTGCCTCCTTTACTGACTTGGTTCATTTTTTCATCTCATTATACACGGCTTGTAGCTGGGGGTTATGACAACCCTGCAATCAAGCAGCGGTGGAAGTGCTTGCATACCATTGGAAAAAGCGCTGGCTGGGACTTTGGAAGTGTGCATAGGTACTCATTAGTGATGAGCGGCAGGGGCAATATTCGAATTCGCGATATTTCGCAAATATTTGGGCGAATATTCGCCATATATTTGAGAATTCGCGAATTCATGATCTCCAGGCATTTTTTACTTGATTGCAAAAATGTGCCTAAAATATTCGCACAAAAAAAAAATCGAATATTCGCGATTACGAATATATTTAGTGATATTCAAAATATTTGCGAATTCTCGAAGTGCCGATATTTGCGATTAAAATTCGCAATTCGAATATTCGTGATCAACACTAGTACTCATGCACAGCGGCTCCCATCCTGGCCATCTCATAACTGCACTGCAGTAACCCCTGGGACGAGCGGTGTGTAATGTAAAGGAAAAATGAATCAAGTCAGCAAAGGATACAATATGGACAATCCCAATACATTAGTAAGTGTCTTGTATCAACTTTATCTACATGATAAACGCCATTTGCTGAAGTGAGGCAACCCTTTAAGGTTACTTTCACACTCGTGTTTGGTGCGGATCCGTCATGGATTTGCACAGACGGATCCGTTCAGATAATACAACCGTCTGCATCTGTTCAGAACGGATGCGTTTGTATTATCTTTAATATAGCCAAATATAGACGTTTTCTGTGTCAGTGAAAACGGATCCGTTCCCATTGACTTATATTGTGTGTCATGACGGATCCGTTTGGCTCTGTTTCGTCAGACGGACACCAAAACGCTGCAAGCGGCCTCAAAGCGGAATGGAGGCGGAACGGAGGCAAACTGATGCATTCTGAGCGGATCCTTTTCCATTCAGAATGCATTAGGGCAAAACTGATCCGTTTTGGACCGCCTGTGAGAGCCCTGAACGAATCTCAGAAACGGAAAGCCAAAACGCTAGTGTGAAAGTAGCCGCAGCTGTATTTTTATAAAAGTGGCGCAACAATTTCTGAGCTGTCTTTTTATGCCGCGGCTGGACATCTCCCTGTGCCAGTGAGAAGAGGTGAGTGAATTTCTTGAAGTTTGTTTCAAACCATATTCTAACAAACTGATCGGTGAGTATTTGGTTTGGGTACAAACACATTCGACCCAAATTGAAAGTGCTCAGATTACCCTGAAAAATTGTATATGACACGTCAATGTATCCTAGGGCTGTATCCAACCCATTCAAGCTTTTTAAAGGGTGTCTGTCACCTGAAAAATGGGTATTAAGATGGCTGACATCAGCGATGTGCTAATGTCAGCTGAACATAACTATATTAGCGCCATCTCACTGCCTGATGCCGTTATTCAGAAAAACAAACTTTTATAATATGCTAATTTTCACGCCCTTCTTCTCTTGATTGACAGGGCTAAGGCAGCGCTGCTCTCCTCCTGCCGGCCGTGTCTGCAGCGCCGTTCAGTATTCAGTGAGGGAAGGAGACTCGGCTGCTGCTGACTTCTCTCACTGTGCCTGCGCCGTTCAGAGGTTTACACTGCAGACAGGGCCGGAGGTGGGAGACCAACGCGGCCTGCCCCTGTCAATCTAGTGTAGCAGAGTTGGGAGAATGGAGCAACGCACCCGCCCGCTCGCTCGCTCGCTCGCTCCTAGAAGCTAATTAGCATATTATAAAAGTTGGTTTTTCTCAATAACGGCATCAGGCAGGGAGATGGCAAGGTGACAGCAACTCTTTAACACTTAGGTAGCATTAGTAATGTCATAGTGTAATATATGGCTATGGGCAAACCAATGGTTGACGGTGGTAACAAACAGCCTGCTTAATAACACTTTGCACATTTGGATTTTGTTTTTCTATTTAAATTAAAACATGGTCCACATATCATCCCCTTGTGGTGTCACGTGCCTTCTTCTCTGTTTTTTGACCTGTAAAATGGAGGCAGCCATTATGAGAAATTAATTTAAATTGATTTTGATTTGGTTGGAATCAGAAATTTTGGAAAATTTGTTTAGTTTAGAATCGATTCACCCATCTATACCACTCAGTTACCACCAGAACCAAATTGTACCAAAGTGACTATCAGTTCCTACTTGAATTCCCAAGTCTCAAATGTTGATAGTAACAGCACTCAAATTCAAATAGCAAATAGAATTGGTGAACTTCTAACAAGATGACATTGACAATAACAATATAATTATAACTTAAACACTAGTAAATGTGTTCACCTAGAACAAAGAGGAACCTTACCTTTGTAACACAGGCGGAAGGATCACTTACTAATACCCAAATTGGTCTTCCAATAACACACTAGGAATATTAATGTCCTTCCTTGCCCACACATGCACTTGCTCAACACAACTTGGGTCAACAGGTAACCAACCACCTCAGGGCCAGATGCAACTGTTACCTCTGCACCTCCTGTAACTACACCCCTGCAAGGCTCCCTCTTGACATTGATCTCAACATTAGCAGCCGTACAGCCACATGTGCAATACCTGAGACCTGGGGGTATCTAAAATTGTTACAGTAGGTGTAATATTATTCTTATGTTATGTGTTGTTATGCCCTGTACACCAGCAATGGTGTTATTTAGTTGGCAGGAACATGATTACCCACCCTCTTCCTCCCCTCTTTGTAGGAGTGGATGGGTCCTGCTTCCTGCCAGGAAGGGGATTTCTAGCTAGGACAGTGAGGAGGAAGGAAGCACCTCCTATTGCTCTTACTCCTGGGGTCTTTGGGACCAACAAGAGATCCTATTCTCCAGTGAGACTGCGAGAAGATCAAGAAAACTGAAAAAAAATGCAGCTTTCACAACAGCTGCAGTGTTGTATAGACAGCTCAGTGAGCAGTAACCACAACTTACTTTACAGAACCTGCTGCAGGTGAGGGAATGCGGTTCAGGCACCCATCACCTAGACCAGCTTACACAGTGGCTAACCTGAATTACACAGTAAACACGTAAATCCACAAGTGACGGCATATAAGTTATTTTGCAAGTGATAATCTATTACTTACTTCTGGCTTGAACCTTGAGACCACCTGGCCACTGTGCTGATCACCAGAGAATAACGGCCTGAAGAAGTACACCATGATAGCTTCTGGGAAGTTATTTTGTGCTCCTGGGCAGTATTTTATGATGCACTACAGTATTTGGCTCTGCTCAGGTAGTATAATGTGCTGCAATATGGTTTTGCTGGCCCTGCCTACTCGTGTTGGTTGCACCTTCTGTCAATATGGACCCAACTTCAAAATGGGAACACTTTTAGTTTTTTCCTGAATAGGAGGATTGACAAACATTAGACTGCCATGTTACAAGGTTGGCACAGTGACACGACTACTCTCATTCCCCTTGGTTGGTAAAATGCTATTTCTACTAAAGTTTGGTGACAATCAAATTTGCTGTTACTTTTCCTAACTTAAAATAGGTGTAGAAGCCTGCCTAACCAGAGACCAGGGATCCCACACCCTTGTTCCACCAGATAAGGTGATAGCCACATCTTGGCAGAGGCAAGACGTATCCTACAAACGACAAGCTTTCCTAAATGTTCCAATGATAGTCCTTACAAGAATAGTTGCATTTTTTTCTTCCAGCTTGCAAAATACAAACTGCCAATGAAAGTCCTAAATAAGACAGATTTAAAAAGGCTGTGTAGAGTTTTATACCCCCTACTGGTACAGATATAGCCAAGGTAAACTTGATGGTTAATGTGTTAATTAAACCACTGCAAGAAAATTTTAATTGACCCTTTCAATGGATTTCAATGGATTTTGTCATGAGATAACACATGTGTTATGAAAGTCAATTTTAGCTCGGCTACATGTACATTTCCTTTTCCATTGTGCCTAAAAACCCGTACATCCTTGACTTTCTGTACAACTGTAATAACATGCATCCTGAAACAAAGGTTTTCCATGACATTTTAAGGATGGTGCTAAAGTATACAGTTGCATTGCTATAAATTGCAACTTGCTGAACCCCAATTTTCCATATGTTGTGAAAGTAAAAGCCACACATAGACATTAAAGAGGCTTTCCGAGCGCATGCCCAGTGAGACTTTTGAGGTTGTTGCCCTGAGGAGGTTGATGATCGCGCAGGTGCAGGTGGAACTGCGCCTGCGCAAGATTTTTGGCCGCCGACAGGAAGAAGGAAGGACGATGACGTGGGGAGGTGGGGAGGTGGGGAGGTGGGGGGGGAACCGCTTGCCGGGGCTGTGGGAGGTTATTTCAGGATCAGGAGGCGTTCTTGGGATTCATATTAAAGGGGGCTGGGCATTGCAGGGGGGCGTCACTGGGCACCAGAGAGAAAAAAAATGCCCCTCTGGGCACCTTGGAGCTTCATTAGCATATCATAAAAAGGGCTTTTTTTTATCAAAAGGACAAAACGAAATAAAGTAAGAAGAAGACTGCAGAAAATAAGTTACTTTAGTGAACATGGCAATGGTGACAGCTTAAAATGCTAAAAACAGGTGACAGATTCCCTTTAATAACCTATCAGGAGAATAGATAATCATTATCTGTAGCCCCGAGAACCCCTTTGAGTCCACAAAGCCAGGTTTTCATACCTGATCATTCAATTCCATTGAGGTAGCCTACAAGTGCACCATCTTAAAATGCTTTGAACACAGACTATGATGAGATATACCACCATATAGTGACAATATGCCATCCCATCACAAAGGAACTCTTGCTTACCTAGTCTAAGTAAAAAAAAAAAATTAAAGTTGGAAAATACAAATATGAGCCTGCTACAGATTCAGATGGTGTATTGAAGAAAAATTAATTCTAAAGCGATACAATTTCTGAACATTAGCACAGATTTCAATAAATCACACATATGACTTATAATAACCTGTGTGATGCAATTATAATAAATAATTTCCATAGACGTGCAGCACTGAAACCGGAAGGTTGGATTAAAGGCTTTAAATTGCACCCGTCATACACTATTGTGCACTGAACATGTTTAGTAATGAAAAATGCAGAGCAATGTGCTACATGGGCAACAATTAAAACAATATATTAGCAACACAGTATTATGAAATCGGTATAATATGCAAAAGCTCACAGCATGAGAAGAACGTATTACTGGAGATTATGTTCCCGAGACATCAATTAGCATAAGTGCATTGACTTTCCAGGTATTTGCAGAGAAGCAAATACAACAGTATGCTGTCAGCACAGAGACAATTAGTGTGTACAACATACATCTGAAAAATGCTGGCTGTATAATAAAGTGAGCTGCTCAAAGAAAATATTACAGGGAGCTCTGCTAGGAGATAATGTGGAATGTTCAACTCATCCATTTTTGCTATGCCCGGTAATGCATTGCTCAGATTCCACAACACAATACTGTTACCTCGTCGTAAACATAAAAAATAGACCATCAAATTTTCTGCACTTGGACAAATGCTGGTTTCTCTGTTGGCTGAGTAATATACACTGTGCCTCCGATTTATATCTTTATATCTTAATAGAGATGTCGCGAACATAAAATTTTCCGTTCGCGGACGGCGAACGCAAATTTTTGCAAATGTTCGCGAACGGGTGAACCTGGCAAACCGCCATTGACTTCAATAGGCAGGCGAATTTTAAAACCCACAGGGACTCTTTCTAGCCACAGTAGTGATGGAAAAGTTGTTTCAAGGGGACTAACACCTGGACTGTGGCATGTCGGAGGGGGATTCATGGCAAAACTCCCATGGAAAATTACATAGTTGACGCAGAGTTGGGTTTTAATCCATAAAGGGCATAAATCACCTAACAATCCTATTTTTTTTTTAACAACGTGGTTTAAAACATCCAGTGTGTGTATATGATCACGTATGATGTTGTATCGATCAGGTAGTGTAAGGGTTACGCCCGCTTCACAGACATTGACAGACCAAACTCCCCTTTTAATGCACCACAAACAACCGCAAACCGTCCATTTGCCCAACCGCAAACTCCCCATTTGCACAAGGTTGGATACCAAGCTAGCCATGTCTCGTTGATGTCATTGAAGGTTTCTTCCTCCACCCAGCCACGTACAACACCAAGGGTTCCCGAAAGGTGAATTGAATTGATTTTTCGAACGGGGAGATGGTTAAAAAAACGCTGGCTCCCTCCCCTTTGTTTGAATCCACGGTCACTGCGTCTGCGCCGTGCAATTTACTCTCACACCCGATAGGAGTGTTGTTTTCTGTAGTTCTCTTCTCATCAGTTTAATCCCTGTTACGTCCCAAATCTGGGGTCCATTTATTGAATTGATTTTTCGAACGGGGAGATGGTTAAAAAAACGCTGGCTCCCTCCCCTTTGTTTGAATCCACGGTCACTGCGTCTGCACCGTGCAATTTACTCTCACCCCCGATATGAGTGGTATTTTCTGTAGTACTATTCTCATCAGTTTAATCCCTGTTACGTCCCATATCAGGACGTGTATTGAATGGATTTTAGACAACCGCAAACAGTTGTCAAAGTTGACAAACTCCTTGTAGAAATGTGATTTATCTGTGTGCGTCCTTCTTGTTACTTCCAATTTAGGACACTCACTGGCTTGCAACTGCGATTATATTTATTACAGAGAAAAAATAAATTGACTTTAGTTTTATCTGCAAGGTATTGTGACACCCTGTAACGGTAAGAGTGGTGGCCTGGCCAGTGGCCACAGTACAGTCTGTGGGCCAGACACTCACTGGCTTGCAACTGTGATTATATCACAGAGAAAAAATAAATTGACTTTTTTTATCTGCAAGGTATTGTGACACCCTGTAACGGTATGAGTGGTGGCCTGGCCAGTGGCCACAGTACAGTCTGTGAGCCAGCAGCCTCTCACTGTCTGGCAACTGCGATTATATCACAGAGAAAAAATAAATTGTTTTTTTTTTATCTGAAAGGTATTATGACACCCTGTAATGGTATGAGTGGTGTCCTGGCCAGTGGCCACAGTACAGTCTGTGGGCCAGACACTCACTGGCTTGCAACTGCGATTATATCACAGAGAAAAAATAAATTGACTTTTTTTTATCTGCAAGGTATTGTGACACCCTGTATGAATGGTGTGCACACAGTACAGTCTGTGAGCCTGCAGGCTCTCACTGTCTGGCAACTGCGATTATATAAAAAAAATTATAATAAATTTACTTTTTTTTATCTGCAAGGTACTGTCTGTGACATCCTGTATGAATGGTGTGCACACAGTACAGACTGTGAGCCTGCAGCCTCTCACACACGGGCAACAGCAATATATATAAATATATAAAATAAAAAAATATATATATTGCTGTTGCCTGCCCGTGTGTGAGAGGATGCAGGCTCACAGACTGTACTGTGTGCACACCATTCATACAGGGCGTCACAGACAGTACCTTGCAGATAAAAAAAAGTCAATTTATTATATTTTTTTTATATAATCGCAGTTGCCAGACAGTGAGAGGCTGCAGCTATGTTCGCCATGAACTGTTCGCCGGCGAATAGTTCGGGACATCACTATATCTTAACACTTTTATGAACTCTAGATGAATTAGGCTACTTTCACATTTGCAGCATAGCTCTCCAGCAGGCTGTTCCAGCATAGAATGCCTGGAATCGTCTGTACAAAAATTGTTGTGTGCACCGGTTTTTCTCTGGCCAGATTCCAGCATATTTGCCGGGTAGCGGGCGGATCTCCGCTGGACCTCATTATAGTCAATGATGCCTGGCATTCCAGTAAAATCCAGCAATGCCAGATCTGGAGAACTCTGACAGGCTGTTATCTTATGGAACAGACTTCTGAAGAGCTGTGTCAGAAATATGAAAGTAGCCTATTTAGCCTAGTTATGTATTTAGGTGAATACATTTTACTACTATTGAATCCATGTATTTTTGGTGTTCCAGGAATTAGGGGTGGACTGGGAACTGAAAGTGAAAAAAATAAATCAAAGTGGCCTCATAATATTGTAGGCAGGTCCAAATTGACAGAAGGCAGAGCAACACAAGTAGGCAGGGCCAACATAAGTAGACAGGGCCTACAAAGCCATAGTGCTGCGCAACATACAACCCTAGCAGAACCAAATTCCATAGTGCAGCACAAAATACTACCTCAACAGAGCCAAATAACACAGTGCCACTGGGTCAGATGCATAAGTACCTATTGCTCCTAAATTAATTAATGCTGAGAGCATCAGATCATTATGTACCCAGTCAGCAGCCATGAGGAGTAGTGTGTATGGCCAGGCCGTCCCTGGCAGGAACAGTCTGCTTTGACATTTAACATAGCTTTGACATTTAACGTGGTTGTCCTTGAAAAATCATGGATACTTCCTTCTGGAACTAGGTATCAAGCCTGTCCATAGGTTACTGCTCTGCACCACTAAAGGTACTAGAGTTGAGTTGCAACACTAGGCATCACCTGTGCACAAATGTGGCACTTTTTTGGGTAAAATAAAAAAAATCAGCTTTTTCTTGATCCTTGACATTGACAACCCTTTTAAAGATGAAAAGCAAATTTATAAAGGAGGAGCAGGACCGTCTTTAATATTGATTGGACCCTGGGCAAAAATTTACTTGG
The DNA here is from genome assembly GCF_905171765.1 of Bufo bufo. Lineage (NCBI taxonomy): Eukaryota > Metazoa > Chordata > Amphibia > Anura > Bufonidae > Bufo > Bufo bufo. The sequence continues at coordinate 124,721,411 of NC_053398.1, forward strand.
GCCCCCTGGATCCTGCCTTCCCACACCTTAGCAGGCAATCACGCCCTTCACCACAACACACACACAAAAAATCCACACATCTGGTAGAGTACAGTGAATGACTGTAAATACTTTCAGTTCTGAAGACTCCAGCGGCTCAGGATCAGTGCTCTGGGCAGCTGGGCTCAGGCTGGAAGTGGGCACCGCTCTGCAGGAAGGAGACCAGGGCTCGGCTCACCCTAGTGTTACAGTGCACCCCAGCATCCCACAGTATGCAGTATAGCACCCTATAGTATACAGCAACCCACAGTATGCAGTATAGCACCCCACACTATACAGTACCCCACAGTATATAGTAGAGCAGTATAGCAGCCCACAGTATAGAGCACCCCACAGTATACAACACCTCACAGTATACAGTAGAGCAGTATAGCACTTCACCGTATACAGCACCCCAAACTATACACGATACAGCACCCCACACTATACAGCCCCCCACACTATACAGTACAGCAGTATAGCACTCCACAATATACAGCACCCACAGTATACAGTATACAGCCCCCCACAGTATACAGCCCCCCACAGTATACAGTACAGCAGTATAGCACTTCACATTATACAGCACCCACAGTATACAGTATACAGCCCCCCACACTATACAGTACAGCAGTATAGCACTCCACTATATACAGCACCCACAGTATACAGTATACAGCCCCCCACACTATACAGCCCTCCACACTATACAGCCCCCAACAGTATACAGTACAGCAGTATAGCACTCCACAATATACAGCACCCACAGTATACAGTATACAGCCCCCCACAGTATACAGTACAGCAGTATAGCACTCCACAATATACAGCACCCACAGTATACAGTATACAGCCCCCCCACAGTATACAACCCACCACAGTATACAGCCCCCCACAATGTACAGCCCCCCACAGTATACAGCCCCCCACACTATACAGCACCCCACTATACAGTAGTTTACAGTATATTAGCATAACAGCCACTGTCACCTTTTTCTGATGTAATCTTCACAAAAAAAGCTCCACAGTTAAGGCAAACTTCTCCTGCAACACTCCTGGTAGAAAGGACCTTGATGACCTCATAGCCATGTGACCAGTAATATTGCTAGGTTACTGGTCACATGGTGATGATGTCATCTAAGGTCCTAGAGAATCACAGCTCTCACAGTACGCTGCCTGGAGTGCCGGCAGGCATGGCATGGCAGCACCCCCTGTGTAGCTGACAGCTTGACACCTGGGGCAGTGGCTAGCAGGGCTCAAGAGGCAGCTGCTTTGGGCCCCCCAGGAGCAACTGGGCCCGGGGCAGCTGCCCCTTTTGCCCCTTGTTAAAGACGGCCCTGAGGAGGAGGTCAAGAGATGAGTCCATGTTTGTCCATGAAATTAGACAATCAAAATCTCAGAGGAAAGTGGATGAAATGGTCAGTAATGGTCAGGATTTTCTCAGTCCAGACAATGATGACATGTTTCTAAAGTATGCCATCAAAGTCCAATCAGTAAGTATATGACCTCAGGGATCACACCAATTGATAGTACACAGTGGCAGCAGTGAGATGGGAATGACTGTATTTTTGAAGGCCCTATAGTTGTTCATTGACTGAATGTGTCTCAATCATGCTTTCTTCAGGGTCACAGTGAATAGATCCTGACTGATCAGACCTTAGTGTTATGTTAAGTCCTAAAAATATATATCATCAATAGAGATGAGTAAATCTCTTGAAATTTGTTTCAGGCTAGATTCTAATTAATTGGTCATCAGATTTGATTCAGCTATGAATAAATTGGACCCAAATCAAAATTGCTCAGCTTCCCCGGAAAAATCACATATGATACTCTGAGGTCTCCTCGGACTGTATCCAACCAGTTTCAGACTCTTTAACATCAAGAAAGCATTAGTAATGTGAAAGTGACAATGACATACAGTATATGAATATGGGTAAATAGATTGTAGCCAGGTTCAGACTGGTCCATTACAGTACCAGATGATACTCTGTTGGGCCCAGGCTTTGATACAATAATGGCTTCCAAAGGTTTGCCCGTGTACCAACTTCTGTCTGTTTCCCAGATTTGACCCTTTGCTGCCTTTCCCTGACTATGGTTTTGCCTGATCCTTTGCTGTTCCACATTGGTGTCTGTTGACCACAGTGGGTCAGTTGCCAAACAAACAGAAACTGATCCAGGAGACAGCAGCCTGGTGGTTCCCTGGCAGCAAAGTCCAGATTCCTGTATAGGGTTTAAAGGGGCAAGACAAGGAGACTTCCAGAATAATGCCCTTAGGATTAGCCCCAAGTCAAATCTGTTTGGTTGACACAATGGTTCTATAATCATTGTGTCACAGAGTCTATTAAATGGTGGCCACAATTTTGAAAGATTTGTCCAAATTGAATTACAAAAGAAATTCAAGATGAATCCAATCAGTTTAGAATCGATTCACTCATCTCTAATCATCAGTGTCCACACAAAGACAAAAAAAAATCTTCAAAGAAAAACACATGTAAAGAAAACGAAGGGTTAATATACCAAAAGATTACTTGCTGATTTCCAAAGTATTTTTAATTATACTGATAAAGAAAACTTTTTGATGCGATGATTTCAGCTGGCAATAATTAGACGATTAAGCTCAAATGAATGGTTGGAAATAAATATGTTTTGATCGTTAAGTGACAGTCGAGAAGACATCTGCAACACTATTAATCTCGTCATGCATTATTTAAAAAGAAAGATGGCATGGATTTTAAATTGTTCAAAGCAGATTAGTTCTCAGGTCTGAAATTTTGTTTAAAAACAAAACTTTTTTTTTCAGTTAAAATTCTTAATAAAGAAAAAAAAATGGCTTATGACTCAAAGATTGATAGGAATTCCGTGAGCTATGGTATTTGATGTCTTGGATGAAACATGATATGCAGAGACCAGACCTGGAATCCCATTTTAAAGAGGATCCTTGGTGGCAAAGCCTTTAATTCACTACTTTACTCTGTCAAGATTTCTAATACCTCCAGCTGGAGTTCTTGATATGCCTCAAGGTAGATTTTACTTGTTCTCATATAATCAAACACGTAGGGCATCATAATGAGTGCATGAAAGATTGACCTCCATAAGGTGCCCCCTGTGAAACATTCCTCCGAAGTCTGATTACTCCAAAAGCCCAGGCATCACAGTCACAGTTAATGATATCAGTTACCACAGCAAGGTGCCTTAGGCATTGCTTCCCAAGGTCACCCAGCGCTGCGGTACACTTTGCTTTCTCCGCTCCGTGTTTATTGTTGCCTTTAAGCAGAAACCCAATTACAAGTGCCTGGTATGTCAGTGGATTCTGTGATGTTACAATACCAAAGTTAATAAATACAAGTCCTCACTTCTGAGAAATCTAGAACCTTGCATCACATATGGGATTTTTCTTTTTCTGTTTATCAGCTGGTTTTGTTATAATATGCATTTTCATATATTTAAGAACATGTAATGCAGGTGGCTGTGTGACGTTGCTGAAAAAATAGTATTAGATTTTGGTTTCACATAGGTTTATTAATCATTGTCAAAACTAGTAGCTTGTTAGTTCAGCAATAAAAAAGAAATTACTTTTTTTATGCATTTCTGTATATTTATAAAAAATATTGCTTTTCTCTATTTTTGATTTATGTACAAAAAAAACATTTTGGTTGATTTTATTAGTTTGCAAACATTTTACAATATGCTTGTAAAAAAGGCAGTAATTTTCATGGACACTTATCATGGTCGGAATTATTACATCAGTTTTGCAGGAGACTATGTTGCCATAATTTCTGCCAAATATATCTAATGTTGTGCAATTTTTGACACCATTAGTTTATCTTATAGTCTGTTTCTTGCATCTTGATATTTAACACCAGTTTTTATGAGATTGAGACAATTTGTGCTAAAAGAAAATAGATTTTTTTTAATTGCAAATGAAAAATCTGTCTTAAATAAGCTCAACAGGATAATCACACCTATTTTGTCACCCACTTTTTTTTAAAGTTACAAGTAGTGTAAAAATTAAAAAAGTTGCAAATTGTTTAGAGCAAATATGCCCAAAATGCCACAAAATGCCTTTTTGCTAAATTTTCAGAACAGAATTCTGGAATGAAGGGCTTGATAAGCTCCTGCACCATATGTAAAGCATTAAATGGGTTATTCATCCCTGGTGACATGCCATTTGGGGTACACATCATTGCTGAAGCCAGTCATTGGCTGAAGTGGCCATGTGACCCACACCAACCTAGATGCTGACACAGGGAGAACATAGATTTGAATAAAGGAGCTGGAACCCAGAAGCGAGGATCAGGTAAGTATGATTCCCTCAGTAGGTCCAAGCAAGTTGGGGGGGGGGTCTGCCTGAAAGGCCCCAGGGGATAAATAACCCTTTTAACCCCTTTGTTGCCACCCATATGCCTTTTACAATGGTCACTAAGGGACCGTAGGCTGGGCCGCCTCCTTTTTACAGCGGCTCAGTCTAAGCGCTACATGGGTCTCCTATGCTGTGGAGAGCAGAGTGGAGAGCAGAAACTTGGCTCTCACATAAGAGCTGTGCTCCTGCTGCAATGGCCCAGACCGGCAGTAGCACTGATCGGGCCGTTTAACCTCTTACATGCCGTGGGCAATGGCACCCGCTGCATGTAAGCCGTTACAGAGGGAACAAACTCCCTCTTTCAACATTCATCACCCCACAAATGATATTGTGGGGTGTAAAAGTCAGTGCAGGGAGGCTGGGTAAGCCCCAAGCCTGCCTCCTGCATTTCTCAGCAGGCTGCACCTTTCTCTTTTCCACCGCAGCCTGCTGGTGAATGTCAGTATAGCATTGCACTATAGAAATAGATTTAATGTATTTTAGAAGAAATTAAAATATTTCCTATTATCATACCCTTGTGGGACTAATAAATGATTAAAAAAAGTTTAAAAAAAATTTAAACAAAAAAATCCAATAAAAAAATAACATTTTTCCATTGAAAAAATGCTTTGCAAGATAAAATCTCCTCCACATATTGCCGCGTCCGTAACGACCCATACTACACAAACATCATGTAATTTAATAAAACAACTAAAAAAAATGCCAGAATTTCTGATTTTTGCTTAGTTTCCACCAACAAAATGGAATAGAAAGCTAAAAATGTTATTTACCTCAAAATAATACCAATGAAAACTAGAAGTTGTCCAGCAAAAATCACATCCTGACACAGCTCCGTAGAAGAAAAAAATAAAAATTAATGGGCTTGGGATGTGGCGATGCAAAAACAATTTTTTTTTAAAAGGGTTTTTATTGAGCAATAGTAGTAAAACATAATAAACCTACATGTATATATGTAAACTTATATGTATTTATATGACTGTAATTGTACTGACCCAGAGAATAAAGTTATTTATGCCAGAAAAATAAAAAAGTTATAGCTTTTGGAAGGCAACAATGAGAAAAATGAAAAAATAAAAATAAAAAATTTGCTTGGTCCGTAAGGTCCAAAACATGTTGAACACTAAGGGGTATTGTGTTAATTAATGTATTTATTATATAAATTTGTACATTTTATATATTTACTAAAACTGCATATTTTTTATCTGTTTAGTGCATTCATTCAATGGTTTGCTTTTTTCATTTGACTTTTTTTTTTTCCCCCTCTTACTAGTTGCTATCACTGTTTAGGAGCTGTCCAGACATTCAGCAGTGTGTGCAGTAGCTGACACATGACATAATGATATCATCTGTAATAAGACTTATTGCATTCTACAAGGACCTGTCATTTTGAACCTGAGTAAAATAAATGGTATTTACACTTATTCTGAAAGCCCGGGGGAGTTATTAGACACAGTCCATGGCCTAGATTTTCTAGGTTCTGTTAAATTAGGGAAAATAAAGCTAAATGTGAAATGTCTATTTTTTTTATTTTTTTTTAGGTAGCATTATTATTATTTTTTTCTTTAAGCCACGATTTGCATTTACACCTACGTCAGCTTAGGGTATTTGCTTAGGATGAAAGCATTATTGCTTCAAGATGACAGCTCATTAACTTCAAGTAAGGTATTGCGATTTTATGGAAAGGGAACTATCGCTGAAATGACTTATGCTTGTTTAGAAACATAATTATTGGGATAAATAACGGCATGGGAATGATAGCGGACGATTCAATGTAAATATTAATTGAGACGTGCAACGATGCAACAGTCATTGTAGCTCTATAGAATAATGTCGGATGAGGGAACTGTATTGACAGCTTTGAATAATCTATATAATATGCTGAGAGCTTTTGCTGCATGAATTTACAGAGATGACTACGCTATGCCGACACTCTAAGTCTATGGCATTTACCACTGAGTTTACATAAACTAATTTGGGACTCACTAGAAATGTCAATTTTCCAACTTGAGCTGTCTGAATTTTCTCTGCATGTCAACAATGGATTATCATATGAGCAAAAGTGGTAATTTAGTATATATATGTAGATATGTCCACTCTTAACATTCCACAATATACACTGATGAGCAAAAGGGTAACAATTAGGGATGAGCAAACCTGAACTGCAAAGTTCAGGTTCGTACCGAACTTTGCGAGTTTGGGTACCCGGACCCAAACCCGAACTTTTTCACTGAAGTACGGGTTCGTTGTTTGGGTGATTTTATTATTTTCCATTATAACGTGGTTATATCGGAAAATAAAAGCATTCTTAAGACAGAATGCAAAACAATATGGCCATTTACAGGTCACCACGCTTACTACGTGGGAGAGCACGGTGACGTCATCACACACATCTCAGGTCCTTTGGTAGGTCCTGCTGAATGAAGATAGAAAAGACTGCTGCAGATCGATCAAGTGGATGAGGTGATTTTTTTATCCCCTAAATGGCCATATTGTTTTGCATTCTGTCTTAAGAATGCTATTATTTTCCGATATAACCATGTCATAATGGAAAATAATAAAGTGAACTTCTGGTCCCCATTGACTTCAATGGGGTTCGGGTTCAGAGTCAAGTTTGGGTCCCGAACCCGAACTTTGACTTGTAGTTCGGCAGAACCCGGCGAACCTCAAACTTCCACGGGTTTGCTCCTCCCTAGTGAGAACATTTTGAACTTTTGACTTTCAGGCTCCATCTCTCACCATCCACTACACCTTGAGACGACCATCATTTCATAGACAACCATCTTGGCTATCTCATACATAAACTGGACTTTTGGCTATTTCACATATGATTAGTTCTGCAGATTCTTGTCATGTAACTGCATTGTTACTGTTTTGCTCCTGGTGGTGGAACAATCTTTTTCTTCTTGTATACTACAAATTACAACCTGTTCTCACATTCCCTAATAGCAGTTTGATTCCCAAGTGAAAGGTCACTGGTTTGAATCGAGGAGCAGCCATGAAGAAGATTTCTCGAGAAAAGAGAAACATCATAATCCAGCTCATTAATAGCGGTATTTCTACCGAGAAAATTTCCAAACTGTATAATGTGAGCGGCATGAAAGTTGGAAATATACAAAATGAAGTCCTTCCATCCATTCCAAAGCAAAGAGGTGGGCGTCCAGGCAACAAGTCGGCTCATCAGAAGATCTATTAGTTCTGGCGCGACAAACATGACAGTGGAGATGTCTCATATGCTTTGTGATAGTGAGATCACAGACGTCCATGTTAGCACCGAGCGACGCGCATTACATAAATCTTTAATGGTTGCTCAAAAAAAGGTGAAAAAGACTCAACTTCAACATCGTCATAAGAAGCGTCGGCTCGAGTTTGAAAAAAATACAAACAGTGGACAGTAGAAGATTGGAAACAGGTCATTTGGAGATGAAAGTCAATAGACTGGGCTCTGATGGGTGCAAATGGGTCTGAATGAAATAAAGGAAAGGGGGCTAACGGGTCGAGAAATTGAAGGAACTGTCAAGTGCCAACTGATTTTCATACAATCCCCTGAATTAGAAGAAGGAGATAAGGAGATGGATAAAGAGAAGGCTGAAGCAAAAAGGATACTTAGAAAGGACACAACCCCTGAGCCTCTTAGAAAGAGATTGTTATGTACGATATGATGTTTTATTTATTTATTTTATATATTTTTTTCAATTAATCAAGTGGTAATCTCCTTAAATTATTTAGGACATATCTATCTGCTTTTAGGCACTGTTTTTACTCTTTAGTTAGATATTCCATGGAAGTAATATTTGAGTTAATTATCATACAGTACAGACCAAAAGTTTGGACACACCTTCTCATTCAAAGAGTTTTCTTAATTTTCATGACTATGAAAATTGTAGATTCACACTGAAGGCATCAAAACTATGAATTAACACATGTGGAATTATATACATAACAAACAAGTGTGAAACAACTGAAAATATGTCATATGCTAGGTTCTTCAAAGTAGCCACCTTTTGCTTTGATTACTGCTTTGCACACTCTTGGCATTCTCTTGATGAGCTTTAAGAGGTAGTCCCCTGAAATGGTTTTCACTTCACAGGTGTGCCCTGTCAGGTTTAATAAGTGGGATTCCTTGCCTTATAAATGGGGTTGGGACCATCAGTGGCGTTGAGGAGAAGTCAGGTGGATACACAGCTGATAGTCCTACTGAATAGACTAATAGAATTTGTATTATGGCAAGAAAAAAGCAGCTAAGTAAAGAAAAATGAGTGGCCATCATTACTTTAAGAAATGAAGGTCAGTCAGTCAGCCGAAAAATTGGGAAAACTTTGAAAGTAAGGGCTATTTGACCATGAAGGAGAGTGATGGGGTGCTGCGCCAGATGACCTGGCCTCCACAGTCACCGGACCTGAACCCAATCGAGATGGTTTGGGGTGAGCTGGACCGCAGAGTGAAGGCAAAAGGGCCAACAATTGCTAAGCATCTCTGGGAACTCCTTCAAGACTGTTGGAAGACCATTTCAGGGGACTACCTCTTGAAGCTTATCAAGAGAATGCCAAGAGTGTGCAAAGCAGTAATCAAAGCAAAAGGTGGCTACTTTGAAGAACCTAGAATATGACATATTTTCAGTTGTTTCACACTTGTTTATGTATATAATTCCACATGTGTTAATTCATAGTTTTGATGCCTTCATAGTCATGAAAATAAAGAAAACTCTTTGAATGAGAAGGTGTGTCCAAACTTTTGGTCTGTACTGTATGTCACAGTTCGGTAAACACTCTATTACGAAGATACAACTATATGGCACTGTTATATAGACATTATATACTGTAGCATAAAATACTGTGAGGACTGAATTAAGTTTTAGCTTTAATTTAGCGCACAAAATGCCAATTATTCCCAGATGTCTGTGGTTCACTCTTCTTATGTGGATGACACTGTTTCTTGCTAGTTATATGCTGTAGGTAATCAAGAGGGAGAATCCAAGATATCTAGGCAGCTCAGGAGTGCACATAATCAGGTCTTGAGTTAATGGGTTAAAGTTACACAGAAGACAGCAATTAGTCTGCAGCTACAGTATCTTTCCTGATTCTACTGTAAACATATCTATGGATAAAGGAATAAGACGAGAAGCTGACGTCAAGTACAAGAGGTTTTACACTCTAAATATTGATGACTAGAAATGAGAGAAGTTCTTAAAAATTTTAAAAATTTAATATTAAAAAATTTGGCAGCTTCGGCGAATAAAAAAAAAAATAGCTTTGTGACTAATTACTTTGTCACAAAGCGCATTTTTTTTAAGTAACCGGTGCAATTACAGGGAATGGTGATTGCCCTGCCCCTGTTATTGAACCCCTCACATGCCACGTTCATCATTGATCACGGCATCTGAGATCAATATTAAAGCATTTTAGGGCATGTTCATAAAAAAAAAGTTTAAATTGTACTTACCTCATCCATTTGAGCGCGAAGAGGCCGCCTTGGCCATCTTGCTTGAAGATCCAATAAAAAATATTGAGATTTTGCGCAGGATCTTCAAGCAAGATGGTCATGGGGGCATCTTCGTGCTCAAATGGATAGATAAATATGATTTTTTTTGTTTATTTTTAAACAAAGCAACTTTGGATGTAACATTCGAAGCTCGCTTGGCTCATCACTAGTCATCATGAGAGATTAGCGAACCCATGGAAGTTCGGGTTAGTAGTCAATGGGGACCCGAACTTCACTTTATTATTTTCAGTTATAACATGGTTATATTGGAAAATAATAGCATCCTTAAGACAGAATGCAAAACAGTATGGACATTTAGGGGTTAAAAAAACAAATAAACTACTCACCTCATCCACTTGATTGCGCTGTAGCAGCTTCTTCTATCTTCACTTAACGGGACCTGCCAAAGGACCTGCGATATGCATGATGACGTCACCACGTGAGAGATTGTGATTATGTCATCGTGCACATCGCAGGTACTTTGGCAGGTCCTGTTCAGTGAAGATAGAAGAGACTGCTGGAGCACGATCAAGTGGATAAGGTGAGTCTTTTTTTTAACCCCAAAATGGCCATATTGTTTTGCATTCTGTCTTAAGAATGTTATTATTTTCAGATATTACTATGTTATTACGGAAAATAATAAAATCCCCCGAACACCGAACCCGGACTTCAGTGAAAAAGTCCGGGTTCAGGTCCAGTTACCCAAATTTGCAAAGTTCGGTACGAACCTGAGCTTTGCAGCTCGGGTTCGCTCTTCCCTAGTCATCATCAATATCTAAAGACTGGAAAATTCTCTAGCCAAAAACATTAAAAACTTGGAACTAATTGAAAACAATTGAAAATAAGCCAAGTGACCATTGAAGTGAGGTGCAAATACTGGGGTGACTTGTACAAATCCTGTGATATCATCCTGTAGGGTTCAAATCGAAGACTTTTCTAGTCATTGAATTACTTCAAAACTTCTGGAAATGGAAGTGTTTTACTATCATTTTAAAACAGTCCTTCGGTGTAATTTGATGAAAAGAATGCATATTTTATGTGAAGACCTATCAAAGCGTACAGACAAAAAAAATCAGCAATAAAAATGCAAAATGATGCAGTTTAGTGCATCAACAAATGTTCAACTCTGTTACATCAGCAAAGATGGTCTGATTCAAACAGACAAGCATAAAGTGTGAGTGGCAAATGAGAATATATTCTGTGCCACCCTGTCATCTGCTGCTGCTAATACAATCCAATTGCCAGGTTTCAGCTAATTTATGACAGACAGTTGAAAATACAAAAGGGAACAGAGCTTTGCTTTCAGTATATGAAAGATAATGGTTGGATACATAAGGGAAGAATGACATTGGTGCCTTGAGCCAAAACTGTCAATATCGAGAGATGCTGAGGACCACGGGCACCTGGCTCATCCCCAATGGTCCACTTACAGGACATTAGAGCGGCAGCAGAGAAGATGAAGTTGCTTAAACTGCATAGCAATTAATTTTAGGATAAAGTTATGTTGAATAATAGAGATGAGAGAATTCAGCTGATTCGTCGAATTTCACCCAAAAATTTGCTTTGTGACTAATTACTTTGTCACGAAGTGCCGTTTTTTTGTAAGTAGCGGGTGCAATGACAGGGAGCTGCGATAACGCTACCCTTGTAATTGTACCCCTCAGATGCCGTGTTCATACATCTGAGTGTAAAATTAACAATAATTTTTTTTTTTTTACCAAACTTACCGCCTCCATTTGCTCGTGACGGGCCAGCCAGCCCGGCCGGCGTGATGATGTAATCTCGTGCCGCACGGGATTTCGGGCAAGATCTTCAAGCAAGATGGAGGATGATGGATCGTCGCGAGCAAATGGAGGAGGTAAGTTTGAATTTCTTTGATTTCTATACTATTTCAGGTTAAATCGATTCGCTGACACGAAGCACGAGGAAATTCGGCCTCTTGGCAAATGGAATTTATCCTGAAATTCGGATCGAATTCCACTTCGTGGGATTCGATTTGCTCATGTCTATTAGATAATATGAAAAAAAAAAATATGGATTGTTGATAGCGGTGATTATGAGTGGAAAGAAGCATTACATAACACATGAGGTTAATGAATTAATTTCTAAAGGGTTCATTAATTTGGGGGATTTTATGTAGATCTCCATCCACATGTGATCCAGAAATAAACTATTTCCTATTGTAATTATTTAGAATGGAGTCTTTTATAACCTTATTCCCATAAACAAACCCCTAAAAAATGTCCCCACCCCTGAGGAATTCCTTCTCTCTAAAGATACTACAGATTTGTCAACCCTTTCTAGAAATTAATGGTTCCAATTTTTTGCAATACAAATTCAATACATTACTTTGACATGCTACAAAAATGGTTGTTGGGATATGTTGAGTCAATGGAAAGGTAAGGAAGAACAATTCTGTACCGCAAAGAAACTTGGTTTAGGAACAGGTATTTTTTTTAAGTGCTTTATTCAATGAGGAATTTATTGTTACTTCTCTTTCAAGTATGATAAAGGTTGTTGCCATCTCTAATCTATACTAAAGGACGGTCTTTCTGAAGTTGTATTGTGGGGATTCACATAAAACTTTGTTTCAATACTGTACAGAGCGTGCGCTCCGTACAGTATTAAAATGTATTGGCTATGATAAGTCAAAGTTATTGCTTCACAAAGTCTCGTGAGACTTTGCATAATAACTTCATAAATTGATTTCTACTGTAAAAAAACATTTCTCGAACTCGGGTTCGGTTCCAAGGTACCACTTGCAGTAGGGGTCATGTATCAAAAACCATACAGGTGAAGAGTCATCAAATAGTGGACCTAATTTATTACTTGGCCATGTGCTGCTCTGGATTAGGCCATCCACCTGCTTCAACTGTGTTAACGTCACCTCAATCATGGCGCTGTAAGATATGGCAATTAGAGAACACACCTAGAACTGTCTATAACCCCTCCATGTTTGATATGCACATGTGTGGAAAATTATGACAGGTTGGAAGAAAGTGTTATGAAGTCGCTATGATGCCCACAAGAAAATTTATCTTAGTGGACATATTCTGAGCCAAGAACTGTCTTCATAAAACTTTGCCTAAAAATCCATTAACATACACACCAGCCTGTCCCTAACATCAGAGGCAGGGGGTTAGTAGGGGGAAATTCAGACCTTCTTAAGGTGTATATGTCACTGTAGCAAGTTGTTATTTCTTTGGGAGACAACTCGTTTGATGAACTGACTGACTTTCCTATTACCCCCCGGCAACTGGATGTTCAGTTTACTTTATACCTTTTATTTTTAAACTGCTATTTTATGCATTGTATTTGTATTTCCTTGTATTTTTACCTTTTGATAACTGTATTTTTTGTATTCACTGTCCTTTAGATATTAAAACTTCACTTTAATAAGAGCCTTCTTGTGTTCTAAATGATTTCACAACCTCAGAACAGTGCAGTATTAGAATGTATGGGCTCTGGTGACCCGAAGTTAGTTATTAACGAAGTCGTGCATTGTATAACTTCGGTAATTGACTTGAAAACCACTTTAAAACTTAAAACCAAACTTGGCTTTGGTTCTGACTGGTACCTCGGAACCGAAGCCGAGTTCGGTTTCAAGTTTTAAAGTGGTTTTCCACTTTAAAAATCAATTACCAAAGTTATTCAATGAAATCATGGGCGACTTCGTGAATAACTAACTTCAGCTTATCAGAGCCCATACATTCATATACTGTACAGAGACAGATCTCTGTACAGTATTAAACTGAAATTTTGAACTAAGCGACTACTGGTGGAACATTCAAAGCGCGCTCATATCTAAATATTTTCAATTGCATGGTTAATGACTGTTAGTAGAGTTGTTATGGACAAGTGGAGCCAATTGATGAGACTATCTAGTACCAAGTCTATAAAGGTTTAGATAAACCATTTTGGATCATGCAACAATTTTTACAGATAACCAGTCATCATGAGTATACTATAATCTTTGCTGCCCATTTAAAAATTTGTATTTTCCTAAAATTACTTTTACACTTATATTTAAAGAGCATCTGTCAGCAGTATTAACTCAGTTAAACCAGACATACTGCCTAATAGGCTTGATCCTGCTCATTCGAATGATTCTAATGGCCAGCATTGGAAAGCTGAGTTGATGAGGTGCACCAAAGTGGTAGTTGCCATCCCTTGGTGCTCTAAAGCCCTCACTTGCAAAAAAAATAAAGGTATTTTTTCCCCAGGAATGCTGCAACAAATTTTCACAAGTAAGGTTCAATTAGCAGGGTCAACCCTATCAAGAAGTGTGTCTGATTTAATGAGGTTGATCCTACTGACAGATGCTCTTTAAAAATATGTGATTGTTAGTACAGTTCTTTCATGGACAAGTACAGCCAATGGATGAGACCGTCTTCTACCAAGTCTATAAATTTGGACTTAAAAGCGGTCCTGGCGTGGGCGGGGATAGTGATGGTGATTTATCATTTTCTTTTGTGTGCAGAAAATGGTCTAAATTTAAGCCAGCAAGGAAGCTGGCATAGATTTAGACCGGCGCTGGATGCATAGAAGTTATGTAGAGGACAGAACCTCTTCATGACTTTGGCGGATCCACCGCTAGCGCACGGGGTTATTAAGACCGGTGCCTAAAACGCCGATCTTATTAAATGACCCTCTATATACTTTGCTGCCCGTTTGAAAATCTGAAACTTTTGGAATATTCTTCTATCCAGAGCTGATTGCATTTTTATAAAAATGACTTTACTCTCATGCAGGTTAGAGAACCTTTGATGGAGCTAATACTCTGGCATTAACTAGATAATTCTCTTATTATTTTGTCTTAAATGTGCCGGGGTGCTAACAAGCTGAAGTTATGAAATTAGCATCGTTAAGTGTGTCCGACAAGTGACAAGCTTTTCTTATTCATTCCATTTCCTTGTTAAAATTTGAGCGGTGATTGCAATTACATAAATTAAAGGAAGTTCATAAATCTGCAATACCAATTTCACTCCAATCATTTTACTGTCGGTGCTTACATTAATAACCAAAGGTAGCGAGATAGCACGAATGGCTTTACAGTTGACAAGAAGAAAAGCCTGCCTTGATGGCATATGGCAAATGATGACTCTTTGGAATGTACTTCATAGGGTGGCAAATGCAATATATTATAGATATTCTCATATTGTACGATTTCTATTGTTAATTAAATTAACAAATCCTCAAGCATTTGTAGTGCTTATTAGATTGGATGGATTTCAGTGGATGTTAGTGACTAATTCCTGGTGATCTTACCACGTGACAATCAATTAAAGGGGTTTTCCAATACTTTTATTTTAATGACTAATCCTAAAAATAAGCCATCAATATCTGATCGGTGGGGATCCGTCTCCTTTCATTGTGTAGTGGATGGAGCGGGTTACTGAATCATTGCTTTCAGTCATTTTAGTAACCATCTCTGTCCACTACACAATGGATGGAGCTATGCATGGTGTTCCAGCTCTGGAGCTATTGTGGAAAAGAAAATCAGGTGTTGGTCCTCAGAAGATCCGACATTGCTGGTCTATCATAAGTATAAGGTCATTAATAGAAAGTACCATAAAGTACCATAAAAAACCCTTTACTGGTGCATGTACTCTACCACATGCATAAATCCTGTACAGAAGTATACACTGTCCCAATAGTAATCTAAGTAACACCCCATGATGGCTCCTTGGAGCACCATATTCTATACACACCTTTCAAAAGGAGCCCATACACATAAGAGCAAATTTGAACAAATCCACACATTTTGGCTGGACTAACTACTCTACTGTATATGTAACAAGGGGTGTGCCAGTCTTCCCAAACAGATACTTTTGAAGATCTTACGGAAGATTCCTCCAGAGCTGTTGGTTCCTCCTCTATCTCCTTTAAGAACATATGCATACTTGGCCAAGCTAAGTTTGGGTGGAGTGAGAGGAATACCAGTCAATAAAACGAGTGTTTGCTGATAGCTATTGAAGTTATATCTTCAGCTTACATGCTTGATTAGATTTTGAGGCAACACCTGGAATGCCTTTCTTAAGAACCTCTGCAATGTAGTTCTGTTTGCTATTCAAGAGTTGTCCCGTCCATCCATTATGGAACCACAACACAGCTCCATTTATGTGAATGAATCTTTATTGCAGTTCTCTGCACAGTGACCAGGTGGCAGCACTGTTTTTTAAGGAAATCTGTGAATGTGTGCGGTACTTAAAGTGGTTCTTCAATAATAATTTTAAATGGCTGTCAGCAACCTGTCCTAGAATATGAGCAGGACTTGTTGCCCCCATCTGCACAGCTTCCTGGGGGAAAGGGGGTGGGAGCCTCACTTACGATCTGGCACTTACATATATTACACGTTGGTAAGCATTCCTGTCAGGCTGCTCAGCCATGATGGCTTATCATAGGCAGGATCACATCATTACCATCTATAGTAGAGCAGTGCAGTGAGTAGCGAGGTCCCGCTGCCTCGCCCCCCTAGGCAGCTCTGCAAGAGGAGGCAATCAGTCCTTCTTACATTTCAGGACAGGTTGCTGGTGGCCATTTGTAAATCATTTCTGAAAAAAAAACTTTAAGTGACTAGATTTTGATCATTGTCATGATGTAAACCTTCATGGGCATTTTTGTGATTACATTTTACTCATTTGGGGCTAAAAATATTTTTTTCAATTGGTCTTTATTAAAAATGTTCAGCCGTTTCTGAGGCACAAGGTTAAAAATCAGTCTGTTTGCATGCTGTCAGGTTATGTTTTCTTTGAATCCTGTCATCTGATGGCTCAGGTGTGTCTCTGATCTCCTGACCATATAAACGCTCATTTAAGCCATATTCTTATCGGTTTGATAAGAATGTGCTATAATGAGTGTTTATGAGGCCAGGAGATCAGAAATAGGAGCTACATATGAACCATCAAATGACGGGATTCAAAGAAAATAGAAACTGGCAGCCTGCAAACAGACTGATTTTTAACCCTTGTATCTCAGACAAGGCTGAACATTTTTAATAAAGACCTATTGAAAAAATGAAAGGGAATGAAAAATGTTAGTAATTATACTGAAACACACCTAAATTTAGCGTATTTCAGACACAGATGGCCACACAACAGTTGCGCCGCTATGTGTGACTTTGCCCCGCTCATGCCAGGTCTGAAATTGTGGGCCCATCTCATTCCCAATTTTTTTTTGCCTGTTTTAGGCTTAGAAATTGGTCTAAAGGTAACACAGCTCGAAATCTGTCTTACATTTAGAAATGGCGCTGGATACGCCAAAGTTATGGAGAGGTCGGCGCCTCTTGATAACTTCAGTGGAAATACTGCCAACTGCTGGCATTTATTAAGACCGGCGTCTAAAACACTGGTCTTAATAAATGTGCCCCTTAATGTTTTCTTCCTTGAACTTCTAAAGGAACTTCAAGGGCATCTGTCAGCAGAATCTACCCTTTTAACCCAGACTCAATCACTGCAGGGTTGACACTGCTGAGTAAAATGATATCACATTTATGTTACTTGTTTAGCTGTTCCTGAGAATAATAAGGTTTTAAATATGTAAATTAGGTCTTTGGTGCACTGAGGTGGCAGGCCTGAGCCCCTCAGAGCCCAAGAGCTCCTGTACTTGTTACTTAGCTCAGTTGCCCTATCTCCTTGACTGACAAGAGTCAGTCTCATGCCTACACTGTAGTCTACACTATCTGTGCATGCGCAATTTATCTGATTCTGCTTCTTTAGCAGACTACTGTCCATGCACAGATGACATCATCTTCCTCCAGCGTCTCCTCTTTCTGATGGAGGACTACATCATCGGCGCATGTGCGTGGTCATCTGGACTGCTGGGGAAGCAAAAGCAGATTCACTGTGCATGCACTGACAGTCTAGACTACAGCTCAAGCAAGAGATTATAGGGCCAGGAGAGATGCCTGACCTTGTCAATCAAGGCTACATGGGGAGTGGTCTAAGTGCAAATCAAAGGGGCCTTGGTGTACTGAAGACCTAATTTACATAATTACAATTATTTTTTTAATTTCTATTTGTTTTATTAAAATTATTCAACATTTTACAAAACAATATGGCTGACAAATTGCAAAATATTAAACACTAAAAGAGTGTTAACTCCCCCATCACCCACTAGGAGGTGAGGGGAGCAAAAAAAGAAAAGAAAAAGTGATTTTTCTCATGAATAATGCAATGGAAAAACATAAATGAAGTATGTTTTATTCAGCAAGATTAACCCTATCAGGCATTATGTCGGATTTATTGGTTTTGATCCTGCTGTCTGTTGCTGCAGCGTAAAATGTTATCTTTCAGATATCTCATCCATTCTTCAAAACAAATTGTTTAATTATGTTTATGTACAAGAGATGAACACTATATTTTCCCTAAGGTTTTAAATTCCACTGGGAGATCAAATTAAATTTTCTTATAGATCAACCCCTTTTTGACCACCCATGCACATTTTTACGACAGCCTTAGGCTGGGCCACCGTTTTTTTTTTTTTACGGTGGCCCAGTCTAAGCGCTGCACGGGCCCTGCTTTAGACTAAAAATTTAAAAAGTTATAGCTCTTGTAACACGACAATGAAAAAAGGAAGAAAAATGCTTGGTCAGTAAGGCCCAAAGCAGGCTGGTCACTAAGGGGTTGAAAGGGTTACGAACACTCGAACTGCGCATTTTGGCGTCTCCCGGTATGTGACATTAATTTAATATCCCAGTAGAAATATTTAATCTCAGGAGATGTATTTGAGATAGATGTTACAAAAATGAATTCCAACCGATCTTGTATCGCTCAGAGTTATTAAAGGAAGTTCCTTTGGTTTTTACTTATACTTGTTCTATATATAGTTCTACTCCCGTGAATACAGCAGAATTTAATCTTGACCGTGGAAGCATGAAATCTCCAATGACATGTGGGATAAATATAAGATAGCTGTTAGCCAAAACTGGAAGAACTGGAGAATGATAGAAGATGAATTATATATTTTGTTTTAGTTACTGAAGGAGATGTCTTCAGCTAAGCCAAGTTTCTGCTATTTCGAAGATCCTCCTCACTGCATGTACATATTTAGGTTGAACCAAAATTACTACAACCACCTACTACCTATACTGTTGGCTTCATTTCATGACCACTTTCAAGGAAGTGTGAAGATTCTCCTTTAAGTATGCAATAATTATAATTTTAAAATTATTTAAGTTTTTAGTGATGATTGAGCATGCTCGGCCGAACACCTGTTTGGCTCGAGCATCTCGATACTCGGCACATGGCAGTATACGGCCGAATACCGCATATGCTCGAGCGCAGTGCTCGAGTCTCCGCCCCGCACGTTTCTTGGCAGCCAATGAATGTGCGGGTAAATACGGCCCTCACTGTACTGCTGTAGACATGTTGGCTAATGGCATTAAAGTGGTTGGCTGGCCGGAACGCGTCATTGGGTGCTATATAGCACCCGATGACGCATGTTCGGCTCATTCTTAGTCAGGGAGAGCTGTGCTGAGGAAGGGACAGACAGTGTAGGGAGTGATTTAAGAATATTTTTACCACCAAAACTTTTCAGAGACCCAAAAGTCCTTTTACGGGCTATTGTGTGTGGAGCAGCAATCTATATTTTTAGCGCAACCTGCGCTAAATAGCTAAAACTTTACAGACCCAAAAGTACTTCTAAGGACTATTGTGAGTGGCAGCAATATCTATTTTTAGCTTATCCTGTGCTAAATAGCGTACAATAGTTAGGCCGCTGCAGACAGCGGCATTAGCTGCGCCATATTTCCAGTGTAAAGTGCGCGCATCCAAAGAAAATCTGTGACATACAGTGTACTTTTTACGTAGACAGTGTCCGCTGCGGACAGTGACATTAGCTGCGCCACATCTCCAGTGTAAAGTGTGCGCATCCCAAAAATATCTGTGACATACTGTACAGTGTACTTTGTCAATAGACGGTGTCCGCTGCGGACAATGACATTGGCTGTGCCACATCTGCAGTGTAACGTGTGCGCTTCAAAAATGTATCTGTGACATACAGTGTACTCTTTCCGTAGACGGTGTCTGCTGCCGACAGTGATATTACCAGCGCCACATCTGCAGTGTAATGTGTGCTCTTCTAAAATTTATCTGTAACATACAGTGTACTTTTTCCCGTAGACGGTATCTGCTGCGGACAGTGACATTAGCTGCGCCACATCTCCAGTGTGACGTGTGCGCATCCAAAAAATATCTGTGACATACAGTATCCTTTGTCAATAGACGTTGTCTGCTTCTCACATTGACATTACCAGGGCCACATCTGCAGTGTTACGTGTGTGCTTCTAAAATTTATCTGTGACAAACAGTGTACATTTTTGGGTAGACGCTGCGTACAGTGACATTACCGGTGGTACCTCTTCTGTATAACGTTTCCTCATCCCAAATACCTGTGACATTCCCTGTAATTTTTCATTAACCACTGGTGACAGCATTGACATTATCTGCGGGATATCTCCTGTGTGACGTTTCTACATCTCAAATACCTTTTTAAATTTGTTTGCGCATACACTTCCAAATCCTACACTACTGTATGTGTGACAGACTTTCGATCATATATAACATTTAATATAAAGAAGGAGAGCAGTAAGGTACGGGGCAGTGGCCGTGATGCTGATGGTGCACGCAAAGGACGTGGCCCTGGGTGCGGTGAAACTGTGCCTACTGCCAGAGCACAAGAAAATCAATCATCCACGATACCTAGCTTCAGGTCCCAGTTTGCAGAGCGGCGCAGGACACAGCTCCTGAAGTCAGACCAGATCGACCAGGTGGTCGGTTTGATTGCAGCAGAAAATGCTTCCAGTCTGTTAAGCACCACCCTGTTTTCCACCAAGTCCAGTCTCAGTAGCCAAGAGTCTGCTCAACCCAATCCTCACCCTGATCTTACTTCCTAGCACCATGGAGTGTCTGGGCAAACAAGTGATCCCACACTCGGATATTCCGAGGAGCTCTTTTCAGCGCCATACCTTGATTTGGGCCTCTCACCAAGCATGCTTGCAGAGGGACAGATCTTGTGCCCTGATTACCAAACTCTTAAGCATCCACAATCACAAGAAGATGACGATTGTTAATGGAAATTAGTGTTTATTGAGGTGGATGATGATGAGACACAGTTGTCAATAACTCAACGGCAATTACTGTCTCAAGAGGTTGATGAAGAGAGTGAGATACAGTTGTCAATCACTGAGGTAGTGGTTAGGTCAACAAGTCAGGAGGATGAGCAGAGTGAGGAAGTGGAAGAGGAGGTGGTGGACAATAAAGTCACTGACCCAACCTGGGAAGGTGGAAAGCCGAGCGAGGACAGCAGTACATAGGTGGAGGGATCTGCTGCACCACAACAAGCTAGAATAGGCAGTGGGTGGCAAAAGGGTGGGCCACACTAAACAGGCCTGCAACTGTTCCCTGGAGCCCCCCCTTGCGGAAATCTCCCTTGCCAAGGGGGAGGTGTTCCGCAGTCTTGCGCTTTTTTGAGGAAAGTGCGGACTACAAAAGAATTGTAATTTGCAACCTGTGCCATACAAAAATGAGCAGGGGAGTAAACACTAGCAACCTCACCACCACCAGCATGATCAACCACATGGCATCAAAGCACCGTAATATGTGGGCCAAATGCCTGGGTCCACAATCTGTGTCTGCGGGTCAAACCACTGCCTCCTCTTCCCCTGTGTTACGTGCTGGCGAATCCGCTGTCGAAGGTGCAGGCCCGGAACCCCTCCCGACCTGCACCTGGAAGTTCGCAAGCACCAGCTGTGACCACATCCACTTCCGTGTCCCAGCGCAACATACAAATGTCCTTACCCCAGGCATTTGAACGCAAGCACAAATACCCAGCCACCCACCCACAGGCCATAGCACTAAATGCGCAGCTTTCCAAATTACTGGCCCTTGAAATGTTGCCATTTAGGCTTGTGGACACTGAGGCCTTCCGCAGCCTCATGTCGGCGACCATCCCGCGTTACACAGTCCCCAGCTGCCACTATTTTTCAAGGTGTACAATGCCCACCTTACACTAACATGTATCCCGTAACATCACACGTGCCCTGACAAATGCATTTACTGTTAAGGTCCACTTAACCACGTACACATGGACAAGTGCATTCGTTCAGGGATGCTACATTTCCCTGATGGCACACTGGGTAAATATTGTGGAGGCCGGGAGTGAGTCATACCCTGGGATGGCACAGGTGCTACCGACACCAAGGATTGCGGGCCCTACGTCTATCAGGGTTTCCGCCAGCACCTACATTAGTGCCTCCAACCCCCACTTCTCCTCCTCCGCTTCCCCCTCCACTTCCACCTCCAAATTATCCGAGTACAGCACCAGTCAGACATCAGTCGGTAGCTGGAAGCAGTGTAGCACTGCAGTGGGGAAGCAGCAACAGGCCGTGCTGAAGCTGATATGCTTAGGGGACAAACAGCACACCGCCACAGAGCTGTGGCAGGAGATAAGAGACCAGACTGAGCTGTGGCTCTCACCACTCAACCTAGAACCAGGCATGGTTGTGTCTGATAATGGCCGTAATTGGGTGGAGGCTTTGAGGCTCGGCAAGCTCACACACATTCCATGCCTAGCCCACGTCTTAAACTTTGTGGTTCAGTGGTGTCTCAAAGCCTACCCCAATTTGCCTGAGCTACTGGTGAAGGTGCGCCACGTGTATGCACATTTCCGCAAGTCATCGACAGCTTCAGCCGGTTTATCAACACTGCTGCGGCGCTTGAAATTGCCAGCCCACCGGCTGTTGTGCGACGTGAGAACGCGCTAGAACTCCACGTTCCACATGTTGGCGAGGCTTTGTGAACAGCAGAGGGCAGTAGTGGATTACCAGCTGCAACATGGTAGTCGCCTTTCCAGTCAGCTTTGAGTGTTCATGGATGTCTGACCTCTGTGAAGTTTTAAGAAACTTTGAGGAATCCACACAGATGGTGAGCGGCAATAACGCTATTGGCAAAGAATTGGACGATGAAGAGGAGGGGGAGGAGGAGGAGCAGGAGACGGTTGCCTCCGCTACAGAGGGTAGTACCCATGGAAGTTTAATTCCATCTGTTCTGGATGGGCAGAAGAGGAGGAACAGGATGAGGAGATTGAGAGTGATCCTCCTGATGACGACAG
Organism: Bufo bufo; assembly: GCF_905171765.1. Taxonomy (NCBI): domain Eukaryota; kingdom Metazoa; phylum Chordata; class Amphibia; order Anura; family Bufonidae; genus Bufo; species Bufo bufo. The sequence continues at coordinate 124,744,377 of NC_053398.1, forward strand.
TGAAGCCTTGCGTGTTGGTACTCTGGCACACATGGCTGACTTCATGTTAGGCTGCCTTTCCCGTGAGCAGCGTGATTCGCATTTTAGACAACACAGATTACTGGTTGTTCACCCTTCTTGACCCCCTTTACAAAGAGAACTTCTCATCTCTCATTCCTCTGGTGGAGAGGACGAGAAAATCGGGGCAATACCAGAAGATCCTTGTTGAAAAATTGGCTGGCGGCAGAGTCCGTGATTCCTTGGCCAACCAAGGAGGGGAAACAAGGGGAACACACAGCAGTTTCAACAGAGGCAGGGCAAGACTCTCCAAAGCCTGGGACATTTTATGACACCCCGCCAGCACCCTCACCCTTATGCGCGCCTACTGTCACAAGGAGGGAAAATTTTTGGAAGATGGTGAAGGAGTACATAGCATACCATGTAAGCGTCCTAAATGATTCCTAAGTGCCTTACAACAACTGGGTGTCCAAGCTAGACACGTGGCACAAACTGGCGCCACCAGCATTTTGTCTGAACGGATATTTAGTGCTGCTGGTGGCATTATAAGAGATAAGTGTATCCGCCTGTCAACTGAAAATGCTGACAGGTTGACTCTTATAAAAATGAACAAGGCCTGGATTGACCATGACTTCTCAACTCCACCAGAGGAAAGCTGATGAACATAAAGGCACTTTAAATGTGTTGTTTATAATATACTGAATACACTGTATTTTCATGCACCCCTTCCACCACAAATGAGGAAATATGGTTGAATATTTCTTTTCTCATCCTCCTCCTCCTCTTTCATCATATCAACATGCTTATTCGTCGCCCTCGCATATATGACCTTCACATATGTTTTACAGGGTCAGCTCATTTGCAGGCCCTCGCTTATAATTTTTTAGAGGGTCAGCTCACCAGCAAGCCCTCATCTGCAATGTTTTACAGGGTCAGCTCAGCTGCAGTCCCTCACATATAATATTTTGGAGGATCAGCTCACCAGCAGGCCCTCGTCTACAAAGTTTTACAAGGTCAGCTCACCAGCAGGCCCTCGCATATAATGTTTTACAGGGTCAGCTCACAAGCATGCCCTCGCATATAATTTTTTAGAGGGTCAGCTAACCAGCAGGTCCTCACCTACAATGTTTTACAGGGTCAGCTCGTCTGTAGGCCCTCGCATATAATTTTTTAGAGGGTCAGCTCACCAGCAGGCCCTCACCTACAATGTTTTACAGGGTCAACTCAGCTGCGAGGCCCTCGCATATAATTCTTTAGAGGGTCAGCTGACAAGCAGGCCCTCACCAACAATGTTTTACAGGGTCAGCTCACCAGCAGGCCCTCACCTACAATCTTTGCATTTAATGTTTTACAGGGTCAGCTCACAAGCAGGCCCTCGCATATAATTTTTTAGAGGATCAGCTCACCAGCAGGCCCTCATCTACAAAGTTTTACAAGGTCAGCTCACCAGCAGGCCCTTGCATATAATGTTTTACAGGGTCAGCTCACAAGCATTCCCTGACAAAAAATTTTTTAGAGGGTCAGCTAACCAGCAGGTCCTCACCTACAATGTTTTACAGGGTCAGCTCGTCTGTAGGCCATCGCATATAATTTTTTAGAGGGTCAGCTCACCAGCAGGCCCTCACCTACAATGTTTTACAGGGTCAGCTCAGCTGCAGGCCCTTGCATATAATTTTTTAGAGGGTCAGCTCACCAGCAGGCCCTCACCTACAATGTTTTACAGGGTCAGCTCAGCTGCAGGCCCTTGCATATAATTCTTTAGAGGGTCAGCTGACAAGCAGGCCCTCATCTACAATGTTTTACAGGGTCAGCTCACCAGCAGGCCCTCGCATATAAGATTTTACAGGGTCAGCTCACTAGCAGGCCCTCGCATATAATTTTTTAGAGGGTCAGCTCACCAGCAGGCCCACACCTAAAATCTTTTACAGGGTCAGCTCATCAGCAGGCTCTCGATTATAATGTTTTAAAGGTTCAGCTAACCAGCAGGGCCGCACCTAAAATCTTTTATAGGGACAGCTCACCAGAAGGCCCTCGCATATAATGTTTTACAGTGTCAGCTCACCAGCAGGCCCTCGCATATAATGATTTATTGGGTCAGCTCATCAGCGGGCCCGCACATACAATCTTTTACAGGGTCAGCTTACCTGCAGGCTCACGCATAAAATGTTTTACAGGGTCTCACCTACAAATCCTTTCTCACTATCCAACACAATCCTCACAGCCGGGGGTCGCGTAACAAGTTATCACAGAGGAGTCTCGTTCGTTATAGGAATTAACAAGACAAATCGCTCAACCAACTAAGAATGTCCATGCACCACCACCCACAGAATCGAGAAAGAGCTATCAAACTGTCAATCCTTTCCGTGTCCAGGCCGGGTGAAGTTTCCTGTGTTGAGTCAAATTAAGCTGCAGGCTCCACTTTTGGTGGTGCCCTTTCATCAATTCTTTAAGTTTCAGCTTTGCAACCATACTCCACCCGGAACGCAAAGACTTTGATTTCCTGAAAGCTCCCCGGCGGGTCATGGGAATAACGCCGCCGGATCGCCGGTCTTCATCATTTATGGTCGGAACTACTACGGTATCTGATCGTCTTTGAACCTCCGACTTTCGTTTTTGAGTAATAAAAACATTCTTGGCAAATGCTTTCGCTTTGGTTCATCTAGCGCTGGTCCAAGAATTTCACCTCTAGCGGCGCAATACGGATTCCCCCGGCAGTCCCTCTTAATCATGGCCCTAGTTCCAAAAACCAACAAAATAGGACCGGAGTCCTATTACATTATTCCTTGATGAAGTATTCAGCCGACCCGGCCTGCTTTGAACAGTGTACATTTTTTCAATGGTCAGCTAAGCAGTAAGCACTCTCCCATAATTTTTTAACTGGTCATCTCAGCAGCAGGCCCTCAACCATAAATTTTTGGGGGGTCAGCTCAGCAGCAGGCCCTCGCATATAATTTTGTAGATGGTCAGCTCACCTGCAGGCCCTCGCATATAATTTTTTAGAGGGTCAGCTCTTCAGCAGGCCCTCACCTACAATCTTTTTGATTGTCAGCTCACCTGCAGGCCCTCAGCTAATTATACCTAATAGGTAATTTGCTCGCATGCTGCCTTGCTTGGAAGTGGTAGCCGTAGACATCCGAATGGATCATCGCTGTCACGGGGACGAGTGATCGGGCCCAGGTTATCTAGAGTCACCAAAGCGGCAGCAGGCCCTCGCCCATAATATTTCAGATGGTCAGATCAGCAGGACCTTGCTCCAAATGTTTTTGAGGGTCACCAGCAGGCCATCAATCATAATTTTTCAAGGCTATGTATGATACCCTCCTTTATGTGTAAAAAAGGGTGTTGTAGTGCTGGTTCCTTGTAATTTTTTGGCAGCCCTTTCACTAAGTGCATAGGCTTTATGAGTGTAGGAGTCCCACTACCTGAACAATTGTACCACAATGTGAATGAGGCCCTCCTTTATGTGATATACAGTTTGTATCGGAGTACCTCTTCCTTGTAATTTTTGGCAGCACTTGCACTTTACGGTATATACAAGTAAATATACAGGAAAGAATGTTTCCTAACAATTTTTCCTTTTAAAATCGATTTTCTCTTCGGTTTTGTGCGTATTATTGTCAGTCTGTAAAAGTGGCGTACTACTCGGACAACATCATTCCCAGCAGCGACCTGGGAGTCCAAGATGCATCCAGACATCCTCCCCATGCTGTTCCTGAACCATTTCAGTGGTGTTTCCATCAATTTATGACCTTTTCCTATGAACCAGGCACCCTCCCCTCTTCAGAGCAGGGGGTGCTTGGTTTAATGCTTGGGTTCTCCCATTGACCTACCATTGTGTTCGGGTGCTCGGTAGAGCACCAGAGCATCCTGATGTGTTTGGCCCGAGCCCCCGAGCACCCAAGCACTATGGTGCTCGATCAACACTATTAGTTTTCACTTTGGAGATATTACTGGTTCTACCTGATCGATGAGGGCCAGATCCACACTGATTATGCATTACTGGCAGATCCATGGTAAGAATAAGATGAGACAATTTCTTGAAATTAATTTTGGATCCAAGCCAAATTAAAATTAAAAAAAGTTTCCATTCTGAATCAATTCTAACGAAATCAAATCTGCAATTTGGTATATAACACTTTTTGGTCTACTAGGACTTTTTTTTTTTTCTGGAAAGACTGGGACGAGAGAGACAGAGCAACTTGTATACTACTGTGGGTTTCTTGGCAATATATTGTATACTATACTTTACACATTGGCTGGGAGGGTAATCTTTCTCATATAGAGAGTGCCTATCATGCCTAGTATTCTTTCTCTCTCATTCTCCTGAAACAAATTTCAAAAAATTTGGTTTTCTTATGACATTAATTTTTGGGGAAATTAGGGACAAATTTTTATTTGGTAGAATTTATTTGCCCATCCTTAGTAACAATCTATAGAGGCAGGGGGGCATTTAAAGGCATAACTTACTGATTGTCAGGGATTGGTATAAAAAAAATTAAATTCTTCCAAATGCTTCAGCACAGATTTTTAGACTCAAAACTAGAATGGTTAGTGTGATTTTGCTATGAGATACTACAATATATTTATATGATCTATGGTTTGCCCAAAAAGCCCAAGTCTTTCATCAAAGGTTCTTCTTTTGTGCAACTATGGATTGATCAAAAATCAGTGCAATGTGTACAGTCGTGGCCAAAAGTTTTGAGAATGACACAAATATTAGTTTTCACAAAGATTGCTGCTAAACTGCTTTTAGATCTTTGTTTCAGTTGTTTCTGTGATGTAGTGAAATATAATTACACGCACTTCATACGATTCAAAGGCTTTTACAAAGAGTCAGTATTTGCAGTATTGGCCCTTCTTTTTCAGGACCTCTGCAATTCGACTGGGTATGCTCTCAATCAACTTCTGGGCCAATTCCTGACTGATAGCAACCCATTCTTTCATAATCACTTCTTGGAGTTTGTCAGATTTAGTGGGTTTTTGTTTGTCCACCCGCCTCTTCAGGATTGACCACAAGTTCTCAATAGGATTAAGATCTGGGGAGTTTCCAGGCCATGGACCCAAAATGTCAACGTTTTGGTCCCCGAGCCACTTAGTTATCACTTTTGCCTTATGGCACGGTACTCCATCGTGCTGGAAAATGCATTGTTCTTCACCAAACTGTTGTTAGATTATTGGAAGAAGTTGCTGTTGGAGGGTGTTTTGGTACCATTCTTTATTCATGGCTGTGTTTTTGGGCAAAATTGTGAGTGAGCCCACTCCCTTGGATGAAAAGCAACCCCACACATGAATGGTCTCAGGATGCTTTACTGTTGGCATGACACAGGACTGATGGTAGCGCTCACCTTTTCTTCTCCGGACAAGCCTTTTTCCAGATGCCTCAAACAATCGGAAAGAGGCTTCATCGGAGAATATGACTTTGCCCCAGTCCTCAGCAGTCCATTCACCAAACTTTCTGCAGAAGATCAATCTGTCCCTGATGTTTTTTTTGGAGAGAAGTGGCTTCTTTGCTGGCCTTCTTGACACTAGGCCATCTTCCAAAAGTCTTCGCCTCACTGTGCGTGCAGATGCGCTCACACCTGCCTGCTGCCATTCCTGAGCAAGCTCTGCACTGGTGGCACTCCGATCCCGCAGCTGAATCCTCTTTAGGAGACGATCCTGGCGCTTTCTGGACTTTCTTGGATGCCCTGAAGCCTTCTTAACAAGAATTGAACCTCTTTCCTTGAAGTTCTTGATGATCCTATAAATTGTTGATTGAGGTGCAATCTTAGTAGCCACAATATCCTTGCCTGTGAAGCCATTTTTATGCAATGCAATGATGGCTGCACGCGTTTCTTTGCAGGTCCCAATGGTTAACAATGGAAGAACAATGATTTCAAGCATCACCCTCCTTTTAACATGTCAAGTCTGCCATTTTAACCTAATCAGCCTGACATAGTGATCTCCAGCCTTGTGCTCGTCAACATTCTCACCTGAGTTAACAAGATGATTACTGAAATGATCTCAGCAATGAAATGCAGTGGAAAGTTTTTTTTGAGATTAAGTTAATTTTCATGGCAAAGAAGGACTATGCAATTCATCTGATCACTCTTCATAACATTCTAGAGTATATGCAAATTGCTATTATAAAAACTTAAGCAGCAACTTTTCCAATTTCCAATATTTATGTAATTCTCAAAACTTTTGGCCACAACTGTACATTTATTTTTATCCCTTTAGGTCTACGCTGTTGCTGGATTAGGTACTTGTATCTAACATTATTCATTATCTTCCAACTATATTTTGCCCCAGACAGATAGGCAAAAATAAGATTAACAAGTTTCATACTTATCTTAAAAGGGTATCCTAGGATTGGGTCCCATTTTAATCAGGCCATCCAGCATGTGGCACCAAAAGAAAGAATCATGCTTCCTTGCTTCCCACTGTTCCTGCACCCTGTCTGCATTCACTGATTTTTCAGTCCCCGGCTTGGTTTACTTCTGTCCACGGTACAGATGTGGTTAGCTATGACTCTACAGCCAATGACAGGTCGCGGGTCTCAAAGGTAATGTATCCTTAAGCAGTGTGTGAGCCAGCAGTGACATGCCCCTTGGGGACATATGACTGCTGATGTAAATCACTGGCTGTATTGGTGCATGTGACTCCATCCATACAGAAAGTTTAAATGTCGGGACCAGAAGCCATGGATCCAGAATGGAGCAGCAAGGAAAATGTTAGTATATAGGTCCCTGGAACACTTAAAAATATATATCTTGGACCATTTCTTTAAGACCTTATACATTACTATATTGTGCCACTATCCAAAATAATTGATTCTTGTAGAACTTGTCTATAATTGGCAAGTTTGTCACTCAGCAATTATAACCTAAGAATCATGGGAACTCTTTTAGAGCCAAAAAACAACTACTCATACAATTTACCGTACTAATCAAAAGTCATGGTTTATAACTCAGTGGATAAAATATGCAATAATGTGAAACATAAACCTGACTTTGTGCTACACTTCAGAACTTGTTTCAGTCTATGCTCATCATCGGTAATATGCATAGAAATCACAATATTTTTCTTCTGTTTTTGCAGCAACTTTTGCTTTCATAAATCTACTCATCCCCACAACTTATGTTCTTCCACATCTCAAATGCAAATCTCAATGATCGGAATAACAAACTCAGCTGACAAAACATTTTGATTACATTACAAGCACATCTATTAGTTATCCTCAACAAGTTGATTAAGAGAGAAAAAATGTCACTGAGCTCACAGAGCGGGCTGTATAACTTAGAGAAGTGTGATATTTCTACCTCAGAACACAACGCAAAAATCAAATTTTATTTATCACTCATTATTAGTTTTCTATCAGATTACAAGTCAATATCTTCTTTAAAAATACACAAAGTTGGTCTTGTCTGGAGATTGGTATAATAAATGAGGTGAAAAGGGATGACTACCAAAATACATGTGAGATATTCGTGCCAATAGTCTTTTAAGTCCCTTAAAGCACATACGTTATCATATCACTCCAGTAGTGGATGGACGAACATCGCAAGTTCGCGGTGGGCCCCATTCACTTTAATGGCAGGCGAACTTGAAAAACCTTCAGGTCATATTTGCAGCCACCAAATACTTACTAGAGGTGCACAAATCGTCCCACAACATGGACAGTGACATACCAGACGGGGATCAATGGCAAAAATTCCCACAAAAAATATGTATTTTAATCAGGGGCCATTTTAATGCATCATAAAGGGAAACTGTCAAAAATGTGCCCTGCTGGAGCCTAGAAAATTTTTATTTTAGACCACGGGAGTACAGGCCCTAAACATTAGGCATTCACTGGACAGAAAACATCAAGTGATTATGTGGCTGGAGGTATATTAGACGGTCGATGGATATCAATTTTACTGTAGGCCAGTGGACTACAGGCCCCAAAAATTATTTATTCACCGTACAGAAAAGAAAAATTGACAATGTGGCTGGAGGTACATTAGGCGGTCACCGTATAACAATTTTACTGTTGGCCAGTTAGATTACAGGCCCCAAAAATTATGCATTCACCGTACAGAAAATATTGGATATCAATTTTACTGCAGGCCAGTACAAATACATGTCAAATACATATGTTTAAAAGAACTTAAAATATAAAATTGGATTAAAAACATGGCTAACAAAAAACCAAAATGATAATAGTTGAAATTCGATATCACATGGTCGTCACAGGTGTTGAATTCCTCCGTGGCCCCAAACATTAGGCATTCACTGGACAGAAAAGGCCTTTTAATGCCGCTGTATTTACATAAAACAGGGACCATTATTTGTTCTGTGTGGTGGCGAATATGTGTGGGCTGGCATGAGGAAATTCAATTAAACGTGGTCGTCACAGGTGTTGAATTCCTCCGAGAACCATGCCTCATTCATTTTTAGAAATGTGAGGTAGTCCACACTGTCGTGAGCTAGGCGAGTATGCTTATCGGTCACGATCCCCCCTGCTGCTCTGAACGTCCTTTTGGACAGGACACTCGATGAGGGGCAAGCCAAGAGTTCCATGACAAATTGTGCCAGCTCTGGCCACAGGTCAAGCCTGCACACCCAGTAGTCAAGGGGTTCCTCGCTTTTCAGAGCATCCACATGGGACACCTGTTGGTCTAGGCGTTCCCTGAGGCTGGATCCGGAGGGCGGCTGTCGATGGGTGGGTTGGCTGCTAGAATGATCTCATATCCGAAATGACCAACACATCTTCAAACTGCCCTCTTCTTGCATGTGCTGTAGGATTGGTACTCGCAACTGTTTCTTTGTGGGTAGAAATTCCTTTGCCAGCGCCCGCAACAGCAGAATGCAGCATCTCTGGAAGCAAAGCCTGGAAATGCTGCATTCAGATGACCCTCTGTGATGCTGGTAACATGTCCACCATTTGTATTTATACCGGGGGTCTAAGTACGTTGCAACCCAGTACTGGTCTTTGCCCTTTATGATTTTTATACAGTGGTCCCTCTTCAAACACTGGAGCATGAAGGCCCCCATTTGCACTAAATTGGAAGCAAGGGAGCGGCCTGGCTCCTACTCATCGCCTAGGATTATGTCGTCCTCGGTCTCCTCCCTTCAGCCACGGACAACACCAGGAATCCCAGAAAAGTTTAAAGCCTGCTCTTCTTACTCCTCCTCCTCCCCCCAGGCACCATCCTCCCCTGACTCCTCTTCAGACTCCTGCTGACTTGACTCAGATGGAGTAGCACCCCCCCCCGGGAATTCATTCAGCATTGTGGCTTCCTCATCTTCCTGCTCCTGCTCCTCAACAGCTTAATCAATGACACAACGCAATGTACGCTCCAGAAAGAAGGCGTAAGGTACGATGTCACTGTTGGCGCCTTGGCTGCGACTGACCAGTTTAGTGATCTCATCAAATGGCCGTAGAAGTCTGCATGCATCGCACATGAGCAGCCACTGGCACTGTGAAAAAAAACTAAGCTCCCCAGAACCTGTCCTGCCGCAGAGTTCATACAGGTAGTCGTTAATGGCACATTTCTGCTGGAGCAGCCTATCAAGCATATACAAGGTGGAGTTCCTGTGCGTTGGGCAGTAACAAATCAGACGTCTCACGGGCACGTGGTGTTGCCGCTGAACTTCAGCATGGCGAGCCATGGCCGTGTAACATTTTCTAAAATAGTCAGAGATTTTCCTGGCCTGACTCAAGACGTCCTGGACCCTAAGGTATTTGGAAACGAATCGCTGCACGACTAAGTTCAGGACATGTGCCATGCACGGCACGTTTGTCATTTTGCAATGTTTCAGCACGCTCAGCAGATTGGCACCATTGTCGCACACCACTTTACCAACTCAAATTGACCAGGGTTAGCCACTGATCGGCCTGTCACCGCAGAGCTGAAAGCAGTGCAGGACCGGTGTGGCTCTAGGCTTCCAGGCACAACAGCCGCAGCACAGCATGGCAGTGTCTCACCTGGCAAGTTGAATAGGTTCTGTTGAGCTAGGGGGGGTGCAGCGGAAGAGGCGGTAGCAGTGGAAAAGGAGGAGTCAGCCGAAAAGGAGACAGGGGATGGAGTAGGAGGAGGAGAAGAAGAGGCAGGCCTGCATGCAATCCGTGTCGGTAATACCAAATCCACACGGGTGCCACGTCAGAAAGTTCACCCAGTGGGCAATAAAAGTTATGTACCTGTGGTCAGATGTATCTTGGCACCGACACTGTATGCCAGAGATATATTCACTTGCCGCTGAACATGGCCATATAGCTCTGGGAGGCCCTTCTGGGAGAAATATTTCCTTCCGGGGACCTTCTATTGCGGTGTGCCAATGGCCACAAATTTTCTAAAGGCCTCGAAATCCACCAGTTTATATGGCAGTAAATGGCTGTCTAGCAGTTCCGACAAGCCGGCGATTAGCCGTTGGGCAAGAGGGTTATCCAGCATCATCATCTTGTTACATTTGAACTTTTGGACCACCGAAACCTGCTTTTTGCCAGATGAACGCACCAAAGTCACGGTGGAAGGTGGAGTGGAGGACAAATTGAAGGAGTGGCTTTGTGGGTTCTGACAGCGTTGCTCCCACTGGGTTTGGTGATAGAAGGCCAGGTGCCTTCTTAAGGCGGTCATCCCTAGGTGAGTGTTGGGCTTACCGCGACTTATGCGTTAACATCACAGGCTGCAGATGGCAACACTATTGTCAGCAGCTGACACGTTACAAAAAGCCCACACTGCGGAGCCATGTGCCGGCGTCCTGGGAGCGTCAGATACATTTGCAGTCTGCTTTTTGCCTTTTTGCCGATGCTACCTCCCCTTCCTCATCCGATGCCAAGAATGGCTGCGCATCAGTAAGGTCTGGGAATGGATGGGAAATTAATTCCTCTAACTCAAGTAGAGGGGCTATGGTGGTGGTGGTGTCTTTGGTGGTGCACATAGCAGAGGGTGCTGATACAGAGGATGAGGAGGGTGCAGAAGCGGAAGGCTGAGTGAGCCACTCAATCAACTCTCGTGCGTCCTTTGACGTAATTGCATGCACCTTCTCCAACTTCCCACTTAGGCTCCGGCCTGGTGCACCTGCCTGACCCCTACTACCCCTGCAGAATGGCCTGCCTCTTCCTCTGCTTGTCATTTTCAAAATGACCCTGTGACAAAGTTTCTATAGAAGAGCAGTATTTGCGGAAGCAGGTATATCTCAGGCCTCAATCAATATTTTGTGGATGCCGGTATATCAATCCCCTCTATCAGTATTTTGTGGAAACAGGTATATAGAACCCAATAATGAGTATTTTCTATGTTAGGAGGTATATTATAGGTATATCACACCTCTCAATCTGATTTTTTTGGGGGGGGCAACAGGTATATCACACCAGTTGCAATTACTTATTCCAATAGCGTTTGTCCCTCTATCTAGCTGCAGTATTGCAGCAGAACTGCTGCACAATACAAATGCGCTATAATATACTTTCTATGTTAGAAAGTATATTATAAGTATATCACACCCCTCTGTATGTCACACCTATTGATAGCACACCTATACCAGTCCTTAAAAGGACTTTTATGGCCCTATTAGCTAGCGTTTGGTGTCCCTAACAGTCTGTCCCTGCTCCACACAGCAACCTCTCCCTACACTGGCAAAAAACTGAATGTAAAATGGCTGCCAGATCGGGTTTATTTATATGGTAGGGGGGTGTCCATGTGCTGAAACGTCTCAATTGGCTATCCCACCTGATGACTGCAACGCCATCTCTACACTCCAATACTAACATTCCAGTCCCACTCAGGCAAGAGCAGCAGCACTGGAGTAGCAGGACGTTTAAAGGGCAAAAAATTTATTTGTATCTGCATTTTATACATTGTTTTGTAATTTTTCATTAAATAAATGCAATACATTTATTGCAAATTGCTACCAAAACCCTTAACAGGCTAGAATTCCCAAGTACAACAACTGGGTGGTCGCACATAAACAGATACAGCACAGACATCCCATGAGGAACACATCTGTTTTGGTAAATATAGACATCTAATGCTCCAATGACTATTAAGCATATATTTAAAGGAGTTGTCTGGCTGATGAAACTTTTTTTTATTAAAAGGCTGACAATGATGCAAAAGTAATAAAATAAGTCCTAGTCACCTTACCGATTCCCCACCACTCCCATTATGACATTTCTGACATTTGGTCATCCCCTGGTATCTGCTTTCTGGTGCCTCTTGAATATAGTAAATGACCACTCAACCAATCAGTGGCTGAGGTGGGTCACCATCATGGTGTTTTGGCATTATACATCAGCTACATAGATACAAGATTTGTATGTTATATATCATACAGCTGGCACCCACAAACAATGGAGCAGGCTCAACTCTTGAGCCAGCACCATGATATACTATTACGGCATTGAACATTAACTACTACAATGTACTTTCTATTTATCCAGTAAATTATGTTTGAAGGAGCAATAATCTATAAATTAAAGGGGTCATTTATTAAGAACTATGTTTTAGACGGCATTCTTAATTTTCCTTTAGCTGGCAGTGGATGCTCTGAATTTATGTAAAGGGACTGGCCTCTACATAACTTTGGCGTATCCACCGCTTGTCTAAATCAACACCAGCATCCCTGCTGGTATAGATTTAGACCACTTTCTATGCCTAAAACAGGCAAAGAAAATGATAAATGAGACAGGAAAGCCGGCCCTCCCATACCAAACCTTGGCCAAAACCTAGAATGAGTTGCAGACCTGCGACAGATATACACCAAAAAGAGCTGTATATATGTTTGTAAATGACCTCCTAAATTTCAGCACCCAATGCCAAGTAGCTGCTACAAAGGTGATATGATACTGAAGTACAAAAGCTAAACAAAGTAGAAAAAAAGTATCACTGTGTAGGTCATTGAAAAGCTAACATTTTAAGCCTAAGTAAATTGTGGGTACCTACTGTATATAGAACAAGGACAAGTAAAAGGACGAAGTCCATGGTAGGCAACCTAATTAACTAAGTGGATGGAGAGAATATATTTATAAATAGAGATTTGATAAATTACTTTTGTACATTAAAATGACCTTAGAAGTGACCTAAATACTTTTCTTAAATATATCCAAGTCAATGAGGTTTTCGTACCCAAGACTATACAGGTGTCAGGGGGAGGTCCAGTAGGTCCACCGTTGAAAACAGAGAATGTTCTATTATTATAAGGTCAATAGGAATAAGGGACTGTATGACAAATCTTAAACTGAACGTTTAGAAAGCCTCTTTACAAGAAACGGTGTGAGAATTTGGAATATTTGACCCTATTATGTATGGAATTGATGCAGGAATGTTTTCTAATTGTGAAGCAGGAGGTCAGAGGAATGTTTACCACCATTGATATAGTAACATAATATATTGGTTATCATATTATCATTAAGATGATTATTATTAGCCTTACTAGTAACTATATGAATAGTCTCCAGAAAGTTTTCTCCAGGGTTGTCATTGAATCTTCATATATTTTCAAATTTTGGGGTCTGTGATCCTTTGTGCTATGGCTCCAAGTCTTGATTTGGTACAGGAACATTTGCCTTTCATGTTGTTCACATTATTAACAAATGTTTTCACCATCAACAAAGTTCAAAGCCAACAGAATACCGTAAGACTTTGTTCACTCTAGCATCAAGACTAGAGATGTGCAACATTATAAAAAATTTGATTTGGCTACTTCGACGAATTTCACAAAGAAATTTGCTTCATAGCGATTATCTTTGTCACAAGTAGTGGGCCCAATGATGGGGAATGGCAATTGTGCCGCCCCCCATCATTGAACCCCTCAGATTCCATGTTCATCGCAGATCACAGCATCTGAGAATAATAGGGAGGGCTTTCAGGACTTAATCTGGTAAAAAAAATAAAAAATACTAACCTTATCTATTTGATCGCAAAGAGGCTGCCGTGGCCACCTTGATTGAACACACTGCGTGAAATCCTGCGTGTTGCGTAATGACGCATGTCACCGCGCATAAGATTCTGCAGGGGATATTCAATCAAAATGGCCACCTCAGCCTCTTTGTGTTTGAGTATTAGTGTTGATCGAGCACTAAAGTGCTCGGGTGCTTTACCGAGCACAATGGGAGAACCCAAGCATTAAACCAGGTACCCCCTGCTCTGAAGAGAAGAGGGTATCTGGTTTATAGAAAAAAAGTTAGAAATTGATGGAAATACCACCAAAATGGTTTGGAAACAGCCAGCATGGGGAGAACATCTGGATGCATCTTGGACTCATATTGCCTATGACATACAATAAACAACCACACAAAGGCTATATGCCAAAAGCCAGGTATGGTATGTGCAAGCCAACAATCTATCAATGAGACAGATACAAGCAGCCTTGTGCACTATGAGATATTCAAAACCAGCTATTGGATGGCTTGTGTGGACCCGCGCACCTAGATCATTATCATTAGGGTGACAAAAAGTTTTCTGATTTCCTAACATAATAATATTCAATAACCTTTCTATACAGTTTTGTCATGTAAACTTATTTGCATAAACATGGGCATATGCGAAAGACATTTTCAGCTGAAAAATCATTTGCATGGAAAATTTGCGTATAAAAATTTGCGATTACAATATTCGTGATCTACACTACTCATGAACAGTGCCATCTATTGGATTCATATTCTTGTCATAAGACTATGAAACCAATAACATATAAAGCATTATCAATCCTTACATAAAGACGCACTACCATGAGATTACACAACAGTAAATCCACATGAACTCTGAAATGAGACACTGTACACCCCCAGGAATACCTATAATAAAAAGAAAACTTTAAACCACATCACCTGTTGTATAGAAGAGGGGAGGGTTGAGGGGGAAGGGAAATGTTTAGGGAAAGTATTATTGCACTGTTTATTTATGTTTTATCTTTGTTTTCACTGCACATATCTGTAAAAAAGGAATATGACCTGTAATTTGATCCAATATGTACCTTTGAATGTAAATGTGCAAATTATATCAAAACCTAATAAAAATGTAATAAAAAAAGACTATGAAATCATCATATGGCGCTGTTCATGAGTCATGAACAGCGCCATCTATTGGATTCATAGTCATGTCATAAGACTATGAAACCAATAGATGGCGCTGTTTATGAGTAGTTTTTTCCATGCAAATGGTGTTTCGGCTGAAAAACAAGCAGCTTCAGCTAATTTGCATATGCCCACAATTATGCAAATGAGCTCACATGACAAAACTGTATAGAAAGGTCATTGAATATTATGTTACAAATGCAATTGAGGCTTCAAAAATATAGGAGCCTCACTAATATTCCAAGGTTCAACACCAAAGGGCCCACTGTGAAGAGGGGAATATGCTTATTAAAATATAACTTTTAATTTGATATGCAGTTAAAACACACCAGTAAGATGCATCGACATAACAAACATAAAAAGGGGGTCCAAGCCTGGTACCCCAATGCTGGTAGTGAAATAAAGAAAATCTGCTCCACCTGTGAGGGTGCAAGCAGTCTTACCAGACCAAACAGGCTACTAGGATCGACACGGAGGGACTATCCGCTTGAATTGGGTATACGTCGGATTGGAGGTCGTCCTGTGGGGGCGTGGTGTCTGTAGAGGTGATTTGGAGCTGTTCCCTTTCTGACCCTATAAGAAAGGGAAGGGGACTGTTTCCATTTTGCCTATCTATACAGAGCACCCGCCCCGAAAAGGGCGACCCCATCCGGATACCCGTCCCTATACAGGACCTGATCCCTAGTGCTGAAAAATAACAAATATTGCCAGTTACAATTCCTTCAGACCTCCCGACGTGGCACGTTTCTGTTGTGTCGACTCTTCAGGGGAAAAGATGGTACATAGAGGGAAAACTATAAACAAAAAAACGTAGGTAAGAAACCGCGACAATAACTGGTACAAGTAAAAAAAATCTTGTATACTGTCACCCCAGATGTTAGGATGCAGTTCTGCAGAGGACATAATACTCCTATGCTGGTCGGTATATGAGGGTGTGATAATCCTCAATTAGGTAGTGTCCCTATAGTTTGGGTAGATAAAGTAACAATCTACCAGCCGCAAGGTTACATACATATCCTTGCGGATATATAATATTATAATTAAGTTAAAAATAAAATATTATATTGAAGTTAAATCAAGATGAGCAAATTTCCTCAATTTTTTTTTCAGTCTAATTCGTCCAAATCTGCCAAGAAATTTACCTCAGTGTTCGTAATGCCTGGAAAATCTCTCTCTCCCTCCCCCACCCTACCTTTCGCTCTAGAAAAATTCTACCCAAACAAATCTATGGAATCAGATTTTTTTTTTCAAAAATTCAGGTCACATTTCATTCTAACAATAGTTCCTTTGAACTAGTTAGAAAGGAACTATTTGATCCTATGAAATTCTTGAAAGAAGAATTAACCTGAGCACAAGTTGAAATTTTGCCACTACTGCTGTTGGTGCTCTATTTATTTACATAGCCCTAGTCTATAATGATTTTCCATGCTCTTACTATTCCATCACACCACATCAAGGGTATAGTGTTTGCTTCGAACTATACAGTATATAACTATTACTTCAAGGAACAAAACAACACATTATTTAGTAATTTCTTCTTATTGCCATGTAATTTTCTTCTCCCTATGTGGCCAGCTACCAGCAGGTACCATCTGCTCCATTGTAATTTCTATGTATAGCCAGATGTGGTGGAGGACATAAAGTACAGTGATCTCCTGTGCAGTACTAAGGACTGGAGCTGTTGTCATCACAACTGAAGATTTACAAATATATAAAAAGTCTCCTGTATCTAATCAGAATTCTGAAAATGACCCATAAATTAAGGGACCTCAGGCATTACCTGATATAAAATAAGTGTGTGCAATACACAAAGGAGGCAATTTATTATTTATTAACTGACACTTCGTATATCACTTTGAAACTGAAGTTTGTTGGGTTAAAATATATCAAATTCATTTAAAGACCTCTTGAAGGGAAACTGTCAGCTCCAAAACACCCCCTAAACTAGAGTAAGTGGGGTATATGGTAAGTGATGCCAAGTCCAGTTATATCATTTTAAACTTCATGCTCACTTGCGTTCCGAACTCCTCTTTGAGTCCTTTCCATTATGTGCATGAGCTCAGGAGTCTTCTCAATGCATTTTACTGATGGTTTGTTGGAGCACATTGTCGGAATGTGAGTATGAAGATAAAAATTTAATGACCGGACTTGGCGTCACTTACCCTGTACACTGCTTACCCTAGTTTGGGGGTGTTCAGAGCTAACAGATTCCCTTTAATAAATGTGATTCTTCTTGGGCTGTCCTATAGACAGGATTTGAAAGCAGGTGCAGATTTGAACTAAAATGTGCACAATTTTTTGCATTTAAGAATAATACATCTTTTCTCTCTCCACCTTTAAAAGTATGGAATCAAATTAAATTTTACTGGGTGACTGTTGAATGGCACCATCTTTAAAGACTCATCTTCTGCTGTACATGTACAGGAGAATTCAGGAAGGGGTTAAATTGGTGTGTGTTGAAAAAAGTCGCAAATTATAGTATAAATATGATGAATCCCAACTTTTGCAACTTTTTTCATGACAAAATACTGGTGCAAATTACTTTTTAAACTGTTATTAAAACATCTGTATCAATTAAAGGACAGTAAAGAAGGTACAGTATACTAATAATGTATTTCCTTGTAAAAGAGTCTTTCAGAAAAAGTACATGATCATATTGCTTGTTAATTAGCACATCTTTCTGGTGCTTATAAAAATAGGAAATTACAATATAAAAAAATAAACAAAGTACCAGTATGTGTCTGAATGCTCACCAACTGATGCCCTCACAGCTCAGAAATATAAATGTTTATATTTTCACCCTACCCAGCTCTGTACAGATCCTTTGTTTTGATGCTGCCAAGGCTTGCAGTAGATGGGATTAAAGAGGTATTCCAGTTTTGTGATATTGATGACCTATTGTCACTGCCAGTTCTGTGAGAAGGTCTGGCAGACGTTCTTCTCTACCTCTTGTATGATGTTCTTTGTTTTGGTTTCACTTTTTCCTCTTCTTTCCTTCTGCCAGGTGTCACTTATTTAGACTAATCGTCTCCCTTTATATTCTCTCCCATACTGCCTCACTTTGCGGTTTATACTACTTCCTGGATGAAGTGTTCACTGCTGGAGGCTGCTTCTGCTGTTTGCTCAGATAAGTGCTTTACTTTATTGTGTTTCCTTTCTGGCTTGATTCTAGGTGACCCTGACTCCATCCGTATTAAGTGCAGGGAGCCGGTGGTCGTGTCCCCTCACTATTATAGGGTTTCCAGGTGTCACACAGACTTAGGTACGTGGGCATGCAATCGTCTACCATCGAGACACTTGCATGTTCATAGCAGTCAGGGAGAGCTCTTAGGGTTTTATAGGGCTCATCTATAAGCTCCTTAGTTTGGGATCAAGCCAGTCGCTCGTTTATTCATTAGTTCCAGCTATCTTCAAACTTCACCCGTGACACCTATCCTCTGCCTCTCTGATCGGTTGTTTGAGAAGACTGTGGTGCTAGTGCAAGAGCTTCATTGTATTCAGTGTTTATCTGCACACTGTCTACATTGTAGAGAGGGAGCAGTGTAATTACAGCTTCCTCTTCTATTCACTTGAATGGGATGAACAATTATAATTCCCCTGCAAAACTACTTTAATTTAGATAGCAGGCAGGTAAACATTAAAAACCAAGCAGCTCTTGCACTAGCGATACAGCCCATTCAAACAGCTGATTGAAGGGGGTGCCGAGAGTCAGACGTCCACTGATCTGATATTGATGACCTATGTTGAGGATAGCTCTAAGTAAATGCAATGACGTCAGAATCTCCAAAAACAGTGATTTTATTGGGTCAATCCAGCATGTACAAATCGGCAACATTTCGGCTACATCTCGTCGGATGTATCGGCACAATGTAAGAAAGTGAGGAGTGTTGAGCTGTTGTCAGCTTGAATTATAGTTATCCTGAAGATAGGTCCTCAATATCACGTAACCAGAATAACTCCATAACAGGTTGAAGAACAAAAATGATGATTTCTATCCCCTCCCACAGACACCACCTCTATCTACAACTGTTTGCATTCCCCTCTATGACAATTTGTAAGCTAGTGCTATAGGAACTCACTGCCTGCTCTGCTATTCTGTTTCGTTCTGCATTATCTGCTGCCCGACATGTGAAATATCATCCCTTCTGAGACAGGAAGGGGAGGAGGGCTCTGGAGCAGTCAAGACGAGGCATGTGAAAATCTCACACTTAGAAAAATTTTGATTTGACCCTAGTGAAAGCTGCACAGATGTACAACATCATACATAAAATAAATTTGCACCATTCCATGCATATGTTCCGTTTCCTGAATTATACAAGGGGGTAAATACAGATTCATATGGCCACTTTTGAACTCGGTGGCAGCTGGAGATAGCATTTATGATTTTGCAATGGAAAACAGAATGCTCAATTCAGTGCACAAACGACCCCGTAGCAGTCTATGTGTCTCACCTCTATGGTAGATATACCAATGATGATGTGTAATAAAAACACCTGCCAAGGCTAACTGTTCTAAAAACACTTGTATGACCATGTCTGAATAGGATGGATATACATAAAACAATGCAGAAGCCACTGTCATAGAATGTCCATCTGCAATACATTTTTATATCGAAAACTAGTATTGCAGGAGAGTGAATGTGGATGGTATTTCTTAGTCGTTGAAAAGTTATGGGTATATATCAACGAGAGGAGCAGCAACAAAAAGTGACTGGTGCATCGTGAAATGATCTATTATGAAGGATTTAACAATTCATTGGCTGCAATAAATCTGCTGAATTGCAGAAAACCTCTCTCTACCACAGTTCACAGTTCAGCAGTTGATTTTTATACGTCTTTATTTGATATTTGTAATAAAACAGTTGGCAACTATATTTTCTAGAGGAGTAATTTCTTTCAACTGAATGCACATGTGAAATTATCGCTAGAATTTTAATTCATTTGGACAGTTCTAGTCTTTATCCTCTTTGCTTCAGCCTCCAGGCAGTTGACTGTAAGAGACTGTAAGTTTTATTGATAAAAATGACCATTTATTAAACTTGATGTAAAAGTTGAGACCCTCAATGATCAATGAAAAGCAGAGGAAGAAGGGCTGAGCTGAGTGTTATGTCCTTTAGATGTGTTTTGGCTGTGCTTGGCTGATCATTGGAGAGGGGAAGTAGTAGTGCACGGGTCATGGAAAGTATAGAGTCAGTCCACCACTCTGCTTGCATCTCATAGGATCAGTTGAGCAGAATTGTCCCTTTGTTTCAGCAACCAATGGGGTATTGGCATCCAGACATTTAAGGGTTAAAACATGACTTATCACTATTAGTGATGATCAGAGAATTTCTTAAAATTTTATTAGGGTATGATTCCATACAGATCTCTCTCTCAATTCTCCTGAACCACAAAAATGTGAACAATTTGAAAATGTTAACTTTTTGGAAAATTTGATAGTCTGGAAAATTTGTGTTGAAATCCCAAATTTTTGAATTACTCATCTGTAGTCACTATGCAATCATTGTAGGAGCTGTACATACTGGATACCTGCACAAGCTCTCAACACTTAGGTTGTGCCCCTAGACGCCACATAGTAATCACATAGACTATGATATTTATGCAATTGCATTCATGCTTTACCAATAAATAAAAAACTTTACATTCAAATTGCAAATTTTGTCCAATCTTCAAAGGTCACATTTGATAGTCTTGTGTAGTATCTTCTTTTAGTCTTTCCTATTATTCTGTAGAATTTGGTCATACTATGTACCAATGATCATACCACACAGTGTCTTATTTGAGCACTATAAAGCATACACCGTAAAAAATAACATATTGTTCTGTGCCTATGTATAAGTGACACAAGACTATAAAATAATATTGCTATACAGTGCTTAAATAACAGTTCTGTGATACAGAAATTAATGACATTGCTATGCAATGGCTAAATAATACTGCTATATGATTGACATTAAGATTTGTGGTAGTCGCCTGCCTAGGGTACCAAGTGATATGTGGCAACCTCTTCATAAAGGTGGCTAGTGTACCATAAGCAACCTTAAAAAAACAATTAAAATGTACTTAAAAGGGAGAGGTTTTTTTTGTTACAAAGGGAAGCCGAAAGGTAGGGGAAGTAATATGAATGGGTTGGTGTAATGAAACTGTACGATTTTGCATGTCCTTTTTGCATAAAATAAAAAATACATATTTTTACGGAAAACCTCTAATATGTCAAAGTTACATGTAGGAATTTTTAGTAGGGGGTCGGGGTGCTGAGATCTCAGCTGATCTGCTGAAACAATGGGCTATAAACACTCAGCTAAATGCTGCCACCTATTGGCTATGATTGTATTTACTCAGCTGATCCTTGGAGAAGTAGACAGTGTATGGACTCATAGAAAGTGGATCAGTCCGTGCACATCTTTTATATACCTCCCAACTTTTTGGACGTTCAAAGAGGGATACTTATGGTTCATTGTGTGAAAGATCAATTTTTCCTGCATATGTATACAGTTTTCTCGTACAAAATATTGCAAAAATTATCTGAATATAGAAATTTCTAATATTCAAATTGCATCAAGTAATGACATAATATTCAAGGAGGGCTCTAATATGCACAAGGGAACCAGCCAAACAATTTCTGGATCATCATTGTAAATGCAGTAATGAAAATCTATACCTCAGATCAAAAAGAGGGACATTTATGAAACAAAGAGGGACACAGGGACTTGGATCAAAAAAGAGGGACTGTCCCTCCAAAAGAGGGACACTTGAGAGGTTTGCTTTAGCAAAGCATCAAGACTTTTCTGGAGCTGCACCACCCCTCTCAAATCCACTGCCGAGGTTAATTCTTGACTTCTCTAGCTGTAAATGTGCCGTAAAAACACATCTGTGCCTTAACCCCCCCCCCCCCTCGACCATCATTCCTCAGAACCAAACACCATCATCTCCTCACTCAGTGCATTAGCCCATTAGCTCCAACTACACTGCTCTATCAAGTAATGAATCAACTCGGTAAAGGAGGAGAGCATATTTAAAAGAAGAAAAACTACCACAAGAGGACACAGTTTTAAATTATAGGGGCAAAGGTTTAAAAGTAATATAAGGAAGTATTACTTTACTGAGAGAGTAGTGGATGCATGGAATAGCCTTCCTGCAGAAGTGGTAGCTGCAAATACAGTGAAGGAGTTTAAGCATGCATGGGATAGGCATAAGGCCATCCTTCATATAAGATAGGGCCAGGGACTATTAATAGGATTCAGATATATTGGGCAGACTAGATGGGCCAAATGGTTCTTATCTGCCGACACATTCTATGTTTCTATGTTTCTATGGCTGGACCACTTTGTAAAACAGTCAAATTAACTTTTTGTGTCACCACCATTTCCTCATAGATTGTAAGCTCTTGTTAGTAGGCAAGAATATCTTAATTTTTACCTCTTCATCAATAACCTTCTAAGTGACTGACTCGTCCTATACAGAAATATGTGCTCATTAATTTCCTGGAGGTTCACTCCCAGCTTGATCGGAGCTAGTGAGGATTCGAGCACGTGGGACGCTGACGGAGCGGCGGTCAAACGAAACAAGCCGCATTCTGAGGTTGGAGGTAAGGGAATAAGGTAGCTCAACAATAGGTGGGACGCCACCTAGAGCTAAAAACTCCCGATTTACTCAAAATTTCGATAAGCCTATGAACTGTATATAAGAACTATTTGGCTCTTTCAACCACCCAAACTAACAATTGCAAAGTATATAAGTGCACTATAGTACCAAGAATCGACGATTATATCAACCGAATATCTGGTGACTATTTAATCGAGAGCTTCGATGAATTATCGATAATTAGATCTTCTTGTGGTGAATTTACCAAGCTGCTGACTTATGTGACAATCAGTTAAATCCACACCTCAAGTGATTTTTTTACTTACCGTCATTTGTGACGTTTTATCCATTTGTTTTTTAATTTCTGTACAATTTGCGCATCATGTATGACCTTTTAATATTATGACTTTTATTATTAATAGTTGAACATAAATAAATAGTTTGTTTTGAGCAGTCCTCCAATATATGAGTGCCATATCTTCATTATTACAACTTTCTTGTTAGTAGGGCCCTCACTCCTAGTGTTTCATTTGTATGTAAGCTTGCAAACCTGTGATGCGCCTTCTGAATTGTAAAACGCTGAGGAATATGGTGGTGCTATGTAAATAAATAAATATTGCTATTATTATTATTATATAATCTGATAGATCAAGACATTTGAGTGAAGAGCTGCTCTCCTTCTAAAATAATCTTTCTCCAAGCTCCCTGACAACGGCTCCTTGCTGAAACCTTGTCACTTCTCAGAGTCCAAGAGGTCAGCGAGATGCTTTCATTCCCTATATTGTCCTAAAAGGAGTGCTTCCCATTGTCCAGGCTTGAAGTGGATCAATAGTCATTGTAAGTGACACAAGCCTATGAATTACACTGAGTAAAAGACGCTATAACAATATCAATTTTTACAAATGTTTTTTTTTCAGTATATAGTAATACCTGTCATTTACTGTGCTTGATGCACATTGGGGTTCTATTAATTTACTGCAATACTTAGCCATCTCTGATCGTCAAGCTACAGGGGAACATGTTATTAAAGCCTTTAACTCATATTTATAGCCATTCTGCAGACAAAAAGTTCACAGCTTCAGGGAGCCATCCCTCCATCATTTCTTAAATGTCACAGGCTCACCTGTGTATCCTATAGACCTCGCTCCTTTTAGTTTATACTTCCCCTTTAATAGCTGCGTCTATTGTGGATGCTGCTTCTGCCATAACCTTAAACCATGGAAGTCTGATTTATCAAACTACCTAAAAATGTCACTGCTTGCTAATGCACTGTCATATAATAGGATTTGGAGTTGTATTCTCACTGGAGAGCTTTTACCCCCACTTGATAAATCTAGGACGTTGCATGCTGTGAATCCGTGTTGCATAAAAATACCTTTCATCCTGCTCTTCCGAGTGTGTTTTATTTTCGTAGCACTTTGTGCACTGGATAGGTTTAATAATTTTATTACAATGTATCAGCGGCCTGGATGAATGGGAATACCGCTATAAAACAAGTCAAACAGCATTGTCTGCTGGAAGCGCGCGGATGTACAATCGAAGAACTTTTACTCTTATCTCGGCTTGCATATTTTTCCTTTTTGTATAGCACCAACGCAACCCATCGGGTGTACAAAGAGCACATTTAGATTGATCCTTGTCCACAGTGGGGCTCACATTTTCTTATCTAAAGAATTCACTTAATAGACAAATTTTATAGGAAACTAAAAGAATGACTGCTACAATAGCAACATTATAAGGGATGAGACGTTGACTGCCGAGGCCACAACGGGCGCCTCATCGGTGAACACTGTGGCCTCCCGGAAGCTTTCCGAGCACAGTGCCATACATTATATAGCGGCTGTGCTTGGTATTGTTGCTCAAAGTCATTGACTTGAATGGGGCTCAGCTGCAACTAGCCATGTGACCAATGTACAGTGATGTCACTGGCCTAGGAAGAGGACGTGGCACTCACAGAGTGACCAGCCTCTTCTAATAGCTGATTGTCGGGGGTTCCAAAAGTCGTACCCCTGCTAATCTCATATAAATGATCTATCCTGAGATAGGTCCTCATTATCTTTTCCCGAATAACCTCTTAAACAAAACTTAACTGTAATCTACCCCTCTACCCTTTTAACTATTAACCACCTCAGCCCCTATAGCTTAAACACCCTGAAAGACCAGGCCACTTTTTACACTTCTGACCTACCCTACTTTCACCGTTTATTGCTCGGTCATGCAACTTACCACCCAAATTAATTTTACGTCCTTTTCTTCTCACTAATAGAGCTTTCATTTGGTGGTATTTCATTGCTGCTGACATTTTTCCTTTTTTTGTTATTAATCGAAATTTAACGATTTTTTTGCAAAAAAATGACATTTTTCACTTTCAGTTGTAAAATTTTGCAAAAAAAACGACATCCATATATAAATTTTTCTCTAAATTTATTGTTCTACATGTCTTTGATAAAAAACAAATGTTTGGGTAAAAAAAAAATGGTTTGGGAAAAAGTTATAGCGTTTACAAACTATGGTACAAAAATGTGAATTTCCGCTTTTTGAAGCAGCTCTGACTTTCTGAGCACCTGTCATGTTTCCTGAGGTTCTACAATGGCCAGACAGTACAAACACCCCACAAATGACCCCATTTCGGAAAGTAGACACCCTAAGGTATTCGCTGGTAGGCATAGTGAGTTCATAGAACTTTTTATTTTTTGTCACAAGTTAGTGGAAAATGATGATTTTTTTTTTATTTTATTTTTTTCTTACAAAGTCTCATATTCCACTAACTTGTGACAAAAAATAAAAACTTCTATGAACTCACTATGCCCATCAGCGAATACCTTGGGGTGTCTTCTTTCCAAAATGGGGTCACTCGTGGGGTGGTTATACTGCCCTGGCATTCTAGGGGCCCAAATGTGTGGTAAGTAGTTTGAAATCAAAATGTGTAAAAAATGACCGGTGAAATCCGAAAGGTGCTCTTTGGAATGTGGGCCCCTTTGCCCACCTAGGCTGCAAAAAAGTGCCACACATGTGGTATCGCCGTACTCAGGAGAAGTTGGGGAATGTGTTTTGGGGTGTCATTTTACATATACCCATGCTGGGTGAGATAAATATCTTGGTCAAATGACAAACTTTGTATAAAAAAATGGGAAAAGTTGTCTTTTGCCAAGATATTTCTCTCACCCAGCATCGGTATATGTAAAATGACACCCCAAAACACATTGCCCAACTTCTCCTGAGTACAGCGATACCACATGTGTGACACTTTTTTGCAGCCTAGGTGGGCAAAGGGGCCCACATTCCAAAGAGCACCTTTCGGATTTCACCGGCCATTTTTTACAGATTTTGATTTCAAACCACTTCTCACGCATTCGGCCCCTAAAATGCCAGGGCAGTATAACTACCCCGCAAGTGACCCATTTTGGAAAGAAGACACCCCAAGGTATTTCATGATGGGCATAGTGAGTTCATGGAAGTTTTTATTTTTTGTCACAAGTTAGTGGAATATGAGACTTTGTAAGGAAAAAATAATAAATAAAAAAATCATCATTTTCCGCTAACTTGTGACAAAAAATATAAAATTCTAGGAACTCGCCATGCCCCTCACGGAATACCTTGGGGTGTCTTCTTTCCAAAATGGGGTCACTTGTGGGGTAGTTATACTGCCCTGGCATTTTCCAGGGGCCCTAATGTGTGGTAAGTAGGTAAATGACCTGTGAAATCCTAAAGGTGCTCTTTGGAATGTGGGCGCCTTTGCCCACCTAGGCTGCAAAAAAGTGTCACACATGTGGTATCGCCGTATTCAGGAGAAGTTGGGCAATGTGTTTTGGGGTGTCTTTTTACATATACTCATGCTGGGTGAGAGAAATATCTCGGCAAAAGACAACTTTTCCCATTTTTTATACAAAGTTGGCATTTGACCAAGATATTTATCTCACCCAGCATGGGTATATGTAAAATGACACCTCAAAACACATTGCCCAACTTCTCCTGAGTACGGCGATACCACATGTGTGACACTTTTTTGCAGCCTAGATGCACAAAGGGGCCCACATTCCTTTTATGAGGGCATTTTTAGACATTTGGATCCCAGACTTCTTCTCACGCTTTAGGGCCCCTAGAATGCCAGGGCAGTATAAATACCCCACATGTGACCCCATTTTGGAAAGAAGACACCCCAAGGTATTCAATGAGGGGCATGGCGAGTTCATAGAAATGTTTTTTTTTTGGCACAAGTTAGCGGAAATTGATTTTATTTATTTTTTTCTCACAAAGTTTCCCTTTCCGCTAACTTGGGACAAAAATTTCAATCTTTCATGGACTCAATATGCCCCTCACGGAATACCTTGGGGTGTCTTCTTTCCGAAATGGGGTCACATGTGGGGTATTTATACTGCCCTGGCATTCTAGGGGCCCTAAAGCGTGAGAAGAAGTCTGGAATATAAATGTCTAAAAAAATTTACGCATTTGGATTCCGTGAGGGGTATGGGGAGTTCGTGTGAGATTTTATTTTTTGACACAAGTTAGTGGAATATGAGACTTTGTAAGAAAAAAAATAATAATTTCCGCTAACTTGGGCCAAAAAAATGTCTGAATGGAGCCTTACAGGGGGGTGATCAATGACAGGGGGGTGATCAATGACAGGGGGGTGATCATGGAGTCTATATGGGGTGATCACCCCCCCCTGTAAGGCTCCATTCAGACGCCTCTATGTGTTTTGCAGATCCGATCCATCTATCAGTGGATCCGTAAAAATCATGCGGACGTCTGAATGGAGCTTTACAGGGAGGTGATCAATGACAGGGGGTAATCAATGACAGGGGGGTGATCAGGGAGTCTATATGGGGTGATCACCACAGTCATTGATCACGCCCCTGTAAGGCTCCATTCAGACGTCCGTATGCGTTTTTCGGATCCGATCCATCTATCAGTGGATCCGTAAAAATCATGCGGACGTCTGAATGGAGCTTTACAGGGGGGTGATCAATGACAGGGGGGTAATCAATGACAGGGGGGTGATCAGGGAGTCTATATGGGGTGATCACCACAGTCATTGATCACGCCCCTGTAAGGCTCCATTCAGACGTCCGTATGCGTTTTGCGGATCCGATCCATCTATCAGTGGATCCGTAAAAATCATGCGGACGTCTGAATGGAGCTTTACAGGGGGGTGATCAATGACAGGGGGGTAATCAATGACAGGGGGGTGATCAGGGAGTCTATATGGGGTGATCACCACAGTCATTGATCACGCCCCTTTAAGGCTCCTTTCAGACGTCCGTATGCGTTTTGCGGATCCGATCCATCTATCAGTGGATCCGTAAAAATCATGCGGACATCTGAATGGAGCTTTACAGGGGGGTGATCAATGACAGGGGGGTAATCAATGACAGGGGGGTGATCAGGGAGTCTATATGGGGTGATCACCACAGTCATTGATCACGCCCCTGTAAGGCTCCTTTCAGACGTCCGTATGCGTTTTGTGGATCCGATCCATCTATCAGTGGATCCGTAAAAATCATGCGGACATCTGAATGGAGCTTTACAGGGGGGTGATCAATGACAAGGGGATAATCAAGGACAGGGGGGTGATCAGGGAGTCTATATGGGGTGATCAGGGGTGATCAGGGGCTAATAAGGGGTTAATAAGTGACGGGGGGGTGTAGTGTAGTGTGGTGCTTGGTGCTACATATTGCTGAGCTATCTGTGTCCTCTGGTGGTCGATCCAAACAAAAGGGACTACCAGAGGACCAGGTAGCAGGTATATTAGACGCTGTTATCAAAACAGCGTCTAATATACCTGTTAGGGGTTAAAAAAATCACATCTCCAGCCTGCCAGCGAACGATCGCCGCTGGCAGGCTGGAGATCCACTCGCTTACATTCCGATCCTGTGAACGCGCGCGCCTGTGTGCGCGCGTTCACAGGAAATCTCGCGTCTCGCGAGAGGACGCGCCGGCGCTTCCAGGCGGAATCAATCAACCACCTCCAGGACGCGTCGCTGCGTACGGCGGTCCGGAGGTGGGTAAAGTTAATGATATTAACCCCTTCACTTAATTAAAGTACTGGCAAAATTATAATCAGTAGAAAATATTTATTTTAAGATTTTCCATTGTCCAAACCTGGGGGGAGTCTTATGGTCTGGTGCATCTTATAGTCTGAAAAATATGTTACCATCTGGGCAATACCGATTGAAACCCACAGTGCATCGCAAAATATCTCCCCAGAAGCACTCAATGAATGTCACAGTGGAGCACAAAATACAGATACATCGCCAGCAGCATCATATCGATACCACAGTGCAACAAGACTGGGAGCAGCTTTGCCTCCCCTCCTATTCCTACCCCACTGGCATCAGCATGGTCCATTGATACTGTTCTATTGCTAACATTGTAATTATACATAGGTTTAGTTGATCTTGACTCAACTTTCTGCAGCCACTTGAGGACTCCAGGATCAGCAAGAAGCAGCTGGAAAGCTATCCTTTTTTTCTAATAAGATTACACTGTGTTTGAGCCCCTTAGGTAAAGAAACAATGAGTAGCCAATTGTTCCATACTTATGTAGGATATATCGGAATGGCTCACCCTCCAAGTTGCTATGAAAAAGGGTGCTCCCCCTAAAAAGGTTACCGCAAACCTTAAAAGGAGATAAAATATTAAATAGAATAAGAGGGGCTCACCTACATCTAGTTCACATCTACCACTACACAGTATTATGTTAAAACAATTTATTAAATATACATACGGTACCTGATAAATTAATAATACACCTAAAATACGTAAATCTATACTGTGAATAAATAAATGAATAAATATATATCAATGAATAAATATATATCAATACAGATAGAATGTGATAATACTAAGGGTTATTGACGTCATGCATCAGATGGTTAATAGTGAATGTCTCTAGTAGGATCGCTGAAATACAGGATAAGAAAACAGTCACTATATTGGTCCGCAATATGCGATTTTTCCAAGCAGGAAAAAATAAATGAATGCGTTAGTCCTTCAATATAAGAACAATGGACTGTCCTTAGCGTATAAGTAGAAGCATTCCTTTTTGTAGAGGTAACTTCGTCTCACAGTTATAGCTCCACTATTGCACTGTGATACAATATGGCAAGTACTCACTGTTTGTAGAGGTGGTAAAGTGTTCGGATAGTTGCGCTTAGCGTGGCGTCCCACGAGTTGTCAGCGCAGATGATTATAACTCCAATCTACTTTATCGTGAGTTGTATACTTGCATTGAAATAAGCTTGCACAAAAGGGGAGAAACAGTCCGTTTGGTGAACTAGGGTCAATGTGAATATGGCCCTACTTGAGATTTGCCTTTGCTTTGTGTCTTTTTCGCACGGCAGGACTTTCGTTTCTTTCCAAATTGGCTGCAAACTTGTAGTTAAGATGCGCAAATAATATTGCGGTTTCCTTTCTTATGTTGCGGTTTCTTTCCTTTTGTTGAGACTTGTCTACACCATACGCGTTTCGGAGTTAGCACGACTCCTTCCTCAGTGTAAGGGGCACACCTACATCTAGTTCACATCGACCACTACACAGTATTATGTTAAAACAATTTATTAAATATACATACGGTACCTGATAAATTAATAATACACCTAAAATACCTCCTCCACTGAGGAAGGAGTCGTGCTAACTCCGAAACGCGTATGGTGTAGACAAGTCTCAACAAAAGGAAAGAAACCGCAACATAAGAAAGGAAACCGCAATATTATTTGCGCATCTTAACTACAAGTTTGCAGCCAATTTGGAAAGAAACGAAAGTCCTGCCGTGCGAAAAAGACACAAAGCAAAGGCAAATCTCAAGTAGGGCCATATTCACATTGACCCTAGTTCACCAAACGGACTGTTTCTCCCCTTTTGTGCAAGCTTATTTCAATGCAAGTATACAAATCACGATAAAGTAGATTGGAGTTATAATCATCTGCGCTGACAACTCGTGGGACGCCACGCTAAGCGCAACTATCCGAACACTTTACCACCTCTACAAACAGTGAGTACTTGCCATATTGTATCACAGTGCAATAGTGGAGCTATAACTGTGAGACGAAGTTACCTCTACAAAAAGGAATGCTTGTACTTATACGCTAAGGACAGTCCATTGTTCTTATATTGAAGGACTAACGCATTCATTTATTTTTTCCTGCTTGGAAAAATCGCATATTGCGGACCAATATAGTGACTGTTTTCTTATCCTGTATTTCAGCGATCCTACTAGAGACATTCACTATTAACCATCTGATGCATGACGTCAATAACCCTTAGTATTATCACATTCTTTCTGTATTGATATATATTTATTCATTTATTTATTCACAGTATAGATTTACGTATTTTAGGTGTATTATTAATTTATCAGGTACCGTATGAATATTTAATAAATTGTTTTAACATACTACTGTGTAGTGGTCGATGTGAACTAGATGTAGGTGTGCCCCTCTTATTCTATTTAATTGTCCCATACTGTTTCCATTGTATCCATTGAAATCATATCAGTTAATGTACAAATTGCTACTTGGAACTTGGCTCTTTTTTCAAATTTAAGTCAATTGACATTTTTTCTACCACATTTACATAAAGGAGCTGGGGGCACTCTAGACATGATGATTCATAACTGTAATTTATTTATTTTTTTCCATTGGAAGATGTGAAAATAACATTGAGTTTTAGCGATTCTATTATACTTAAATCTGAATAACTACTAAGCCTTTGATTAAATTTAACTGTGAATATTTTACTGTCAAAATTGGCTTTGCAAGTTACTTACAGTCATTAATGTGTTTTGTTTACTGATAAAATAGCTATACATATATATAGGAATCTGAAGGCAGGGGGGAACAGTCCATTTGCAACAGGCGACCCCCCCAGGGACAACCAGGTCCCAGTGTTTAGAAATGGCGAGTGTTGATGTGGCCTTAAAAAAAAACATGCATTGGTGCCTTTTCTTCCAACAAAGGGAAAACACACATCAGACTTAAGTTACTTTAATTACAAAATTACTTTACAGAAAGGTAATTTAAAGGAAATTTGTCAGTGTAAATTTTATCTGACAGTTTCAGCTGTAGGGTTTTTGGACGGAGGAAATACCGCAGCATGCTGATCCAACCAAAATTCCGGAACACTTGCCGGCATTATTTTCCATTGAAATGCATTAATTCCAGATCCAGCCCTAGTGTTCCGGAAAAACGGATCCGATTTTGCAGTGTGCGCATGCGCAGACCTTTAAAAATGTGAAAAAGATAAATACCGGATCCGTTTTTCCAGATGACAACTGGAGAGACGGATCCGGTATTGCAATGCATTTGTGAGACGGATCCACATCCGGATCTTTCTACAAATTGTATCCGTTTGCATACAGATTGCTGGATCCAGCAGGCAGTTCCGGCGACGGAACTGCCTGCCGGATTTCAACAACGCCAGTGTGTAATCTGTTTTAATTTTGTAATTGCAACATGGTAATGGGAGCAGCAATGTTGCCTGAAATGTTCTTAACAGCATTTAGAAAGCGTTAAGAAAATTGCTTTACGTCAGCCATATGGGCCATAGACATAATGGACAGGAGGGGATCTCATTGACCTCTATGGGAGAGTTTTCTAGGCATGCTGTGTGACTTGTGCAGAGGTCATTGTACAAGGAAAGAAAAGATAAGCTATGGAAATCACCTATTGTGAATGGAGGATCCTGTCTTATCGTATACACAGATGGTAATATCATAACTTGGGGACACATCATCGCTGAGGCCAGTCATCGGTTGCAATAGTGCACTTGACTTCATCCATGCTGGAAGGTTACACGCGGGGACCAAAGTGCAGTGAAGGCATTCTGGGATGGAATCGAGTGGCTGGAGCAGTTCAGAAGAGTGGGAAGGGGATAGAATTTAAAAAATAATTCAATCATGGATAATCCCTTTATGATGTGACTTTTTATTTATTTCTTCCAGGTTCCCATACATTTCTGAATAACTAGAGAAAAATAAAGGGTAACAATATGTATAGAATTCTGCTTTCATGATTTTTTTATTTTTTTAAACACCAACACCCTTGACCGTGGCCTTTTCTGGAATTGAAACTTTGTCCAATTCACATTCAAATCTTACAGAACCCATTTAAGCAACTCCTTTAAACCAAAAACAACGTTGCTCCATTTTCTCAAACAACAATTTTAAGGACCTCCCAGTATCTGAGGAAAGGGATTTAGGGGTCATTATTTCAGAAGACTTAAAAGGTAGGCAGACAATGTCATAGAGCAGCAGGAGATGCTAGCAGAATGCTTGGGTGTATAGGGAAAGGCAGTAACAGTAGAAAGAGGGAGGTGCTCATGCCGCTCTACAGAGCACTAGTGAGACCTCATTTGGAGTATTGTGCGCAGTACTGGAGACTATATCTCCAGAAGGATATTGATACTTTTGAGAGAGTTCAAAGAAGAGCTACTAAACTAGTACATGGATTGCAGGATAAAACTTACCAGGAAATATTAAAGGACCTTAACATGTATAGCTTGGAAGAAAGACGAGACAGAGGGGATATGATAGAAACCTTTAAATACATAAAGGGAATCAACAAGGTAAAAGAGGAGAGAATATTTAAAAGAAGAAAAACTGCTACAAGAGGACATAGTTTTAAATTAGAGGGGCAAAGGTTTAAAAGTAATATCAGGAAGTATTACTTTACTGAGAGAGTAGTGGATGCATGGAATCGCCTTCCTGCAGAAGTGGTAGCTGTAAATACAGTGAAGGAGTTTAAGCATGCATGGGATAGGCATAAGGCCATCCTTCATATAAGATAGGGCCAGGGGCTATCCATAGTATTCAGTATATTGGGCAGACTAGATGGGCCAAATGGTTCTTACTGTATCTGCCGACACATTCTATGTTTCTATGAAGTAATAGTGAAAAACTAGAATCCCTGATGCTATGTTCATCCAAAAGCAGTTTTTTATGCATCCGCTAAGGCGTCTGACTGTGTAAGCAAGTGAGGACTACATTTCAGATCCTCTATGACTGATGCTGTGCTCAGTCCCTGCAAATGCACCATAAGGGCTATTAATATAAATATCATCATTCTGTGTCATTTGAAAATCAAAACTAGGTCGGCATTGTAAAGCCAGACAGCAGCGCCCAGGCATTGTGCTGCCTGCCAAATACAAATGTGCTACATCAAACTTGTAATCATTATTTCTCTGATACAGTGCTGCACATATAAAGATTGGCTATCGCCTCAGCCCAGTGAGGGAGGCACGCTATTTTGTTCAAGTCACTGATTCACCGTTTGTCTCACTGGCTCGGTGTTTCTAGGGAAAGACGTATCATGCTATAGAATTGAATGTTTACAAGTCTAGCAGCTTGCTTCTGTATGATTATCCTGCAATAATACTTGTCTGCTGAGAAATGTGCCGCCTGCTTGTCTTGCTCTATACTGCCATCTGATGGACCCAAGAAGCATGCCAGACATATTGCTGGACATACTTGACTTTTAGAAAGCGATATTTCCGATTTTATTTTAAAAAAAATTGTGAAAAGTTCAAAAACTGTCTGATACACTTTGCATTGCAGGATCTCAGCTTGATGTCATTGGACAAAAACATTCTTCATTACTTCTAGAGGTTAAAAACTCAAAAAGATGAAGTGATACAGGTGATCTGTGGCCGCTGGTATTTTCCCCTCGCAGTAGATGTGGTCGACAGAATACTGACCCTTCTTGCAGCTCTGGCCTTTCAGTAATCCATACTCTCTCCCTAGCTCTGAGAGGTCTAGCATGCATGGCCTGATTGGTTGGTGATCAATGGCAGCCTTCTCTCCAGTTCAAGAAAAAAAAAAAAAAACTGGGGAGCAAACAGAACATTTACATGGTGATCTTCTTTTCAGCTAATGCTCAGGCTCCTCTTCTGTCATCCAAGATGGTTGCATGGCTTATCAGACAGACTGATGTATATGGTGCATTTGGGACCAGTACTCTTCCATTTAATCTTGTATTGGCCATCACTGCTCACATGAATAGTATTGGTAATTTCAATAGTAGGGCTGGACAAGCAGAGGATGTCTTGGGCAACAGGTGCACAATGTGAATCAGCTAGTTTGTGAAGTGGTGCAGAATCTGCTGCTGAAAAGATAAAAAATTAGGACACCATGTGTTATGTTTAATCCTAAGTTAATATGAATTATTTTTTCTTGAATTGGAGAGTGACTTTAAACTACCTTTCACTGTGGAAAGTTGCCTGAGCAATAATGTTCTTATCTTGTCTTGTTCCTGCAAAGGTGTTTGTGTCTTCTGAAGTCCTGTGCCTGACCTCTGCCTTTTTACCACATTGATCTTGTTCCATCCATCCTGATCTCTGCTTGTTTCTCATATTGACTTTATGCCACATCACCTGACCTATTCCCTGGTTTCAAGAAACTTTGGCTTGCCCATTGATCACATTATTGTTGGTCCCTTTGGTGAAGCGTATCAGTTTCTCTTGACCCACCTAGGTCAGCTGTCACTGAATATAATTTAATCCAAAAAGTAGAGACCTGGTGGTTCCCCTGCAGTGAAGTCACGGTCCCTGTAGAGAGTTTAGAGAGTGAAGACCAGGGGTGCAGCTCAGATAATGGCCTAAAAGTAATCCATTCAGTGACACAGTGGGTCCATATCCGCTGCACTATAGACAAAATCACACTCACATGTTTAACGTTTATCCACTAGTATCGAGCCTAGACAATCATTTACTGAGGGCTGGTGTTTCCTAGACCAGTCATAATAAAATTACTATTGGAGTTCAAACCACTAAATGCAAATATGTTAATAAATTTGTTGCATCTTGTGTCAATCATGTGCCAGAAATTAAAATGGCTGCGTGTTTTAGATGCAATTTACACATATTTTCTAAGAAGGATCTGCCACCGACCCACTGTTTTAAAAATGCTGTGAGTGGGGACAATCTCAAAAGCAAAAGGTTTTGCACAAAAATTTGCAGCTCTTGTATGCTAGAAAACTGGAACAATGATAGGAACAATATTAATTTACAATTTATTTTCTTAGAATGATTCTCCAAATAAAAGAAAATCACAGGTTACCCTTCTGCTTGCTTCTCCAGTAATCAGTAGCATATGCTCAATTTATGCGCAGCACCACCACAGGGGAAATGCAGTATTACAGAGAACCCATTGAAAAATCAATGACTATTAGTGTTGAGCGAGCATGCTCGGCCGAAGTGCTGTTCGGCTTGAGCATCGCTATTCTCGGCAGATCCGAGTGCTCGGCCGAATATTTCTGGTACTCGAATACAATTTAATACAATGGAAGTCAAAGGGCGAACCCCAGGCACACCCTGCTCGGAAGAGAAGAAGGTGTCTGGTTCATAAAAAAGGTTAGAAATGGATGGAAACCCCATCAAAATGGTTTTGCAACAGCATTAAGAGGATAGCTGGATGCGTCTTAGACTCCTATTATGTATGACATACAATAGACAACCACACAAAGGCTATGGATGTAGTAGAGTTAACACTCCTGCTTTCTGAGATTTCTGAGTTGTGTTAACTAATCTAAGCAAACACCTTCAATTTCTTTTCAATGGCTTTTGTCTCAAGATAACGCGATGAGTTAAGAAATTTGAGTTAAGAGCTGGAGTGCTAACTCTGCTACATCTGCATATTCCAAAAGCCAGGTATGTGCAAGCCATCCATCTACCCATGAGACAGATAACAGCCAGCATACCTTACAATGGCAGCTTTGTGCCCTATAAGATATTCCACACCAGCTCTCATCTGACTGAGAATCAGTAAACCTCAAAGTTATTTTGCATCTGTTGGATGGCTTGGGTGGACCTGCACACCTAGATCAATATCATTAGGGCGACAAAAAGTTTTCTGATTGTCCTAACATAATATTCAATAACCTTTCTATACAGTTTTGTCATGTAAAAATTGTGTTGGATCCTCCCAAGGTAGCCACTGTCCAGTCCAGCAAATTGGTAGAAATCGTAAATGTGAGAGCGATAGTTACTAGAAGTTTATAATGTTCTAACAGGATATTTGGAAATTACTTTTCTAAACCGTGCATCTCCATTAAGTAATGCCCATTATTGATGGCATGGTTGATGTTCATGCATAATTCATCTGTTGTTTGTTTATGAAAATTTGGCTAAATTTGGTCTTATAATTTGGTATAATCCAAACAGAGTCAAAAGGAATTTAGTTATTTAGCCCAAACAGTCCTATCATACTAACATGGTATGTAAGGCTGAAACACATCTATCCAGTTCAGCCTATTCAGATGGAAAGTTGATCCAGAGAAAGGAAAAAAAAACTTTCAGGAGATAGAAGCCAATTCTGCTCATTTTAGGGGGGAAATTAATTCTGAACTCCAAATCTGACAATTAGAATAACTCCCTGGATTGATGAGCTTTCTACAGCAATTTAGTAACTAGAACAATATTTTCCTCTCTAGAAATACATCCAGGCCCCTCATGAACTCTTTTAGTGACTTCACCATCACAACCACCTTTGACAGAGAGCTCCATAGTGTGTTACTGCTCATACAGTAAAGAATCCTCTTCTAGGTTGATGTACAGAAGAAACATTCTTTCCTCTAGATGTCAAGGATGCCCCTTGGTTATAAATAGATCATTAGAGAGAGATCTCTTATTGACCTACGATATATTTAAACCTAGTTTTTAGCTCTCCCCTCAGGCATCTTGTTTCTGTGCTATATAACCCTAATTTTGATAATATTCCATTCCATTTATTACTTTAATTATTGATAACTTGAAGCTCCTGGTCCCCAATTAAAAATGTGTCACAGGGTCTCCATCTACTATGTCCTATTCACTGTATGATACTGGCATCTTCTTATGTGGCAGAGGGTCTTCACCATATTCACCAGGCTCCTGGTGTAACTGATACCTCTGAAACCCATATAGCCACATCATCAATTAAAGTGTTGCAGTTCTACTGACACATTGGTTTTTAATCAAAAAGTTGAGTGGTCTTACTGTAGGATGCTATTTCAGAAAACCTTTCATAGATATATATTAATTCACCCACTTCTATGCCTCCTTTATTCCTCAAATGAATCGATTTTGTTTTTACCCACCAAAAAACCCACTATCATCTGTTACATTATTATTAATGCATAATGAGTAAAGAGGATTGGAATCCTTTCAGCTGTGATGTGATCCTTGATTTTCCCAGCCTAGAAAATAGACAACCAGACAGGTCAAAGGATCCATGAGAATTCCAGTGAATTGTGTAAAAGGTGAATCGAGAGGATGCTTAGCTAATGAATTATGCAGTCTGTAAAGTAAGGAGGAAACATTCACACTTAAGTTGTAGGAGAGGCAGAATGGGCTCTTAGTTAAAAAATGGGAGGCGAGAAAGAAATGCAAATCAGATAATAATGCTGAATGCCAAAAGCCACCATCAGGGCTTGAGTTGTGTTTAAAAATGTAGCAGATGTTATTGTAATTGCCGGTGTGTGCCAGCAAGTTAATAACATGATTCTTTCTCAACCTCACATGTTACTGCTCAGTTTCGGTGAGAACAGTTTGAGAGCTTGCGTTGTCTAGAGCTGCATCATCTAGTATTCCAGCACATCTTGCAGTTTCAACTTCTGCAGCTGATGTTACGAGACAGCTTTGACATTGATCATCAGGTAACTACGAAGATAGAATATGATGTGCCATTTTATAGTGTTAGAGAAACAAGTAGCAGTTAAACAAAAGCAGCGAAGTGCCATATGTGGCATCATACTAGTGCAGCAGGTCATCATACTAAAAAAGGGATGTTTATTAGGAAAGCTTGGGTGCTTTCTCTCAAAAAATAGTGCCACACCTGTCCACAACTTATGTGTGGCATGGCAACATTACCCCTTTTGCGTCAATGTAGATGAGCTGTAGTGTTGAGCTCGAATATTCGAATTGCGAATTTTAATAGCAAATATCGCTACTTTGAGAATTCACAAATATTTAGAATATAGTGCTAGATATTCGTATTCGCGAATAGTGTTGATCGCAAATATTCTAATTGTGAATTTATAGCAAATATTGGCACTTAGCAAAATCCCTAGCAACCAATAGTAAAGTTGCCTACCCCTTAGTGTTGATCGTAAATTTTCCAATCGCTAAGTTTTCTTGCGAATACATTACATGGCCAATTTTCGCAATCAAGTAAATAATGACTAGAGATCACGAATTTTCGAATTTACGAATTTATGGTGAATATTCAGCCTAAAATTCGAGAAATGTCGCAAATACGAATATTGCCTATGTCGCTCATCACTAATGAGCTGCAATACTAGAAACTTGCCATGGTGAGGTGTGGTGTTTGTAGATGAAATCTATGAATACCCATCTATCTGTAGATTTCTGATTCTGTCTATAGCACTAAAACGTGTTTCCTTCATGTAGGCAAAATTTGTTTCAGCCAAAGTCATGTAAGACTTCAGTGAACTTATTCTGTAATCACTTCTGCGTCTTTAAAAATGTTTAAAATAGAAATTTGAAGTCGGGTTCGGTATCGGCTGGTAACTTTGTAAGAAACTCGACTTCAGATTGCTATTTGAAAAAAAAAATTAAATACGCAGAATTGAGTCTTGCTTTGCGCAAGACTCAATTCTGCGTATTTAAAAATATTTTTAAATAGCAATCTGAAGTCGAGTTTCTTACAAAGTTACCAGCCGATACCGAACCCGACTTCAAATTTCTACTTTAAACATTTTTAAAGACGCAGAAGTGATTACAGAATAAGTTCACTGAAGTCTTACATGACTTTGGCTGAAACAAATTTTGCCTACATGAAGGAAACACGTTTTAAGCTGAAACTTATTTTGCCTACAGGGAGGCAATACATTTTAATGTTGCACAGGACAGCATTAAAATCAATGTGTTTGAATGATTTGACTTTGGATCTCTGATCCAAAGCTCAATTTCCTCAACACTAATGTCCACCATGAACTTCATTAAGGACTTCAGTTTCTCACAAGTTCAATACATTATAGTGACAGGCTAGTAAAACCCTCAACAGGGCGCACCTCTCAACCACTGGGTAACTGCATAAGGACACCTAAAATATTAACATCTCCCAACACGGTATCACAAATTCATGTTTTATCTTTCAAAGCTGGTCATCTGACAAACACATGTTGGGATATGTTGAGCCCAGTGGAAAGGTAAATGTAACGGCACCCCGGGCATAAAAGGGGTTAAAACCGTTTAGGCGATCTTCCCCTTCCAGAGCTACAGGCACAGCTACTTACAGAACACCAAACTCACGAACGGCATACAAGGGAATGCTCCAAACTCCTGAATGAAATACAACATAGCACTCCAAACTCCTGAACGGAACCTCACGAATAGCTGCTAGCAGACGAATAGGAAACGCACCCAAGCGGCTTACACTCCTAGCAATCAGTCTCTAACAGCATACAGTGAATCCCCCCAAGAACGAGACGAGGCTCTGTGTTGAGGGTCAAGCAGTGGTCAGCCAGAGGTGTGGGTTTATTGTTCTTATATACACATTAGCACCACCCACAGGGTTTTTGTAAAACAACCAGTAAACACGTACAATACACTCAGACACTCCCACACAAAATCCTCCCCTTTGCCTATGATACAATTACCTTACACAATGGGTTAATGTAATTATCACAGGCCTGAGAATGCACAGTTTTACACAATGTCTTCTGTCCTGGAGACAATTGGGAAGTAATCCAATTTATCTCCGAGGGCAGAGGCAAAACTTCATTAGCCACATGGTAGTAAAAGACAATAAAAGATATAAGAATATTTAACTGTGCAGCTATTGCATAAAACATAGACATTTAACATATCCCCAGATAGCTCAGGTCTGAGTGCATTCAATTATTAGGTGAATGGCACTCAGGCTACACGAATACAGTTCAATTGCCATGGAGCCAAATTCTTTCACATAGTCTTTGCAGGGAAAAATCATGCATTTCAACATGGGGCCATTGTCTAAAGGAAGCAGGCGGGCAACCAGGCTTCTCCAATGCAATGTGGCGAGATTGGTCTCGTCACAGTAAACAATACTACTTGCGTTGCCTCTACATGTCTTGCAAGTCCCTCACCCTTTGTGAGCCCCCTTTCCGCACTTTACTAAGATCATCTTATAGAGGTTCTGCATAAAGAGATGACACAATCACATCAAGCACAGAGCAGCTCTATTCATCAATATGGGGTAGGGATGGCTTAAAATCTAGCATAAACATTTTTACCAGTGTGCACCCCTTCAAAGTATTCCACTCGAAATTGTTTTTTTAAGGTGTACACTATTATCATGCATTATCATACGTTAAAAGGGGTATAATATACTAATAGAAGTTCTAGATAATCTGAATTAAGCCAAACATTGATAAACAGTAATTTGTTTAATTTCTCATTAGAACAGTAGAAAACACTATTTACAGTCTCAAAAATATGTAAATAATTATTATTAATTTATAATTTAGGAAAGACTCTTAGTTAATTTTAATTAAAAGTCTAAACTATACAATGCTGGGGTTTTAATTATATTTTCCATTTCATAAAACCCTCTTCTCATCATTAAGAGGCAAACAAATATGGTATTTTGTGTAACCTCTGAGGTAATAAGGTCTTGTGTGGATTTTTCTATGGAAGTACTTAACAAATGAAAGGTAATATTTTCCCCTGGGACTTTAATGTCTCAAAGGAAAGAAGCTTTGAATTATAAAAGAAAGAAATGTTACAGCAACTGGAATTAATAAAAGAGGAGAACTTAGCTACACTACAAATTCATATATAACCCTCGGGCCCTTGAAGAAAGGTAAATTACTTGACTATAGATAAAAAGAACATCCCTGTTAGCGAAAGATGTGGAACCTATGAGAAAGATGAAAGGGTTCACTTGATTTAGTCTTTCTTTCTATCGGTCCATTAAATCTGAAGAAACAAGGCAAAGATTAACATTTATCTCTGGTATCAAGTTCCAGAAAGTCATTAAAACCCAGATCTATTTAAAAGACTGAACGCATGCCTTAAAGCCATACCTCAAAGCAGTTGAATCTCATGTTGTGTGGACCTTAAACCCCCAAGCAAACACCCATATCATCCCATAAAAGTCCTTTTACATTTGCATGAGCCCTTCCTCTATGTGCTATGGAGCAGTTCATTGAAACGTGGAAGTGTTTGTTACAAGCAGAGTTTTTTTTTTGTTGGGGATTCGATTCTGGAAATTTTTTCAAAAGAGAAATGAAAGAGAGAGATACATTTATTTTCCAGGCATTATAAGCACTTTTAATTGCTGTAGAATTGATTTGTACCAAAAATAATTTCCTGG
Source organism: Bufo bufo (assembly GCF_905171765.1). Lineage (NCBI taxonomy): Eukaryota > Metazoa > Chordata > Amphibia > Anura > Bufonidae > Bufo > Bufo bufo. Next base: position 124,786,284 of record NC_053398.1, read on the forward strand.
CAATTTCTTGGATCAACAAATCATATCAAATCATATAAAGAATTTTTGGACATTTGCTCATCTCTAGTTATGTGATAAGCTGAGACCTGTTTTAAATTGTAAAGCTACCTATCCATATGTACTGCCGAGGCTCCCCTTATTCTTCTTTTTTTGTGTTCACCCTGTTTCCGAGACATTGGGCCCCATATTGCTAATGAAGCTTTGATAGCTAAGGGGAAGGCCATCTGCACTCATTTCTTAAGTGGGAGTGGTCTTCACTCTTGACGCTGTCTAACCAGAGTGGACAGTGTCAATGGGCACATACTGCATGGTCTTGTGAGATATAAGTTATCGCATGAGACCACTGTGTGTGCTCACTGTAGCCAGCAGTGAAAGCATTAGGGAACAGATGGATGGACGTTCAGCGACTAAGATATCCACACCACTGGCCAGAAACTTCAACCTAGCATGAACATAGGTCTGGTAAACCCTTTAAAATAAGTAGCCTCAAATGGGAATGTTTTTCACCACTCTGACACTATCTCTGCTGATTTGACAATGTCAGAGCATTTAAGAACACCTCCACTTGGCAAATGAGCACCGACAGCTTCAGACTTGACTATACATTTCTTATTAGCTTACTGGACACCATGATTAGTGCAACAGCAGTCCAAGAGGAGCATGCAAAGGGTGGGAGTGGTAGCAGCTCTGACAAATGGATCACAGTAGTAATCCTCAAACTGATATCCCCTTAGGCCCATGTATAGATGGCAGCAATGATGGGGGTTGTGGTACTCTTCTCTTTGTTTCCAAAGTCTTTCTGCAGAACCTTAGGCTGGCAATAAGGTTCTTATAAAGTGTTCTGTATTTCTAGGCTGATGGGTACATACTTAAAATACAGCCGGCAAGACCATTTCAAAATGTGGAAGAGCGTGTTGACAATATTCCCTCTCACAGCAGCATAGTCTATATCAGTATTTAATGAGCACAGTACCTTGCTGACTGGCTCCAATAAACAGACTTGCTGGTTCTGGACGTCTAGTCTTTCTTCTATTTCTCTCTCTCTCTGGAACTTTGGGCAAAGCTTCAGCTGTCTCAGAGATGATTGTTCTCTAGGATTCAGACCTAGTACAGAGGGGCAAACAGACATGTGTCCTTTCAGTAGCACAACTATGCTAGAACTTCTACTCACTTGGGCAGACCCAGGTCCATCTCCTAGCAACCTAAATGGTCTGGGTTGAGGTTGTTAATCTTGACATATCCATACAATAGTACTGAGTAGGCAAACAAATATAATAAATCTCAACATTTCACGTAATCCAACATTTAAACAATCATCATTTTTGCAGTAACCCTATTCTGGGATACTATACCAGTGGCCCTGATATCTTGGGAACAGAGAAGAACACAAAAAAACATAGGATGAATCAGGGTGGAAATGCATCAAAGTAGGTAAATTATACAATTTCGGACAAAGACAAGCCCACTTTAAAGCTGCTGTCTGATGATGCTGAGCTCCTGTGCCCAGCTGTTTTTTTCCAGACGATTTTTGGGATATTTGCCTGAACGTAGCTGGATCTCCACTGGTCCCCATTATGGGGCCATACAGAGACTTTCAAACTTCCGGCAATGCCAAAACGGAGACAGATCCGGCCGCATGTTCCATGCCAGAACAGCCGCCATCATGGTCTCTGCTGGCAGGTTCTCCAGAGTAAATTGGAAGGGGAGAGAGTGTAATAACTTTTACTAACTTTTCAAATTAATGGATATGCCTTCTTACTTCTCCAGATAACAATGTAATGAATGTAAAATTCTTTACCTGGAGCAAATTCTTCAGTATCAGTAATTTACAAAGTATCTCCTGTACTTACCGAGATGTTTATCCTGATGCTGTTTACCAAATGTCTCCGTGCAGCTCTCATCATATTCCAAGATATATTGTCACATATAGAGCCATGTTTAGTAGTTTCTAGACATCTAGGTCTATATTAGAATGGTACAAATTAGAGAATTTCTTGAATTCAGTTTCTGATTTGCCACATTTTTGAAACAATCGATTATGAATCAAATATTTTCCAATTGCCCTGAAAATTGGTATATAATAGTCTCCTAGAAACTAATATTTTTTTCTGGGGAGAGTAGGAGCAAGAGAGCCATGGGACAAATGGAAGTGCACATAATTGACCTGAACAAAGCTAAACAGACTCTATTGACTACAATGGAGTCTATTCAGTTTCCATTAGGAATACACTTTCTTTACCAGACAAAATCCTGCATGCAGGACTATTTCGACTGGTCTTTTTATTAAAATCTGCAATGGAGACAGATTTCAAATAAAAAAAAATCTGTCAGAAAACGTAATTTGAATATCCCAAAAAACCAAATATCTGAAAATTTGCTTTCCTGACAAAAAAGATAAGGTCATTCTTTCCTATGCCTGCTTATGTTGGAGTTACTAACTTGAATATATTTTTCCAAGAAACCAAGAGAAGTGTTGTCTAGCCTACAATAGTCATTACATATAAGAGGTGTCCATAATAAAAAAATAGTACCCACCCAGAGGTTCCCCCAAGGTCTCTCTTCTTAATAAATTAATTTTGCCTGCTTTACTCTGATTAAGGGCCTTTTTCCTGGTAGAAAATTAAACAACCTTTTAATCTAGCCTGTTTAAAAGGCTATGGTGCAGTTGTGAAACACTCTGCTATTTATTAATTTTTTTATCTTTTTGGAAAAAAAGAATTTTATGTGTTTTTTAAATGTGGATCTCTTTCTTAATTTGCCTGAAATGAATTGCTGAATTTTTGGGAAAATTAAGGATTTTTATATTTATACATACTTTCTTGTGCTTAATAGATCAATTTTCTCTTATGTTTTGGTGGTAGCCTCAATCAGTTGTCAATCAGTGCTTTTTCCCTGGTTAGCCTCAAACTGTTAAATCAGTGCTTTTTAATAATAAGATTTTTTTACCCATTGCTCTGCTTGTGTCCCCACATAATGCTTCTCTGAAAAAAAAGACATTCAAGCAAGTCACTTAGCTAAAAGGAAAATAGAGTGTATAATCCCAGAAATCCAGTTATCTCTGTAAGACTACCCTTTAACAGTGCTGAGTAAAAAAAAAAAAGAACATTTCTTGGCTGGCTGAGAGGCCTTGGTTGGGGTACTATATCTCCTTATGGAGGGTGACGAGTATGCATGAGGAGTTTTGTAAACCAGTCAATGGTCCTGTGGGTTTCTGGGAAAAATATATTAAAATTGACACATCTTAGTTCTGCTGGCATCAGAGTAGTGTACTAAGCTGATAGATTACAGGGTGGTCATAACCATGGAAATGAGCAGTGTATAATGTGATAGAAAAATGAGTCTAGCCAGCAAACGAGGCAACATAGAGAATCACAATACATTAGTAAGTGCCTTGTATTAACTTTCTCTACATTATAACTGCCACTTGCTGAAGTGAGAGGGCCCCTTTAGGTCTAACAGGTACAGTATATTATGCCTCCTTCTACACCCAAAGCTTTCCTCAATCTTTCCTAAGCAGCAATAAGGGCTATGGCATTTATTTAGATGCAAGTAGGGAAATATTAGTGAATTGTCAGCCATTAGACATGGTCCAACTCTATTAGGCCATCACTTTTCAGACCCCTTTCTTTCTAAGATACAAAAGTAAAACAACAAAGAAAAGTAAAATAACAAGAAACATGCAAAGCATTGAGTTCACTAAGCTACAGGAAAACTAGTCATTGCTGGGTGATGCAGATTCCCAGGACGGTGTATTGTACACTCTAAATGTGCTATATTAGTTCAATGTCTAAAAGTTCTCGGGAGAGTTTCTAGTACTGTGTCTGCTTAATGATTTTTATCATTAAAGGTTTTCATTACATATAATTTGCAATAATAATCATAAAATGTGCAATAATAATAATCATAAAAGAACTCCTCCAGTAGGCCTGACTAGATTGATGTTAATACAACTATCTATCTATCATTTATCAGTCTGTCTACTTCATACAAATGTTACAGTACCTCTTCATGAAACAAAAGCCATTAAAAACACTTAAAAGAGTATATTTAACCCACCATTGTTATGCAGAAAGTGCATCAAGAAACCAAATAAGAATAGATACATCTGTGCATATTTTTTTATATTTTTCTCACGCCTTTACATCTATTGCTTTCATATATTTCCATCTATCATTTTTCTATGTACACTATCTATCTATCTATCTATCTATCTTTGTCTATTATGTATGTATCTATCTATCTATCTATCTATCTATCTATCTATCTTTGTCTATCTATTATGTATGTATCTATCTATCTATCTATCTATCTACATCTTTTCCTTCTACTATCTTTTCAGTGTATATGCTATATATGTAAACTACGGGGGGTGAAGAGCTTTTAAGTATATATATGAGGGCCATTGAAATTGTGTATGGTATTTCACCCAAAGGAGCCTGGGTGAGAACAGGAAAGGCTGGGAAAATAGGTTTTTCCCATTGTCTGCAGTAGTGATAAGCATCAGGGGCAATATTCGAATTCGCGGAATTTCGCTAATATATTGTGCAGAATATTTGTCATATATTCGAGATGATATTCTTGATTGCGAAAATCGGCAATGTACTATTCGCTTAATGAGCGCGAAATACAGGAGTGGGTCACTTATGCTACATTTTTCAAGCTGGTATAAGTTTCCTGAGACTGAAGAAAATGGTTGGCACGGCAGAACATTAGAATAGCTTTATATTCAGATAGAGTGCTCCAATATATTTGCGCATGCAAATTTTCAGCAATATCTGCTACACTATAGATCAATCTAACCTACACTGACTATCTCCCCCTAACTATCTGAATTATATATATTAGTTAACTGTCTAATGTAATACAACAAAGCACAGAGCACAGCAATGACACTGCTCTCTCTTTCATAACTGCAGTAAACTTTAGAAAATATCTGCTGGGGAGGTTCTTATATAGTAAGAGGTAGGCAACTTTTCTATTGGTTGCTAGGGATGTTGCTAAGCTGTGACAAAGCCTTCTCATTGGCCCACAAGCTAGAAGAAGGGAGGGACGATCACCTGATGTGTACTGTGTTAAAAAACACACAAAAAAATGAATATTCAATTTTACAAATATATAGCGCTATATTCAAAAATATTCATGAATTTTTGAAGTGCCGATATTCGTGATTTAAATTTACTTTTCGAATATTCGAGCTCAACAATAGTCTGCAGCAGATAAGCTGGTAATTTAGATAATTAGCATCCAGCTGAGGAGCACAGGTAAATGTGAGCTGAGCTCCTCAATCAGGGCTCCCTGTCTGAGGAAGGAGCAGGCTGCCTCGAGGCCTGTGGGAGCCGGGACCCTCTAATCCTGTGTGGGATTGGCTCCATGGTGTGTTTTGGGGAGCTGGGTGGTAGACCCAGATCCCGATAGAGAGGGAGAACTACTGTATAGTCAGTGGCCAGACGGCCTAGGATTTGTGTTTATGATTTATGTTTGGTCTGCTGTTAAAGTGACAATAAAGTTGGTCGTGGCCAGTTTTCACCCAAATCTGCAGTGTTGAAGGGGCTTCTTGAGGTGTGCCAACTGTCTAAGATGAGAAGATGGCAATCCTAGAGAGCTAAGTGACCCCGAGTTGTCACATAATAAATATATATATATATATATATATATATATATACACAGTACAGACCAGACAAGTTTGGACACACCTTCTCATTCAAAGAGTTTTCTTTATTTTCATGACTATGAAGGCATCAAAACTATGAATTAACACATGTGGAATAATATACATAACAAACAAGTGTGAAACAACTGAAAATATGTCATATTCTAGGTTCTTCAAAGTAGGCACCTTTTGCTTTGATTACTGCTTTGCACACTCTTGGCATTCTCTTGATGAGCTTCAAGAGGTAGTCCCCTGAAATGGTCTTCCAACAGTCTTGAAGGAGTTCCCAGATATGCTTAGCACTTGTCGGCCCTTTTGCCTTCACTCTGCGGTCCAGCTCACCCCAAACCATCTCGATTGGGTTCAGGTCCGGTGACTGTGGAGGCCAGGTCATCTGGCGCAGCACCCCATCACTCTCCTTCATGGTCAAATAGCCCTTACTTTCAAAGTTTTCCCAATTTTTCGGCTGACTGACTGACCTTCATTTCTTAAAGTAATGATGGCCACTCGTTTTTCTTTACTTAGCTGCTTTTTTCTTGCCATAATACAAATTCTAACAGTCTATTCAGTAGGACTAGCAGCTGTGTATCCACCTGACTTCTCCTCAACGCAACTGATGGTCCCAACCCCATTTATAAGGAAAGAAATCCCACTTATTAAACCTGACAGGGCACACCTATGAAGTGAAAACGATTTCAGGGGACTACCTCTTGAAGCTCATCAAGAGAATGCCAAGGGTGTGCAAAGCAGTAATCAAAGCAAAAGGTGGCTACTTTGAAGAACCTAGCATATGACATATTTTCAGTTGTTTTACACTTGTTTGTTATGTATATAATTCCACATGTGTTAATTCATAGTTTTGATGCCTTCAGTGTGAATCTACAATTTTCATAGTCATGAAAATAAAGAAAACTCTTTGAATGAGAAGGTGTGTCCAAACTTTTGGTCTGTACTGTGTATATATATATATTACAATAGCTACAGTGGTGACTGACACTTTCACAGCTACGGCAGCAATAATAAGAGTAAACGGGGAATGCTTGTAAAATAATCATATCATGTGTTTTTGTTTTCCTATTTTTGTAACAACTCATATTTTACCAGTCATTTTAGCTATTTACCTATTGAAAGCACCAAAGTGGATTTGATAAGATTGCTCCAAAGTGTCAATTTCTATGTAAGATCTTAACAATTTAATCTTGAGCCTTAACTTCTATCTGTAAAGACTTAAAAGGGAGAAAAATGGAAAGTTACAAGTCTTTTGTTGCAGCACTCCAAGTGAAAAAGTCAACAAGAGAGTTTAAAATGAATTCAACTCCCCAAAGTATTGTACTCGCTAATGGAATGCTAACGAGGACCAGGTTATGGCACTATAAATGGTGCCTACAAAAGAGAAATCCATCACTGCTAGAAAGACTGAAAGAACGCAGAAAAAAAACACAATGTTATCGGATGTTATTTGCAGACATTGAATGATGGTATCTACAAGAGGGTACAACACAGAAAATTGTGAAATTCTCTGGGGGCCTTAATAAGAGAATGACAGAGGCTCCAGCTTCCCGGATCATGCATTTTATATAATGGGCAGATAGTAACTTTATGATGAATCATAGAATATAGCTGCTTTTGGTTGATTGCATGAAATAGACAACGTAAAAAATAAATAAATACTACTACTACTAATAATAATAATAAATAAACAATAATAAAAAGTAAAGTGATCTGTACAGACCAAGAAGTGGCGCCTATTATTAGGCTTAGTGGCCAGTGCGAAAACTGCTGGATTTTATGGCTATTGTTTAAATACAGATATGGAAAAAAATTTATTACATAATCAAAAATTATTTTAGAATATGTTAAGCATAAAAACATGATTTAAACAATAGGTCATTTTCTGATGGCACAATCAATTAAAAAAAAAATCTATATTTTTTTTAATTTTCTGTTTCACAATGTCCATTGACTTCTTTCACAATGACTTCTAAGGGAGAGTTTTCTAGGCATGCTCTGACATGTACAGAGGTTAGAGAGGAGTATTGTGAATGGTGGATCCTGTGTCATGTACATAAAGTTGATAGCTATCATTGAAATTAGAGATGAGAGAACTTCTCAAAAATTTGATTTGGCCGGTTCGCCTAATTTACCGAAAAGATTTGCTTTGATCCAAATTTATTAGTAGCGAATCACGTTAAAAATTGGTTATTTCTGGGCTGCAGAGAGCCTTTATAGGAGTGTAGAACACTGTGCCTTGCAGTAACACGCATAGGGAGTTGGAATCACTGCACACTTCACTTATTTGGACAGTTACAGGGCCAAAATTGACCAAATAACTGAAGTATCAACTCAGCCTTACAGGTTGATGTTAGCGTCCAGAAGAAGTGCACTCCTTTTACACTGTTGTCAGCTGATTCCACATAGATGTCAGCAGAACCTGTTCTATTAAACGCTTATACAAGTAGAGCCCCCCGACAGAGTGGAGAGCAGGGCCGGACTGGCCTACCGGTGAAATTTCCCGGTAGGCCGCCGGCCCTGGGGCCGTTTTAAGATGTGCGGCCGAAAGCTCTGATGTAGTGGAGCTGAGCAGGCCGGCCGGCCGGCCTCCGTGGGAGCGGCACTGCTCCCTCCGACCACCTGGTGTCGCTGTGATTTGCAGGCTCGTCCCTTTCAGTCCCGTAAGCGGAAGCCCGTGATCCTGGCCCGGCCAGGATGGCGCCTGGCTGTCCTGTATGTGGCCGCCCCTCTCTTCATGCAAGTGGCCTCCCGCCGCCTCCCTAGCCCGGGGCTGTGGGGCCTAACCTCCAGATTCAATCTCGCAGCTATGCCGGGTCCAGCCGCCCAGGCCGTAGACCGGAAGCAGAGCCCGACCCGTGTGTATGCCGCCGTCACCGATGTAAACAGCCTGAGGACTTGAGGAGCCGCGAATACTGGGGGTAAGAAAGAGGGACCAGGCTGTGCCCACATGTGACTGTGCAGGCTGTCAGGGTTATGTAGTGTATATTATTTACATACAGTCTTATAAATTATAAGACTGTATGTACACTAATATACACTACATAACCCTGACAGCCTGCACAGTCACATGTGGGCACAGCCCTGGCATTCAATACATATCACAGAGTGCTATACTGTGCATTATAAGCTATAATGCACAGTATAGCTCTCTGTGATATGTATTGGATGCCAGGGCTGTGCCCACATGTGACTGTGCAGGCTGTCAGGGTTATGTAGTGTATACTATTAGTTTACATACAGTCTCCAGTTTACAGGACTCTCCAGGATTGACATCAGCTGGGCAGATCTGCTTCTAGGATCTGGGCTCCATGTGCCCTCTGTGGCCCTCACATGCTTCTTTATGCATCACAGCAAGGAGATTGGGGCAGTTGACAGCAGGGCTCTGGCTGGAGGTAGCACTTTGTGAAAGGTTGTCACACAGGTTGTCAGGGGCTGGGAGTGGAGAACATCTTGGTGTGTAACCTGGTGTCACTGTGCTGTACCAAGGATCTGCTGGGCATAATGCCTCCACAGAGGGCAGGGAATCAGATTGACTGAGTAGGGCTTGTACTTTGGAGAAGAATATGTGGCTTCATGTGACAGAGCAGAGGAATTACACAGAAGAGTGTGTGGATGAGGATACGTTGTGTCTCCAGGAGCTCTGCCCCTGACATCTCCAAGTGACAGACACTGCTGGACCCCCCTGGCACCCTGCACACATTATAAATGCACAGTATAGCTTTCCCTGATATGTATTGGATGTCAGGGCCATGCCCACATGTGGCGAGTGGCGGTGCATTATACACAGCAGCACGGTGTCCGGTACTCACACAAAGACGTGGTAGACAAATGCCCAGCCCTGGGGTCTCTCCAGCACGTTGCACAGGTAGTTATGCAGCCTCCGGTACTTCATGTTCCTCCAGCAGCTCTGGCTGCTGTTGTACAACAGCGGCATCCCCAATAAGCTCATGCAAGCTCCCTGCTTCCCCTGGCGGCTCTCCTGCAAGCCCTCTCCCGGTCCCACACAACTGCCCCTGCCAGTGTCACTGGTGCCCAGGAGAAGCAGCCCGTCCCCTCTACTGGAGTTCAACAGCACCCTGTTGGCCCGACCCGACTCCACATCTTTCATGCCGTAGTAACGGTCCCTGCCCCTGCCTTTCCCTCCAGAGCTGCTTTTTATCCAGAGCCCAGAGCCTCCCACATCAACTCCACTATGGTTGTGGGGCATGGCATCACCGGCGTGGGCACAGTGGGCAGAGCGAGGTGCTCCGGGTGCATGCACAGAGCAGAGCTGGGGACAGGGTGGCAGCGCTTCCTGGCTTCAGACTGTCAGATCTGATCACAAGTTGGCACCAGCCATACATACAGGAAGGCTCTGTGTGCAGGGTGCCAGGGGGGTCCAGCAGTGTCTTTCACTTGGAGATGTCAGGGGCAGAGCTCCTGGAGACACGACGTATCCTCATCCACACACTCTTCTGTGAGATTCCTCTGCTCTGTCACATGAAGCCACATATTCTTCTCCAAAGTACAAGCCCTACTCAGTCAATCTGATTCCCTGCCCTCTGTGGAGGCACCATGCCCAGCAGATCCTTTGTACAGCACAGTGACACCAGGTTACACACCAAGATGTTCTCCACTCCCAGCCCCTGACAACCTGTGTGACAACCTTTCACAAAGTGCTACCTCCAGCCAGAGCCCTGCTGTCAAATGCCCCAATCTCCTTGCTGTGATGCATAAAGAAGCATGTGAGGGCCACAGAGGGCCCATGGAGCCCAGATCCTAGAAGCTGATCTGAAGGGGGGTGAGGAAGAGGGGGGTGAAGAAGGGGGGTGAGGAAGAGGGGGAGAAGGGGAGTGAGGAAGAGGGGGACAGAGGGGGAAGGCCAGGTACTTACAGGAGGACTATATCTGAGTATAAATTAAAGGGGTTGTTCGGGTTCAGAGCTGAACCCGGACATACCTCCATTTTCACCCAGGCAGCCCCCCTGACTTGAGAATCGGAGCAGTTCATGCTCCGATGCTCTCCTTTGCCCTGCGCTAAATCGCGCAGGGCAAAGGCATTTTTTGAAGATCTGGTGACGTACCGGGGCTCTCCATGGGGCCAGGAAGCCCAATGACGTCACCGTCACTGATGGCCGGGATTTAGCGCTGCCCTAGCCAGTAAAATGGTAATATGAACAATGGGGTTCTACAAAAGAGCTATTGTGGGGCAAAGTTCATATTCGTGTTTACACACGTGTTTTAAAATGAATGCTTTCCCCTTTTATAAACAAGTAAATACTGACGCAATGCTGTGGGGCTGGTGTGCAACTTTTTCCAGGGCTGGTTTTTATCCCCAGTCCGGCCCTGGTGGAGAGGGTGTCAGTAGTCAGTTTGTGTTGACGTCAACGATTAATTAGCCCTTCCTCTGATCCGTCAGAACAATAACCCACAAAAACCGAATCCTGTATGTGGAGCATACGCCTTCACTTGGTCAGCATTTGCTCAATAATCCATCAGTATTGTTAATGCCCCAAAAAATAGTCCTGGATCCAAAACAGAGATCACACGTGAACTGAATATTTGCATATCTTCTGTGTTTTGTACCAACTCCTGCTTTTGGCTACCAAATCATAAGCCAATTCTGATGGGACCATTCAGGCCTTACAGCTGCTACACAGACAGGATCCATTGTGCATCTTATTTTTCCTTCCTTCTGACAGATCAGAAGAAAGGTTAAATAAATGATGATTTCAGCCAGGCCGAAAGGCTAAATAGTGACCCAGTCATGAAGTGGGGAGGGTGGGAACAGCATGAGGAGACCAGTCTTAAGAGAATCCGCTAGTCTTCTGTTTATTCAACGACGTGGTTATGATGGAGAAAGCATTCCAAAAAACAATTTCTCTCCACCTGGAGACGAATCCTGTCAAGATTGATGCAAGTGCAGTATCGGCTGCTCGTCGACCCAGATACTTCTGGGGGAACCTGACTGGCATGCGCAGGCCTCTAGTAGCTACAGACAATGAGAAGACAAAGCGTCAAGATAGCTTTGAGCCCTGAAGAGTCACAAAGTTCATCAAGATACGTCATTAAATATTCTACCACATTTAACCACAGCGCTGACCACTGAATTAATTTTGTTTTATGACCAAAATACTTCAATAAAGATTTTACCACATATAACCGCAGCGCTGACCGCTGAATAAATTTTGTTTTTCGACTGAAATACGTCAATAAAGATTTTACCACATATAGCGGCAACAGTGAAGGCTTAATAAATATTGTTTTTCCACCGAAATACGTCACAAAAGATTTTACAGCATATAACTACAGCGCTGAACGCTGAATAAAAATAATTTTTTGACCGAAATATGTCCCGAAAGGATTTACCACATATAACTGCAGCCCTGAATGCTGAATAAATTTCATTTATCGACCGAAATACGTCAATAAAAACTTTACCACATATAACTGCAGCACTGAATAAAATTTGGTTTTCGACAAGTGCAGGGAAACATTATTTGGGGATCCAAAGAGCCATACTATGCGGAATGTTAGTGCATAAGGACACCACGTCCGAAGTAATCCAGGCATAGGTGTCCTTCCATACAAAGCTGTCAAAAGCCTGTAGTACAGACCTGGTGTCCCTGATATACCCAGGAATATGTTGGATAAGGGGCTGGAGAAGGGAGTCAACCCAATCAGACAATCTCTCTTAAAAAGATCCTATCCCCGCCACAATGGGTCTCATAGGCGGAGGGAAAACATTTTGTGGATTCGTACCAGACGCAATTGCACTGATGTGTGCACATTTAACAGGGAGTCCAATAAAGTCAAGGGGAGATTGGAGCACAGACTTTATCCCCCAGAATTGTTAACTGGTCAGAGGAACTTGGCGCTGTCATTGGATAGAAAGGCTCAGATTTTTCCTGACAGCATACAACAATCTAAACGGAACGGAAGCGGTCTGTCCGATGATCGTGCCATCATGTTCTCTACGGTTTATAGTGAGGAGTACAGAGACATATGCCACATAATCAAAAAACATCTTCCTGTTCTGAGTTTTGATAAGGATTGGTCCAAGTTCACAAAGGGCGGTATTAAATGTGTTGTGCGACAGGCCCAAGTCTTTATATGGAGGGTCCCAAGTCACAATCAACCTGGTTATCCAACAACGGCAGTTTTAAATGCGGGAATGCCAGATGTATTTGTTGTGGCCACATGGAGAGAAGCAGTACTTTTACATCCACGGCTAAAGGGAGACAATTTGCAATCAAGACTTACTTGAATTGCAATACCAAACATGCCATTTATTTAATCACATGTCAAGTCTGCTTACTCCAATATGTGGGCTGTACAACAAATACAATAAAAAACAGGATCAGAAAACATATTTCCGACATACCGCATTTTAAAACAAGAAACGTCTCTGCTGTCAGTCTGCATTTTGCCTTAGAACATGGAGGCGATTCCTCAGCATTGAAGGTGCTAGGTATTGAAAGGGTTACAGCTCCCTTACGGGGTGGGGACCATCGGAGAAAGCTTCTCAACAGAGAGACTTTCTGGATGTTCCAGCTTAATACCCGCATTCCAGCAGGTCTAAATAAAAGACAAGATTTAATCTTACAGTATAATTAGGTATTCTTCTTACCACATTGCAATGTACAAGCTTCTGTTTTGCTGTGTTTTGATTTTATTAGTATGTGAATAAGCTCTTTTAGTATAATGTTTGTTCTAATCCTACTAAGGAGTTAATAACCATGTGACACCTTAACCCCCACGGATTGGCGTGGGAGGAGTATATCAGTAACTGCTTATTATGTGTTATCCATGTCATTATTAAGGACTGAAATATGAAGGTCCAAAACGCGTAGACTGTACTATTGCCTATGAGGATTGGAACGTTTTTACCGCATCAATAAAAGTGTCTCCTGTTGATTAAGAGCCAGATTTTTCTCATCATTTTTATTGATTTGCTACAACAGCCGTGTCCAGGCTGGTAACCGTGCTCACAGCAGGAGCAACAGGTGAGAGCTGCAAAATTTTTCTAAGGGTCGTATTTCAGTACTGCCAGAAAAATATATACACATTTCACTCTAAGTTTATTCTGGTCAAAGCGTATAGTGGCCTATTTCAGTCCAACAAAAAAAATATATTCTCAGTTCACTTCTGCAGTTATTTCTGTTGAAAGCGTATAGGGGTGTATTTCATTAAAAAATGAAAAATATATACGCACTGCACTGTTGCAGTTATTTCTGGTGAAAGCGTCTAGTGGCCTATTTCAGTACAAAGAGAAAAAAAAATTGTTACTTTTAGGAGGGTTTAATTTCCGTTTAATTTGTTTAGTTCAGCTACAAGTATGTCAGGCAGAGAAATGACAGGCTATGCTCAGAGGAGTGGCAGAGGCCTAAATGTTTCTGGTGCAAGCAGAGGTCGCAGAAGAGTAAGGGGACGTGGCAGCAGGAGTCGCAGCAAGAGACCTGAGCTTCCTGTGTCATCTAGCGGTCGTGTCTTGACCAGCAACCCAGCAGTTCTTGATTAGTTAACTTGTTCATCCACATCATCCCAAGTGACATCAGACACCCTCAGGCAATAGTCGGTGGGTTCGTCAGACACAACCCTTAGTTGGCATGGGCTGGGAGCAGGCCCTGTGCCCTCACCTGTCCTCAATAGTGATGAGCGGGAGGTGCCATATTCGATTTCGACGAAATTCGCGAATATTCGCTAGAATATTCGTCTCATATTCGGCAAAATCAAATATTTGTCATTATTCTAGTTATCGCGATTGATATGCGATTTAAATAATTGCGATTTTAACTTAAGGCAACTTTACTCCTGGTTTGATATCTAGAATTAGCGAAGATGACGAATATGACGAATGTATTCGTCATATTCCTCAAAACGAAGATAACGAAATATTCTCCATCTTTGTTTTAGCTCCATATTTGTCAACTTCGCTAATTCTAGCAATCAAATAGGAAAGTTAACTATGGAGACAGCTGTGTTTAATTCGCTATGCGATTATATTACTTTGCTTTTTTTTAATAAATAGAATAATTATAATAATTATCAAGTATTATAATTATTCTATTTATTAAAAAAAAAAGCTAAGTAATATAATCGCATAGCGAATTAAACACAGCTGTCTCCATAGTCAACTTTCCTATTTGATTGCTAGAATTAGCAAAGTTGACAAATATGGAGCTAAAACAAAGATCGAGAATATTTTGTTATCTTCGTTTTGAGGAATATGACAAATTCATTCGTCATATTCCTCATCTTCGCTAATTCTACCAAGCCAACCATAGTAAACCAGGTCTAAAGTTGAAATCGCAATGCGATTACTTCAAGTTATATTAATTGCATTGCGATTTCAACTTAATTCTCACATCCGACAGTACATTCTAGTATGAAGGCATTCCCATGGTGATGGGGACGCTCCATGAGCACGGAAGAAGCGGCAACGGGCACTGACTGGAGCAGAAGCGGCAACGGGCACTGACTGGAGCAGCCAGGAAGCCAGGAATCCTCAGAACAGGTAAGAACTACTTTTGGGAAGTGGGAAAGAAAAAAATATAACAATAAAAAAATAAAAAATAAAACGAATATTCGAAAATAACGAATTTATAGCGCTATATTCAAAATATTCGCGAATTAGTGAAGTGCCGACATTCACTAAAAAAATTCGCTATTTGAATATTCGCGCTCAACACTAGTCCTCAACTTGCCTCTGTCCTTTTCTGTTCACTCACCGGGAGAAGTACTATATGCTGTGGGCTCAGTTCCACTTTTCAGCAAGGAAGAGCTACTAGAGGACAGTCAGCAGCTACTGCCCAGCCAAGATCTGGAGGAGGCATCCGCAGCTTACTCCACTAGGTGGGCAAGTAGTGATGAGGAGAGTGGCACAGGAGCTTGTGTTGAGAGCGGTCAGGCTCCTGACCTAGAGAGCGTTCAGGAGGACATCAGTGACGTGCAGACACTACTCGATGATGATGAAGCCGATCGCACTTGGGAGCCAGATGAAGAAAGGGCTTCGTCATCATCATCCAACGGCGCAGAAGCTGAACGTGCTCCTGTCCAAGTTGCTGGTGCTTCAGTCACTCCTTTTCCAAGTGGTGGACTCTGCACCAATCAGAGAGCTGAAGGCTTGTGCCAAGCCGAGGTGGAGAGTCCCAAGCCGTCATTTATTTGCGAAAAAGGCAGTACCAGCCCTGCACAAACATGTAGAACAGAAGGTGGGCCAGTGCTTGACCCTGTCGGTGTCTGCCAAAGTGCACAGCAGTGTCAACATGTGGAGCTGTAACTACGGTCAGGGACAATACATGTCCTTTACGGCTCACTGGGTGAATGTGGTTCCTGCACAGCCACACCAGCAAATTGGCCAGATCACGCCGCTTTCGCCTCCACGTTGTCATGCCGTTGGTCCTGCGACAATGTCCGCCTCTGCCTCTTCATCCTCAACCATGTCCACAGCCTCCACTGCAGGGACAAGTCACAATGCTCCTCCAGCATACCACATGTGCAGGGCACGGCAGTGTCACACTGTTCTGCACCTCGTTTCCCTGGGCAAACGGAGTCGCACAGGGGAGGAACTACTCCATGTGCTTCATCAAATCCTGGCTTTCTCCATGACAAATGAAAATCAGAACCATGGTGACCTACAACGGGAAGAACATAGTGTTGGTGCTGCGTCAAGGAATGCTGAGCCATGCGCCCTGCATGGCACACGTGTTCAATCTGGTTGTCAAGCGGTTCCTGAAGTCTTCCACCCATCTGCAAGACATCCTAAAAATGCCAGGAAACTTTTCATGCACTTCAGCCACTCATACACCGCAAAGCACACCCTCTTAGAGCTGCAGCTGCAGAGCGGCATCCCCCAACATAGGCTGATATGCAACGTTGGAATTCCACCCTCTATATGTTGGACCAACTATACGAACAGAGAAAGGCCATCAATGATTTCTTGATGATGCAAGCGGATAGGAATACTCCACTGTGTAACTTCGATGTCAGCCAGTGGCAGCTCATGCATGACACCTGCCATTTGCTCAGGCCCTTAGAGGACGCCATGTTATTTCTCAGTCGCCAGGACTACAGGATAAACAATGTCATTCCACTGTTTCATGTCCTGGAACAGATGCTGGTAAGAATGGCTGGTCAGGGGACAGGAGACGTGGCACCTAGAACTCAGTGCCTCATGAGCCCTGTGGGGGCTGAACTTGAAGAGGAGGAGGAGGAGGAGGGGGAGGAGGACATTGGAGCAGAGGCAATGAGTAGCCAAATGGGTGCTTTTTCTACTCAGCTGACAGGACAGGAGGAGCAGGAGCAGCCAGAGGAGCTACAGGGCTATGAGGAAGACAAGACAGAGGACCCGGACACACTGTGGCAGTATGCAGTGGAGATGGATGCAGGGAGTTCCTCTGAGTCACTTGCACAAATGGCACGATGCATGCTCACTTGCTTACGTAGTGACAGCCGAATTGTCACCATTTGGCATAGGGATAACATCTAGGTCTTCACCTTGTTGGACTCTCGCTACCAGTCCAGAATGGGGGCCTTATTTACACCCACTGAGAGGAAGGACAAATTGAACTACTACAGAGACATCCTATGTAGTCAGTTGACCACTGCCTATTTGCGCCATCGTCCATCCTCTCACAGGTCTGACCGGGGGGGCCCTATGCGCACATGTTCCACTGCCATGGCTGCTGGGGAGGGGTGGCAGGAGCAGTACCAGCTCCATCAGCAGCAGCCTGAGTCTACAGTCGCTGATGAGTAGCTTTCTTCATCCGCATAGTGAAGAAACTACTCACCAGCAGCAGCAGGTAAACCTGGAGCAGGACCTGAACCAGCAGGTGGTGGCATACTTGGACAGCATCCTGCCAGCCGTCATAGAATATCTGCTGGACTACTGGGCAATCAAACTGGATTTGTGACCACAATTGGCCGAGTTTGCCCTGGAAAAGCTGTCCTGCTCGACCAGTAGTGTGGCATCAGAGTGGGTGTTTATTGCGGCGGAAGTCATAGTTACCTCAAGGAGAACTGGTGCCTGTCCACCCAAAATGTTGAGAGACTGACCTTTGTCAAGATGAATCATACATGCATCAGCCAGGATTTCCAACCACCAATTCCTGAAACATCAGACTAGATCATCCATGGTGCCACACTAACACTTAGATAAAAGAGACCAGATTCTTCTGACTACCTGCCTCAGCTAATACTCTGATGCTGCCACCCGCCTGATGCCACACATCTGATGCCAAGTGCTCCTTCTTTCAGCCACCTTCATCAGCGGGTACTGGTATTGCCACCCACCACCCACCTCTTTGACCATGTCACTTTGTGGTCTCCTGATGCAGCTGCTGCTGCCATCTCCACACTATGTCATCTTGCCACTCTGTGTTCTCTTGATGCTTCCTGCTGCTACTGCCATCTCCACACTATGTCACCTTGCCACTCTGTGGAATCCTCCTGCTGCTGCTGCCATATCAACATTATTTCACTTTGCCACTCTGTGGTCTCATGATGCTCTTGCTGCCATATCCACACTATGTCACCTTGCCACTTTGTGGTATCCTCCTGCTGCTGCTGCATATCCACACTATGTCACCTTGCCACTTTGTGGTATCCTCCTGCTGCTGCCATCTTCACATTATGTCACCTTGCCACTCTCTGGAATCCTCCTGCTGCTACTGCTGCTGACATATCCACATTATGTCACCTTGCTACTCTGTGGTCTGATGATGCTGCTGCCATCTCCAAACTATGTCACCTTGCCGCAGTGTGGTCTCCTGATGCTGCTGCTGCCATCTCCACACTATGTCACCTTACCACAGTGTGGTCTCCTCCTGCTGCTGCCATATCCACATTATATCACCTTGCCACTCTGTGGCATCCTCCTGCTGCTACTGCCATATCCACATTATGTCAACTTGCCACTCTGTGGTATCCTCCTGCTTCTACTTCTGCTGCCATATCCACATTATGTCACATTGCCACTCTGTGGTCTGATGATGCTGCTGCTGCTATCTCCAAAGTATATCACCTTGCCACTCTGTGGTCTCCTGATGCTGCTGCCATCTCCACACTATGTCGCCTTGCCAGTTTGTGGTATCCTCCTGCTCCTATAATACTACTCCTGATGAAGGGACATCGTCCTGAAACGCGCTGAGCCAGCTTTTTAACACTAATAAAAGAAATTTGAACAGAAGCTTCCTGACTGTGGTTGCCTTCATCTTTCACCATCTAGAGGTGAACCTGGCTGGGGGGGTATTGGTTTACCGGTGTATTATGCTTATCCGAGTAACATCTTATTGTGCAGACTTACACCGAAGTGTATTCACCTGTGCATCTATTCGCCACTTAGGCGGCGTTTTTTAGTTTCTCAGTTTTTTTGCGTCACACCAATTTATAAGCCTTTTTAAGCAATACACATTTTAGTTTATTTCCAATACTTTTGAATTTTATGTTCCTCCCCTCCTTCCTGTCCCTCATCTATTACAACTTATTCCCTACCATTGTTCTTAATACACACCATTTTTTAATGTTTTTTTTATTGTTTATTAATATTGTTTTTTATTGCTTCTTATTGTTTTTCATTGCCCTATATTCTCCACAACTTATCCGGCCACCATCTGTGACCTAGCCCAACCCCACACCTCCCCTTTTTTCCATCACCTGCTGTTTGGATTGGCGCTATTTTCAGGGTCCACTTGGAGGGGGATTGGAAGTGTACACGCACCCTACCCCCCCCCCAACTTTTTTTTACCTCCACACTATGTCACCTTGACACTCTGTGGCATCCTCCTACTGCTGCTGCCATCTCCACACTATGCCACCTTGCCACTCTGAGGTATCCTCCTGCTGCTGCTGCTGCCATATCCACAATATGTCACCTTACCACTCTGTGGTCTGATGATGCTGCTGCTGCCATCCCCAAAGTATGTCACCTTGCCACTCTGTGGTCTCCTGATGCTGCTGCTGCCATATCCACACTATGTCACCTTGCCACTCTTTGGTATCCTCCTGCTGCCATCTCCACATTATGTCACCTTGCCATTCTGTGGTCTCCTGATGATGCTGCTGCTACTGCCATCTCCACACTATGTCACCTTGCCACTCTGTGGTCTCCTGCTGCTGCCGTCTCCACACTATGTCACCTTCCCATTCTGTGGTCTCCTGATGATGCTGCTGCTACTGCCATCTCCACACTATGTCATCTTGCCACTTTGGGGTATCCTCCTTATGCTGATGCTGTTGCCACCACCTTCACACTCATACTCTGTGGTCTCCTCATACTGCTTCCACCTCATTAATACTGTATATAGGTCCACTCTGTGGACTTCTCATGCTTTTCCCACCCTTCCCACTTCATGACTGGGCCACTATTTTGCCTTTCGGCCTGGCTGACCTCATCATTTATTTGACCTTTCTTCTGATCTAGTAACATAGTAACATAGTACATAAGGCCGAAATAAGACATTTGTCCATCCAGTTCGGCCTGTCATCCTGCAAGTTGATCCAGAGGAAGGCAAAAAAACCCTGTGAGGTAGAAGCCAATTTTCCTCACTTTAGGGGAATAAGAAATTCCTTCCCGACTCCAATCAGGCAATCAGAATAACTCCCTGGATCAACGACCCCTCTCTAGTAGCCATAGCCTGTAATATTATTAAGCTCCAGAAATACATCCAGGCCCCTCTTGAATTCCTTTATTGTACTCACCATCACCACCTCCTCAGGCAGAGAGTTCCATAGTCTCACTGCTCTTACCGTAAAGAATCCTTTTCTATGTTTGTGTACAAACCTTCTTTCCTCCAAACGCAGAGGATGTCCCCTCGTCACAGTCACAGTCCTGGGGATAAATAGATTATGGGATAGATCTCTGTACTGCCCCCTGATATATTTATACATAGTAATTAGATCTCCCCTCAGTCGTCTTTTTTCTAACGTGAATAACCCTAATTTTGATAATCTTTCCGGGTACTGTAGTTGCCCCATTCCAGTTATTACTTTAGTTGCCCTCCTCTGGGTGACTTGCATTATTCCTTCCCATGTGCATAACTTTACATTTGTCAGTGATAAACCTCATCTGCCACTTATCTGCCCAAGCCTGCAATCTATCCAGATCCCTCTGTAGTAGTATACTGTCCTCATCAGTGTTAATTACTTTACACAGTTTAGTGTCATCTGCGAAAATTGATATTTTACTATGCAAGCCTTCTACAAGATCATTAATAAATATATTGAAGAGAATAGGGCCCAATACTGACCCCTGAGGTACTCCACTAGTGACAGTGACCCAATCTGAGTATGTACCGTTAATAACCACCCTCTGTTTTCTATCATTGAGCCAGTTACTTACCCACATACAGACGTTTTCTTCGAGTCCGAGCATTCTCATTTTATATACTAACCTTTTATGCGGTACAGTGTCAAATGCTTTGGAGAAGTCCAGATACACGACATCCATTGATTCGCCGCTGTCAAGTCTAGAACTTACCTCCTCATAGAAACTGATTAAATTAGTTTGACATGACCGATCCCTCACGAAGCCATGCTGATATGGCGTTATTTGCTTATTTCCGTTGAGATGCTCTAACATAGCATCTCTCAGAAAACCTTCAAACAGTTTACCCACAACAGATGTTAAACTTACCGGCCTATAGTTTCCAGGCTCTGTTTTTGGACCCTTTTTGAATATTGGCACCACATTTGCCATGCGCCAATCCTGTGGGACATTCCCTGTCAGTAAAGAGTCCGCAAATATCAGAAATAAGGGTCTGGCTATGACATTACTTAATTCCCTTAGGATACGGGGGTGTATGCCATCCGGTCCTGGCGATTTGTCTATTTTAATCTTTTTAAGTCGCTGTTGTACTTCTTCCTGGGTCAGACAGGACACTTTTAATGGCGAATTTATTTCAACATTCAGCATTTCATCTGACAGTTTATTTTCCTCAGTGAATACACTGGAGAAAAAAATATTTAACAGCTTTGCTTTCTCCTCGTCGCTCTCTGCGACTCCCCCCTCATTACTCTTTAAAGGGCCGACACCCTCAGATTTATACTTTTTAACATTTATATAATTGAAGAACATTTTAGGGTTAGTTTTACTCTCTTTGGCAATTAATCTCTCGGGCTCTAGTTTGGCCGCTTTTATTTGTTTTTTACATGTTCTGTTTTTTTCCTTATAGTTTTTCAGTGCTTCCGTGCCACCCTCCTGTTTTAGTGTTTTATATGCTTTCTTTTTGTCATTTATTGCTTTCTTTACAGTTCTGTTTATCCACATTGGTTTCTTTTTGTTCCTTAACCTTTTATTCCCATACGGTATGTACCTCTCACAATGAGATTTTAGGATGTTTTTAAAGATATCCCATTTTTTGGCTGTATTTTTATTTGTGAGGACTTTATCCCATTTAGTTAGGCCTATGGCCTCTATTAGTTGGCTAAATTTAGCTTTTTTGAAGTTTGGTATTTTTGTTCCTCCCTGTAGAAATGCTCTTTTGAATGATAATTGGAAGGTTATTACTTTATGGTCACTATTTCCCAGGTGTCCCCCAACCTGCACGTCTGTTGTTCTGTCAGGTCTATTGGTTAATATTAAGTCCAGTATGGCCGTCCCTCTAGTCGGGTCCTGAACCAGTTGGGAGAGATAATTGTCTTTGGTTATTGCCAAGAACCTGTTTCCTTTATGAGATATACAAGTTTCAGTTTCCCAGTCTGTATCTGGGTAGTTGAAGTCCCCCATAATAACCACCTCATTATGATTTGCCGCCTTGTCTATCTCGTTTAGTAGTAGATTTTCTGTGGACTCTGGTATATTAGGTGGTTTATAGTAGACTCCTATTAGTAATTTATTGTTGTTTTTAGCTCCATGTATCTCTACCCACAGTGACTCCACATGTTCATGTCCCTCACTTATATCTTCACGGAGTGTGGGCTTTAGACAAGACTTTACATAAAGGCAGACCCCTCCACCTCTCCGGTTTTGACGATCCTTTCTAAACAGACTGTAACCTTGTACATTAACTGCCCAGTCATAGCTATCATCCAGCCATGTCTCAGTTATTCCCACTATGTCATAGTCCTCCTCACACATCACTAATTCCAGTTCACCAGTTTTATTAGTCAGGCTTCTGGCATTAGTATACATACATTTGAGAGGTTTATGTATATTTTTTACCCTACACCTTTCCTTCTGAACTGTTCTAGTCCCTCCTTCCATTCCTCCCCCAGTCCCACTACCTTGCCCCCGGTCTCTATCTGCACTATCTTCCCCTTCTATAGTGTAATTACCCTCCCCCCCAGTCCCTAGTTTAAACACTCCTCCAACCTTCTAGCCATCTTCTTCCCCAACACAGCTGCCCCTTCCCCATTGAGGTGCAGCCCGTCTCTACGATAGAGCCTGTAGCCGACAGAGAAGTCGGCCCAGTTCTCCAGGAACCCAAACCCCTCCATCCTACACCAGTTCTTGAGCCACTTGTTAATTTCCCTAATCTCCCGCTGCCTTTCTTGTGTGGCCCGTGGTACAGGTAGTATTTCGGAAAATACTACCTTTGAGGTCCTTGCCCTAAGCTTTTGACCTAAATCCCTGAAATCATTTTTAAGGACTCTCCACCTACCCCTAACTTTGTCATTGGTTCCGATATGGACCATGACCGCTGGATCTTCTCCAGCCCCTCCCAGTAATCTGTCAACCCGATCCGCGATGTGTCGAACTCTAGCGCCAGGAAGACAGCACACTGTTCGGCGATCACGGTCTTTGTGACAGATTTCACTATCTGTTCCCCTAATAATTGAGTCTCCCACTACCAGCACCTGTCTGGCCTGCCCTGCTCTCCTGGTCCCCTGCTTACCGGAGTTGACATTCCCCTGACTGGCAGAGGAAGTGTCAGGCTGCGGCAGTGCCGTCCCTGGACTGATATCCCCCTCATCTGCCAAACGTGCAAACTTGTTGGGGTGTGTCAGATCAGGGCTAGCCTCCCTGGCACTCTTCCCTCTACCCCGCTTTCTAACTGTTACCCAGCTAGCTACCTCACATTCCTCAGCCTCCTCTCTGTCAACTTCCCCTCATCTACCCCAAAGAGTGCTTGCTCGGTGAGAAGCAAACTTTTTTGCAAATTGTCAATGCCTCTCAGTGTTGCAACTTGCCCATTTAGAGACTGTCAGAAGAAAGGAAAAATGAGACACATAACGGATCCTGTCTGTGTAGAAGTTGTAAGGCCTGTATGGTCCCATCATAATTTGCTTATGATTTGGTAGCCAAAAGCAGGAGTGGGTACAAAACACAGAAGACATGCAAATATTCCATTCACATGTCATCTCTGTTTTAGTGCTGTTTTTTGGGGGGGCATTAGCAATACTGATGGATTATTGAGCAAATGCTGACTGATTGAAGGCATATGCTCCAGAGACAGGATCTGTTTTTTGTGGGTTATTGTTCTGACGGATCAGAGGAAAGGAAAATTAATCAGTGACGTCAACACAAACTTACTGCTGACACCCTCTCCACTCTGTCCGGGGGGGCTCTACTTGTATAAGCGTTTAATAGAACAGGTTCTATAGACATCTTTGTGGAATCAGCTGACGAGGGTGTAAAAGGAGTGCACTTCTTCTTGACACTAACATCAACCTGTAAGGCTGAGTTGATACTTCATTTATTTGGTCAGTTTTGGCCCCGTGACTGCCCAAATAAGTGAAATGTGCAGTGATTCTAAGGGCGCTGCCTGTCATCTGCATGTCATACGGACTCACAGTATTATTTCACTAGCAAAGCAGACTCCCTATGTGTGTTACTGCAAGGCACAGTGTTCTACACCACTATAAGGGCTCTCTGTATCCAAGAAATAGCTGTTTTTTACGCAATCCGCCGTGAATTTATTCAGATCGAAGCAAATTTTTCCAAAAAGATTCGGCGAACCGGCGAATTGAATTTTTGAAAAATTTGCTCATCTCTAGTTTTTTATTCTCTTAAAATCCAGTACAGTACTTCTGTCTGAGAGTGAGCTGTTCAAAAGGACATCCCTGTGTCCATCTAGGCCCTGCGCGGGACGGAGGACAGGGAGTCTGAAAGCCGGACTGTCCTGCCTAAAACCGGACCTCTCGCCACCATAGGGGCAGGCTGCTGTTGAGGTCACAATTAGAGGACGGTCTGTTATGGACGTCAGTTTTAAGGGGCAGATTGCTGTAGAGGCCACTGTTAAGGGGGCGGGGTGTTGTGGAAATCACTGTTAAGGAGACGGGGGGAGGTCACTAATAAAGGGGCGGCCTCTGTGGAGGTCACTGTTAAAGGCGTAGGCTGCTGTGGAGGTCACTGTTATGGGGGCGGTATGATGTGGAGGTCACTGTTAAAGGGGTGGGCGCTGTGGAGGTATATGCTAAAGGGGCAGGGAACGGTGGCGGTCACAGTTAAGGGGATGGTCCATTATGGAGGTCAGTGTTAAGGGGCAGGATGCTGTAGAGGTTGCTGTTAGGGGGGCGGGGTGTTGTGGAGGTCACTTTTTAAGGGAACAGAGCTCTGTGGAGGTCACTGTTAAAAGGGCCAGTTATTGTGTAAATCACTGTTAAGGAGACAGGGTACTGTGGAGGTCACTAACAAAGGGGCGGCCACTGTGGAGGTCGCTGTTAAAACGGAAGGGCGCTGTGGACAGGCCGCTGTGGTGGTCAATGTTAAAGGGGCAGGCACTGTTGAGATGACTGTTAAGGCAGGAGAGGACTGTGGAGGCCACTTTTAAAGGGGCAGTGGGGTACTGTGAGATCACTGTTAAGGGAACAGGGTACTGTGAGGTCACTATTAAGGGAGCAGGGTACTGTGGCAGTCACTGTTAAAGGGGCAGTCGCTATGGAGGTCACTAATAAGGGGGCCGGAAATGGTGGAGGTCACAGTTAAGGGGACTGTAACCTATGGTCAGTGTTAAGGGGCGGGTGCTGTAGAGGTCACTGTTAAGGGGACGGGCCTCTGTGGAGGTCACTGTCAAGGGGGTGGGGTGCTGTGGAACTCACTGTTAAAGGGGCAGGCTGTTGTGAAGGTCAAAGTTAAGGGGGTGGTCTGCTGTGGACGTCCCTTTTTAAGGAGATGCGGCACTGTGGGAGATCAGTGTAAAGGGGTGGGGGGCTGTGGAGGTCACTGTTAAGGGGGCGGGGTGCTGTCGATGTCACTGTTATAGTGGATAGTGTTGATATCTTTTAACGACACACACAAACATTAAATGAAATAGATGAAATATACCCGTGCGAAGCCGGGTCCTTCAGCTAGTTGTGCTATAAAGCTAAGCTGACTAGCAATAGATGGATAAGGTATCTAATTTATTTAATAATGGAATTGAATGGTGCTTTATGACCTTGTGAACATAATACATTTTACCATTAGGATCCTCTCGGATTCGGTAGCGCATTATTAAACAGGGAACACTGACGTGTTATTCCACAAGCACCGCTCACTGTAACCTTCTTTATGTTCCAGACCATAATAGCACGTCAATGGTGATTTTTACCCTTACAAGGCTGATAAAATGGGTTATCGTTAAATGTAAGAGAAACATTTTCTACTCAGATCAGCCTGTGATATAATCACATGTGTCACAACGTGCAAATGCAAAAACCAGATTAACCACAAATGCGTCAATGTTGTACAGTGTCAAAGTGAATGAAATGCGTTAACATGCAGTCACATTAAGCCTTTAAGGGAACTGCTTAGTGTAATATCCTTACAAGCCCTCTTTCTGTGCCTGCTGTTTGCTTGATCTAAAGACTGCTAGAATTATAGGAAAATAGGTCATAAAAATCCTAATAAATCAGGATGGGATTGCAGAGGATTAAAAAAATTGTAAGTAGTACTAGAGATGTCCCGAACTATTCGGCGGCAAACAGTTCCCGGCGAACATCGCTTGTTCGCTGCGGCGGGCGAACATATGCGATGTTCGGTCCGCCTCCTATACGTCATTGTGCTGTCTTCACTATTGCATACTGTTTATTTGTGTGCCTTCAGCACCATCTAGTGACCTTTATCTGTAAGTGCATCTTTTGCCTTGTTAACTTATGCATATTCATTAGGTCACCTGACTTCCTGCTCACAGTGCTTTCTGGGAAAGAGACAGGCTCCTGCTTCCTTTTCTCCTCACCTCATGGAAGGAGCAGCTGCACATTGTGTGTCTCCTACTAAGCATAGTCGGTAAGAGATTAATTCATGTTTTTGTATTGGTTTTGTGTACACTGTACTGTATACTCAGTTCTTGTATGTTCATTTTCTCATAGTTTACCTTATCTACTGCCGGTTAATAAAACCACAGATTACAGAAAGAAGTCTCATCTTATTAACTAGTAGAATGGTGATATCTGCCTGTTGAACTGCATACAGACCCCGGGGGTACATGTTGTGAGAACAGGACAGTCATCATTGAGCAAATTTTGACCCTGTACCTCACGGTCAGCAGACACATTCCAGCCAATCAGCATACCCTCCCTCCCAGACCCTCCCACCTCCTATCAAAAAGAAAGGACAGCATCCATCTTAGATTCATTCGGAAGCTGCAGTCTCAGTGAGAGGAGGGACAATGTAGCTGCTGCTGATTTAATAGGGAAATCGATAGTTAGGCTAGTGTTCTGTGTCCACTCCAGTCCTCAAAGACTCATCTGATCTCTGCTGTAAGGACAGCGTCCTGACAGCACCCCGAAAAGCCCTCTTTAGGGCTAGTACATCAGTCTGCTTTTTTATCTCTGTAATCTAATTGCAGTTGCCTGCCAGCGTGTGTGTCAGGCCTACAGCGTGTACTGTGCCCACTACTGCCAGTGCCCAGTGCCACCACTCATATCTGGTGTCACAGTAGCTTGCATTTGAAAAAAAAAAAAAAATTATTTTCACTGTAATCTAATTGCAGTTGCCTGTAAACGTGTGTGTCAGGCCTATAGCGTGTACTGTGCCCACTACTGCCAGTGCCCAGTGCCACCACTCATATCTGGTGTCACAGTAGCTTGCATTTAAAAAAAATATATATATTTTTCACTGTAATATAATTACAGTTGCCTGCAAGCGTGTGTGTCAGGCCTACAGCTTGTACTGTGCCCACTACTGCCAGTGCCCAGTTGCACCACTCATATCTGGTGTCACAGTAGCTTTCATTTAAAAATAAAAAACTATTTTTTCACTGTAATCTAATTGCAGTTGCCTGCAAGCGTGTGTGTCAGGCCTACAGCTTGTACTGTGCCCACTACTGCCAGTGCCCAGTGCCACCACTTATATCTGGTGTCACAGTAGCTTTCATTTAAAAATAAAAAACAATTTTTTTCACTGTAATATAATTACAGTTGCCTGCAAGCTTGTGTGTCAGGCCTACAGCGTGTACTGTGTCCACTACTGCCAGTGCCCAGTTGCACCACTCATATCTTGTGTCACAGTAGCTTGCACGCGTAGTACAACTAATTGGGAAAAAAATGACAGGCAGGGGCAGGCCACCCCGCAGGGGCCATCGTGGTCGTGGTGCTGTGATTTCCTTTGGCCCTAGAATAATGCCCAGTGTTCAGAGGCCACGTACCCTGAACTCGAAAAGTTCTGAGGACATAGTTGAGTGGCTTACACAGGACACCCAATCTTCTACAGCTTCCGCTCGGAACCTTGACGCACCATCCTCCTCCAGCTCAGCTTCGGACACCTCTCAAGTTACCACCCGCCCGCCCGCCTGCCGCCACCACCAACACTAGCACCACAGCTGCTTCAATTGATCTGTCAGAGGAGTTATTTACACATCAGTTGGAAGAAATGAGTGATGCGCAACCATTATTGGCAGAGGATGTAGATAACAGGGATATGTCTCAGTCAGGCAGCATTACACACATGGACGTACGGTGTGATGATGATGATGTTGTACCCGCTCCTGCTTCCTTTGCTGAGTTGTCAGATACAAGTGAAGCGGTTGATGATGACGATGTGTCCGTGGATGTCACGTGGGTGCCCGCTCAAAGAGAAGAAGAACAGGGGGAAAATTCAGATGGGGAGACAGAGAGGAGGAGGAGACAAGTTGGAAGCAGGGGGAGGTCGTCGCAAGGAGCTAGTGGCACAGTCAGACAGCATGTATCGGCACCCGGGGTCAGCCAGACAGCACACCAATCAACCAATCACCTGATAGGGGACGTAACAGGGATTAAACTGATAGGAATAGTACTACTTAACATACCACTCATATCTGGTAGCACAGTAAATTGCACGGCGCACGCGCAGTGCCCCAAGTTGGAAGTAAGAGGAAGAACCAAGCATCTTTTTCCATCTCCCGGTTCCTAAAATCTATTCCATACACGTCCCCTGATAACGGACGCAACTGGGATTAAACTGATAAGAATATCACTACTTAACATACCACTCATATCTGGTAGCACAGTAAATTGCACCGTGCACGCACAATGCCCCAAATTGGAAGTAAGAGGACCAACCAAGCAGCTTTTTCCATCTCCCGGTTCCTAAAATCTATTCCATACACGTCCCCTGATAGGGGACGTAACAGGGATTAAACTGATAGGAATAGTACTACTTAACATACCACTCATATCGGGTAGCACAGTACATTGCACGCGCAGTGCCCCAAACTGGAAGTAAGAGGACCGACCAAGCATCTTTTTCCATCTCCCGGTTCCTAAAATCTATTCCATACACCACACCGGCCCCTGATAGGGGACAAAACAGAGATTAAACTGGTAAGAACAGATTTTTTTAATAAAAAAAAAAAAAAGAGGACAGCATCTGCGGAGCTGGGTATTTATGCCCTTTATGGATTAAAACACAAACCTGCGTCAACTACGTAATTTTCCATGGGAGTTTTGCCATGGATCCCCCTCCGGCATGCCACAGTCCAGGTGTTAGTCCCCTTGAAACAACTTTTCCATCACTATTGTGGCCAGAAAAAGTCCCTGTGGGTTTTAAAATTTGCCTGCCTATTGAAATCTATGGTGGTTCGCCCGGTTTGCCCGTTCGCGAACATTTGCGGAAATTCGCGTTCGCAGTTCGCGAACGGAAAATTTTATGTTCGCGACATCTCTAAGTAGTACCACTTTTGTCCACGGGCGGTGCGGTATTGCAGTCCACCTTATTTATTACTTATATGTTGGAACCGAAAAATACCTTCCCCAAACTGTTCCCGCAAAGTTGGAAACATACAATTGCCCAAAATGCTTTGGTAAGCTAAAGTGTTAGGATTTACC
This sequence comes from Bufo bufo, assembly GCF_905171765.1. Lineage (NCBI taxonomy): Eukaryota > Metazoa > Chordata > Amphibia > Anura > Bufonidae > Bufo > Bufo bufo. The sequence continues at coordinate 124,816,089 of NC_053398.1, forward strand.
TTCACTGGAACTAAGGGACCTAGGTCTACACCTAAAAGACACCCCATGACACCATCCCTCCTCCCTCCTAATTTTAGAATTAGCATAATTTGGGCAAGTAAGTAAAGGTCTCCTGGCATTCCCCAAACCCAGACTGGCCCATCAGACCACCAGATAGAGAAGTATGAGCCATCACTCCAGAGAACATGTTTCCGCTGCTCCAGAGAGAATACACTTTCAGCAGTACCTACTAGTGTTGGATGAGCATGCTCGACCAAACACAAATTTTACTTGAACATCTCGATGCTCGGCACACTTTGGCAAAACACTGTGTGTGCTCGAGCGCGATGCTCGAGTCTCCTCCCCGCATGTTTGTTGGCTGCTACACAGCCAATAAACATGCTGGTAAGTACTGCCATTCACTGTAATGCCGTAGCCATGTTGGTTACTGGCATTACAGTGATTGGCTGGCCGGAACCCGAAGATGTGTTATTGATTTTCTGCTCAACATTTGAGTGACTGATATATTAACCCCTTCCAGACATATGACGTAATAGTACGTCATGGCGGCAAGTGACTTGCTGCATTTTGACAAACTATTACATCATGGTGATCGGGCAGGCACCGGAGCGTTGCGCGCCCGATCACTGCAGTGGCCCAGCAGTCCTTGATAGCCAGGCCCCTGCTGTATCCGAAGGCATCGCTGTAAAAAGCCGATGCCAGTGGATTAACTCCTTCTATGCCACAGTCAGCACTGACGGTGGCATAGAAGGTGCATGCGGCGGGTGAGGGAGCCCATCGGGTCCCCGCGCTGCTGTGACGGGGAACCAATGGGTGACAAGGCAGCCCAATGCCATGCACAGGAGGTCCAATGTCTTGCATGTTATTGGGACCTGCCTTCTACAGGGGCCGAGGAGATACAGCCCCAGGCCAGTCTCCTAGGCAACCTGTTAGTGTATTACTCAGTGTAATACACTAACAGGCAATTCATTACAATACAGATGTATTGTAGTGCATTTCAGAGGGGATCAGACCCTCAAATGTTGAAGTCCCAGAGTGGGACAAAAATAAAAATAAACCAAAGCAAAAAAAAAGTGTTTTTAATAAATAAAAATAAAAAATCAAGTAAAAAAGAAGAAAAAAAAAACGCCTCTTTCCTCTGATTTTATAATAAAAATAGAGGAAAAAACACACATTAGGTATCAATGCGTCTGTAACGACCGGCTCTATAAATATATCACCTGATCTTCCGGTCTGATAAACACCATAAAAAATAAATACAGTGTCAAAAAAGCTATTTTTGTCATCTTACATCACAAAAAGAGCAACACCAAATCAAAAAGGCATATGTCCCACAAAATGTTACCAATAAAACCGTCACCTCATCCTGCAAAAAATGAGCCCCTACATAAGTAAATTGCTCAAAAAATAAAAAAAACTATAGCTCTCAGAACATGGAGACATTAAAACATAATTTCTTTGTTTCAAAAATGATATTATTGTGTTAAAGTGAAATAAATAAAGTATACATGTTAGGTATCAGCGCTTTCGTAACAACCGGCTCCATAAAAATATCCCATGACCTAACCCCTCAGCTGAACACCGACAAAAAAAAAATAATTAAAACAGTGCCAAAAAAAGCTATTTTTCGTCACCTTACATCACAAAAATTGCAACACCAAGAGATCAAAAAAGTATATGCCCCCAGAAATAGTACCAATCAATCTGTACCTAAGACAATCGGTAAAATAAAAAATAAAAAACTATGACTCTCAGACAATGGAGACACTAAAGTATGCTTTTTTTTGCTTCGAAACTGCTATTATTGTGGTAAAGTGAAATAAAATTAAAAAAATAGACATATTAGGTATTTTTCGCGTCCAGAACAACCTGCTCTATAAAAATATCACATGACCTAACCCCTCAGGTGAACACCGTAAAAATAAAAACAGTGCAAAAAAGGCATTTTTTGGTCACCTAACATCACATAAAGTGCAACACCAAGCAATCAAAAAAGCATATGCTCCCCAAAATAGTATAATCCAAACCGTCATCTTATCCCAAAAAAAATGAGACCCTACTTAAGACAATCATTCAAAAAATAAAAAAGCTATATCTCTCAGACTATTGAGACACTAAAACATAATTCTTTTGTTTCAAAAATGCTATTATTGTGTAAAACTTAAATAAATAAGAAAAAGTATACATATTAGGTATTACCACATGGGATCATCAGGAGGTTAAAAAAAACACTGTTGGTCTATACAATGAGATATACAATGCGATTTTACAAGATAAATACTGCCATAAAGCCAGGTCACATAGATAGAGTCAGATGGTCGCTCTACAATAAATTGATACAGGGGGCTGTATTCAGGCCAATGAACATGCTTTATAGCACCATTCCAGGCCAGTCATAAGCAAACATTGGTTGTGGTGCCTGAGTCGGAGTCCCTTGGGGCCAAAAGATGTGTTCCGCATCCTGTAGGGCAAGAGATAGTCATATACCCAAATCAGTGCATTGTCCACCACTACCATGAGCAAGATTATAATTCAGTGTAAACTCACAGTTCAGATGATATGATACATCCCAGCAGGGTCTAAATAAGGCCCCCACTAGAATCAAAAGATACAATCACAAGTGGTGCTTACACCAGAAACACATCAGAAAGTGAAAGACCTATAGCTACATTGACCAAGGTAAATTACACTTACATAGTGAAGGGCTCCCCTCGATCACCATTCCCCCTGGTAGGCGATCTAGTAATTAGTGCTGCAACTGCATTTAAAGCGCTATCAATTAGCGCCAAGACGCCCCATTGGTGGTTCACTTCATACCCGGACTGGCCTCACTTCCTGTTGTTGGAACGCACATGCGTTCCACCCAGCGGATGTTCCGGTTACCTCGGAGCTTCAATATAGTCCGGTCAATCAATCGCCACCATTCCGGTCTGTGGAACGCATTTGCGTTCCAAGATGCGGCATCCGGTCCAGAAGCCTATTTCCGGTTCCTGTACTAGCGGCCTGTGGAACGCAAATGCGCTCCACAGGATACTTCCATCCCCAGTCCATCGATTTAAAATGGAATATCGATGTGTGTCAATCCAAGTAAGGCCCTGCGATACAAAAAGATCATTTCTAGGTCTACATCACGCCATAAGAAATCCCCATCTATATAGTGGACCCTGACGTTTTCTCCCAGTAAAAACACATCTGCAATATTCAGGTATATTTCTACAGGGTGGGCCATTTATATGGATACACCTTAATAAAATGGGAATGGTTGGTGATATTAACTTCCTGTTTGTGGCACATTAGTATATGTGAGGGGGGAAACTTTTCAAGATGGGTGGTGACCATGGCGGCCATTTTGAAGTTGGACATTTTGAATCCAACTTTTGTTTTTTAAATAGAAAGAGGGTCATGTGACACATCAAACTTATTGGGAGTTTCACACGAAAAGCAATGGTGTGCTTGGTTTTAACGTAACTTTATTCTTTCATGAGTTATTTACAAGTTTCTCTTTGTTTACAGCCATTGACATGTCGCCAAGGTTAACACGTGAGGAGCGGATAGAAATTGTGTTGATGTCTGGTGAACGCAGTAACCGGGTCATTGCAGCAGATTTCAATGCAAGACACCCTACGAGACCACCCATCTCCCATGCTACAGTTAGCAAACTGCTTGCTAAGTTTCGTGAAACTGGTTCAGTGTTGGATTTGCCAAAATGTGGACGCATGAAATCTGTCTCTAATGAAGAAACATCAGTGGCTGTCCTAGCTTCATTCAGCAAGAGCCCACAGCGTAGCACTCGCCGCATGTCACTGGAGAGTGGCATTAGTCGAACATCCCTTCGGCGGATATTAGCTACTCACAAATGGCACCCTTACAAACTCCAGCTACTGCAGTATCTCAATGAGGATGACCCAGATCGGCGCACTGAATTTGCAGAATGGGCAAAACAAAAATTGGAACAGGACCCTCAGTTTACGCAGAAGATTTTGTTCAGTGATGAGGCAAACTTTCATGTCAATGGTGAAGTTAACAAACAAAACCACCGCTATTGGTCTGACACTAACCCACATTGGATAGATCCCTCCAAGACTGTTGGAACAAAAAAATTGATGGTATGGTGTGGTATATGGGGTACAAAGATAGTGGGGCCATTCTTCATCAATGGAAACCTCAAGGCCACTGGATATGCGAAATTGCTACATGATGATGTGTTTCCCTCTTTATGCACTGAAGCTGGCACGTTTTCTGAGTTTTTCCAGCAAGATGGTGCACCACCACATTATGGGTGTCAGGTCCGAGCATTCCTAGATGAACAGTTTCCTGGAAAGTGGATTGGTCGTCGTGGGCCAGTTGAATGGCCCCCAAGGTCTCCCGATCTGACCCCCTTAGACTTTTATCTTTGGGGTCATCTGAAGGCAATCGTCTATGCTGTGGAGATACGAGATGTGCAGCACCTGAAACTACGGATACTGGAAGCCTGTGCTAGCATTTCTCCTGCAGTGTTGCTATCAGTGTGTGAAGAGTGGGAGAAGAGGGTTGCATTGACAATCCAACACAATGGGCAGCACATTGAACACATTTTATAAGTGGTCAGAAACTTGTAAGTAACTCATGAAAGATTAAAGTTACGTTAAAACCAAGCACAGCATTGTTTTTCGTGTGAAATTACCAATAAGTTTGATGTGTCACATGACCCTCTTCCTATTGAAAAAACAATTCAAAATGGGCGACTTCAAAATGGCCGCCATGGTCACCACCCATCTTGAAAAGTTTCCCCCCTCACATATACTAATGTGCCACAAACAGGAAGTTAATATCACCAACCATTCCCATTTTATTAAGGTGTATCCATATAAATGGCCCACCCTGTACAACCCATATCATAACGATAGGTAAATTGGTAGGTAATAGAGGGGGGGTGGACAAGACACAATATTCGGGGGGAGGGGGCACAGTCATTATAAGGCGCTAATCATATAATATGGCAGCAGTTATGTGAATGAGGGTTCCATACATAATCACAGAATACCCTAAATGCATTGCAGCCAGAATCAGTAATCCAGTGTATATACTTTTAAAGAAAGTATCCACAGTCCGTGGCTACCTTAAGACAGAGAACAATTGGCAGGTCGCTAATGTCCATTTTGGGCAAGATCTTAAATTTGCAGAGAATGAGGAGAGCGTTGAATAAGGGACGTGGCCCCGTTCGTGGTGCTGCTGGTGGAGCTCCTGTCAGCGTTATTTGGTCGGGCCTAATGCGGCTCTACGAATTGTGAGGCCAGAACAAGTACAGGCGATAGTAGACTGGGTTGCTGACAGTGCCTCCAGTTCCATCACATTGTCTCCCACCCAGTCTCCTGCTGAAAGATCAGAGTTGGCACCTGCAGCCGATGTCCGTCAGTCTTTCACCTCACCCCCTTGCAAATCAGCAAAGCAGTCTGAGCCCCAAGTCATGCAGCAGTCTCTTCTGCTTTTTGATGACTCTGCTAGCAGGGTTTCGCAGAGCCATCCACATAGCCCTGCCCCAGAAGTGGAAGAGATTGAGTGCACCGATGCCCAACCACTTATGTTTCAAGATGAGTACATGGGAGGACCACCGTAGAACGTCTTGGATGATGCTGTGGCTTTCGAAAGTGTGCAGACCAACAACGAGGGCAGGGGAGAAGACTGGATGGAAGATGATGTGGAGGACGATGAGGTCCTTGACCCCACATGGAATCAAGATCATGCGAGTGACCTGTCTAGTTTGGAGAAAAAGGCGGTGGTCGCACAGAGCCACCAGCACAGCAGAAGAGGGAGCAGGGTGCAAAAGCAGAGCGGCGGTTCCCTAGACAGTATGCCTGCTACTGCCCAACGCAGCAAGGGACCGAGCACACCAAAGCCAGCTCCAAGGAGTTCCCTGGCAGTTCTTCATACAATGTGCTGACAGTCATGCAGTGGAGTAGACACCTCAAAAACCAAGAAAGATCTCTAGCTTCTCATGCTTCCTCTTCTGCTGCAGTCGCGGCCTCTTCATCCACCTCTGGAGTGACAGTGGCACCTGCCACCCCGCAAACAGAGGATCTGCCAGCAACACCACCACATGGGTCACCAAGCATCCCCACAATGTCCCACGGAAGCATTCAGCTCTCCATCTCCCAAACACTGGAGCGGAAGAGGAAGTACCCCCCTACGCACCCGCGATCCATGGACCTGAATGCCAGCATTTCAAAATTACTGGCCATTAAAATGCTGTCATTCCGTCTGGTGGACACGGAGAGTTTTAAAAGCCTTATGGCGGTGGATCTCCCACAGTAAGTCATTTCCAACCGCCACTACTTTTCCAGGTGAGCCATCCCTTCCCTGCACAACCAAGTGGGGGAGAAAATCAGGTGTGCACTGCGCAATGCCATTTGTGGCAAGGTCCACTTAACTACGGATACGTGGACCAGTAAGCACGGGCAGGGACGTTATATCTCCCTAACAACACACTGGGTAAATGCAGTGGCGGCTGGGCCAAAGGCGGATAGCAGTTTGGCGCATGTGCTTCCACCACCGAGGATTGCAGGGCGCTTCAGTTTGCCTCCTGTTGCTTCCTTCTCCTACTCCGCTTCCTCAAACTCTACCGCCTCCTCATCTGGTCAGTGTAACAACTTTACAACCAACTTCAGCACAGCCAGGGGAAAACGACAGCAGGCAGTTTTAAAACTTATCTGTTTGGGGGACAAACCCCACACCGCGCAGGAGCTGTGGACGGGCATGGAACAACAGACCGATGAGTGGTTGGTGCCAGTGAGCCTCAAGTCTGGCTTGGTGGTGTGCGATAATGGGCGAAATCTCGTAGCAGCTCTGCGACTAGACGGTTTGACGCACATCCCTTGTGCTGCTCGCCTGTCAGAGCTGCAGCGTAATTTTGGCCTTACCGGTCCCCGCCTCATATGCGGCGTGCGCACAAGGTGGAACTTCACCTTGCACATGCTGGCCAGACTGTGCGAGCAGCAGCAGGCGATAGTGGAGTTTCATCTGCAGCACGCACGGGTGAGTCGCTCTACAGAACAGCACCACTTCATCACCAATGACTGGGCCTCCATGCGAGACCTGTGTTCCTTGTTGCGCTGTTTCGAGTACTCCACCAACATGGCCAGTGCCGATAACTCCGTTCTCAGCGTTACTATCCCACTTCTATGCCTCCTTGAAAAAACTCTGCTGGCAATGATTAAAGAGGATGTGGCACAGGAGAAGGAGGAGGAAGAGGAATCATTTAATAGGGTTTCCGGCCAGTTATTCACAAGTGGCTTGGAGGGTGGGTTCCTGCACGCCAGGTACACAATTGTCCAGCCAGGGCACAGTTCTGGAGGATGATGAGGTGGAGGATGAGCAGGAGGAGTAGGAACTGTGTTCACAGCAGGGTGGCACCCAAACCAGCTAATGGCCATCACTGGTGCGTGGCTGGGGGGATACAGAGGACACAGATGATACACCTCCCACAGAGGACAGCTTGTTGTTGCCTCTGGGCAGCCTGGCACACATGAGTTGCCCACATTCTAACTTGTGCTGATTACTGGGTGGCCACGCTGCTGGATCCCCGTTACGAGGACAATGTACCATCCTTAATTCCGTCACTGGAGCATGATCGTAAGATGAGCGAGTACTAGCGCACGCTGGTAGACGCGCTGCTGGTGGCATTCCCACCTGACAGCGGGGGCACAGTGGAAGCACAAGGTGAAGGCACAGGACGAAGAAGAGGTCGCCAACGCAGCTGGGGCACCACCAGCACCTCAGAAGGCAGGCTTAGCATGGCCAAAATGTGGAAAAGCTTTGTCAGCACGCCACAACAACCAGCACCACCAGCTGATATGGAACGTCTTAGCAGGAGGCAGCATTTCAGCAACATGGTGGAGCAGTATATGTGCACACACCTACAGATACTGAATGACGGGTCTGCCCCCTTCAACTTCTGGGTCTCCAAATTGGGCACATGGCCTGAGCTTGCCTTTTACACCTTGGAGGTGCTGGCCTGCCCTGCAGCCAGTGTATTATCTGAACGTGTGTTTAGCATGGCAGTGGGCGTTATCACAGACAAGCGCAGCCGCCTGTCCACAGGCAATGGGGACAAGCTCACATTCATTAAAATGAACTAGGCTTGGATCCCACAGGGGGATCTTGTGCAGAATAGACATGTATACCGGCCTTACCCAGCCATTGTTATACTACAGCACAATTGTTCATGATTGATATTTCCCACTCTTTTGGGGTGTACCCTAATTAAAAAAAATATATAAAATTAAAACCAAAAAACAGTGTTGGAAACCTTGTCCTCCTCCACTGCCGCTTTCACCTACACCGCTGCGTCCACCGCCTCCTCAACCTCCTACTCCATATGGACCTCCACCTCAAACATCAAGATTTTTTTTTTTTATTTGTACGTATTTTATTTTATTTTATGTAATTTTACTAATTTGTCTGTTACATTTTCGGGTGAAATTCACCAATTTTTGGCTGTGATATACCCCCGCTCTACCTAGTGGACAGGTTAATAAATTTTACAAACTTTTCTGTTACATAGTTGGGTGACATTCACCAATTTTTGGCTGTGATATACCCCTGCTCTACCTAGTAGACAGGTTAATAAATTTCACAAATTTTTCTGTTACATTCTTGGGTGACATTTTCTAATCTTGCCGTGAATAAACCCCTGCTCTGCATAGGTGACAGGGACCGAAATTTTTAAAAATTATCTGTTCCAAAGGTGGGTGACATTAACCCATTTCTGGGGATGCAAAACCCCTGATCTGCATAGCTGACAGGGACTTAAATTTAAAAAATTCTTCTGCTTTAATAACTTGTCCCACATTTCCGCTCGATCACATTGCAGCCATTGACCTCCGTTGGCGTGGAACCCTGATTCGCCGCTAACCATGATCAACATGGTAGGCGCAGAAAAGAACATCAAAAGTTGATAGAGAAGATATCAAATTGGATCGTGGACGTCACGGGGACGTGCGGTCAGGCAGACGTTATCTAGAGTTAACAAAGCGCCAGCAGGGCCTCTCCTGTCTAACGTTTCCAAATCCAAAATACCCCAGTGACATTCCCTATAATTTTTTACTAATCATTCCAATAACAGGGCATCTTAAGAGTTCTGTATTGTAATTTATCGTCACTACCTCCCCGAGTCAGTAGTGGGTAATTGCCGCGCGCCCCCTCCTTTCATTGAATCCTTCCGCTTTGAAAACTTCTCCCACATTTCCGTTTGATCACATTTAATTTCATACATTGACTTTCCTTGGCATCCCTTTCTCATGCTCCCTCTCCGGCGTGGAATCCTGATTCGCCGCTAACTGTGATCAACATGGTAAGCGCAGAAAAGAACATAGAAAGTTGATAGAGCAGATAACCAATTGATTTAAAAGCAAAGACATAAAAATGTAGAAAATTGAGAATTTTTCAAAATTTTTGTTAAATTTGGTATTTTTTTTATAATTCAAGGTGAAATATATTGGCTCAAATTTCTGACTATCATGAAGTACAATGTGTCATGAGAAAACATGCTCAGAAAGGCTTGGATAAATAAAAGTGTTCCAAAGTTATTACCAATAGTGTTGAGCGCGAATATTCGAATATCGAATATTAATCGCAAATATCGCAACTTCGCTAATTTGCGAATATTTTGAATATAGTGCTATATATTCGCTATATCGAATATTCGTCATTTTTTAACATCTAAAAACATGATTCCTCCCTGCTTCTTTCTTGTGGGTCAATGAGTCATTGGCCCACAAGCAACTTAAGCAGGAAGGAATCATGTTTTCATATGGAAAAAAAAAGACAAATATTCTAAAAAACAAATATATAGCAATATAGTGAATATATTTGTTATTTAGAATATTCGCCTTTTTTTTTCCAATCTGTACAGTTGTTCGCATACTCCTCCCCGACAAGCACCCCCCGTCACCATGGGAACGCCTGTGGGTTAGAAAATACCATGAGATCTGAGTTTTCCCTGAGATCGTGAAAACTCAGATCCGATGGTATATTCTAACCCACAGGCGTTCCCATGGTGACGGGGACGCTTGTCGGGGAGGAGTATGCCAATGTGGAATAACAGTACAGATTGAAAAAAAAAGACAAATATTCTAAATAACGAATATATTCGCTATATTGCTATAACTTTGTTTTTTAGAATATTTGTCATATTCTAAAACAAGAATATATAGCAATATAGAGAATATTCGTAAAATACACATATTAGCCAATAGCCATAGCCAACCAATAGGAAAGTTGCCTTATACAGTTAAAAAAATATAAATATTATTTGCGATAAATAGAATAATGACGAATATTCGATTTTGACGAATATAAGACAAATATTCAATCGAATATTCACGGAATATTGTAAAATCGAATATGGCACCTCCAGCTCATCACTAATTACCAAGTGACACATGTCAGATTTTCAAAAAATGGCCTGGGCAGGAGGGCGAAAACTGGCCTGGTGTGGAAAGGGTTAAAATCTCCCATTTAAATATCAAAAAAATATTTCATTTTGTATACATTTGCAGCTGCACTACTTTTATTACTGACAATATCCAAGTCAGTAATAAATGATTCTGATTACGTTCCTCAGCCACCGACAAGTGGCAGGAATTCTGATAACTTAATGTAATGAAAACAAGCATTATAGTAAAAATAAATGACAGGATGCAGAAGTGTCTATTTACTGCTTTACATTAGATTCAGTTTTAATGCAGAGCTGGGAACATGTCTACATATGCATGGCTTTAAAACACTGTAAGAAAAAATAATGTTATATGCATCGCAATCAATGTTACTTATGGTGGTTTAACTTGTTTTAGCTTTCAAAGAATTCCCATCCCATCTTATGATTGAGATTATTTCCTACAAATTAATTCTTTATATATATATAAGAGCTACAAAATGTACAAACAATGAAACTGTATGGGGAGAAGTGATGAAATTAGTGTTGATCGAGCACCAAAGTGTTCGGGTGCTCGGGTGCTCGAGTAGAACACATCGGAATGCTTGGGTGCTCTACAGAGCACCAGAGCACAATGGAAGTCAATGGGAGAACCAGAGCATTAAACCAGGCACCCCCTGCTCTGAAGAGGGGAGGGTGTCTGGTTCACAGGAAAAGGTCATAAATTGATGGAAACATCACTGAAAAGGTTCGGGAACAGCATGGGGAGGATGTCTGGATGCATCTTGGACTCCCAGGTTGCTGCTGGGAACGATGTTGTCCGAGTAGTACGCCACTTTTACAGACTGACAATAATACGCACAAAACCGAAGATTAAATCGATTTTAGAGGAAAAATTGTTAGAAAACATTCTTTCCTGTATATTTACTTGTATATAAAGTGCAAGTGCTGCCAAAAATTACAAGGAAGAGGCACTCCAATACAACCTGTATATCACATAAAGAAGGGCGTCATTCACATTGTGGTACAATTGTTCAGGAAGTAGGACTCCTACACTCATGAAGCCTATGAACTAAGTGAAAGGGCTGCCAAAAATTACAAGGAACCAGCACCCCAATACGCCCTTTATTACATATAAATGAGGGCATCATACATACCCTTGAAAAATTATGATTAATGGCCTGCTGGTGACCCTCAAAATCATTAGGAGCAAGGGCCTGCTGGTGACCCTCCAAAACATTAGGGGTGAGGGCCTGCTGCTGATCTGCCCATCTAAAACATTAGGAGTGAGGGTCTGCTGCTGAGCTGACCATCTAAAACATTAGGGGTGAGGGTCTGCTGCTGAGCTGACCATCTAAAACATTAGGGGCGAGGGCCTGCTGCTGAGCTGACCATCTGAAACATTAGGGTGAGGGTCTGCTGCTGAGCTGACCATCTAAAACATTAAGGGCAAGGGCCTGCTGCTGATATGACCATCTAAAACATTAGGGGTGAGGGTCTGCTGCTGAGCTGACCATCTAAAACATTAGGAGCGAGTGCTTGCTGCTGATCTGACCATCTAAAACATTAGGGGTGAGGGTGTGCTGCTGAGGGCCAATAACTGCGTTGGTCAGGGCATGGGTGATGTTACGGGAGGACACATGCTGGTGTAAGGCGGGGACAGCACACCGGGAAAAATAGTGGCGGCAGGGGACTGAGTAACGAGGGACGGCCGCAGCCATCAGACTGCGGAAAGCCTCAGTGTCCACAAGTCTAAATGGCAACATTTCCAGGGCCAGCAATTTGGAAAGGTGCACATTTAGTGCTATGGCCTGTGGGTGGGTGGCTGGATATTTGCACTTTTGTTCAAAGGCCTGGGGTATGAACATCAATATGCTACCCTGGGACACCGAAGTGGATGTGCTAGCTGATGGTGCTTGCCAAGGTCCAGGTGCAGGTTGGGAGGCATCGGGGCCTGCGTCTTGGACAGGGGAATTGCCAGCACGTAACACAGGGAAAGAGGAGGCAGTGGTGTGACCCGCAGACACTGATTGTAAACCCAGGCATTCAGCCCACCTATTAGGGTGCTTTGATGCCATGTGGCGGATTATGCTGGTGGTGGTGAGGTTGCTAGTGTTCACGCCCCTGCTCATTTTGCTACGGCGCAGGTTTCAAATGACAATTATTTTATCGTCCGCACTTTCCTCAAAAAATGTGCCAGACTGCGGAACACCTAACCCTTGGCAAGGGAGATTTACCACAAGGGGTGCCCTGGGGAACAGTTGTGGGCCTGTTTGTTGTGGCCCGTCTTCTCCCTTTTGCCACATCACTGCCTCTTCCAGCCTGTTGTGGTGCTACAGATCCCTTCCCCTCTGTACCGCTGTCCTCGCTCGGCTTGCCACCTTCCCAGGTTGGGTCAGTGATTTCATCGTCCACTACCTACTATTCCACTTCCTCACTCTGGTCATCCTCCTGACTTGTTGACCTTACAAGAACCTCACTTATTGACAACTGTGTCTCATCATCATCATCCAGCTTGTGAAACACTAATTGCCGTTCCACACCATCATCTTCCTCTGAAACTGGATGCTCAAGAGTTTGGAAATCAGTGCACAAGATCTCCTCATGTCCCTCTTTAAGCGGGTTTGGCGAGAGTCCCAAATCAAGGAATGCCGCTGAAAAGAGCTTCTCGGAATATCCGAGTGTGGGATCGCTTGTTTGCCGAGACTCTCCATGGTGAGAGGAAGGAGGATCAGGGTGAGGATTTTGTTGACCTGACTCTTGGCTACTGAGACTGGACTTTGTGGAAAACTGGAAGCATTATCTGCTGCAATCTAACTGACCACGTGGTCGCTCCAGTATGATGTTGAGAGTGGTGTCCTGCAAACTGGGACATGAAGCTAGGTATCGTGGATGAGTGTGTTTCTTGTGCTCTGGCAGCAGCCTCAGTTTCACCGCGCCCATGGCCACAGACTCTGCGTGCAACATCAGCAGCACGGCCACTTCCCGATCCGTTACTCAACACCTTGAGCATATTAAATGGTATATATGCTTGCAAGTATGTCACACGTACAGTAGCGCAGGTTTTGTAAGTGTATGCGCAAATATGCGCAAATAAATTACACATGAATGTCACAGATATTTTGTATGCGCAAACATTATACAGGAGATGTAGTGCAGGTAATGTCGCTGTCACCAGCGGCTAAGAAAAAATTTAACTGAATGTCACAGATATTTAGGATGCTCAAACGTTAAACAGGAGATGTATGTCACGGGGCGTGGCTTGGCTGCAGACTGAGATGGCCGCGTGAGGAAAGAGCTCCTCTGCACCATTGCTCTAAAAGCAACAAAAAACCTACTAAAAGTCGAGATGGAACATTTATTTGAAACCAGAAAGTCAAGACAATCGAAGGGTAAAAGAACCAAAGACTTTGATCGGACAAATCGGAGATTTAGATCACTTTCAACTCCGGGCCGGAAAAATCGAGACGCCGCTGGAGCAGTGTCTGACGATTCACCAAGCTCAAGCTATAGGCCTGACTACAATACAGACGGAGAATCCATCCAGATCACCCCGACTAATTCGGATGAAAAGATGCAACATCTACCTCCTAACACTCCGGTGAAGAAGGGGAAATCGACAAATGCTTTTCAGAAGCAATTAAATCGAGATTTCGAGCAAAAAAGAGACTTGCCAGAAAAATATGCCATGAGGCCGGAAATAGGCCGCGGCACGCTGGATGACAAAGATCAACCCCGAAAATCGACTACACTCGAAAATAAAGAGGTAGAACAACAGGGGGACATCCACAATTCTGATGGTCAGGAGGATGATACGCCAACCGCGAGTCCCCTGAAACACAAAAGCAAGCAAGCAAAAGACACTGTGAGTACGGAACATCCGATTATAAATGTATCAGATCAATTTGCCGAATTTCAGGCAAAAGACAAAGAACTGTCAGCTGACTTGTTAAAAGATATGCTCCTAGCATTGAGGAGCTCGATAAATAATGACTTTAAGCAAGCTATAGTGCCTTTTCAGAAAGCCGTTGAGGAGCTGGGAGACAGGGTGTCACATGTTGAAAACAAAATGGGTGACTTTGCAGAGTCACAAAATGAAATAATTGATCGAAGCAATGAGATGGAGGACCAGATTGAAAGTTTACAGGCAAAAGTCATAGATCTCGAAGATAGGAGCAGGAGGAACAATATTAAATTCAGGGGCATACCCGAATCTATTTCCAACAATGCCTTAATGCCATATATTACAGACTTGATAAAATTTCTGGTTCCTCATGCCAAAGACTTTGAGCTGAGTATTGACAGAGCTCACAGAATAGCAAAACCTGCATATCTTCCAAAGGATATCCCTAGAGACGTGCTGGCAAGATTCACATTCTTTCATGTAAAAGAGCAAATGCTTAGGGAAATAAGGAAAGATCCAGATCTACCGGATCAATTTTCAGTACTCAAATTATTCACTGACTTGTCAGCGGCTACTATCAAAGCCAGAAAGGATTTTTCAATTGTCACAAGAACTCTGAATGCCAACGATATAAGCTATAGATGGGGGTTCCCTGTAAAAGTTCTTGTGATTAAAGACGGAACATTACATGCTTTAAAGACACCAGAAGCTGCATTAGAAACCCTGAAGGAATGGAATCTACAGATAGAAAGACCTCAATCCTATCAAAATAGGACCCCTAGAAGCCTGCAAGAAAGACGCTACCCAGAGAGGCCTTATCAGCAGCACGATCAGACAAAGAAAACTACACCCAGAAGCAAGACTTGACTCATCCACAAGGAGCTCTGATATGTGTGGGGGAGACGGACCTCACGTTTGCCGGACTTACCCACCCCATTATTCACTTGATGACACAAGTTCATCAATTATTCTTTGCCTTGTTTAACACTAGGCTTGTTATTATGTTATTCATGTTCAATGTTACTGATTTACCAATCATTTGTTTATTAACTTTCATTTTTTTTGCAGGAATTCTTCAAAAATGTGTTACAAGCAATTGTATATTCTCTCATGAGACCATCCATACTGATGACAAAACTGGTGTACTTAATACTGTTTATGATTTAAGTGGCGATCTGAAGGTTAAAGGTAAAAAGCTATCTGATTATGTAACAAAATGACTATAAAAATTACATCAATCAATGTCAAGGGACTAAACTCCCCATTTAAGAGAAATCAGGTGTGGAAAGAGGCATTAAATCAAAAATGTGACATCTTGTTTGCACAAGAAACCCATATTTCAAAAGGTAATACCCCCACAATTCAAAATAAGAGATTCCCCAAAATTATATACTCTGCCTATATTAAAAAGAAAAGAGGAGTACTAATTGCATTCAAAGACTCAATTTCTATAGAAATCCAAGACCAATATATAGACCCGGGAGGGAGATTTATTATAATTGTGGCCCTAGTAGAGAATAAGCTTTTTACCCTAGTGAATGTATATGCCCCCAATATTGGCCAGACTAAATTTATGAGAAAATTAATCAAGAAAATAAATTCAATTAAAAAAGGCCATCTGATAATAGGTGGTGATTTTAATGCGGTCCTCAATTCTACCCTAGACACTACACATGGAGCCAGATACAGAGACTCCTACTTTCAAAAATTAGTAGAGGAAAATAATTTATTTGATATATGGAGACTGCAACATGCTAGTGAAAGGGATTATACACATTTTTCAAGCAAATGGAATTCCTATTCAAGGATAGACTTCTTTCTGATAGAAAGACCATTAATAGACGCCATACATACAACAGAAATAGGATACATTACCTGGACAGATCATGCTCCAATACATCTGAACATATCGACATCACACTCTCATTAGTGACTACATGTGGAGAGTCAACCCACATATTCTATCAAACAACAAATATGCAAATTCAATAGAGAAAGATCTCAAGGAATATTTCAACATAAATGACACCCCAGACATGGACCCCTTTACTATATGGAATGCACATAAGGCTAAAATAAGAGGCTCCTTTATGTCTTTAGGCTCATACATCAAAAAACAGAGAGAGAAAGACATGAACGAAACTCTGAATAAAATCAAACAACTAGAGTCCCAAAACAAAACCAATCCATCATACCACATCACTGCTGAACTACAAAAATTAAGATTTAAACTATATAACCTAATGTTACATAAATATGAAAAATCATTAAGACAGTCCAAGATAAATTATTACTCACATGACAACAAATCAGGCGCATTATTGGCTAGAAGATTAAAAGCAAAGGCTCAAAAATCTAAAATCAACAAAATTGTCCACCCCATAACAAATCAGACTAAACTTGCCCCAAGGGAGATAGCCAACGCTTTTAAAGATTACTATCAGAGGCTCTATAATTTAGCTTCTGATATAGACACACATCCAACTGAAACAGAAATCTCAAAATTTTTAGAAAAACTAAACCTTCCAAAACTCAATTCAGAACAACTTAGAACTTTAAACCTACCTATCTCACAGTTGGAAATATCCAAAGCCATATCAACCTCCCCCAACCAGAAGTCCCCTGGACCTGATGGATTTACTACAGAATATTATAAAAAATTTACAATAATTCTTCTCCCATATCTCCATAAAATTTATAACTTGGCATTTACCACAGGAAAACTACCCAAAGATATGTTGAGAGCAACTATAGTCACTATTCCCAAGCCGGGTAAAGACAACTCTGAAGTAAAAAACTATAGGCCTATATCTCTACTAAATGTAGATGTGAAGATCTATGCTAAGATAGTAGCCAACAGATTCCAAAACATATTACCTAACTTGATTCATAAAGACCAAGTAGGCTTTCTGAAAGGCAGACAAGGGCCGGACAACACAAGAAGGATAATATCATTACTTCAAAATTGTGAAAAAAACAAAATTCCTTCCATATTTCTTACTATAGACGCAGAAAAGGCGTTTGACCGTATTAACTGGTCATATGCTTTTAAAGTATTAGAAACATTTGGAATAACAGGTCATATATATACAGGAATTACAGCACTGTATAGCAGTCCTTCTGCTAATGTCTATGTCAACAGCTCCATATCAGAAAGCTTTGATATTACAAATGGCACCCGTCAAGGATGTCCTTTCTCTCCCCTGCTCTTTATACTATCAATGAAACCTTTGGCAACAATTATTCGGCAAAATTCAGACATTAAGGGAATAACAATAGGCCAACAAGAATATAAGTTAGCTCTATTTGCAGATGACATAATTCTAACCTTGACAAACCCACAATCCTCACTAAAAGCATTCTTTGATACATCCCTGGATTTTAGCAAAATTTCATATTATAAAATTAATCAAGACAAATCCCAAGCCCTACCATTAAATATAGATCTAAATCTTCTAAACTATCTCCAATCCTCTTACAAACTAGATTAGCAAAAATCTGAAATTTCATACCTGGGTATTCAAGTGTCACATCCTTCTTCCACACTCTTTGAAACAAACTTTCCTAAAATAGTCAAGGAAATTGACAAAGACATAGCTGATTTCTCTAAAAACTTGATTTCTTGGCTTGGCAGGATAGCGGCCTATAAAATGCTGCTTCTGCCAAAACTTTTATACCTCTTCAGATCGCTACCAATCGACATCCCAAAAGTATTTTTTGCATCAGTAAACACCAAACTTAAGTCATTTATCTGGGGGGATAAGAAACCCAGAGTTGCATTTAATGTCATCACAAGACACCACAAGAAAGGTGGCTTGGGAGTTCCTCATATCCAGAACTATTATTTTGCAGCATTGTTAGACCAGCTCTCACACTGGTGGTCTGACAACCCTAATAAATTATGGGTGCAGATCGAAAGGGACATTTGCAAACTCAACACAATGAGAACCAGACTTCTAGCATATAGTTGGGGATTTCCTCCTCCCTCTCCCCCAATTAACACTGTAAAAATTTCTGATGAGACGTGGAAATGGTTTCTCAAACAACAGAAAGGAAGCATTTATTCCCCTATGAATGATTCCACACTAGAGTTTATTCAAGACCAGGCGCCCACTATCCCTTTACTACATTGGAAGACATTAGGCATCAGCTCCCTACAAGATTTTTTCAAGGATGGTATATTCACATCTTTTTCAGGCCTGAAAAACAAATTCGGGCTTGGGAGTGATGACTTCTACATATATCTAAATATAAGAGACTTTATCAATAAATATAAAATACTAGAAAAGGAAAAACTACCCAATATGTCTCTAATCTCTAAACTGTTTAGCAAACCCAAAGGTATAACAACATTTTACAACCTCCTAGCAGAACCCCATAATCTCTCCACTAACAATTATATACAAAAATGGGAAAAGGAACTCCAATTGAAATTAACCTTATAAGACTGGCATATCACATTTTCCAATACCCATAAGTACTTCCACAGCACCAACCATAGAGAGGCCCTGATTAAAACATACCTTAGATGGTATTATACACCTAGCAGAATACATCTTATATTCCCAGATACTCCTGATACCTGTTGGAGACAATGTGGAGAAAAAGGAACTTTAATTCACACCCTTTGGGAATGCAAGGCGATTAAACCTCTATGGGAAGCTGCAAATAAACTGCTTAGAACAATCCTAGGACACTGTATTATTCTTTCACCACAACTTGCCTTATTGCTATTAGGACTAAATGACTTTCCTGAAGACTCCAAATCAATAATAGCACACATATCAATGGCTACTAAACTAATCATCACCAGACACTGGAAATCCAAAGACACACCTCATATCAAAGAAGTCTGGCAGACTGTAAACAACACCTGTTCATTTGAAAAAGTCATTGCCTACATACAGAATAGAATTCCTACTTTCCACCTCAGATGGGACAAATGGATGGAAAGCTCATTCTATAAATCTCAAATATGTTAATTTGGAAAATGATCCTGCACTGTTAAATTTAATTATTTGTTTTTCTTTCTTTTCTTATGTTTTCTGTTTATGTTTATGTTAATGTGTGTTTGCTCAAACAGTTGTAATATCACCAAATGTTGTAACTGTGCTTATTTTAAAATTCAAAAAACCCAATAAAAAGAATTTTGCAAAGGAGATGTATGTCACGGCGGACAGGATATAGGATACACAGATAACTAAACAAACAATATTTCTAGGCGAGAAGCTGGGGATAAGGTCATCTCCTAGCGAATCCCTAACCGCTCTCCCTATTCTGCTTTGCCCACATTCAGACCCTGAAGGTGGGAATAATGTGTCCTCGTGCCTGGGCTGAGAATACCCTAGAATCCCTGAGATGGTGAAAGGGGAAAGGGGGCAGCCTGCTCCCTCAGAACCAGGAGGGGACAGACGACACTAAAACAGCCTAGACAGCAAACCAAAGAAATCAAAAACCAACTTATCTTATCTGAGCAGGAAAAGCCAATCCTTCACTCCTTCCTTCAACAGCCTGAAAGAAGCTATAACCCGCACGGAACCCTGGGAGTGAGAGTAATTTAAACCAACGACCCCACCCAGAGCACCTGAGGGGAGGCGGATTTAGCACGACTCCAAAACAACACAAATGACTAGACACGTGCTGCTATTCTGGCAGACCTCCGTACATAGTCTGAGCAGGGCATGACAATGTAGCGCAGGTAATGTCGCTGTCACCAGCAGCTAAGAAAATATTACAATGAATATCACAGATATTTAGCATGCACCAATGTTTTACAGGAGATGTAGCGCAGGTAATGTTGCTGTCAGCAGCGGCCAAATAATTGCGCTAAATGTCACAGATATTTAGGATGCGCAAATATAACACAACAGATGTAGCAGAGGTTGTGTCACTGTCAGCAGTGGCCAAACAATTGCACGCAATTTAGTGCAGGTTGCGCTAATAATATATATTCCAGCCAGATAAAACAATAGTCCTTAAAAAAACTTTTGGGTCTCTTACACCTTTCAACAGTAAACCCTGCCTGAAAAAAAACAAAAACAATTCCTCTCCCTACACTATCTGTCTCTTCTGCTGCTGCTCTCCCTGACTAAGACTGAGCCGAACCACGTGTCATCGGGTGCTATATAGCACCCGATGAGGCGTTCCGGCCAGCCAATCACTGTTATGCGTAGCAGCCAACAAACGTGTGGAGAGGAGACTCGAGCATCGCGATGCTCGGCACATCGCGGTGTTCAGCCGAGTCAAAATGGTGTTCGGCTGAGCATGCTCACCCAACACTAATGATCATGTTTTTGTACAGTGGTAATTTCTGTATCTAAATTTAGGTAACAAGCAAGAAATGATTAATGCCCTAATTTATCAGTCTCATGCAAATGAACATATGGACATATGAAATGGGCATATGCCCCCAACGAAGCGGAGGCGAAACCCGGATCGGGCACTTGATGGGAGACCGGCTATTTATTATATGATTGTGATTTTACAATCTTTTGTAAGTACAATAAAGTGCAGTGCTCTTTTTCTGGCTAAATACAGGACATTACTGCAAGGATTATTGTGGAGGCTGCACCTGCTGAACCAGTGATTGACTACGTCAAAAAAACTTTCCACATACTTTTGATCGGTTGAGACTTGTTTTTACTGAATTAGAGCAGTGCGGTTCTTATTGTATTTATGTAATTTTATGCGAAAGCAATTTAGAACTGTTTTCTGTTTGATTATAAACTGGTGAAAGATTCCCTTAGCAAAATGCTCGGTCACTTTCCTTAATTGAACCAGTAGTGATGAGCAGCATAGGAAATATTTGTTTTCGTTATATATTTCATGATTTTTTGGTCTAATATTCGCCGTAAATTTGCAAATTCTAGAATTCATGATCTACAGTCATTATTTTCTTGATTGCGAAAATCGGCAATGTAATATGTGGCTCACTTTTGCTCCATTTTTCAGGCTGTTAGAAGTTTCCTGAGACTTGAAGAAAATGTTTGGCAGCAACTTTTGTGACTGTGAGGAAGAACTCCTGATTAGTGTTGAGCGAACCCGAACTGTAAAGTTCGGGTCCGTACCAAACTTTATGATTTTTGGTACCCGGACCCGAACCCATACTTTGCCGGAAAAGTTTGGGTTTGAGTTCGGAGTTCGGGCATTTAATAAAGCTTGTTGAAAGGCTGCAAGGCAGCCAATCAACAAGCTTTTAAGCTGTGTGCCCTTAGAAGCCATCACAGCCATGCCTACTAATGGCATGGCTGTGAATGGCAGGTGCATCATGTGACCCAGCCTCTATATAAGCTGGATCATGTGTAGCACTGCCCATCAGCTCTCAGTAATGAAAGGACAGAAAGCAGGCAGCGAGGGACAGTGTTAGTGCGATTTTTTTATTAATGATTCTGACTGTTAATTCTGTCGGTGACCTACGGGGATTTATTTTTGTGGGTGCAATGCAACATTATACTTTGTACCCCTGACACACAAATAAAATTGTTAATCCGTCTGTTAGTTGCACGTGATATACCCATTTATTGCGTGAGGTACACCTGCACTGCATATATGACAGGGAAATTGATATAGTTAATCCATCTGTTAGTTAACCACTTCCCGTCCGCCCATAGGATATAAACGTCCTATGGGTGGACGTCTATTTCTGACAGCACGTTTTAGAACGTCCTGTCAGAAATAGCAGCTGCACGCTAATCGTGCAGCTGCTGATCGGGTTGCCCGCTGTCAGTGACAGCAGGGCAACCCTAAGACAAGGCAGGGACAGTTCCCAGGTGTCCCTGCCTTCACGATCGCTGCAGACACAGCGCTCACCGAGCGCTGTGTCTGCAGAGAAGGAAGCGCTGTGCGCTTCCTGTTCCGGCCCGGCGGTCATGTGACCGCCGTGACCGGAGTGTGCAGGAGCTGTGTGAGGTCTCTCAGAGACCTCGATCAGCCCTGCTCTGAGGCTGTACAGCGCTGGATTGCTGCTGTACAGCCTCTCTAGGGGTGCATTTCCACTGTAACTGGGGCTACTATGTCAGCCCCAGTTACAGGAGAAATCAACTGTGAAAAAAAAAGAAAAAGTGAAGCAAATGTCCCCCAGAGGTCTTGTATGACCTTATGGGGGACGAAAAGTGTAAAAAAAAATAAAAAAAATAAAGGGTTGAAAAAATAAAATAAAATAAAGTTTCACATGTAAAAAAAAAAAAGTTCCCAAGTAAGGAATAAAAAAAAAAAATTTAAAATAGAAAAAATAAAATAAAATAGACATATTAGGTATCGCCGCGTCCGTAAATACCAGCTCTATAAAAGTATCACATGACCTAACCCCTCGGGTGAACACCGTAAAAAAAAAAAAAAAAAAACTGTCAAAACAAGCAATTTTTGTCACCTTGCATCACAAAAGGTGCAACACCAAGTGATCAAAAACGCGTATGTCCCACAAAATAGTACCAATAAAACCGTCACCTCATCCCGCAAAAAATGAGCCCCTACATAAGAAAATCTCTTAAAAAATAAAAAAACTATAGCTCTTAGAACATGGAGACACTAAAACATCATTTTTTTGGTTTCAAAAATGCTATTATTGTGTTAAAGTGAAACAAATAAAAAAAAGTATACATATTAGGTATTGCCGCGTCCGTAAAAAACAGCTCTATAAAAATATCACATGACCTAACCCCTCGGGTGAACACCGTAAAAAAAAAACAAAAAAAACTGTCAAAACAAGCAATTTTTGTCACCTTGCATCACAAAAGGTGCAACACCAAGTGATCAAAAATGCGTATGTCCCACAAAATAGTACCAATGAAACCGTCACCTCATCCCGCAAAAAATGAGCCCCTACATAAGAAAATCTCTCAAAAAACAAAAAAAAATATAGCTCTCAGAACATGGACACATTAAAACATAATTTTTTTGTTTCAAAAATGCTATTATTGTGTAAAACTTTAATAAATGAGAAAAAGTATACATATTAGGTATCGCCACGTCCGTAACAATCTGCTCTAAAAAATTTCACTTGACTGAACCCCTCAGGTGAACGCTGTAAAAATAAATAAATAGAAACTGTGCTAAAACAACCAATTTTTTGGTCACCTTGCCCCATAAAGTGTTATAATGAATGATCAAAAAATCATATGTACCCAAAAATAGTACTAATAAAACTGGCACCTTATCCCCTAGTTTCCAAAATGGGGTCACTTCTTGGGAGTTTCTACTGTAAGGGTGCATCAGGGGGCTTCAAATGGGACATGGCATCTAAAAACCATGTGGAGTTCCTTTTCTTCTGCGCCCTGCCGTGTGCCCATACAGCAGTTTATGACCACATGTGGGGTGTTTCTGTAAACCGCAGAATCTGGGTAATAAATATTGAGTTTTGTTTGGCTGTTAACCATCGATGTGTTAAAAAAAAAAATTGATTAAAATGGAAAATCTGCTAAAAAAGTGAAATTTAAAAATTTGATCTCCATTTTCCTTTAATTCTTGTGGAACGCCTAAAGGGTTAACAAAGTTTGTAAAATCGGTTTTGAATACCTTGAGGGGTGTAGTTTCTACAATGGGGTCATTTATGGGGGTATCCACTATGTAGGCCCCACAAAGTGACTTCATACCTGAACTGGTCCTTAAAAAGTGGGTTTTGGCAATTTTCTTAAAAATTTGAAGAATTGCTTCTAAACTTCTAAGCCTTCTAACGTCCTAAAAAAATAAAATGACATTTCCAAAATGATGCCAACATAAAGTAGACATATGGGGAATGTTAAATAATAAATATTTTATGAGGTATCACTTTCTGTTTTAAAAGCAGAGAAATTGAAATTTAGAAAATTGCGAATTTTTCAAATTTTTGGGTAAATTTGGGATTTTTTCATAAATAAAGGTGAAATATTTTGACTCAAATTTATGACTATCATGAAGTACAATGTGTCACGAGAAAACAATCTCTGAATGACTTGGATAAATAAAGGCGTTCCAAAGTTATTACCACATAAAGTGAGATATGTCAGTTTTGCAAAATTTGGCCTGGTCAGGAAGGGGGCAAATGGCCCGGAGGGCAAGTGGTTAAGTGCGCATCATATACCCATTTATTGCGTGAAGTACACCTGCACTGCATACGTGACAGGGAAAATAATATAGTTAATCCGTCTGTTAGTTCAGTGGGTGACTTCAAAGAATGAGGAGAGCATTAAATAAGGGACGTGGCCCTGGTCGTGGTGCTGCTGGTGTTGGTGGAGCTCCTGTTGCAGGGAGAAGACGTGGACAATCAGTGCCATATACATGCCCAAATGAAACACCTTGCTCAAGTGCACGTAGGCGACAGAACGTTCAGCGTAATTTTGTAGGCCCGAATACGGGTGTACGAATGGTGAGGCCAAAACAAGTAGAGGCGGTAGTAGATTGGGTGGCTGACAGTGCCGCCAGTTCCTTCACATTGTCTCCCACCCGGTCCCCTGCTGAAAGCGCAGAATTATCACCTGCAGCCCATGGGCATCTGTCTTTTTACCTCACCCCCTTGCAAATCAGCCAAGCAGTCTGAGCCCCAAGTCATGCAGCAGTCTCTTATGCTTTTTGTTGACTCTGCTGGCAGGGTTTCCGAGGGCCGTCCACATAGCCCTGCTTCAGAAGTGGAAGAGATTGAGTGCACTGATACCCAACCACTTATGTTTCAGGATGTGGATATGGGAGGACCACCGCAGCACATCTCTGATGATGATGAAGACGAAACACAGGTGCCAACTGCTGTGGCTTTCTGCAGTGTGCAGACCGGCATGGAGGGCAGGGGTGAAGAGTGGGTGGAAGATGAAGTAGAGGATAATGAGGTCCTAGACCCCACATGGAATCAAGGTCATGTGGGTGACGTGTGCAGTTCGGAGGAAGAGGTGGTGGTCACACAGTACAAGCCGCACAGAAAAAGAGGGAGCAGTGTGCAAAAGCAGAGTGGCCATCCGCTAGCCAGTACTCCTGCTACTGCCCACCACACCCAGGAACTAAGCACACCAAAGCCAGCACCAAGGAGTTCCCTGGCATGGCAGTTCTTTAGACAATGTGCTGATGACAAAACACAAGGGGTTTGCACGCTGTGCAATCAGAGCCTGAAGCGAGGCATAAATGTTCTAAACCTGAGCACCACCTGCATGACCAGGCATCTAAATGCAAAGCAGAAGCTGCAGTGGAGTAAACACCTCAAAAACCACAAAAAATCTCAGGCTCCTCCTGGTCCCTCTTCTGCTGCAGTCTCAGCCTATTCCTCCCCCTCTGGAGTTACAGTGGCACCTGCCACTCCGCAAACAGAGGATGTAGCAGCAACGCCACCACATCCGTCACTGTCACCAAGCATCTCCACAGTGTCCCATGGAAGCGTTCAGCTCTCCATCTCCCAAACACTGTAGAGAAAGAGGAAGCACCCCCCTACCCACGCGCGATCCCTGGCCCTGAATGCCAGCATTTCAAAATGCCTAGCCTTTGAAATGCTGTCATTCCATCTGGTGGATACGGAGACTTTTAAAAACTTATGGTGGTGGCTGTCCCACAGTACGTGACACCCAGCCACCACTACTTTTCCAGGTGAGCCATCCCCGCCCTGCACAACCAAGTGGCGGACAAAATCAGGTGTGGACTGCGCAACGACATCTGTGGCAAGGTCCACATAACCACTAATACGTGGACTAGTAAGCACGGGCAGGGACGTTAAATCTCCCTAACTGCACACTGGGTAAATGCAGTGGTGGCTGGGCCTGAGGCGGATAGCAGTTTGGCGCATGTCCTTCCGCCACCCAGGATTGCAGGACGTTTTTCTTTGCCTCCTGTTGCCTCCTCCTCCTACTCTGCTTTCTCCTCTACTGCCTCCTCATCCGGTCAATGTAACACCTTCACCACCAACTTCAGCACAGCCATGGGGAAACGACAGCAGGCTGTTTTGAAACTTATCTGTTTAGGGGGAAAAACCCATTCCACGCAGGAGCTGTGGACGGGCCTTGAACAACAGACCGATGAGTGGTTGGTGCCACTGAGCCTCAAACACGGCCTGGTGGTGTGCGATAACAGGATAAATCTCGTAGCAGCTCTGGGACTAGCCGGGTTGATGCACATCCCTTGCCCGGCGCATGTGATGAATTTGGTGGTGCAGAGGCTCCTGAAAAATTACCATGATATGTCAGAGCTCAGAGCTGCTGCAGAAAGTGTGGTCTGTCTGTATGCGTTTTTGGCGTTCTCACCCTGCTGCTGCTCTCCTGTCTGCGCTGCAGCGTAACTTCCGCCTTCCCGCTCACCGACTCATATGCAACGTGCCCATATGGTGGAACTACAGTTTTCAGATGCAGCACGCACGGGTGAGTCGCTCAGTGGAACAGCACCACTTCACCACCAACGAGTGGGCCTCCACGCGGGACATGTGTGCCATGTTGCGCTGTTTTGAGTACTCCACCAACATGGCCAGTGCCGATGATGCAGTCCTCAGCGTTACTATCCCACTTCTATGTCTCCTTGAAAAAACGCTTCGGGTGATGATGGAAGAGGAAGTGGCACAGGAGGAAGAGGAGGAGGAAGAGGGATCATTTCCACGGTTATCAGGCCATTCATTCACAATTGGCTTGGAGGGTGGGTTCCTGCAGCAACAGAGGCCAGGTACACAACTGTCCTGCCACGGCACAGTTCTGGAGGATGAGGAGGATGAGGAGGAGAAGGAACCGTGTTCACAGAAGGGTGGCACCCAAAGCAGCTCATGGGCATCACTGGAGCTTGAATGGGGAGATACAGAGGTCACAGACGATACACGTTTCCTTCAATTGGCGCAAAAAAGAAGAAGACTTCAACCCAAAGAACACCATCCCCACTGTCAAACATGGTGGTGGGAACCTAATGCTTTGGGGGTGTTTTTCAGCCAATGGACCAGGGAACCTAATCACAGTAAACGGCACCATGAAAAATGAGCAATACATGAGGATTCTCAACGACAACATCAGGCAGTCTGCAGATGGCCTTGGCCTTGGGCACCAGTGGACATTTCAGCATGATAATGACCCAAAACACACAGCAAAAGTGGAGAAGAAATGGTTAGCAGACAACAACATTAACGTTTTGGAGTGGCCCATCCAAAGTCCAGACTTGAATCCAATTGAGAATCTGTGGAGGGTGCTAAAGATCAGGGTGATGGCAAGAAGACCCTCCAACCTGAAAGATAAAGCTAATTGCTAAAGATGAATGGGCAAAAATACCTGTGGAGACATGCAAAAAGCTGGTCTGCAATTATAGGAAGCGTTTGATTGCTGTAATAGCCAATAAAGGCTATTCTATTGATTATTGAGAAGGGTATGAATAATTTTGGACTGGAAACTTTTTGCTCAAATGTAAATAAAAGCTGAGAATTTATTTATTTTTTCCCCACAATAATGCCTCTTGTACATCGTCTTATTATCTTTTGGGAGACACCTGTCATTTCCCGTAAAAAAAAATTACTTGCTGGTTGAATAAAAGTAACTTTAAGTCAAAATTTGCCAGGGTTATGAATAATTATGGGCAGCACTGTACATCTTGGGATATGTTGAATCAAGAAGAAAGCTAAGGAAGGACACATCTGTAGGCTATCATGGCAACATTAATTATACCTGTAACGGATGTCTCAGGGGCATGACTTTCATTGGCCATATATTGCCAGTAGACTTCCATGTTAAAACGTGTATGTTTAAAATATAAAAAATTTTACTGCATAACTATGGGCTCTTTCACACTTGCGGCAGGACGGATCCGACATGCTGTTCACCATGTCGGATCCGTCCTGCCGCTATTTTGCCGTGCCGCCGGCCGCCGCTCCGTCCCCATTGACTATAATGGGGACGGGGGCGGAGCTCCGGCGCAGCACGGCGGTGCACGGCGAGAGCCGCCGGACTAAAAAGTCGGACATGCAGGACTTTTTAGTCCTGCGGCTTTCGCCGTGCTGCGCCGGAGCTCCGCCCCCGTCCCCATTATAGTCAATGGGGATGGAGCGGCGGTCCGGCAGCACGGCGAAATAGCGGCAGGACGGATCCGACATGGTGAACAGCAAGTCGGATCCGTTTTGCCGCAAGTGTGAAAGAGCCCTAAAACAGTAATCCATGTGTTGGCCTCCAATGACTGATAAACTGATTCTAATACAAGGGAAACAAACAAACAAACAAAAGCTTAAATTATACCTAACATTTCAACAAATGTTGCCAAGTAATTGTAAGTTTTCATATGAAATATATTTATGTTATACACATATAGCATACACTGCGCCCCACAATATACAGTTTCTTCTGTAAAAGTCATCAAGTGTCATGGGGGGGGCCCTTATTGTTTTTCGCCCCAGGGCCCCATTTCACCTAGATTCGGCCCTGAGCACAGTGTGTGTACATGTGGAGTAACATTAATTCTGGCCACTATATTGCTTGTATCTGGCAAATTTAGGCTACTTTCACACTAGTGTCTTTGCTGGATCCGGCAGGGTTCATCAAAAACGCTTCTGTTACTGATAATACAACCATCAGCATCCGTTATGAACTGATCCGGTTGTATTTATCTTTAACATGGCCAAGACGGATCCATCATAAACTCCATTG
Source organism: Bufo bufo (assembly GCF_905171765.1). Classification (NCBI taxonomy): domain Eukaryota; kingdom Metazoa; phylum Chordata; class Amphibia; order Anura; family Bufonidae; genus Bufo; species Bufo bufo. The sequence continues at coordinate 124,844,956 of NC_053398.1, forward strand.
AAAGTCAATGGGGGACGGATCTGTTTTCTATTGTAACAGATTGTGTCGGAGAAATGCTGCGGTTTGCTCTCCGGTATCAGAACAGAATGCATTTTGGAGCGTTCCGTTCTGTTCAGTTACGTTTTGTCACCATTGACAATGAATGGAGACAAAACTAAAGCGCTTTTTACGGCATTGAGACCATATGATAAATCTCCTATTTAGCTGTGCAGTTTCTTTAGGGTAAATGCATATGTTCAGGATTGTGTGCGGATTTGCATGTGGAAAATCCACACTGTAGGTCATATATATTGTATTCTATAATTCTCATGCACATTTTTTCAGTGCAGATTTTGACCTACGGTGCAGATTTTAAAATTTGCAGCATGTCAATTTATTTTATTTTTCCTGACCGGATTTTCTCCATTCACTTCAATGGGGAAAGTTAAATCCACATGTGGAAAATCCACACCAAAGCCGCATGCAAATCTACATGTAAATACACTGCGTGCAGAATTATTAGGCAAATGAGTATTTTGACCACATCATCCTCTTTATGCATGTTGTCTTACTCCAAGCTGTATAGGCTCGAAAGCCTACTACCAATTAAGCATATTAGGTGATGTGCATCTCTGTAATGAGAAGGGGTGTGGTCTAATAACATCAACACCCTATATTTGGTGTGCATAATTATTAGGCAACTTCCTTTCCTTTGGCAAAATGGGTCAAAAGAAGGACTTGACAGGCTCAGAAAAGTCAAAAATAGTGAGATATCTTGCAGAGGGATGCAGCACTCTTAAAATTGCAAAGCTTCTGAAGCGTGATCATCGAACAATCAAGCGTTTCATTCAAAATAGTCAACAGGGTCGCAAGAAGCGTGTGGAAAATCCAAGGCGCAAAATAACTGCCCATGAACTGAGAAAAGTCAAGCGTGCAGCTGCCAAGATGCCACTTGCCACCAGTTTAGCCATATTTCAGAGCTGCAACATCACTGGAGTGCCCAAAAGCACAAGGTGTGCAATACTCAGAGACATGGCCAAGGTAAGAAAGGCTAAAAGACGACCACCACTGAACAAGACACACAAGCTGAAACGTCAAGACTGGGCCAAGAAATATCTCAAGACTGATTTTTCTAAGGTTTTATGGACTGATGAAATGAGAGTGAGTCTTGATGGGCCAGATGGATGGGCCCGTGGCTGGATTGGTAAAGGGCAGAGAGCTCCAGTCCGACTCAGACGCCAGCAAGGTGGAGGTGGAGTACTGGTTTGGGCTGGTATCATCAAAGATGAGCATGTGGGGCCTTTTCGGGTTGAGGATGGAGTCAAGCTCAACTCCCAGTCCTACTGCCAGTTTCTGGAAGACACCTTCTTCAAGCAGTGGTACAGGAAGAAGTCTGCATCCTTCAAGAAAAACATGATTTTCATGCAGGACAATGCTCCATCACACGCGTCCAAGTACTCCACAGCGTGGCTGGCAAGAAAGGGTATAAAAGAAGAAAATCTAATGACATGGCCTCCTTGTTCACCTGATCTGAACCCCATTGAGAACCTGTGGTCCATCATCAAATGTGAGATTTACAAGGAGGGAAAACAGTACACCTCTCTGAACAGTGTCTGGGAGGCTGTGGTTGCTGCTGCACGCAATGTTGATGGTGAACAGATCAAAACACTGACAGAATCCATGGATGGCAGGCTTTTGAGTGTCCTTGCAAAGAAAGGTGGCTATATTGGTCACTGATTTGTTTTTGTTTTGTTTTTGAATGTCAGAAATGTATATTTGTGAATGTTGAGATGTTATATTGGTTTCACTGGTAAAAAATAAATAATTGAAATGGGTATATATTTGTTTTTTGTTAAGTTGCCTAATAATTATGCACAGTAATAGTCACCTGCACACACAGATATCCCCCTAAAATAGCTAAAACTAAAAACAAACTAAAAACTACTTCCAAAAATATTCAGCTTTGATATTAATGAGTTTTTTGGGTTCATTGAGAACATGGTTGTTGTTCAATAATAAAATTAATCCTCAAAAATACAACTTGCCTAATAATTCTGCACTCCCTGTATATACCGATTGACCGCGCAGATTTCCCTGTAAACACCTACAGATTTCAGTGCGGATTGTCCGCACATAAATCCTAAACGTGTGCATTTACCCTTAAGTGTTTCTCTTTGAGTCCTGTCTCACCGAGGCTGCTGCTCACACCTCCCCCTCCCCTCTCCATACACATATATTGACATGTGCAATAGGATCCTCCTGTGGAGCAGCTGGCGTAATTCAACGTATTATAAATTAGCAAAGAGAGGGTGGAGAGGTAAACAGCTGCTAACATGAGAACTAGACATTTCACACTGATAAAACATATTACTTTTTTTGCGGTTGTTTAGGGGTAGAGATGGCCCGAACTATCCGACGGCGAACAGTTCCCGGCGAACATAGCTTGTTCGCGTTCGCCTCTGCCGGGCGAACACATGCGATGTTCGGTCCGCCCCCTATACATCATCATTGAGCAAACTTTGACCCTGTACCTCACAGTCAGCAGACACATTCCAGCCAATCAGCAGCATACCCTCCCTCCCAGACCCTCCCACCTCCTGCACAGCATCCATTTTAGATTCATTCTGAAGCTGCAGTCTTAGTGAGAGGAGGGAGACTGTAACTGCTGCTGATTTAATTGGGAAATCGATAGCTAGGCTAGTGAATTCAGTGTCCACTCCAGTCCTGAAAGACTCATCTGATCTCTGCTGTAAGGACAGCGTCCTGACAGCACCCCAAAAAGCCCTTTTTAGGGCTGCAACATTAGTCTGCTTTTTTTTTTTCCTTTATATACATATTGCAGTTGCCTGGCCTGCCTGTGTGTGAGGAGCTGCAGGCCCACAGACTGTAGTGTGCCCACTGCCAGTGCTCACCCCTGTCATTCCGTGTGGCACAGGACTTTGCTTAAAAAAAGGCACTTAATTTTTACACTTTAATCTAAGGTTAGTTGCCTGCCAGTGTGTGTCAGGCTGACTTCCACTGACTGTAGTGTGCCCACTGCCAGTGCCCACCACTCATACCGGCTGGCACAGGACTTTGCATAAAAAAGGCATTTAATTTTTACACTTTAGTGTAATTTCAGCTGCTTGCCTGCTGCTAGTGTGTGTCAGGCCGACTTCAACTGACTGTAGTGTGCCCACTGCCAGTGCCCACCCCTGTCATCCCGTGTGGCACAGGACTTTGCTTAAAAAAAAGGCACTTCATTTTTACACTTTAATCTAAGGTTAGTTGCCTGCCAGTGTGTGTCAGGCCGACTTCAACTGACTGTAGTGTGCCCACTGCCAGTGCCCACCCCTGTCATCCCGAGTGGCACAGGACTTTGCTTAAAAAATAGGCACTTAATTTTTACACTTTAATCTAAGGTTAGTTGCCTGCCAGTGTGTGTCAGGCCGACTTCAACTGACTGTAGTGTGCCCACTGCCAGTGCCCACCCCTGTCATCCCGAGTGGCACAGGACTTTGCTTAAAAAATAGGCACTTAATTTTTACACTTTAATCTAAGGTTAGTTGCCTGCCAGTGTGTGTCAGGCTGACTTCCACTGACTGTAGTGTGCCCACTGCCAGTGCCCACCACTCATACCGGCTGGCACAGGACTTTGCTTAAAAAAGGCATTTAATTTTTACACTTTAATGTAATTTCAGCTGCTTGCCTGCTGCTAGTGTGTGTCAGGCCGACTTCAACTGACTGTAGTGTGCCCACTGCCAGTGCCCACCCCTGTCATACCGAGTGGCACAGGACTTTGCTTAAAAAATAGGCACTTAATTTTTACACTTTAATCTAAGGTTAGTTGCCTGCCAGTGTGTGTCAGGCTGACTTCCACTGACTGTAGTGTGCCCACTGCCAGTGCCCACCACTCATACCGGCTGGCACAGGACTTTGCATAAAAAAGGCATTTAATTTTTACACTTTAGTGTAATTTCAGCTGCTTGCCTGCTGCTAGTGTGTGTCAGGCCGACTTCAACTGACTGTAGTGTGCCCACTGCCAGTGCCAACCACTGATACCGGGTGGCACAGTAGCTTGCCGATAAATAAGGCATTTAATTTTTAGACAGTAGTCTAAATTCAGTTGCTTGCCTGCTGCCAGTGTGTGTCAGGCCCGCTTCCACTGACTGTAGTGTGCCCACTGCCAGTGCCAACCACTGATACCGGGTGGCACAGTAGCTTGCCGATAAATAAGGCATTTAATTTTTAGACAGTAGTCTAAATTCAGTTGCTTGCCTGCTGCCAGTGTGTGTCAGGCCCTCTTCCACTGACTGTAGTGTGCCCACTGCCAGTGCCAACCACTGATACCGGGTGGCACAGTAGCTTGCCGATAAATAAGGCATTTAATTTTTACACTTTAGTGTAATTTCAGTTGCTTGCCTGCTGCCAGTGTGTGTCAGGCCCGCTTCCACTGACTGTAGTGTGCCCACTGCCAGTGCCAACCACTGATACCGGGTGGCACAGTAGCTTGCCGATAAATAAGGCATTTAATTTTTAGACAGTAGTCTAAATTCAGTTGCTTGCCTGCTGCCAGTCAGTGTGTCAGGCCCTCTTCCACTGACTGTAGTGTGCCCACTGCCAGTGCCAACCACTCATACCGGGTGGCACAGTAGCTTGCCGATAAATAAGGCATTTAATTTTTACACTTTAGTGTAATTTCAGTTGCTTGCCTGCTGCCAGTGTGTGTCAGGCCCGCTTCTACTGACTGTAGTGTGCCCACTGCCAGTGCCAACCACTGATACCGGGTGGCACAGTAGCTTGCCGATAAATAAGGCATTTAATTTTTAGACAGTAGTCTAAATTCAGTTGCTTGCCTGCTGCCAGTGTGTGTCAGGCCCACTTCCACAGACTGTAGTGTGCCCACTGCCAGTGCCAACCACTCATACCGGGTGGCACAGTACCTAGCACGCGTAGTACCACTTATCTAAAAAAAAAATGACAGGCAGAGGCAGGCCACCCCGCAGGGGCCGTCGTGGTCGTGGTGCTGTGATTTCCACTGTCCCTGGAATAATGCCCAGTTTTCAGAGGCCACGTACCCTGAACCCGAAAAATTCAGAGGACGTAGTTGACTGGCTTAGACAGGACACCCAATCTTCAACAGCTTCCGCTAAGAACCTTGACGCACCATCCTCCTCCAACTCAGCTTCGGTCACCTGCTCTCAAGTTACCACGCACCCGCCCGTCGCCACTACCACCACAGCCACCACAGCCGCTTCACTTGATCCGTCAGAGGAGTTATTTACACATCAGTTGGATGCAATTAGTGATGCGCAACCATTATTGCCAGATGATGTAGATTACGGGGATATGTCTCAGTCAGGCAGGATTACACACATGGACGTACAGTGTGATGATGATGATGTTGTACCCGCTGCTGCTTCCTTTGCTGAGGTGTCAGATACAAGTGAAGCGGTTGATGATGACGATGTGTCCACGGATGCCACGTGGGTGCCTGCTCGAAGAGAAGAAGAGGGGGAAAGTTCTGAAGGGGAGACAGAGAGAATGAGGAGACGAGTTGGAAGCAGGGGGAGGTCGTCGCAAGGAGTTAGTGGCACAGTCAGACAGCATGTATCGGCACCTGGGGTCAGCCAGACAGCACGCCAGTCAACGCATGCTGTTGCCACCACTAGAATGCCGTCATTGCAAAGCTCAGCAGTGTGGCATTTTTTTTGTGTGTCTGCCTCTGATAAAAGCAATGCCATTTGCAACCTGTGCCAAAAGAAACTGAGTCGTGGGAAGTCCAACACCCACCTTGGTACAACTGCTTTGCGAAGGCACATGATCTCACATCACAAACGCCTATGGGATCAACACATGAGTACAAGCAGCACACAAACTCAAAGCCACCATGCTCCTCCTGGTCCTGCATCTTCAGCCACGTCAACCACTGCTGTCCTCCCTGCCCCCTCTCAACCACCCGCCACTCCATCTCTCACCTTCAGCAGTTCCTGCTCATCTGCCCACAGTCAGGTGTCTGTCAAGGACATGTTTGAGCATAAGAAGCCAATGTCACAAAGTCACCCCCTTGCCCGGCGACTGACAGCTGGCTTGACGGAACTCTTAGCCCGCCAGCTTTTACCATACCAGCTGGTAGAGTCTGAGGCCTTCAAAAAATTTGTCGCTATTGGGACACCACAGTGGAAGGTACCCGGCCTAAATTTTTTTTCATAAAAGGCAATTCCTGATATGGGACGTAACAGGGATTAAACTGATGAGAATAATACTACAGAAAATACCACTCATATCGGTGGAGGGAGCCAGCGTTTTTTTAACCATCTCCCCGTTCAAAAAATCTATTTAATAAATGGCCCCCAGATTGGGGATGTTAGAGGGATTAAACTGATGAGAATAGTACTACAGAAAATACCACTCATATCGGGTGTGACAGTAAATTGCACGGCGCAGATGCAGTCACCGTGGTTTAAAACAGAGTGGAGGGAGCCAGCGTTTTTTTAACCATCTCCCCGTTCGAAAAATCTATTCAATAAATGGCCCCCAGATTGGGGACGTTAGAGGGATTAAACTGATGAGAATAGTACTACAGAAAATACCACTCATATCGGGTGTGACAGTAAATTGCACGGCGCAGACGCAGTCACCGTGGTTTAAAACAGAGTGGAGGGAGCCAGGTTTTTTTTAACCATCTCCCCGTTCGAAAAATCTATTCAATAAATGGCACCCAGATTGGGGACGTTAGAGGGATTAAACTGATGAGAATAGTACTACAGAAAATACCACTCATATCGGGTGTGACAGTAAATTGCACGGCGCAGACGCAGTCACCGTGGATTAAAACAGAGTGGAGGGAGCCAGCGTTTTTTTAACCATCTCCCCGTCCGAAAAATCTGTTTAATAAATGGCCCCCAGATTGGGGAGTCGGGGACGTTAGAGGGATTAAACTGATGAGAATAGTACTACAGAAAATACCACTCATATCGGGTGTGACAGTAAATTGCACGGCGCAGACGCAGTCACCGTGGATAAAAACAAAGGGGAGGGAGCCAGCGTTTTTTTAACCATCTCCCCGTTCGAAAAATCAATTCAATTGACCTTTCGGGGACCCTTGGTGTTGTACGTGGCTGGGTGGAGGAAGAAACCTTCAATGACATCACCGGGACGTGGCTAGCTTGGTATCCAACCTTGTGCAAATGGGGAGTTTGCGGTTGTGCAAATGAACTGTTTGCGGTGCATTAAAAGGGGAGTTTGGTCTGTCAATGTCTGTGATGCGGGCGTAACCCTTACACTACCTGATCGATACAACATCATACCTGATCGTATACACACACTGGATGTTTTAAAGCACGTTATTCCAAACAATTTAGGAATGTTAGTTGATTTATGCCCTTTATGGATTAAAACCCGACTCTGCGTCCACTACGTAATTTTCCATGGGAGTTTTGCCATAGATCCCCCTCCGGCATGCCACAGTCCAGGTGTTAGACCCCTTGAAACAACTTTCTCATCACTATTGTGGCCAGAAAGAGTCCCTGTGGGTTTTAAAATTCGCCTGTCTATTGAAGTCTATGGCGGTTCGCCCGGTTCGCCAGTTCGCGAACATTTGCGGAAGTTCGCGTTCGCTGTTCGCGAACTGAAAATTTTATGTTCGCGACATCACTATTTAGGGGCAGGAAAACCGAAAGGACGGATTCGGCACATAACTGAGCCGAACAGAGCCCACGGGCCTCATAGACTATAATGGGGTCTATTAGGTTTCCGCTCAGAAGAAGATTTTGGAGCGGAGACAAAAGATGTGCATGCAGGACTTTTGTCTCCGTTTCAAAAGTCTTCTGAGCAGAAACCTAACGGACCCCATGGGGCCCGTGGCCTCCGTTCGGCTCAGTTATGTGCCAAATCCATCCTTTTCGTTTTCCTGCCTCTAAACGGTGCAGGAGAACGGAAAGGCTGAACTGTGATGTGAACAAAGCCTAAAGTTACCATCTTTGTACCAGCATTTTATTCCATTCTTTTCCATGTATTTCTATAGAAAAAAACACATTGTTCCACAATAACTCGAGGCATAAAAACATTCAGAAACTGTTTGCCTACTCCCAACCTAGGTTTCTCTTTTGTTAATTATTGATGCCATACAATGTCTCCTATTTTGATCTAGTGGGTCTTGTTTTTTTCCCATTAAGAACCAAGTACTTGCTGAATGTGTTCCTCTTCTATAACGTTCTGACTCCATGCCTATTTTTAAACTTTATATAATCTTTCATGCTTTGCACACAGTGTAATATGTCATATTTTGATTGGGCGAGATAATAGTTATGGGTAGTTGATGTCAACCCAGAAGTTTCAGGTCCTTTGAAGTCGAGGTTCTTATATCCATGTCTCATGACCATGAAAATCTTTCTAACAGAAAGCCATCAGTGGCTATGGAACCTTTTTATGGAACAGGTCTGTCAATCACTGTTACTTTGTGGAACGGAACAGTGATTGACAAGTGTTTTTCCCTAGAGCCCATGAATGAACTCAATGCTTTACAGCACTGGTCTCAAGTGGGCAGACTTGGCCGGAACAGAGAACACTATTATGATGCAAAAGCAGTATTCTTTTTATGTATTCCACAAACATACAGACTATCCTTTAAATGTAACACACTGAAAAGAGTTTGACGTTTAACTCTATCGCTGTATGTATCCTACCTTCCTTAAATGTTTCTGTGCAATTCGTTTCCCTGAAATGCTGCAATTTTAGTGCACATCTAATGCATCATATATCGAACTTTTAATGCAAAATTCTATGCCTGCACAAATTTAAAGAAGTTCCCCCTCGATTTTATAGTACAGAATGAAGAGGCAGGAGCAAATAAACCTGCGAAGCCTCATGCCATTGTATGTTCTCAATGACAGAAGGTTAGCAAGAAGCAGGGAAAAGATAGTAGATGTTAAAGACACTGCTGCACAACCCTGTTTTCAGGCCAATTATTGAAAATAAGTGTTTATAGGAATGCTCATTCCTGATTATTTTCCTGTATAAATGTGCCACTTAGCCAATCAACAAGCAAATACTTGGCTGATTGCCTCTTCCATTCAGAATGAAGGATACCCAATTATAGGCACCATATCTCCTTCTATAATCAGAATCTTGCTGCCGATATGGAACATATGGTACCTTAATGGGGAGGATCAATTATAGTAGCAGTCATTCTTCCTCCATATACTTTGCATTGACCAGCTGATCAACCCGTTTACTTTCAATAGCTGCTTGCCCTGCCTGAAGATCGGGCAGTTTTCATTGAGTAGCAGCAAAAGCAATTGTAGAGCTTACTGGACTTTTTAAAATGTCAGTAGCAGCCTTGTGTACCTTTTGTACTCATACTCAACTGCTCCTCATCGGTCCTTTCCAGCTTACTGGCTCCCTAGCTCCCTTCATCAGTCTTCCAGACCTCATTCTGTTATCTTTCAAATGGAGTCACAGGCGCTGAGACGTCTTCCTTGTAGAAGTAATAGGGAGGACAGGGAGTTCAAACGGAGCGGTGGGGAGCGGTGGGGAGCAGTCGAGCATGAATTTTTCAACAGTCTGTGATCAAAAATGTAAAAAAAAGACAAACTATAACTCTAGGCAACCCCTTTAAGGCTGTCAGCCTTTCATAGCAGATCTATACAGTGTGATGACATCACCACTAGTGTTGAGCGCAAATATTCGTAATGCAAACTTTTATTGCGAATATCGGCACTTCGAGAATTTGCGAATATTTAGAATATAGCGCTATATATTCGTAATCGTGAATATTCGAGATTTTTTTTTCATCAGTATCCTCCCTTCTTACTTGTGGGCCAATGAGAAGGCTGCAATATCTTTGTCTGAGCTTAGCAACATCCATAGCAACCAATCGGAAAGGTGTCTACCCCTTTATTATATAAGAACCTCCCCAGCAACCATTTCCTGCTGTTTTTCGCAGTTGTGAGAGAGAGGAGTGTTGTGCTTTGCTGTGTCAGACTCATTACATTAGATAGTTCATATATATTATATAATACAGATAGTTAGTTAGTGGAAGATACTCAGTGTAGCTTAGTTTGTGAATAGTGTAGCTGATAGGTTCCAGTGCAGGGCGTTAGGGACATTGTATTTATTTTATTTATTTATTTATTTATTTATTTATTTTATTTATTCACTTATATAGCGCAAACATATTCCACAGCACTTTACAGAAATTATAAAGTTAGGGCTCTTTCACACTTGCTTTCTTGTCTTCCGGCATAGAGTTCCGTCGTCGGGGCTCTATGCCGGAAGAATCCTGATCAGGATTATCCTAATGCATTCTGAATGGAGAGAAATCCGTTCAGGATGCATCAGGATGCATCAGGATGTCTTCAGTCCTGGAACGGAACGTTTTTAGGCCGGAGAAAATACCGCAGCATGCTGCGCTTTTTGCTCCGGCCAAAAATCCGGAACACTTGCCGCAAGGCCGGATCCGGAATTAATGCCCATTGAAAGGCATTGATCCCGATCCGGCCTTAAGCTAAACGTCGTTTCGGCGCATTGCCGGAGCCGACATTTAGCTTTTTCAGAGTGGTTACCATGGCTGCCAGGACGCTAAAGTCCTGGTTGCCATGGTAAAGTGTAGCGTGGAGCGGGGGAGCAGTATACTTACTGTCCGTGCGGCTCCCCGGGCGCTCCAGAGTGACGTCAGGGCGCCCCAAGCACATGGATCATGTGATCACATCGATCACGTCATCCATGCGCATGGGGCGCTCTGACGTCATTCTGGAGCACCCCGGGAGCCGCACGGACTGTAAGTATACCGCTCCCCCGCTCCCCGCTCCTACTATGGCAACCAGGACTTTAATAGCGTCCTGGGTGCCATAGTAACACTGAACGCATTTGGAAGACGGTTCCGTCTTCAAATGCTTTCAGTACACTTGCGTTTTTCCGGATCCGGCGTGTAATTCCGGCAAGTGGAGTACACGCCGGACCCGGACAACGCAAGTGTGAAAGAGGCCTAAGTTAGTTAGCTCAAATATATAATACAGATAGCTAGGGGGAGATACTCAGTGTAGCTTAGTTAGTGAATAGTGTAGCTGATAAAAAGTCTTTTGCTTTCTATTTCAGTGTCATTGTCTTGGAGTTTTGTGTGCTAGGGAGGGATTATTGTTATTCATCTGTGAAAAAACAAAAAAGACCAAAAAAAGTGTTTTGCTTGTTGTTTTAGTGTAACTGTCTTAGGGTTTCGTGTGCTAGGGGGGGATTAGTGTCAGCGTCGTTCGTCTGTTTTTAGTCATTGTCTTAGGGTATCGTGTCTATCTTATCAAATTTTTGCCCCATTTTACCAAACCCAATAAAGTTAGCACAAATTCCCTCTTTTTGTCTTTCTAAAAATTTTTGGTGTTTAAAAACGTTGTGTGCCGATCATGAGTGGACGTGGGTGTGCCGCCAGCCGTGGTAGGGGAGTCGGTTCCAGTGCTGGACCGCTGCCAGCACGGGGACGCTCCTCTACCCACGGAGGGATGGGAGCAACTGGCAAGGGTGTCCGCCTCATCAGAGATTTTTTTGGGCGTGGCAGATGCCACATTTCATCTCAGGACGCCGAGGCAGTAGTGTCTTTTGTGACACAAGCCAGTGGCACGGAGTCCTCTGCCCCAGCTCTAAGCAGCAGCAGCTCTCTGCCTCCTGCAAGACCATCCCCCAAGACTTGTCCCTGCTGCTGTTTGACAGCGACAGTGAGAGGGACATCTTGGGGGAGGTAATGCAGGAAAGTGAACTGCAGCTAGATCTGAATGCTCAAGAACTTTTGGAAGGTATGGAGGAGGAGGAGGAGGAGGTGGTACCGCCCGTCAGTACCCCAGTGACATCTCTTCCAACTTATGCGGGTGGTTTCAGCCACAAAACCCCCGCACCTAGTCAGACCCAGGCATCAGCCGGGGGAGAGTGGAGCCTGGTCCGGGGCTCCACGTGTGCTGTTCCCCTCAGTCCCCCATTGGTCGACCTTGGGTCTGACAATGCAGGCGATGAAGAGGAGAGTGACCAAGAATAGGTGCCACCTCCCCTGTCATGTGACAGCAGCACTGATGAGGAAGGTAGGCACCTGAGGCAAACTGTGCCCAGTAGCAGGAGCTCCACTGGTAATGGCAGAAGGAGATGGCTGCAGCAGCAGCAACAGGTGCGGAAGCAGCAGCAGGTGCTGCCTACACCTGTGCACACCGAGCCCGAACAGGTGCAAACCAGCACCACCCCATCTGACAGTAGGTCAGTGTGCAAGTCGCCTGTTTGGGCTTATTTCACCCTGGCAGAAGACGAGCAGACAATTGGCATCTGTTAGCTATGCCATGCCAGGGTGAGGAGAGGGAGGTCTGTTGCTCGGCTGGGTACCCCTGCCCTTACCCAGCACTTGAGAGTCAACCACTGGCGGGAGTGGGACCAGATGCTGGGTGGTCGCAGCAGAGCCAGCAGCAGTGCGCAGGGGACATCAGCTCCTGCCACTGTCCTGCAGCCACCCCACCCCCTTCCAACAATGCATTCCCACTCCCCCACTCCTTCTCCTAAAGGTACTGATATCGGCAGAAGGACCTCTGCCTCCTCTGCACCCGCCTTTGTCGCAAGCACTGCCGTTCTGCGCCAGCCATCGGTCACCGAGGCATTTGAACGCACCACGGCCTACGCACCCAGGGACCGAAGGGTTCGTTCACTCAATGGGCTCCTGGCAAGGGTTATCGACCAACATCTGCTGCCCTTCAATATTGTGGACTGCAATCCATTCTGCAGATGTTTGAGCAGGCACAACCCAGATGGTGTGTCCCCAGCTGCCATTTCTTTGCCAGGACCGCCATCCCTGCAGTACACCAGCACATTGTGCTGAATGTATCCCTGTCCCTGGATCATGCGACAGGGTGCATGTGACAATAGATGCCTGGAGCATCAGACATGGGCAGGGACGCCATATCAGCTTCACAGACCATTGGGTGACCCTCTGGGGAGAGATCATCAGATGTGGCGGCATCTCAGTTTGTGGTGCCGCACCGTGGTGTCCAGGGTAGAACTGTTGCTCTACCTCAAGCCACTGTCTCCACCACTGCTGAGCCCCCAGCAAGCATCCCTGTAGCTACACAAGTGTGGGGCACATGCGCTGCCAGGCCCGTGCTCCAGCTTGTCAGCTTAGGGGAACAGATACACACTGGACCTGATGTTCTGGCTGTCCTGCAGGCTCAGGTCCACAAGTGGCTGACACCCCAAAGGCTCCAGGCAGGTATGGTTGTCTGTGACAATGGAAGCAACCTCCTCGCCACCCTCCATGCTGGCAGTCTAACACAAGTGCCCTGCATGGCACATGTACTCAACCTTGTGGTACAGAAGTTCCTACGCACATATCTAAGGTTGAGTGACATCGTGTATAGGCTAAGGAGGATTGCCAGCCACTTCTGATGCTCCCCAACCGCCACCGCTTCCCTGACCAAACTGCAGCAGGACAACAGCCTGCCACCTCACAGGCCAATTGTGAACAGTGTGACGCGGTGGAACTTCACCCTCCACATGCTGGAGAAGTTGTGGGAGCAGCGACATGCAGTAAAAGAGTACCTGCTGGACCAAGGCACTTCCGGGCCATCACATCCACTCCCCTCCATTACCAATGCGGAGTGGGGGCAGATACACCAGACCAATGCGGAGTGGGGGCAGATACACCAGGTCTGCCACATGTTGGTCCCATTCGAGCAGGCAACCAAGATGGTCAGCGGGGAGCATGTCGGCCTCAATGACGTGCTCCCCATAGTGTTCCTGCTGGACAGTACACTATAACGCCTGCTCGATGCTGGGGAAAGTGCTTTGGTGGAACAAGAAGAGGCAACTGTCACGGCCTTTGGTGTGTGCCGTGACACTTTTGCCGCGCATGCTGGTTGCTTGTGGCAACTTGTTGATATGTATGTGTGTGCGCTTTCCCTTTAAAGATGTTTCCTTTCCCTGCTTTGGTGTGCACAGGGTTAAAGTGTGTTTTTGCTAGGTGTGGTGGGTGTGACCTCAGGCCTCCTTATATGTTGGTGTGTTGGAGTCTGTGGTCAGTTGGATTTTGTCAGTCTGTGTAGGAGCTCTGCTACCTGGCTGAATGTCTATGTCTGCGTGAGTCACCCTTATTTATTATATTGTTTTTCCATTGCTTTCCCTCCTGCTTGCTTCTGTTTACCCTTCCCCACCTGTGGTGTATGTTGTATAGTGAGGGCCTTGTTTGCTGGTGTGTGTGCTCCTTATGGAGCTTGCTTTCCTGGAGGGGTTTCCTGGAGGAGTTTAAGCGACAGGTAAGTTCTAATAACTTTTGTTGTCTGTTGTCTGTACTTACCTGTCGTTCGGCTGTGGCCCTCTCTAGTTGGTGGTCAGTTAATAAATAACAGATAAAGGCTCCAGCACTCACTTTTGTTGAAGTGTCATTTTCTCCATTCTTTATTGGTAGGTATTCACAGACATATAGGACATAATAAACTCACAGGTGTATCGGCTGTTGACGCGTTTCGAAAACTTCTTATTCGTAACAGTGGTGTACGTCTGGTGTTCTCAGGTATATGGTCAGTTGTTGGGCTTCAGGAGACACCATTCATCCGTGGTGAAGGATGAATGGGTGGTCTCTGCCCTGTCTTCAGGATTAGGGCACAGCAGGGATTCCCAGGGTCCTAGGTCGGTGAGCATGAGCCCCCTTACCATCTGAGGCGGCTCATGCGCTAGGAGTCTAGGGAGAACCTAGGGTTGCATTAGGAGGTGACTTGCTCCCTGTTCCCTGCTACCTGGCCAGCAGCCACCGTCATTGCACGGTGGGGGGTTTCCCCCACGCCCGGCCGTGACAGCAACACTGCTCCACCAAGACCAGGACCAGGACGAGGAAGAATTTTTTGAGGAGGTTGTTGACGCCCAGGAGTCTGGGCCTGGTCAGGAGGGAGAGCCGATGCTGGGGGGACCGTTAGGCCAGGAATGGGGCGACTCCAAGAGGGAGCAGCAGCAACAGGAGGACCAAGACGTCCTGGTCCCGGGCAGCCAAGAAGAGTCACAGCGGGATGTCCTCTTCCCCATGGCTGCTCACATGCTGCGCTGCCTCTGGAGGGAACCAGGATCAAGAAAATTAAGGAGAGGGATGATTTTTGGTTGGCCACCCTTTTAGACCCTTGCTGCAAGGGGAAACTGGAGCCAACCCTCTGCCTCACGCTCCAGTTCTCCCCACTCATCTCACTGAGCAGGTGGCTTCTGACAGCATGATCTCCGACGACCCCATGGAGTACTGGGTTACCAGGCAGGACACCTGCCATGAGCTCGCTCAGTATGTGCGGGAGGTACTGTCTTGCCCCCCTCCAGGGTACTATCTGAGACATTCAGCATGGCAGGTGGGGTGGTCACTGATAAGCGGACCAGTCTGTCCACAGACTCCATGGGTAGACTGACATTTATCAAAATGAATGAGTCCTGGAACTTCTGTATATATTTCTGGATGAATTTATTTATTTAGAGATGAATTTATTTATGGATTTCTGTATTGATGAATTTATTTTTGTATTTATTTATTGATGGATGTATTTATGTGTTTACTTGATGAATTTATTTATATATTTCTCTATCGATGATTTTATTGATCTATTTCTCTATCGATTAATTTATTTATGCATTTATCGATTAATTTACTTTTATTTATTTTTAATCAATGATTTTATTTATCTATTTTTTCATTAATTTATTGAACCTCTTATTTATGTATTCATTCAATTAACTTAAATAATGGGCGATAGAACAGTAGTGCCTTAACATTAGTAGGAATAGTCTATACTAAATGGCAAGGGACCTTGACCACATTGGCTTTTGTTGTCAAATTATTTAATTCAATTGATTAATCGTTTCAGCCCTAGTATAGTGTACCCTTTAGTCTTCTGTGAGATCTCTGGACACTGCCCTCCATACATAAACCATAATGGAAAATAGACCTCTCAGATACAAATCGGCACACAGCGCTCCACACAACGCCAGCACCGGTCTGCTTTCAGTTTCCATATCGGGCACATCGAGTCTGGAGAAGAACACTGAGGTAACGCAGCCTGCCACTCCGTGTGCTGATTCCTCCAAGCCAGAGGGTTGCAGGACTGGCGGGTAGGGTTGAGCAAACCTGAACTGTAAAGTTCGGGTTCGTAACAAACTTTAGGTTTTTTGGACCCCGGACCCGAACCCGAGCATTTCCGTAAAAGTTCGGGTTCGGTGTTCGGCGCTTTCTCTGTGCTTTTTGAAAGGCTGCACAGCAGCCAATCAACAAGCGTCATACTACTTGCCCTAAGAGGCCATCACAGCCATGCCTACGAATGTCATGGCTGTGATTGGCCAGAGCAGCATGTGACCTAGGCTCTATATAAGCTTGAGTCACGTAGCGCTGTAAGTCACTCTGCTGTTACAAGTGTAGGGAGAGGATGCTGCTGGACTTGTGATTTCAGGGAGAGAATAGGAGACAATCTAACGCAGCGATCTACCTAGAAATAGTTGTGTGGGTGCAGGGCTCAATCGTTTTACCCTGCCCTGAGGCCATTGACCAAAATAAAAAAAACTTTTCTAATTCTGTTAGTTAGGTGGGTGGCGGCTCCGGCGGCCATTTTATGCAAGCTCAGTGCACCAGCGCTGCATCTGAGCTTTTGGGACATTGCAAATCACCATTTTTTTTGTGCAAACTACAACATCTGGATTAGTCAGTGTGCAATTTAAGGTAGAAATACACCCATCATTTTCTGGGGTTTGAAAAACACACTTTTCTTTCCTTCAAAAAACTGTATTTTCCAGATCTGCAAGTGTTAAATTCAAGTTTAATATCTACAGCTTTCATATTCTGTTACCAAAAAGACTTTTTTTTGGCAATCTACAACATCTGGATTAATCAGTGTGCAATTTAAGCTAGAATAACACCCATCATTTTCTGTGGTTAGAAAAACACACTTTAAAAAAAAAAAAGTTTAATATATACAGCTTTCATATTCTGTCACCAAAAAAAGACTTTTGGGGCAATCTACAACATCTGTATTAGTCAGTGTGCAATTTAAGGTAGAAATACACCCATCATTTTCTGGGGTTTTAAAAACACCTTTTTTTTAAAAAAAAAACAGTATTTTCCAAATCTGCAAGTGTTAAATTCAAATCTAATATATACAGCTTTCATATTCTGTTACCAAAAAAATACTTTTTTGGCAATCTACAACATCTGTATAAGTCAGTGTGCAATTTAAGCTAGAAATACACCCATCATTTTTGACAAAAAAACTAATTTTTTTTGTTCTTGACCCCCTCCATTATGTTTTTAATCTGTATACCTGATTTTTTTTATGACACAATTGGTTTAGACATATTTTTTTTATATGTAATTATGATGAATTAAGCACATATTATGAATTAACATAGTTTAATTGAAGTTATTAATCTCTTCAAATTATGGATACTTGTATATTATGTCTTTTTTTTAAACAAACACATTCATTATAATTCACTTATTAATAGTATTCATTGAATAATCACCTGAGTTTGTATTTGTACTTGGCACCATTCACTTTTGTCACTGCTTGAGAAAGGTCCCATTGTGTGGACCGAAACGTTGCTTTTGTTTGAATAAACACACATTTTCTTTTTTTTTTTTTTTTTTTTAAAAGCTTCATTTTCAAATTAAGAAAATACAATGTGAACAACACCAACAGTGGTGTAATACGGTACCGAGCACATACAAAGCATAAATAAATTAGACTGTGCAAGATTAGACAGAGGACTGTTACATTTCAGTATGCAGAAAACACAGCCTAATTATTCAATATATCTCAAGCAATACATAGCAAAAAAGAAGGTTCAGGATTCCATATGAATGGACACTTCGGATCTTTATGAAGGGAGTAGGTTATGATGTGGGTCCCAAGACTTGGGATTTCGTAGGGACAAGTCTGGAGGTTAGAGGGGAAATTAGTGTGACCTGATGTGTTAAGGTTCTCTCGTCTAAACTGAATTAATATCGGAGGAAGGGAATCTATATTTTGTCCATAGGGCCCATCTTTTCATAAATATCGAGTGTGTTCTTGACTCCAAAGAGGCTAGTTCTTCAAATCGATGAATTTGGTCAACCTTGAGCCTCCACTGTTCCATTGTGGGAACAGTTGTTTGCAACCAATATTTGGGAATCAACAAGCGGGCCGCTAGTAAGAGCTGCTTAAAAAGGTAAGAAGGAGCCAAGGAGGCTTTATTGTCAAAAAGAGTAAGTAGAGCCCCATATGAAGAAACGGTCATGTCGGAGGAGCAAATTTGGTTGCATAATTGAAAGATCTCTTTCCACCATTTATTTATGGGGGG
Organism: Bufo bufo; assembly: GCF_905171765.1. Lineage (NCBI taxonomy): Eukaryota > Metazoa > Chordata > Amphibia > Anura > Bufonidae > Bufo > Bufo bufo. The sequence goes on from NC_053398.1 coordinate 124,863,226, forward strand.
GCACGACCACCATATGTGGAGGAAAGTGCCTGGTTCATCTTGACATCTCCAGCATTTATTAGAGGAAGGTCTGGTGAAACGTGCTGACTTAATAGGCGTAATGTACCATTGTGACAGTATCTTGTACCCGTTTTCCTGGGCTCTTACACATCTGGATAATTTATGAGGGGCTTCAAATAATGAAGGAAGGGTCTGGAAAGGAATATCCAGGCCCGTCTCCTTCTCCCAATAACGAATGAAAGCCGGTTTAGAAATTAGGGGAGGGGATCTCAGTTTGTTGTAGATAAGTGAAATTGGTTTTTTTGGGGGATTTGGATTTATTATTAAGGCTTCAAACCAGGTAAGAGGCCGTTGGAGCTCACCTTTTGAATTATTTTTTCGAATTAAAGTTTTAATAAGCGGAATAAGTGTAAGGTCACAAGGTTGAGGCTTGAGTAGTGATTTAATAGTGTCAGACATGGGCATTAAGCCCTGAGGCTCTAGAAGATGTAATATAGGAACTGTTGAGGATCTAATTGAATTGGAGAAGGTGATAAACACACATTTTCTGAAGGCTGTGCCGTGGCATGTGTTTATGTTTATATATATATATATAAAATAAAGAAAATTGGACAGCACTCCAAAATATAAAAAAATTGTGAAAAGTTTATTTACCCATGTGGTACAGTGCAGCGACGTTTCGGCTCATCCATAGAGCCTTTCACTATTTTTTTTTATATTTTGGAGTGCTGTCCAATATTCTTTATAATTTTTTGGGTTACAAGCCAATACCATGGGACATAGCACCCTTCCATCAACTATATGGTCGGTGCTGCCATTTTCCATATATAAATATATATATATATATATATATATATTTTTTACAAATTTCTTGTGGGCTTTTCAATCTTAAAAATCCTTAGAAATAAACATTTTCGAAGGAATATATTGCAATTTGTATGCATGGGAACACATTCCTGCTATAGACAAAGAACCTGCTGCTGTCAGCGGTGTCTAAATTTATTTTTGGTCTTGCCCCTGTCTGACGGGGGCCCATTCCTGAGAACATATTCCTGCTACAAACAAAGAACTGGCTCCTATCGGTTCTGGCCCAGATATGTGTAGGCCTTATATTACACTGTTACCATTTACCTGCTGCTGTCTGTCCTGATGATTTTGGCCAAGCTATGTGTAGGCTTTATACAACCACATTACCATTTACCTGCTGCTGTCTGTCCTGATGATTTTGGCCGAGCTATGTGTAGGCCTTATACTACACCATTACCATTTACCTGTTGCTGTCTGTCCTGATGAGTTTGAACGATCTATGTGTAGGCCTTTTATTACACCATTACCATTTACCTGCTGCTGTCTGTACTGATAAATTTGGCTGAGCTTTGTGTAGGCCTTATACTACACCATTACCATTTACCGGCTGCTGTCTGTCCTGATGATTTTGACCGAGCTACTGTATGTGTAGGCCTTATACTACACTGTTACCATTTACCTGCTGCTGCTATCTGTCCTTATCCTGATGAGTTTAACCCTGGACTAAAGGGGCCTTACTGAAACCTTATCAATTAAAATTACTTGAAAACAAACCAATATTAAAAAACGGAGACACACATTAGAACAAAAAATAATGCATTTACAAACATGGCTCTAAGGCAACTTTTTTAGTTGGTAATGAAGGTCCAACATCTCCTGTATCCCTTTGCGGTGCAGCGCCTCCATCTTCCGCATCTGCTTGCACATCAGTTTCCGCATCTCATGCATGCCAGCTTTGTGCTCCTGCTACATCTGCCAAATTTTTTTTTATTAATCAGTGCTGTTAGGATTTAAAAAAATATGAAAATTACTTCCAACTCAGATTTAGAGGCATGAATATAGAAGTATATTTCTATGTGCACATATTTACCCTCCTGGCGGGGGCTGGTGACAATCTCCTCCTCTTCAACGTCATCAGGAGCTGGGGGTGGAGAACCTGGATGCTGAGAGGGTCCAGCCTCTTCCACCTCCACCTCTTCGCCCACATCAAGTGGGGGTTGCGCCTCATGCTGCTGCTGCTGGGAGGGTCCATCCTGTTTTCCCTCCTCTCCCTCCTCCTCCTCCTTGGCGGACAACACCACCACCTCCAGATCCTCTGTCGAAGGCCTGCGACTGACGGAGAGAACGGGAACCCCTGTAATCACACAATGTTCAGAATTTAGACAAACAACTTAGATCTCTAACAAATGCAAATTAGGAGGGGGATATATCTAATGTAATGATGGACTGGGCCTTTTACTGGAATACAAAATGATGATTGCAGTTTATGTATATACACACACATATATATTTATGTGTGTGTGAAATGCACAAAATCAGCCGGTAATGTATATATACAGTTATGCAAATCAGTATTTCATCCCTTTGCAAATGATTACTTAGTACCTGGTGTAACACGTAGGAAATCAGACGGTTACATCTACATGCTAAACTAGGCCACACCCCTTTTGTGCATGCACAACACGCAAATATTACATTGCCGATTTTTGCAATGAAGAAAATGGAGATCGCAAATTTGTGAATATATGACGAATATTCGCTCAAATCTTCGCGAAATATAGCAAATTTGAATATAGACCTTGCCGCTCATCACTAATCACCACGTGATCACACTGGGCACACCCGGTGACATCAGCACTGATCCAAGGTCCCAACATGATCACATAGTGACATCACCAGTCGAATTTGGATATTTCGCTTTGCTCAGCACTAGTTATGATAATCTGAATTTTAACAAAATTTAAAAAAATATTTAGTGTGTATATTATATATATATAAAAATATATATAAAAGTCGAAAAACGGGCAGCACTCCATAAAATAAAAATAGAAAAATGTTTGTTAACCCAAACAGGACATGCGACATTTCGGCTCTATGCTGGAGCCTTCCTCAAGCAGTGTATACAGACAAAGTGCTCAGTATATATAGCAAATCAAATTAATATGCCAATTCACAAAAATCACAGACAATCAAATAATATCATAATTTTTTTTTTATAGAAGTTCAAGTGAACTGTGACAAATACTGAATGTATCCTATGATGGCATCATATATATCAAAGTGATTACAGTGCATGCAAAAATTCATCTCAAGTGAAAAAATACATATAAATATACTGTATAATAAATATATATAGCATTATTGGTGCCATGTGCAAACAATGATTTAAAGTGCTAAGTGCTTACTAAATTATGTACCCCCTTGACTTTTTTCGTAATTTGTTACATTACTGCCTTAATTTCAATGTTTTCTTAATATAAATTTGATGTGATGGATCAGAACACAATATTCTAATTTGGTGAAGTGAAATAAGAAAAATATATAAATAAAACTATTGTTTAGAAATAGAAAACAGAAAATTGTCATGTGCGTATGTATTCACCCCTTGTGTTTGGAAGCCCATAAAAAGCTCTGGCACAGCCAATTACCTTCAGAAGTCACATAATTAGTGAAATGATGTCCACCTGTGTGCAATATAAGTGTCACATCATCTGTCATTACATATACACACCTTTTTTTGAAAGGCACCATAGGCTACAACACCTAAGCAAGAGGCACCACTAAACAAACACTGCCATGAAGACCAAGGAACTCTCCAGACAAGTAAGGGACAATGTTGTTGAGAAGTAGAAGTCAGTGCTAGGTTATAAAAAAAAATATCCAAATCTTTGATGATCCCCAGGATCACTATCAAATCTATCATAACCAAATGGAAAGAACATGGCACAACAGCAAACCTGCCAAGAGACGGCCGCCCACCAAAAATCATGGACTGGGCAAGGAGAGCATTAATCAGAGAGGCAGCACAGAGACCTAAGGTAACCCTGGAGGAGCTGCAGAGTTCCACAGCAGAGACTGGAGTATCTGTACATAGGACGACAAGAAGCCGTACGCTCCATAGAGTTGAGCTTTATGGCAGAGCGGCCAGAAGAAAGCCATTACTTTCAGCTAAAAACAAAATGGCACGTTGTAAGCTTGCGAAAAGGCATGTGGGAGACTCCCAAAATGTATGGAGGAAGATGCTCTGGTCTGAGGAGACTAATATTGAACTTTTTGGCCATCAAAGAAAACGATATGTCTGGCGCAAACCCAACACATCACATCACCCAAAGAACACCATCCCCACAGTGAAACATGGTGGTGGCAGCATCGTGCTGTGGTGATGTTTTTCAGCAGCCGGGACTGGGAAACTGGTCAGAGTTGAGGAAAATATGGATGGTGCTAAATACAGGGATATTCTTAAGCAAAACCTGTACCACTCTGTGCGTGATTTGAGGCTGGGAGGTTTACCTTCCAGGGGGACAATGACCCCAAACACATTGCTAAAGCAACCCTTGAGTGGTTTAAGGGGAAACATGTAAATGTGTTGGAATGGTCTAGTCAAAGCCCAGATCTCAATCCAATAGAAAATCTGTGGTCAGACTTAAAGATTGCTGTTCACAAGTGCAAACTATCCAACTTGAAGGAGCTGGAGCAGTTTTTCCAAGAAGGAAGGGGCAAAAATCCCAGTGGTAAGATGTGGCAATCTCATAGAGACTAATCCAAAGTGACTTGGAGCTGTGATTTCTGCAAAAGGTGGCTCTACAAAGTATTGACTTTAGGGGAGTGAATAGTTATGCACATTGACCTTTTCTGTTATTTTGTCGTAATTGTTGTTTGCTTCGCAATAAAAATAATAATAATAAAAAAATATATATAATCTTCAAATTTGTCGCCATGTTCTGTAATTTAAATGATGCAAATGCTCAAACAATCCATGTTAATTCCAGGTTGTGAGGCACCAAAATACGAAAAAAGTCAAAGGGGGGGGGTGAATACTTTTGCAAGGCACTGTATATATTGTATATATTGCATATTCACTTGAGATTTTCTGAGTACAGGTGCAGACATTGTTTAAAATACATAACATACTGCGAGGATATTAATATGAACACTTGCAGCCAAATAACACAAAATGTTGATTTCAATAGTTCAGATTTTTAATATACTCCATTGCTAATCAATTGGAAGATAGACCCTGATATATGCCTGTCTATTGTGAATGCATTTAATTATAGATAGGATGGAGAAAATAGAATGATTCAGCCCCGTCTTACCATGTTTCGAACAAGACGGAGAGACTGAATCTTATTTCCAACTGGTCAAACTGTACGGCCTATTTTGATAAGTTCACGCATTGTTTGTGCTTGCGCAAAATTGCTTTTACACAATAGCTAGCTGCCTTCGATCCTCAGATGGCTGCAAGTACCCTTATCAAGTTCCTATTTATATACTTAAGATGAGTTAATTTTTCATAACACATATGCTTGAAACTTTTGACATTTTATGCTTGCACAGAGTCACCAGATCAGCATAGCTTGCAGGATAATCAGATTTAAAGGTCACTGTCATTCTGGGAAGGCTGGTTATAAATATTTTGAAATCTTATTTCTCTAATCAATATTTGTCATGCTGGGAAAATGTCCTTTAGACGTACACAAGACGCACTCTTCAACTTGCAAACAGATTTGCCTTTAATAATTGAAGATCTTCATTTGGTCACTCTATTAAACACGTACGGAACCGAGCAAATATAATTTGCAAAATAAGGCTAAGGGGGAGGCAAGGTAATGTTATTAGTTTAACATATTGTCAAAGAAGCAATCTAGTCAATTGCAAGATGATTTCCTCTTGCTAGCTGTGTTATTGGTGTGTTAAATGCTACCGCCACGACTATTTTTTGAGCCCCTGGTAAGACAATGAGGCAATTAAGCAGTGCTGGATAAGTAATGAGGTGTACTGTAGAGCTGGCAAGTTAATTTTAAATGGCGCTAAGGAATACACTCTGCGAGTGCCAGACTAGTACCAATGGAGGTAATTGACATAGGAAACTTCTGAACAGTAGTCACTAACTTTTCACACAACTTCGCATAAATCAATAGCATAGGCAAATATAATAAACCTTGTTATATATCCTATAGGAGAAAAATGCCTCTTTCTCTTCCTATCAGCTCTGCCCATACCCAAGGTTCATAAACTACCATTCTCTCAATTTCTATGAATTTTCATCTAATTCCATCATGTAAGACCAAGATATGCTACCAAGTAGTGTTGATCACGAATATTCTAATCACAAATTTTTTGGTGAATATCGGCACTTCGAGAATTTGCAAAGATCTAGAATATAGTGCTATATCGTCGTAATCTTGAATATTCTAGATTTTTTTTTCTCATCAGTACCCTCGCTGCCTTTGTCTGAGCTTGGCAACATCGCTAGCAACCAATAAGAAAGTTGCCTACCCCTTACTATTTACTATATAAGAAACTCCCCAGCAGCCCTTTTCTGCAGTTTTGTGAGAGAGAGAGCAGTGTCACTGCTGTGCTCTGTGCTTTGCTGAGTCATCTGGATCCATTAGATAGTTAGTTAGCTTTTATATATACAGTATATGATACAAAAGGGATTCTGGCCTTTGAATGTGTTTTGTCACCTAGCCCCTTTCTAATGGCATCATTAGTCAGAGGCTTAATTTTTACTAAGTGTTCTTGAATCAGTTTTTTGGGGGTATCCCCGTGTCCAGAATTTACAACCCATTTCATGTAACCTAGTGTCTACCAGAATTGGATCTTGAACAATCTTCAATTTATATATATATATTTTATTTTTATTTTTTTACACTGACCAAAAATCTAAACACAACACTTTTGGTTTTGCTCCAATTTTTCATGAGCTGAACTCAAAGATCTGAAACATTTTCTACATACACAAAAGACCCATTACTCTCAAATATTGTTCACAAATCTGTCTAAATCTGTGTTAGTGAGCACTTCTCCTTTGCTGAGATAATCCATCCCACCTCACAGGTGTGGTATATCAAGGTGCTGATTAGACGCCATGAATATTGCACAGGTGTGCCTTAGACTTCCCTCAATAAAAGACTACTCTTAAATGTGCAGTTTGATCACATAGCACAATGCCACATATGTCGCAACATTTGAGGGAGCGTGCATTTGGCATGCTGACTGCAGGAATGTCTACCAGAGCTGTTGCCCGTGCAATGAATGTTCATTTCTCTACCATAAGCCGTCTCCAAACATAACCGCAGACCATGTGTACCACATCAGCCCAGGACCTTCACATTCAGCATGTTCACCTCCATGATCATCTGAGACCAGCGATCCGGACAGCTGCAGCAACAGTTTGCATTACCAAAGAATTTCTGCACAAATGGTCAGAAACCGTCTCAGGGAAGCTCATCTGCATGCTCATCATCCTTATCAGGGTCTGGACTGTGTGAGGCAAATGGTGGCCACACCAGATACTGACTGGTTCTCTGACCCCCCCTTTCCCCTAGTAAAGCAAAACTGTGCACATTTCAGAGTGCCCTTTTATTGTAGGCAGTCTAAGGCACACCTTTGCAACATTCATGCTGTCTAATCAGCACCTTGATATGCCACACCTGTGAGGTGGGATGGATTATCTTGTCAAAGGAGAATTGCTCACTAACACAGATTTAGACAGATTTGTGAACAATATTTGAAAGTTGAGATGGCCTTGCGGTTCGTCCGGCGGCCGTTTCGCTACGAACTTTGAGTGTTCGTGATTCGACAAACTTGCAAACATATTGCGATGTCCGCCGGCGCCATATTCTTTTGCATTGCGCCGACAGGTGGGAGAGGACAGCCAATTGAGACGTTTCAGCACATGGACACCCCCCCTACCCTATAAATAAACCCGATCTGGCCGCCATTTTACATTCAGTCTTTTGTCAGTGTAGATAGAGGATGCTGTGTAGAGCAGGGCCAGACTGTTAGGGACACCAAACGCTAGCTAATAGGGCCACAAACGTCCTTTTAAGGACTGGTATAAGTGTGATATCGATTGGTGTGATATACTGAGGGGTCTGCTATACTTAAAATATACTTTCTAACATAGAACTATATTATAGTGCATTTGTATTGTGCAGCAGTTGTGTGCAGTTCTGTTGCAATACCGCAGCTATATAAAGGGACAAACACTACTGCAACTGGTGTAATATACCTGTTGCCCCCCAAAAAAACTGATTGAGGGGTGTGATATACCTATAATATACTTTCTAACATAGAAAGTATATAGTGCATTTGTATTGTGCAGCAGTTGTGTGCGGTTCTGCTGCGATACCGCAAGTTTATAGAGGGACAAGCACTATTGGGACGACTATTTGCAACGGATGTCATATACCTGTTGCCCCCAAAAAAACTGATTGAGGGGTGCAATATACCTGCTTCCACAAAATACTGATTAAGGGGTTTGATATACCTGCTTCCACAAAATACTGATTGAAGGGTGCGATATACCTGCTTTCAAAAAATACTGAATAAGGGGTTTGATATACCTGCTTCCACAAAATACAGATTGAGGGTTGCGATATACCTGCTTCCACCAAATATTGATTAAGGGGTTCTATATACCTACTTCCACAAAAATACTGATTAGGGGTTTAATATACCTGCTTCCACCAAATACTGATTTAGGCCTGCAATACACCTGCTTCCACAAAATACTGATTAAGGGGTTTGATATTCCTGCCTCCACAAAATACAGATTGAGGGGTGCGATATCGCTGCTTCCACCAAATATTGATTAAGGGGTTCTATATACCCGCTTCCACAAAATACTGATTAGGGGTTTGATATACCTGCTTCCATCAAATACTGATTGAGGCGTGCAATATACCTGCTTCCACAAAATACTGATTAAGGGGATTGATATACCTACTACATCAAAATACTGATGGTTGGCTGCAAGAATGATCTCATATCTCAAGTGAACAACACATGGTTAAACCGCCCTCTTCTTGCAGGCGCGGTAGGACTGGTACCCGCACCTGTTTTGCTGGTGGTGGAAAATCCTCTGCCAGCGCCCGCAACAGCAGAATGCAGCATCTCTCCCAGCAAGGCCTGGAAATGCTGCATTCTGACATCCCTCTGTGATGCTGGGAACATGTCCGCCATTTTGTGTTTGTACCGGGGGTCTAATTACGTTGCCACACAGTACTGGCCCTTGCCCTTTATGCTATGATAATAGGGCAAGGTTCCGGACAGGGCCGCTTTTTTCAGGGCGATAACTCTGTTTTAGGAGGTCATTAGGGTGTACTAGCCAATATCAGGGCATACTAGAGACAGTTTAGTACCCCTAGCCCTGCCTCTGCATTGACAACGCATTAGCACGACTGTGGATGCGACAGTAAGTACCCTCAAGTGTATAACTATCCAAGACTTTATTGAGTGGACATAAGTCTTGGCTACATCCGTATGACGCAATTCAACTGGACTGGTAAGATCCAACAATTTTTTACCAGTCTTAATTCTTACATGCTGCCTTTGGGATTGATGTAAGTACACATATGTGTTGCTAGCAGAATCACTGAAGCACCCTTGTTTGGGTTGCCTTTCTTGGTTAAGGTTTGTTTTTTGTTTGTTTGTTTTTGTAGGGACATTTACTCTTATTTGTACTCTATCAAATGTTAAGTTTTACATGCCATACTGCCCCCCTGTAAATACCTGCTACTCCATCTGAGACAAGTCAGCAGGAGTCAGAGGAGGATGGTGGCTGGGGGGAGGAGGAGCAAGAAGAGCAGGCTTTAAGGGGTACTTTAAACTTTTCGGGGATCCCTGGTGTTGTCCGTGGCTGGGGGGAGGAGACCGAGGACGACATTCTCCTGGGCGATGAGCAGCAGCAAGGGTGCTCCACCGCTTCGAATTTAGTGCAAATGGGAGCCTTCATGCTGCAGTGTTTTAAGAGGGCCACCGTATAAAAAGCATAAAGGGCAAAGTACTGGGTGGCAACGTACTTAGACCCCCGGTACAAACACAAAATGGCAGACATGTTACCAGCATCACAGAGGGCTGTCAGAATGCAGCATTTCCAGGCCTTGCTGCGAGAGATGCTGCATTCTGCTGTTGCGGGCGCTGGCAGAGGAATTTCCACCCACAGCGAAACAGGTGCGGGTACCAATCCTACCGAGCCTGCAAGAAGAGGGCGGTTTAAAGATGTGTTGGTCACTTTGGATATGAGATCATTCTTGCAGCCAGCCCATTGTCAGCCGCCTTCCGCATCCAGCCTCAGGGAACGCCTAGACCAACAGGTGTCCGACTACATCGGGTTAACGGCCGATGTGGACGCTCTGAGAAGCGAGGAGCCCCTGGACTACTGGGTGTGCAGGCCTTGCATCTCGTCGAGTGTCATGTCCGAAAGGACGTTCAGCTCAGCAGGGGGGATCGTGACCGATAAGCACACTCGGCTAGCTCACGACAGTGTGGACTACCTCACATTTCTAAAAATGAATGAGGCATGGATCTCGGAGGAATTCAACACCTGTGACAACCACGTGTAATTGAATTTCCTCATGCCAGACCACAAATTTCTGCCACCACCCAGAACAAAGAATGGTCCTTGTCTTACAGTATGTATATACAGGGGCATAAAAGGCCTTTTATGTCAGGTAAATGCCTAATGTTTGGGCCTCTACTCCAGTGGCCTACAGTAAAATAGTTATCCTCTAATGTACCTCCAGCCACTTAATCACTTGTTCTTTTTTGTAAGGTGAAGGCCTACTTTTTGGTGCCAGTACTGGCCGACATTAAAATTGTTATCCAGTGACCGCCTAATGTATCTACAGCCACATTATCACTTGTTCTTTTCTGTCAGGTGAATGTCAAATTTTTGGGGCCTATATTCCACTGGCCTACAGTAAAATTGTTATTCAGTGACTGCTTAATGTACCTCCAGCCACATAATCACTTGTTCTTTTTTGTCAGGTGAATGCCTAATTTTTCGGGCCTGTAATGGCCTACAGTAAAATTGATATCCAGTGACCGTCTAATATACCTCCAGCCACATAATCACTTGTTCTTTTCTGTCAGGTGAATGCTTAATTTTGGGGGCATGTACTCCAGTGGCCTAAAATAAAAAATTTCTAGGCTCCAACAGGACACATTTTAAAGAGTTTCCCTTTAAGACGCATAAAATGGCCCCTGATTAAAATACATATTTTTTGTGGGAATTTTTGTCAATGATCCCCCTCTGGTATGTCACTGTCCATGTTGTGGGACTATTTGTGCACTTCTAGTAAGTATTTGGTGGCTGCAAATATGACCTGAAGGTTTTTCAGGTTTGCCTGCTATTAAAGTTAATGGGGCCCGCCGCGAATGCGCGGTTCGCGAACATTTGATGTGTGTGTTCGTCCATCACTATTTGAGTGTAATGGGTCTTTTGTGTATGTAGAAAATGTTTCAGATCTTTAAGTTCAGCTCATGCAAAATGGGAGCAAAACTGAAAGTGTTGCATTTATATTTTAGTTCAGTATATACACTCACCTAAAGAATTATTAGGAACACCATACTAATACTGTGTTGGACCCCCTTTTGCCTTCAGAACTGCCTTAATTCTACGTGGCATTGATTCAACAAGGTGCTGATAGCATTCTTTAGAAATGTTGGCCCATATTGATAGGATAGCATCTTGCAGTTGATGGAAATTTGAGGGATGCACATCCAGGGCACGAAGCTCCCATTCCACCACATCCCAAAGATGCTCTATTGGGTTGAGATCTGGTGACTGTGGCGGCCATTTTAGTACAATGAACTCATTGTCATGTTCAAGAAACCAATATAAAATGATTCGAGCTTTGTGACATAGTGCATTATCCTGCTGGAAGTAGCCATCAGAGGATGGATACATGTTCTCATTCTGTTTACGCAAAATTCGGACTCTACCATTTGAATGTCTCAACAGAAATCGAGACTCATCAGACCAGGCAACATTTTTCCAGTCTTCAACAGTCCAATTTTGGTGAGCTCGTGCAAATTGTAGCCTCTTTTTCCTATTTGTAGTGGAGATGAGTGGTACCCGGTGGGGTCTTCTGCTGTTGTAGCCCATCCGCCTCAAGGTTGTGCGTGTTGTGGCTTCACAAATGCTTTGCTGCATACCTCGGTTGTAACGAGTGGTTATTTCAGTCAACGTTGCTCTTCTATCAGCTTGAATCAGTCGGCCCATTCTCCTCTGACCTGTAGCATCCACAAGGCATTTTCACCCACAGGACTGCCACATACTGGATGTTTTTCCCTTTTCACACCATTCTTTGTAAACCCTAGAAATGGTTGTGCGTGAAAATCCCAGTAACTGATCAGATTGTGAAATACTCAGACCGGCCCGTCTGGCACCAACAACAATGCCACGCTCAAAATTGCTTAAATCACCTTTCTTTCCCATTCTGACATTCAGTTTGGAGTTCAGGAGATTGTCTTGACCAGGAACACACCCCTAAATGCATTGAAGCAACTGCCATGTGATTGGTTGACTAGATAATTGCATTAATGAGAAATAGAACAGGTGTTCCTAATAATTCTTTAGGTGAGTGTATATATATATATATATATATATATACTGATTTGTTTGATAAAACTGATTTATATGGGTTGCAGCTCTGTTTCTCCAATATAGTGCTGTAACTACATTGCAGAGGCATAAAGTTGAAGTTATCTGACTTCTGAAAATAAATGGGCCCCAGTTCAATAAGCTTTACATTTTGGATCACTACTGGAGAACCTTGTCACAATGAAAAGGTAATGAAATGTGCAGGCAGTATGTTATACAGGAGGTGAGCAGATTCATATATAGTGTTATGGGAAAATATTTAGTATAACTAGTAATTTATTCATTGGAATTCCGAGCTAAGAAGTTTGGTGGGTGGTCTTACTCAGTGATTGATAGTTTTCCTTTTGTTATTATGCATGCAGAAATAGTTGTCAGTCACAGATTATGACTAGAGAGCAAAGTTTAGAAAAATTTGATTCGGCAGCTTCGCCAAGAAATACAATTTGTTGCGAATTAATTTGTCACAGATTGGTATAAATCTGGTATAACCAGACCAATATGCCTAATAATATTCTTCCCACTTGGTGAAACTGCTGGGAGAGTGCACGGAGAATGACGGGAGAGTGTATTACCATGCACATCAGTGTGCAGTGCACCAAGATTCATAGCTAATCCATTCTGTTAGCTGTAGATTTACTGTGCATCAGTATTACAGGTCAATGTTACCGTCAGGTCTAATTTATCGCTGCAGACTTAAATGTGCAGTGCACTAATATTCAAGTAGTCAGCAATAGTGCAGTAAAAATGTGTACCAAAATTTATAGTTAATCCCTTCTGTTAAACATAAAGAGATGCATACTGCACCCTTCAGTAAAGCAAAAAAACGGTGCAGGCCCCAAATGGCTCCATAGTGGAACAAAATTAAGAAATGGAGGCAGCAACAATAAAGTAGTGGTGAAAATGTTCTTTTAATCCATGTTCTTGCAGTCCAAACAAATACTTTTTAATCCCTTCTGTTAGCTGTCAAATTACTGTGTGTCAGTATTTCAAATCAATGTTACTGTCAGGTCTAATTTGTCACACTGTACATAACTGTGCAGTGCACCATGATTCAAGTAGTGGCCCATGAAAGAGAGGGGAGGGTGTTATAATCAGCAGTGGCAGTAGCCATGACAGTAGTGGAGCCATGACAGAGTGTGGATGGTGGCAGGAGCAGTGGCAGTAAGGCTGTGCTCACATCACCGTTTATTTTTCTGTTCTGATCCATGAGCTGCCACTGGCTAACGTGAAATTTAGACTGCAGAGTCAACCTGTCCATCTGCTGCAGTAAGAAATCTTTAACCACCTTCCTCTGCTCGTACAGATGGTCTAACATACGGAGCGTGCACTTCCAACAGGTGGAAACATCGCACGGTAAGAGTGGCTGAAGTGCATGCACATTTTTAACAGATCTTGCAGGTCAGTGGCAGACTTGAGGAACCGCTTGACAACGAGGTTGAAGACATGTGCCATGCAGGACGCATCGCCAACAAAATGTTCTTCCCGTTAGTCGATGGGAAGGAAAGATAGCTTCATTCTGCTGGCATTGACGAGTCCTGACTGCTGGTTAGGGGGTGTGAGCTAGTGGGTGATGCAGTGGTTGCTGCATTAGGCTGTAACGCTAAATGAGTGGCACTGTTTTCACACACCACTTTATGGTGACACACCGTGTGCTTATGCAGGGCCGTCATGACAACATTAGCACCCTGCTCGTGCCTCACCTTCTGCCCACACATCCTGCATCCACGCTAAGGTCCCACTGTGACTTGGTGAAAAATTCCCACACTGCCAAGTGTTGCATGTCCTCTCCACCACTACACAATACCTGCCTGCCACTGATTTTATGAACCCTGCCAGTGTGTTCCTCACAGAGAGTCTCCCAAGTAGCAGACAGTGTACCCCTCCCGCGTTTGGCTCCAGATCTCTTATTGTTTCCACCCTGCTGTCTCATGGGCATGCTGCTACCCTGCTGTCTCATGGGCACCCTGATACCCTGGCCCACTGATGATAATGATGCCCCTTCTTTATCTGGCTTACACAGAGAATTGGCTACATCCTTATCTACCAATGTTTGTTCGTCACTTGTGTCACACTCACCTCTCTTGCATGGGTCCCTGACCTCTCGCAACATGTGCTCCCACCCAACTGTCATCATCAGTAGTTGCACACTTAGAGGAGTCCGCAGCTGACCTCTCCTCCAAGTCTGGGCTTGCCTGCTGAATGTCCTCACAAAGCTCATTATTGCTGAAAAGGGGAGCAGAGCCAGCAGCTATCATTACTTGTCTTATCAGGACAGGTGAGGGTATAGAGGCAGTTCCTGGACCACGCCAACTAATGGTGGTGTCTGAGGAACCCACTGATTCCTGGCTGTGTGTATTTGTTGTCACTTGAGATTATTGTGAAGAATGAGTCAACCATTCCAGTACAGCTGGATTGTTAGTCAAAATATGACCACTGGATGACAGTGACTGCTCTGGCCTGTTGCTGCGCCTGCTAATACCCCAACTTCTTCTGCTGCTACTTGTGCTGGCAACAGCATCATTTTTGCCACTGCCCATTCCTTGGGAGGGCCCAGGATACGGTCTCTTGGACATAGTGTATAACTATGAATGTTGGTGCACTTGACAGTGATGCACATGGCGATATATTACACCTGCCTTTAATAATGAGGCACAGTAACTGTATCACTAATATAACAGATAAACTGTGAATGTTGATGCACTTGACAGTTGTACACATGGCGATATATTACACCTGCCTTTAATACTGAGGCACTGGAACTGTATCACTAACAGAATAGATTAACTATGAATGTCAGTGCACTTGACAGCGATGCACACAGTGATATATTAAAATAGTAACTTAGTAACATAGTTTATAGGGCCGAAAAAAGACATCTGTCCATCTAATTCATACTGTCATGCTGCCTTTAATACTAAGGCCCAGTTACTGTATCACTTAACAGAACAGATTAACTATGAATGTTGGTGCACTGCGCAGTGATGCACATGGCAATATATTCCATCTGCCTTTAATACTGGGGCACAGTGACTGTATCACTAACAGAACAGATTAACCTATAATGTTGTTGCACTGCACAGTGATGCACACGGCAATACACTCTCCCTGCACTTTCCCTACACTCTCCCTGCAGTCTCCCTGCACTTTCCCTGCAGTCTCCCTGCACTTTCCCTACACTCTCCCTGCAGTCTCCCTACACTCTCCCTACACTCTCTCTCTCTAACACTGTCCCTAGTACATGAGCGCTTGCCACGTCTCTCCCTATGCTCAAATTCTGCTTCGAATGCTTCGCTTCATTCAACACTAATTATGACTATGCACCTGACTACTTTGCTCATGAATCAGGGAGTTTAATAAACTAAATGCAAGTTTTACTGAATATTTTCCAACAAAGCTATCTATCAAACTGTTCATCTCCTCCTACTATAAGATGCTGCCTGCAGATTGCACTGCATTTTCATGGTGACAGGTTCCCTTTAAGACACGATGAGTCTTTGTGCTTTGCACCATCAATTTGGGATCATATGTAGACCTACCTGCGAGAGGTGTGTTCATTAAAATTTCTAGTTTTCCATTAAATCTCAAACTACCCTATAAGTCTAATTGGCTTTAATTTGATTCATCTATAGGCAGTTCATCAGCATTGTATGAGCAGGTTATTGCCTCATCTCTTTGTTAAAAGAGAAGATTAGCAACCCTTTGCCCAGAGAGACAGTCATGAAGTCTAATTCCCCATCTAATGTTGCTCTGCCTGCCATTTTTATGGATGTATTTATCCATTGTGGGGTTGTTTTATGTAAACCAAAGTTTCACATTCTTTACAATTTATCTTACTGCACATTGTGATAAAATGTGAATTCTCCGTGCCATAGAGAATAAAGAACTTGTAGAAGATAACATCTTTCTTTACTTACTGCTTGCCCTTTGGGATTTATAAAATCTAATAATAAGAGAGCATTTACAATTTTTTTTTTTCCGACTGCCTAATCCCTTGTCTTTTCCTGGGATGAATTTTCATAAAAACGGTCTCTTTTACAGAGTGTGTCATGTGCTAATAATGTATCAGCGTTATTACTTTGTTGTTCTGTAGACACCCCTATTATTTCTGTGTTGTTCTGCACTCCAGTCCTCCATTCCTAAATGTTCACGAGAATATAAATCAATCAAAAGAATTGACTCTATAAAGAAGGTGTAAAATTAATTTAATCTTTGTGACTGGACTCATGTACGAAATTCAAAAAGGGTCAAAGACCAGGAGAGTCATCTTCTTCGTCAGACTTTCACTAGTGTTGAGCAAAGCGAAGCATTCGAAACAGAATTCTGTCTGAAGTTTAGGAAAACTTTGATTCTAACTAGAGTTCTCTAGCGCTTTGTGATAACGAATCAGGTTTTCCTAAAATGGCTGCTGCACGTGTTACAAAGCACAACTAAATGTAAAGGAGATAAACCTGGGAACGCAATTTCACCCATAATGCTGTGCAGCCAGCCAATCTGCAAACAGCCATCCTCTTTGATGTCACAGCCCTATAAAACCCTTATCTGGCACGGTCTCCACCGTTTTCCTGTTTGCTGAGCATAGGAGAGACGCAGCAAGCGTTCATGCGCTAGGGACAATGTTGCTGAAAACAATTATTAGAAGATTATTGGAGAGGGAGAGTACAGGGAGAGTGCAGGGAGACTTATTCTGTGTCAGTTTTATTTATTCCTACATTTAATTATTCCTATATCAGACATAAACTAACATATGTAATTCAATAGCAATAAGATGAAGCCTTTATTATTCCAGTGCCAGCGTGCCAACTAGTGTTGAGCGAATCAAACTTTGGATACTATATCCAAAGTCGATTCGTTCACAACTTACTTTGAATGCTGTATGGAGATTTGTCTCCATACAGCATTTAAATTTATGGGCTCCGGCAAGGCAAATTCGTTATTAACCGATGTCTTGCGGGACTTCAGTGAATAACTTAGTGATTTGATTTTTAAACTTTAAAATCATTTTAAAACATGTATCATAATTTGGCTTTGGTACCGAGGTACCAGCCAACTTCGGACCCATGTTTAAAAATGGTTCTAAAGTTTAAAAATCAATAACTGAGACTTCGGTGATAACTCTGTTCACCTCGCCGGAGCCCATACATTTTAATACTGTTCGGGGAGGGGTCTCCATATAGCATTAAAACAAAGTTACGAGTGAATTGACTTCAGATATAGGATCCGAAGCTTGATTAGCTCGACACAACTGCCAAGTGCCAACCAATACCATCCAGTCTGCACCCCTTAGGGGGGACAGGTCTTAATGATGATCATCCTCATCTTTTACTGGCTTTACTTCTTCCAAATCATCCTTCAAAGTTTTTATGTCCTAGAAAAGTCAGCAAGATGCAGAGAGAGGAGGAGCTGGATGTTCTTGATGACACATTCCCATCGATATTAGATGAGGTGGAAAAGGAGGAAAAGCAGATGATAGAAGAAGGGCTCTCACCTTTAGGGCAGGAGAGCGCTGGGTTTGGAGAAGTAGGTAAAGTCTTTGTTTAAAGGCACATTAAAGGTGTTGTGCGGCAATTAACAATGAAGATCAACTATACAGTGTGGTCGTCATTATTAAATGAAAGTCAGCTGTAGGCTAATTGGCCACACGGTTCTTCACCACAGCATGGCTGCTCCGTCTGGCTGTACCCTAAGGCAGAGTAGCCTGGGTATACCTGAATTATAGCAATTAATAACAAATTTATTTGTACCGAATTGAATTCCTTGTGGAACTTCGGTGAATGAGCCAAATAAAAATTTTCAAAACTTCACTTTACTCTCTAGCTATCACACATGTATCATCTGACGCTTGATTACTGACCGTAATAATAAAGTTTTCTCTAAGGGTATGGTCTCATGGTCAGGTTACCTGATGCAGTTTTCAAGGCCAAAACCAGAAGTGAATTCAAGAAAGAGGAGAAGTGTTATCTGTCCTGAACACTTATTTTGGATTTCAAAACTGCATCTGGAATCCTGACTGCGTGGCCGTACCCTAATGCAACTTGGGATCAATTGTCTTCCTCCGCCAATGACAGCACCAATATAGGATTGGCCTGTGATGCTTACCTTCTCTCCACAATTCCTGTGTCAACCTTGATTGCTCTGCTGGTTTTTTATCAAAGACAGCAGTCAGAGGCACTACTGTGTTACTTATCTCTTGTACAGTTGTACCTGACACGACACAACACAACACCTTTAGGTGAGTGCATGACCAAAGCTTGAGCTGTATATCACCTTTTGTTGTACAATACTTCACATGAGGTGCTCCTCCTATTTTTTACTTCCATGCAAAATAGGATATATAATAAGATAGATAGATAGATAGATAGATAGATAGATAGATAGATAGATAGATAGATAGATAGATAGATAGATAGATAGATAGATAGAACATTTAAACCACCTGGCTAGTGTTGTTTAGGTTCCTCTAATAATTATCCTCTGATAACTATGATACCTCAACCCTTGGACTCCATGAGACTTATACCAGTTTCCTGTTGTTTTTGCCATCAAGAAATTAGCAACAGATCCTTTAAAGTCCTTAAAGTTAATGAATTGAATGGAATCACTGCACTATATTGTATTTTTCTCTTTTCTTGTGTAATCCCCATTTAATATGTGTTCCATTATTGACAGTGCAGTCCAATGCGCATCTTGTCTTATGTATGCAGTCCTGGAACAGCCGTTTGAGAGTGCATATCTTTGTTCAAAATGTGAGCAAATTGCCCATTAGGAATCGCACATTGAGTATCTAACCGGGGGAATTTCAACACTGAGAAGTGTTGCCAATTTGGAAAAGAGCTTGCTGCTCACTGAGCCATCACTCTATGGGGTATATGTGGGGGAGGGTGGTAGTGAGGAGGCTCAGGAAAGTGAGGTAGCTAGCAGGGTAACAGTTAGAAAGCGGGGTAGAGGGAAGAGTGCCAGGGAGGCTACCCCTGATCTGACACACCCCAACAAGTTTGCACGGTTGGCAGATGAGGGGGGTGTCGGTTCAGGGAGAGCACTGCTGCAGCCAGACACTTCCTCTGCCAGTCAGGGTTATGTCAGCTCCAGTAAGCAGAGGACCAGGAGAGCAGGGAAGGCCAGACAGGTGCTGGTAGTGGGAGACTTAGGGGTACAGATAGGGAGATCTGTCACAAAGACCGTGATCGTTGAACCGTGTGTTGTCTTCCTGGCGCTCGAGTTCGACACTTCGCGGATCGGGTTGACAGATTACTGGGAGGGGCTGGAGAATATCCAGCGGCCATGGTCCATATCGGAACCAATGACAAAGTTAGAGGCAGGTGGAGCGTCCTTAAAAATTATTTTAGTGATTTAGGGCAAGGATCTCAAAGGTAGTATTTTCCGAAATACAGCCTGTACCACGGGCCACACAAGAAAGGCATCAGGAGATTAGGGAGATTAACAAGTGGCTCAAGAACTGGTGTAGGAAGTAGTGGCTCAAGAACTGGCTGCTGCCAAGGCCAATAAGATAATGGGTTGCATCAAACGGGGCATATATGCTCGTGATAAGAACATAATCCTACCACTTTACACATCACTAGTCAGACGACACATGGAGTACTGTGTACAGTTCTGGGCTCCTGTGAACAAGGCAGACATAGCAGAGCTGGAGAGGGTTCAGAGGAGGGTAACTAAAGTAATAACTGGAATATGGCAACTACAGTACCCTGAGAGATTATCAACATTAGGGTTATTCACTTTAGAAAAAAGACGACTGAGGGGAGATCTAATAACTATGTATAAATATATCACTGGTCAGTACAAAAATCTATCCCATCATCTATTTTTACCCAGCACTGTGACAAGGAGACATCCTCTGCGTCTGGACGAAATAAGGTTTGTACACAAACATAGAAGAAGATTATTTACGGTAAGAGCAGCGAGACTATGGAACTCTCTGCCTGAGGAGGTGGTGATGGTGAGTTCACTAAAAGAGTTCAAGAGAGGCTTGGATGTGTTTCTGGAGTGTAATAATATTATAGGTTATAGTTATTAGAGAGGGGTCGTTGATCCAGGGAGTTATTCTGATTGCTTGATTGGAGTCAGGAAGGAAAATTCGCTTCTACCTTACATGTTTTTTTTGCTTTCCTCTGGATCAACTTGCATGATAGCAGGCCGAACTGGATGGACAAATGTCTTTTTTCGGTCTTATATACTATGTTACTCTGTTACTATGTTACTATGAATTGATATTCAAGCACATCCCCTAGATGTTCAAGATATGGGGACCTTGGAGGCCAATTCCTCACTTTGTACTCATTATTATGCTCCTCAAGCCACCCTTGAACAATTTGTGAGGCTTGGCATTATCCCCCACAATAATTAGATAGGTGGTGTCAAAGTAACACCCACATGACTGCCAAGAGCTAAGGCTTCCGAAAAGAACATTGCCCAGAGCATCAAACTGCCACCCCAACTTATCTTCCTCCAATAGTGTATCCTGGTGCCATTTTAAGACAAGAATAAGCACATAATATAAAATAAATTGTGATTTATCAAAACAGGCAACCTTTTTTTCATTTCTCTATGGTCAAATTCTGTTACATATGTGCCCCTTGTGAGTGGTTTTGGAGTAAGACAGCATGGATATTCTGGCTAGACTTGGCTTCCCACACATATCAATGAGCCTTGTTATCCTTCCATGAACAGCCCAAAAGACTTTCCGTTTTGGAGATTCTTCCCTCTTCAGCCATTACAATTTGTCTCTATTTTAATTTGATCTAACCTTTTTTGCTTGCTCACATTGTTTACTTCAAAAACATAATCTTCAAGAACTGCCTAAAATAAACCATCTATTGACAGGCATCAAATCATTGTATTGAGATACTCAATGTTTGTTTTCTTCAAGTCTCATTGTTCCATATCAATTAACCACAGTTTTAGTGATAGTAGTGCACTAGTGCAGTTCTCCACCACAGCAATATATTTGTACTGTGCCTCATGGTCCTGCTACTACTGGTGGTATAAAATAAATGTAGAAAGAGATGAGAAAATTTTTGAAAATTCAATACAACTCAGATTTAGTCAAAATGGCAGTCAGATTTGACTTGGTCTGAATTAAATTGACCCCAATCAAAAATTAACCAATTGCTCTGAAAAGTGTTGTATGACACTCTGGGGTCTCCTGGGACTTTATCCAATCTCTATCTAGCTTTTTAACACCAAGACAGCATCAGTAATGTCAAAATGACAGCGACATTACTGTATATATAGCTATGAGTAAATAGATGATATCGGGTGGAAACAGCCTGCTTAAAAAACATACTGCACTGTCAAGTTTTTTAAAATTAAAAAAGGGTCCAAAAAGTTATCCATTATTGGTGGAAAATGCCTTCTTCTTTGTATTCTGATCAGTAATCTGGTAACCACCATTTTGAATGGTTCGTGCGAGACGAATAAAAAAAGCTACTGATTCGCCAAAATTTACATTTTTGGGGAAATTTGCAATAAATTGATTTGTTTAAAATGAATTTGCGTATTTCTCATTTCAGATGGCAGCTAGTTTAGTACATATATTAACAATATCAACAAACCCAATTCATATAATTTGAAGAAGTAAGCAATTCCATGCATTTTTGACTTGACTTGATCCTGGATCCATAAGTCAACTGGACGTTCCTTCTTCAACTTGGCATACCAAACTGTGCCTATAAACAGTGGCAATTCAGTTTCATGTATCAGTGATATATATATATATATATATATATATATATATATATATATATATTTTAGAATCTCTGCTTTGTTCCTAAAGTAAATAGCTGTTCTCAATCCCAGTATTATTAGCGTTCTGCACAATATTAAGTATTTGTATTTCCATCTTCATCTCTCATATATATTAATTAATTTCCCCTCTGCTAATATGCCACAGTAGATGCCATGAGTGAGAATTTATTCTTTAGCATCTTAAATCACATTTGCATAATGGAATTAAAAGGTCTATTCATGCACATTTCCTCGTGGTATATTGGACAGAGTGGAGAGGTTGTAATTAGTGGCATCTGGCCTTCAACTTCATTAACATGCAAATAGAGGTAGCGAGGAGCGTCAGCTAGAATAACTTCACAAGAGTTTCTCAACTGTACTGTAGTTTATGGGAATTCTATTTTCTAATACTGTGTCTTTTGTGGGTTTTGTCTTGTGTAATGGAGCTCTGTCTTTAGAAGAATAAAAAAAATAAGTATACTGTAGATTTGGGGAAAAGTTTCTTTTTTGGTTTTGTCTTTTTTATTCAAGTAATGAAGAAATGTAAAAAAGCATAAAGAACAATCCTAAATATAAATTGTCTCCTTTAACAAGACAATCTATTAAAAAGGCTCAGTATTAAAAAACAAAGAGCTACAAAATTACAGTATATTTTTTTTACAAACTAAAAAACAAATTTCGTCTGAAAACAAGACCTTATAATAAAAAGAAAATGTATTAGAAAATAAAGAATTTCCATAAACCAGGAGATAAAAGCAAACCACCCACGCTGAAAGATATCATTCCACTCAATGACTGTGTGAAGGGAAAGCAGGAGGTCTAGTAACAACATTTTAAATGAGTGAACCTAGACATTTTATATTGTGGCAATATTTGGCACACATTGGAGCATCTAGAAAAATCCTTTGTTGTGACTAGCTCATCAAGGAGGTATGGCTTAACAGAAAGATGTTACATTTGCTCTACAATTCTGGTTATAAAATTCTGCCACAAAGTAAGCCAACAGATGATATAAAGTTAGAGAAAAAATGTCCTTTGACCAAATCTATCATTCAGCCTGAGCCACTGTGTAAATAAATTTGGTGTATGTCTCTAAAGCTAACCTAAGTTTGCACTGTCTATAGTATTAGTAAATCCATTCCATATTATTTCTAGTCATGATTCAATGTGGCAATAGAGAGATAGTTTTCCACCTTCTGGAGGAATCCTAATTTGCTTAAATTGATTTAATCTTATCTCCTAGTGCATATAATTTTGGTTCTGACCCCGATGATCTTCAGAATGTGGTCCTGAGGAACCCATATAACTGGAACAGCAGTTGAGCATGCTCTCTGCCACTTGATTCATCCCTATGGGACTGGTGGAAATTGCTAATCATTAAACTTACCTAATTCTGGCGAACAAATGGACTGGCATTCCCATGCTCAACCACTGCTACATTAATTTGGGGCACACAGGACCCCTGTTCTTGTGAACAGTTGGGGATGCAATGGTTGGACCCCGGCCCAAACTTGTCCTCTATCGTGATGGAACCTGATAGACTTTATTATATATCAATTAAGTCCTTTGGGCGTGACAGGGTCCTTCACGTAACTCATCTGGCACTGTGTCACGGTTTCCCCTTTTAATGGAAACCAAAAGACAGATGTGAATAGAGCCTTAGATTATTGTCCTATGCTGTTGAAATTGGCAGATTCTGCTGTGTTCAGCTTTATTCATCCACGTTTTCTACTAAGTCCTTGCTCTGCCATTGTCTTTGTTCTTGTTCTACATGGTAAGACTTTGTGTTACAGATCCATAATCAATACAAAACTAACAGTATAATAGCAAGGTTGCTATTTACATCAGATTTCTTGGACCTTCTTGTACAAACTGCAGTCATCCATTAATCATATGGACATCTTCTCTAAAGACACATCACATCACGAGCGCTAAGCTGCTTTAGTCCGTAAACTTTTATTGCTTGCAACAAAGAAACGTGTTGATACAACATTAAGAACTGATATATCTCACCAGGGTAATTTAGAGACATATTGTAAGTGCATCATCATGAGATTCATGGTAATAATATCCTGACAATGTGGAGATGATCCTTTGATTTCCTAGGAGACTACCCCACAATTCATTACGTAAACTGTCCTTCAGAAAAGCAGCATGCTAAACCATCTGAAGTTCTTCTTGTGCTTAAGATTAAGCTTTTTCATAGTATGACTTACAGTAAGCAAATACCCATATAGGACATCTGCATCCATATTGGACATCTCAGAAAACCACCTCTTCAAATCTCTAGTTCAGTACACATTGGTTGTGTTCTATCTTCTGCCCATGGTATAACTGGCAATATCTGAGCTAGACAGTTATTATATAATTCTCCACCTTTCAACTTGTTTCATTTTAATCATGAACCAGGCCTATGAGAATGAACAGTACTTTAGGTATCCATAAAGGGGTAAGGAGATGTTCTGCCACATATGGAGTTTTTTCTTTAATACCTCGATATGGACATCATGGAAGGGGTCAACCACATGGGTGCTCTGTAAGAGTCACTCTTGCTCAGGCAGACCCTACCTAATTGTGCAAAGTATAGTTGGCCAATCATCTCAATCAGGGCTGGGACAAGGTGAGGCAGAATACGCAGTTGTCTATGGTGCTATGGGGGTGCAATTTATGGATTTAAAAAGAAAAGCAATTTTCTAGGAAAGGCGTATCGTTTCATGAGGTCATTACATGCATAATTGGCCACCCAACAATTATAATGCCGTACTTCAGTGGGCACCCCATTATAATGAAATAGAAAAAAAGGATTCCGGCACTTATTTTTCTTCCCATAAAATCTTCCTCTTTATTAAATCACATCATATGCGTGACAGAATCACAAACAAGCTGTTTACGCGTTTCGGAGACCTTCACGACTAAGGAGAAGGTCTCCGAAACGCGTAAACAGCTTCTAAACAGAGAAGGACCCTGACACACCCAAAGAAAAATAAGTGCCGGAATCGTCTTTTTCTATGTCACTTTGTCTACGTCCAGGAACTTGCTGGCTTGACTCCGTGCACACGGGATATTACACGCCGACCAGGTGAGCTGGATAACATTACCTAGGCACCCCATTATACAATGCATCAACAGAGCTTGTCCTGGTTCCCGATTCAACAGCAGACACATAATACTGGATGTCCTCATCATCAACCAATAAGACCAGGCTACATCTATAGGGGAAATGTAGTGCTACATGGCACCCATTCAAGTGACCACAAAACACATGGCTGGCTTGAGTTTCCACTTTTTGAACTGGTCTTTAGTTTTGCCCATTCACTCTGGCTAAAAGTGGCATCCTGAATCAGGAACCCCATCCATGACTGCTCGATACCCTAATAGGTTAAATGGACTATGGTTGAATTGCTGAGACAACCCCTCTAGCATAAAACAGGAGATTCAGAATAAACACTGTATGGTTCCCAGAAGAAAATGCCAATAGGCACTTAAAGACGACAATAATAATGATAATAATCATCATAGCCATCATCAATCTTGAACATAGGAGTTAAAGTGTCTCCCTACAGGAAAGATTCTCAAACTCATACACCTAGTTTGCAATATTTATTATTATTTTTTAATTCACAAACGACCAATCCCACAGCTTAATGGATTTTATGATTCGTGGTGCGCAGCTCTTCCAAACAAAATTCATAACGCTCTGACCTCTTTTTTGTCTGTGGGTACATATGCAAAATCTTGCGTACGTAGCAACTGAATGTGGCGCCCTGTGGAGAATTTTCAATTTTTCACAGACAGATGAAATATATATATCCAATTTCCTATATCTAGTAACACAACTGTATCATTGAAACCTCTCAATAGGATCATCTAATATTCATTTTTTAATTTCTGAATTTGCATATAATATCTCTCTGGAGACATTTTACTGATTCTTACAAAGGAATCTTAATGAGAAATATTAAAGAATGATACTTGAAGATCTATAGTTTGTTTATATATTTCCCTTGGTGCTGTTCTGGTCCAAAGCCGCTTAGATTTTGTTGTTTGTGTGTGTGCTTTTTAATATTAGCAATATTGTTTAATCATGGTTAACAGAACATTTTCATTCTCACTTCCCCCGCTGGACTATTTGTAAGAACAAGGACAATGAGGTCCAAAGAGAACCATGCCTGGACTGAAACTTGGCAACCTTCCTGGAAAGTATTGAGGAGATGATGTAGACTTTCATAGTACTTTTTATACTGAAGCTGCCATGGTGATCAGCTGTTGGGTCCAGGTCCAGATCTCACAAGCAATAATGGCTATGGCTAGTCATTGACAGTCATGAGAAAAACAAAGTGCACCCTCTTGGAATTCTCTTGTTTTACACATAAGGACTTTTTTTTTTTTTTTTTTACAAATCCGGTCCTTAGAAGGTCTTAAAATTACACAAATACAACCTCATATGAACAACAGCACATGACAAATGACACAGCAAAATTGTTTATTTACCAAAATGAAGCCAAAATGGAAAAGCCATATGTGAAAAACTAACGCCATCCTATGAATAGAGATGAGCAAACCCCTGGAAGTTCGGGTTTGCCGGGTTCGGCCGAACTTCGGCTCAAAGTTCGGGCTCGGGACCCGAACTTGACCCCGAACCCCATTGAAGTCAATGGGGACCCAAACTTTTGGGCACTAAAATGCCTGTAAAAAAGTCATAGTAAGGGCCAGAGGGCTGCAAAAGGAAGCAAAATGGGGGGTAAGATCAGGATAATTGCTGGATAGGGAAATGACATAAAATAACATAGAATAGAAAAAAAAGAAAAAATAATAATCTTGAACTAGGAGGCGGAGGTCAAAGTGGAGTAGAAGGTTGAGGAGGCGGTGGATGTGGCGGTGTAGGTAGAAGCGGTGGTGGAGAAGGAGGAGGTAGCTAACACAGTTTTTGTTGTTTTTTATTTTGAATTTGTTTTTCCTTTATTTTTCCGAGTGACAGCATTTCAAAGGCCAGGAATTTTGAAACGCTGGCATTCAGGGCCAGGGATCGCTGGTGGGTAGGGGGGTACTTCCTCTTTCTCTCCAGTGTTTGGGGGACGGACAGCTGAACGCTTCCATGGGACAGTGTGGACATTCTGTGTGACGTTGCTGGAGGTGGTGTTGTTGCTGCCACATCTTCTGTTTGCGGGGTGGCAGGTGCCACTTGCACTCCAGAGGGGGAAGAAGAGGCTGAGACTGCAGCAGAAGAGATCTTTTGTGGTTTTTGAGGTGTTTACTCCACTGCAGCTCATGCTTTGCATTTAGATGCCTGGTCATGCAGGTGGTGCTCAGGTTCAGAACATTCATGCCTAGCCTCAGGCTCTGATTGCACAGCGTGCAAACCACTCACATCTTGTCATCAGCACATTGTCTGAAGAACTGCCACGCCAGGGAACTCCTTGGAGCTGGCTGTGGTGTGCTCAGTCCCTCGGTGCGTTGGGCAGTAGCAGGGATACTGTCTAGGGGATGGCCACTCTGCTTTTGCACTCTGCTACCTCTTTGCTGTGCGGCTGGCACTGTGTGACCACCACCTCTTTCTCCGAACTGCACACATCACTCGCATGACCTTAAATCCATGTGGGGTCTAAGACCTCATCCAGGGCCATCTTTAATGTTGATTAGACCCTGGGCAAGAATTTACTTGGGCCCCCTGGATCCCCCCCCCCCCCCCCCCGCACTTTGCTGTACTTGCTATACAGCAGCACTTACCTGTCACGTCCAGGGCCTCCAGGTGACGTCTCCTCTCTGTCATCATCTTCTCTGTAGATCTTCTCTCTCATCATCTTCTCCACTCGGTCTGGACAACTTCTCTCAGCCGCCTCGTCTCTGCAGAGTGTGACACACAGACATCTTAGCTTCCTCACATTCTATCATTATCCCCCAACTGGAGTCCCCACAGTGTTATCCCGCTGCTTGCTGTACACCCCCCTCAGGGGTGTAGCTATAGGGGGTGCAGAGGTAGCAGTCGCTACCGGGCCCAGGAGCCTGAAGGGGCCCAAAGACACTTGTGCCGCATAAGAAGACACACAAAGCACTGAGGGAAGGGGGGCCCAAGCTGAACTCTTGCACCGGAGCCCACGAGCCTTTAGTTACGCCCCTGCCCCCCCCCAATACCCCCAAATACTATCCTGAAGAAACATTACTGCCCCCCATAGTAATAGTGCTCCTCATAGTCCCACCAATAGTAATTCCCTTTTAGAATGCCCTCATTAGTAACACTGCCCCAACCGTGATAATGCTCCTCAACAATGCCCCCATTATTAGAAGAGCCCTCCCATATTAATAATACCCTCACAGAGTCCCCAGTAGAAATAAGGCCCCCTATTGTTCCCCCAGTGGTAATAAAGCTCCCTACAGACCCCTCAGTAGTAATAAGGCCCCCATAGTGCGCTTAGTACAAAAAAGGCGGATCTATAAGACCCTCCTATAGAGCCCCCAGTAGTAATAAGACCACCTATAATGTCCCCTGGATCTGCAGTGCCCCCTGCAGTTATAATCCTCCCTCCACCATACAGTCCTATGTAAATAACATCACCTCCTCCCCAGCCGCCTCCAACGCACAATCCCATGTAAACATCACCCCCTAAGGCTACTTTCACACTTGCGTTCGTGCGGATCTGTCCTGTACTTGTACAGGACGGATCCGCACCGATAATACAAACAAATGCATCCGTTCAGGACCGATTCGTTTGTATTAGATTTGAATTTCTAAGTCCCAATACGGATCCGTCCTGACTTACATTGAAAGTCAATGGGGGACGGATCCGTTTACAATTGCACCATTTTGTGTCAATGCAAAGGGATCCGTCCCCATTTACTTACATTGTAAGTCAGGACGGATCCGTTTGGCTGCGCAAGGGCATGCGGACACAAAAATGCTGCTTGCAGCATTTTGGGGTCCGCCTCCAAAACGGAACGGGGGGCCATACGGAGCCGAACGAATGCATTCTGAATGGATCCACATCCATTCAGAATGCATTGGGGTTAAACTGATGCATTTGGGGCTGCTTGTGAGAGCCTTCAAACGGATCTCACAAGCGGATCCCCAAACCCAAGTGTGAACGTGGCCTAAACATTAAGTCCCATGTACATAAACATCATTCCCCCCCACCATCCACATTCAACATACAGTCCCATGTAAATAACATCCCTCCCTTCAGTCCTAACATACATCCTAGTTAAATAACTACAACTCCCAGCATTGCTCTGCCTCTCCCTTAACTTACCTCTCCTCATGTACAGACATCAGCATTAGGCTCCTTCTCCTTTTCACTCCGGTCCAATCCTGCACTGGTCACATGATGGTGACATCATCCAGGTCATCCTATTGTTAAAGCAGCCCTAAATTAGGGCATTTTAGATACACTCTGGTGTTCCGGATCAATGTACCCCCCCAGGGGTTAATATCCACGCGTGGCTGAGAGACTGAACACTGACACAGAAGTTGGTCAAAGCAATCTCTAACTTTATTTAAATCAGGTAAGCCGTATTATACATCTTCAGAAGAGGGCAGTCCTCACTGAGGCTTAAACATTGTTTCATTGGTCAAAAAGGAAGAAGAGATAAGAGAGAGGAGATTATTCACCTGCATTTGCGCAGTGAATACCACTTTGGAATGTGAACTAATGTAAACATCTCGTTATCATCGCCATTTTGGAATGGCTTCTATTCTAACAATAATACTGCATACGTCATATGTGACACTTCAAAGAGGTGCTTCTCTATAGGCAGTGAATAATATATATCATCAAGCCATTTGATTGGCTTACGCATCTCTACCACACTCTATGGGACACCTGCAAGAAGATGAGAAATCAGACACTTCTTACAGCCCAGCACTTTGCCCCCCCCTCTCTCTCCTCTCTAGCCTTGAAACAAAGAGAGGAATGGGGGGAAGCACTTGGAGTAGAAAAAGTTTAACTCATTACAGTCCTAGATATACAAAATATATAGAATAAAATTCACACATCTTTAACAGTCCCCCCTTGAATTTCATTCTCTCCCTAAACCTAACCATCTGTCCCAATGCTCCGCCTCCTTTTCACCAGCTTCCACGACAAGCCATTCCTAGCGAACAGCCTCCCGTGACACTGGATTTGAGCACGGGGAAGTCAGATGATCTTTCCCTAACCGGCGTTGACATTATATGGGGGGACTGGAGGTCATCAATGCTTCTGATTTTCTGGATCGATGTTTTCATACAATTTTCCATATTCTTTTGAGTCAAGATCAACAGTCACACAAGGGAAAACCAGTCTCAACACTTCCTTGAAATCAATCCAATTATGCTTTTCTTTGAGCTTCACTGTGCATGTGGTCAACAACACTCGGAATGGACCATCAAACCAGGGTTTTAGGACTTTTCTAACGTGTCTTTTTCTACCACCCAATCTCCAGACACAAGTGGGTGGGTTCCTGGTACTTTAGCAAAACCTGGAAGTGAAGCAAAAACTCGAAAATGTACTTTAGTCAAATGCTTGTACAAACTGATCACATCATCTGTCAGACAACCATGTTGCATCTGAAGCTGCTGTGGGAAATAAATCCTATCCTAGGGGCTGACCCAAAAAAGGACCTTATAGGGACAAAGGCCTGTCTCACGGTTAGGCGTATACCTTACTAAAAGAGGACTACCAGCAGGCACTCTAAGGCTTCTGAATCTTTAACTTAGTGTCCCGTTCAGTTCCTTTTCCCTACTCTACGCTGCTTTGTGGATGGTACGAAGCATGTAAGGCCTGTCCTACACCCAAAACCTTCATCATCTCCTGCATCACTTCACCTGTGAAGTGAACACCTGTGTCACTTTCAATGATCTAAGGTACCCCATACCTGCACACAACTTCGGCCATCATCTTTTTTACTTCTTTGGGTACGGTTTTGGCCATCCTGAAAACAAGTCACATATCAATACATACTCATACATGCCCACCTTGTGTATTTGAAGGTAGTCTGCAAACGTTGAAACAGATACAAAAAGCAAGACGTGTTTCTTGGGTACCTTAACCACCTTGCCCACGTTGTTGTGGGCACAACCGTTTATCCTTGAGTATGTCTGACTGTTACAGTGCTGAACCCTGGGGCGTACCATATGCTACGTACTAAATCACACATAGCAGTTTTTGTATGGTGCGTCACTCCATGGGTTGCCTGTGCCATCGTGGATTAGAGGGACCTGGGAAGGTAAAGTTTCCCTTCTTATTTTTAGTCCCCCCCTTTTCCATCCACCAGTCCCTTTCCTCCTTCCCCATCTGGTTCTGTAAGGTCTTAAGAACTTTCGGGAGACAGGAGGAGTTCTTTCAGGGACCTGAACTGTGGCCACTTAAGACAGGGGTCTGCTTAGGTAATTTGGCAGCCATTTTTGCCGCCTGATCTGCCGTGGCTTTCCCCTTTGGCTCCTCTGCATCTGTTTACAGTGGCCTTTCGTTGCTATCATCACCTCTCATGTTAGTGACAAGAGGGCTTCCATCAGAGACCTCACTGCTTCCCCATTTTCGATGTGTTTACCTGAAGCGATCAAGGAGTCTCTGGCTTTCCATGTGGGCCCATAGTCATGGGCTATCCCAAAGCCCACCTGGAATCAGTGTAAATGTTGGCTGTTTTCCCATCTACATATCTGCAAGCCATCTTCAGAGTCTTTTAGCTCCACTTCTTGAGCAGACATGTGTGGTAGTTCACGTTTAATCACCACTGCCCAACCTGTGTAGTACCTGCCATCCTGGCCATACCTCGATCCATCCACAAAGAGCACATGATCTAGATTACCTAATGGCTGATTTACCAAATCCCACTACCTCTTGTGACATCATCTGCAAACAGTCAGGAGCCTCTTCCTTTGAATCTGGAAGAAAAGTTTAAAGTGCGGTGCCCTAACTCTTCCCTCCCCCCTTGGTCCAGAGGCAACAAGGTGGCTGGGTCCAAAGTAGTACACCTTTGGAGAGCAACATTGTCAGGCAACAAAATGGAACACTGCATTCTCAAATAACGGGCAACAAAACAATCATTTGGATTGTACGTTCATGAGGATAGATGTAATATCACCATCACTTCGTGGTTCAGAACTATCTCAGAGCTTTCATCAAGCATAGCTAGTACAACTACTACAGCTCTGATGCAGAAAGGGGCACCTCTGGCCACGGGATCAAGTCTGACTGAATAATATGCTACGGGGCGTTACTGCTGGCTATGCAGTTGGGTGAGGACAGCTGAGTCATGGCCACTCACTTCATAACAATACAATCTAAATGTAATAATCTGATAGTACATTGTTGGGGAACACAAAATTGCCAGTTCTAGGCATAAAAAGCATCTACCACCTCATCTGTGACGCGGTGGGGACTAAAGGACAGATCAATCACAGTGGAGTGAGTAGGGGTAATGGGAACCTGAGCCAACAAGGTGTGTGTATCGGGCACGATGTGGGTGTTAGAAACTGTGGCTTCATTAGCGGCATGTAGGTCATGTACCATCCAATGGTGAGTGGTTCTGCTTTTTTCAGCTTCTGGGAGTACTGATACAAACATGGACCAGGGAATTTTATCACCAATGGCCAACAAACAAAGTTCCTGGTCGTTGAGGGCACCTGTAAGCTTCACAGTGCCGTCCTCCTGATGTGAGATACCAGCATGTACTTTTGCAAGCAAATCTGCACCTAGGAGGCAACAAGGGGCGTTACCACTGACCAGCAAATGGGCAAGCGCATCTTGGTTAGGGGCAAATCTAATGTGGATGGTTTCTGTTGAAAAAGGGAGCGTACTACTTTCCCATCCACTTCTACCCAAAGACTGGTGTCCTTGGAGAGTAAATCAGGGGAGGCCATGTTTGCTGTGCACAACTGTCTTGGCTGCTCCAGTATCAATCAAAAACGGGACTACTTCTTTATCACCCAGAGTAAGGGATATCATTGGGCCAGACTGAATCTGCTTAAAATGTTTAAAAGTAGAGCCGATACTGGATTTCCTGTTTCCTAATCTTGATCTAACTCCCCCACTCCCTGTCTTTGTGTTCTCCTTATGACAACAAAACATGGGTGTCTGTGGGGACGGACAGTGATCCGGGCATTGGTCAACATAGAATACAATCCTCTCGTGTGGTGTGGACGAGGAGTACCAAACACAGCACAACACTCTGTCTTCTGGGATCTGGGTCCCACAGACTCTGCAGGCCCATCACAGGGTGGCAGACTTACTTTTTCCTCACTTCAATGAGGCGTTTGGCATCAGGGCTGAAGCAATGCGAAAGGAACACTACCTATGGTTGGCACCACTGAACCACCCAATGCCGCTTGATGTTACTCTTCATTTTGGCTTACAGAAGTATCCAACTTTCCCTATCGTGGAATTAGTAGACTGGAAAACAAAACAGGACTTCTCATCTTCCATGGGAGTGTCTTATAACTAGAGGATGGGCACAAGGGCTGTCGTTGTCTGTAACGTCCACCCCTTTCCTCCTCCATCCGCTCTGAGTCATCTAAGTCCACCCCCTTCAGTCGGACGCTGTGGTCCTCCCTTTGTCTGTCAGTAATGTGGCAGCTATCCATCAGAACAGAGCTCTGATGTGAAGCACAACACTTAACATGTAACACGTAACTTCAAACATTGAAACAAACAGATCTAACAATACAGACATGAACACACAAAGGGCCCATAAAAACTTTTCATTGACTTCGATATAAAAAAATGTACAGCTTGATCAATGCTGTTGGCACCAATAAAAACCCAAAAGCTTCCAAGAAAAAATAAAATAAAATCCTCAATGCGCATATTATTTAAAAAACAAATACCGTACTCCATGCGCATTCATATACATATTAACAGCTCATAATCAGTCTTCACACATATTCGCCTCAATCACAACTCAAAGCCACACCCATTCACATTCCACTGAATCATTCATGTCTTCCAACCCACATTGTTTCATCCCAAAACTTGCAGCACAGACAAACACAGCTTTCCACACCACACCCAGAATTGCTGATGGTCTGTCGCTGTAAGACAATATACATGTTATAAATCATACAGTCATTTTGTTAAAAGCCGGATTCCCACAGTGCACTGCTTGGGAAAGAAGAAAGAATAAAGAAGATTATTGAACAATTCTTTGTCTTCTATAATAATAATATTACACATATAACATCACTTACTCTACACGATTCCCTCCCCCCATTTTCCTGCTCTTCTTATCTCAGGAATGTTTCTGTGTGAAGGCGGGGGGAAAGTGAATCTCTCTATTTCACAGATCCTGACTGTCTTTTTGTCCCTCCAGTTGCTGCACCTAATAATCATTCCGCTTTCCCTGACACTGAAAACTCCCCCTTCAACATCACCGGAGTTCTGATGCCCTTAATCTGTAAGCTCTAACTTCAGTTTCTTACAGATTTTCATCCCTGTTGCCAGCCGGGCGACCTTCTGTCCGGGGCCACACTTTCTCTAACATTCTTTGTCACATTTTAACTTTCAATTCTCCATATCACATCAATAATCTCCCTCTTTCCTCGCTACTAGCTAGGGGCTGTATTTTCTAATATTGGGACTGATCCATCTTAACAACAGTATTACAAACTGACACACACACAAAACAGAGGAGTGATCAGCACCTTTAGCCCTTTCCTCCGCAGACAAAGGATTCACCATCCCCACTGGTTTGCTCAAATCTGACTATCACGTCTGACTAGTCAGCCGGGACTCCCCGCACGTCTTCCCCAAAACCAGGGGTCAGGCCGGGCTCCGTCGCATCTTCCTGGGGGTCAGGTCAGGTAGAGAATATCACCGCAGTCTTCCATTAGATCAAAAAGGTCATGAGAGGTTCTACCATCTTCCTAGGGTCAGGTCAGGTAGTCTCTGCAGTCTTCCATTTAGATCAAAAAAGGTCATACGGCTCTACACGTCTTCCTGGTCAGGTCAGCCAGAGTTTCTTTGTCCCACAACTCGGCGCTACAGCGACCCCATCCAAACCAGGAGGTTACGGTCCCCTCCCTTTGTCTGTGGTTTTACCGTCTGTGCTCAACTCACTCCTCGC
Organism: Bufo bufo; assembly: GCF_905171765.1. Taxonomy (NCBI): domain Eukaryota; kingdom Metazoa; phylum Chordata; class Amphibia; order Anura; family Bufonidae; genus Bufo; species Bufo bufo. Next base: position 124,898,420 of record NC_053398.1, read on the forward strand.
ATATATCACACACAAAACATATACACACCAGAGTGATCTATGATTTCAGACTATGGTTCTATGGACCCCAGGCTTTCAGCATTACAGCCGACTACTATACTTACATGGGTACCACCCCACAGCGGACTGAGCTATCTGAGCATGACGAAGTAAATAGCAGAAAGGCAGATGAGATAAAAAGTTTTCTCACATTTCTTTGAGGTTGCAATCCTCTCCCCTCTGCCGTTCGTCAAGCTCAGGGGCCCGTCTTGTCAGCTGTTTGATGCTACATTCGCCCTTGGGGCCCCACGTTGGGGGCCATTTGTTAAAGCAGCCCTAAAGTAGGGCATTTTAGATACACTCTGGTGTTCCGGATCAATGTACCCCCCCAGGGGTTAATATCCACGCGTGGCTGAGAGACTGAACACTGACACAGAAGTTGGTCAAAGCAATCTCTAACTTTATTTAAATCAGGTAAGCCGTATTATACATCTTCAGAAGAGGGCAGTCCTCACTGAGGCTTAAACATTGTTTCATTGGTCAAAAAGGAAGAAGAGATAAGAGAGAGGAGATTATTCACCTGCATTTGCGCAGTGAATACCACTTTGGAATGTGAACTAATGTAAACATCTCGTTATCATCGCCATTTTGGAATGGCTTCTATTCTAACAATAATACTGCATACGTCATATGTGACACTTCAAAGAGGTGCTTCTCTATAGGCAGTGAATAATATATATCATCAAGCCATTTGATTGGCTTACGCATCTCTACCACACTCTATGGGACACCTGCAAGAAGATGAGAAATCAGACACTTCTTACAGCCCAGCACTTTGCCCCCCCCCTCTCTCTCCTCTCTAGCCTTGAAACAAAGAGAGGAATGGGGGGGGAAGCACTTGGAGTAGAAAAAGTTTAACTCATTACAGTCCTAGATATACAAAATATATAGAATAAAATTCACACATCTTTAACACTATCACAGCCTGTTTGCTGATCACATGACCTGTGATGTCACCACAGGTCCTTCACCTCTTCCCAGACAGTGTATATTAGATTCAATTGTATTGCCGTTCTGTGTACGGCAATACAGTTGTATCTAGCAGGCAGGCAGGACATTCGGGGCCTGGGACAAAACATCAGGGGCCCAGGCCCCGAATGTTTTAACCTAGCGACGCCCCTGGACTAGTGAATGGGAGTCGGGAAACGGAGCTCATTTGGGCCCCCAGGAGCAACTGGGCCCGGGGCAGCTGCCCCTTTTGCCCTGCGGCAAAGACGGCCCTGACCTCATCATCCTCCACATCATCTTCCACCCACTCTTCACCCCTGCCCTCCTTGCCAGTCTGCACACTGCAAAAAGCCGCAGCAGTTGGCACCTGTGTTTTATCATCATAAGAGACGTGCTGCAGTGGTCCTCCCATATCCACATCCTGAAACATAAGTGGTTGGGCATCCGTGCACTCAATCTCTTCCACTTCTGGGGCAGTGCTATGTGGACGGCCCACGGAAACCCTACCAGCAGATTCATCAAAAAGCATAAGAGACTGCTGCATGACTTGGGGCTCAGACTGCTTGGCTTATTTGCAAGGGGTTGAGGTGAAAGACAGATGGCCATGGGCTGCAGGTGCCAATTCTGTGCTTTCAGCAGGGGACTGGGTGGGAGACAATGTGAAGGAACTGGAGGCACTGTCTGCCTCCCAATCTACTACCGCCTCTACTTGTTTTGGCCTCACACCGGTATTCGGGCCTACAAAACAATGCTGAACGTTATATCGCCTACAAGCACATGAGGAAGGTGTTTCACTTGCGCGTGTAGCTAGATTAACTATATTAATTTCCCTGTCATGTATGCAATGCAGGTGTACTTCACACAAAAATTGGGTGTATTTCTCCCACCGAACTAACAGATGGATTAACTATATTTATTTCCCTGTCACATATGCAGTGCAGGTGTACCTCACACAAAAAATGGGAATATGTCACACACTGATCTAACAGACAGATTAACTATTATATTTTTGTGTCAGGGATACAAAGCTGGTGCCCACAAAAAAATCGCTATAGGTCACCAACAGAACAAATAGCCAGATGAGATTCCTAACACTGTCCCTCACTTCAGCTGCCTGCTTCCTGTCCGTGCACTACACAGAGCTGATGGGCGGTGCTACACGTGATTCAGCTTTTATAGAGGCTGGGTCACACTTTACAGTTTGGGTTCGCTCAACACTACCTATGAATCAATAGCTTGTAGGACCATGTTTGGTAGCAATAACTTGAAGTTAGCATTTTCTGTATGACCTTATCAGTCTCTTCCATTATTCTGGAGGAATTTTGACTCACTTTTCTTTACATCTCTGCTTCAGCTCACTGAGGTTTGTGGGCATTTGATTAGGCAAAGCTCTTTTATGGTCCTGCCACAACATTTCAGTTGGGTTAAGGTCCAGACTTTAACTAGGCCATTGCAACACATAGATGATTTTATTTTTAAGCCATTCTTGGTGTTTCATCCAAGCTTTAGCTGTTGAATACATGGCGTCATATTTAACTTTAGAATACTTTGGTGTACAGAGACGTCCATGGTTGACTCAATGACTACAAAGTGCTCAATGACTGCAAAACAAGACCAAATCCTCACCCTTCCAATCCCATATTTGACAGTTGGTATGAACGTGTTTGTGATGATATGCCGTGTTTGATTTTTGCTAAACATGGCACTGTTCCTTATGGCCAAACATCTCCACTTTGGTTCCTGTCCAAAGAATATTGTTTTGTGGTTTATTCTGATAAAACTTCACAAACGTAAGCCATGCAGCCATTTCTTTTTGTTTGTTTGGTTGGTTTTAGAAAGAAGACGCTTTCTCCCTTTCAAGAAAGTCACACTTGTTCAGTTTTTCTAATTGTACTGTCATAAACCTGTCTAAGTCTGAGATGTAGGGTCTTTTGCAATTTCTTTTAGCATTGTATGGTCTGAACTTGGGGTGAATGTCCATTCTTGGTAAAATTGTTGACTGTCATGAATGTTTTCGACTTGTGAATAATCTCCTCACTATAGAATGATGGACTTTAAATTGCTTGGAAATGGTCTTATAACCCTTTTCAGATTGCTGAGTATCAACTAGAGATGAGCAAAGTTCTCTAAAATTCGATTCAGCTGCCTCGCCGAATTTTACAAAAAAAACTTGCTTTGTGACGAATTACTTCATTATTTCTTTGTAAATAGCGGGTGCATTGAAATGACAAGGAACAGCAATTGCGCCGCCTCTCCACCTTCATTGAAACCCTCAAATGCTACGTTCACTGCTTATCGTGGCATCTAAGATCCATATTAAAGCATTTTAGTGTTTGGTAATAAAAAAATTTATTAAAAAAAATTGTACTTACCTCATCCATTTGATCACGAAGAGGCCACTGCGGCATCTTGCTTGAAGATGCAGCGCAAATTTTTGCCCAGCGCGTGATAACACCAACACGTCAGCAGGCGTGGTGGCGTCATACGTCACCGGGCATGAGATTTTGCGAGGGATCTTTAAGCAAGATGGCCGCGGTGGCCTCTTCATGCTCAAATGGATGAGGTAAGTATGATTCTTTTACATTTTACTGCCATTTCAGGGAAAATCTATTCGTTACTACGAAGCATAAGGTAATTTGGCTTTGCAGCAAATGAAATTTTTCCTGAAATTTGGATAGAAGTCCACTTCTTGAACTTTGATTCGCTCAACACTAGTATCAACATAAGATCACTACTGATGTCTTTTCTCCTTAGCATTGTGTTAACACACCTGAATCCTCTAGAGCAGCAAACTTCCAAAACTTCTGCTTTCATATGGGTGGTCACACTTGCCGAGGAACAATTAATCAAAGGAATTTGCTTAGCAGCACCTGGCTTCTACTTACCCTCTTAAAGGGCACCTGTCAGCAGATTTTTACCTATGAAACTGGTTGACCTGTTAAATGTGTGCTTAGCAGCTGAAGCCATCTGTGTTGGTCCCATGTTCATAAGTGCCCACATTGCTGGGAAAAATGAAGTTTTATTATATGCAAATTAGCCTCTAGGAGCTTTACACCTAGAGGCTCAGCTCTCTCTGCAACTGTTGCACCCTCTGCCCCTTAAGATGAATGTCCCATTTAAGCCAAAAATAAATTGGTCTGTTTGGCCGAGTGTGCATGTATTCTAAACAGGGAGAAGGGAGTAAGCCAATACCAGATATTTCTACTGGCAGCTTATCTTGGGCATATTGATATCCATCGGTCTGACCCTTATCTCCCCCAACATCTGAATCAGGAGGCCACAATGTACATTTAATGGCTCACTTGTGAAATTGGCAGTTGTGGACTATATATATATATATATACAGTACAGACCAAAAGTTTGGGCACACCTTCTCATTCAAAGAGTTTTCTTTATTTTCATGACTATGAAGGCATCAAAACAATGAATTAACACATGTGGAATTATATACATAACAAACAAGTGTGAAACAACTGAAAATATGTCATATTCTAGGTTCTTCAAAGTAGCCATATTTTGCTTTGATTACTGCTTTGCACACTCTTGGCATTCTCTTGATAAGCTTCAAGAGGTAGTCCCCTGAAATAGTCTTCCAACAGTCTTGAAGAAGTTCCCAGAGATGCTTAGCACATGTTGGCCCTTTTGCCTTCACTCTGCGGTCCAGCTCACCCCAAACCATCTTGATTGGGTTCAGGTCCGGTGACTGTGGAGGCCAGGTCATCTGGCGCAGCACCCCATCACTCTCCTTCATGGTCAAATAGCCCTTACTTTCAAAGTTTTCCCAATTTTTCGGCTTACTGACTGACCTTCATTTCTTAAAGTAATGATGGCCACTCGTTTTTCTTTACTTAGCTGCTTTTTTCTTGCCATAATACAAATTCTAACAGTCTATTCAGTAGGACTATCAGCTGTGTATCCACCTGACTTCTCCTCAACGCCACTGATGGTCCCAACCCCATTTATAAGGCAAGAAATCCCACTTATTAAACCTGACAGGGCACACCTGTGAAGTGAAAACCATTTCAGGGGACTACCTCTTGAAGCTCATCAAGAGAATGCAAAGAGTGTGCAAAGCAGTAATCAAAGCAAAAGGTGGCTACTTTGAAGAACCTAGAATATGACATATTTTCAGTTGTTTCACACTTGTTTGTTATGTATATAATTCCACATGTGTTAATTCATAGTTTTGATGCCTTCAGTGTGAATCTACAATTTTCATTGTCATGAAAATAAAGAAAACTCTTTAAATGAGAAGGTGTGTCCAAACTTTTGGTCTGTATTGTATATATATATATATATATATATATATATAATGTGTAGTAGATATGATCAGCTTTTCACAATGTGGAGTTGAAGGCAAGAATGTAACTGATTTATTAGGTCTAATCTATTCTTTGCAATCTTAGCTATATCCAACGCATTCTCATCAGAAAAATTTAAACAATGTGCAATGATAGGTAACCTACTTTTGACACCCAAGCAATGTTCGGAAGAGTGGGGCTTATATTAACATGTTGCTCGGATAGACAATAGAAGCATCCTGGCATTGAGATCCCAAATAATAATTTATATTACTGACCATGGGGCTCCTCTACGCATAGCGTACAGAAACTTCCCAAGAAGAATGACTTAACAATTGTTTAACACATCCAGCCACCCACTGCACCAAGGAGTACAAAGAACGAGGAACTTCAAATAATATCACTTTGCAAATGGTTGGCTTGGGCCTTGAATTTTTTCTTGGGGAAATATTATATTTACTTCAGATTATATTTTACAGTACCTTTAAATCAAATTACCATAGATTTCTAGGGAAAGGCCATGATGCTGTAGGATACGTCAGCCCATTATGAAATCAACATATGCATTAAATTGGATATTTTTTTTTTCCCTGCAAAACTGGGACTGTAGCTGATAATAACCCACATTAATTCAGTCTTTGACAACTAGAGGACGAATTATGTCAAAAGCAATAAACGAATCTATGCAAAATGGTATGGATTGTATGCAATATTAATACAATGCCATACGGAATGCATTTGCTCTTGGTGGTCTTTTTCCCTTCCATTGAGCGCATCTACTGTTGAAATAGTTAAAGCTCTCAAAATGATTGTGACTTATATCTCATTGGTATTCCATGTAAAGTGATGGAGGTGTACTTTTGCCAGATTTTGATGCCTCCACAGTCGAGCATCTGGCAACTCAGCGAGAAAATGAAGTGTTTGAGGGTTGAAAAAGCCTAGGAGGATCCACAACATCTGCTTGCATGAGATCAAGTCAAGCCACAGGTGAAAATTACAAGGTGCCCTGTTATAAATAACAAAACACCTTGCTAAACTAGGCGTTCACATTGTAAGTGTCTTTGTGCAGTCATCTGGAAGCAGCTTGCTAACAAGGCTTGTTCATCGTTCGTGCTTTTAGCAAGTGGTTTCGAAATAAACCTAAACAGAGCGAAATTGTTACTATAAAGACTTTGTGTCAGGTTCATTTTACCATATATAAGCCAGCTGTTCTGTTCACCTTGAATCTTCCAGCTTCTTGTAGCCGCAGAATTAGAGTTTAATGTTTTTGTTCTAGAACTATTTATTTCATGGAACCTTCATTACTAGTGTTGATCGCGAATATTCTAATCACAAATTTTTATCATGAATATCAGCACTTCGAGAATTCGCGAAGATTTTGAATATAGTGCTATATCTTCGTAATCGTGAATATTCTAGATTTTTTTCATCAGTTACCTCCCTTTTTGCTTGTGGGCCAATGAGAAGGCTGCAATGCCTTTGTCTGAGCTTAGCAACATCCCTAGCAACCAATAGGAAAGTTGCCTACCCCTTACTATATAAGAACCTCCCCAGCAGCCATTTTCTGCATTTTTTTTTCAGTTCTGAGAGAGAGAGCGGTGTCATTGCTGTGCTCTGTGCTTTCATCTGGATCCTATTACTTATCCAATTACATTAGATAGTTAGTTAGTTAGCTCATATATGTATAATACAGAAAGTTAGTGGGAGATAGTCAGTGTAGGTTATATCCTGATATAATGTAGCTGATAGGTTCCAGTGCAGGGTGTTAGTTAGTGTGATAGGAATTACTGTACTGTGCATTTTTTCCAGTCTCATGAAACTTCTAGCAGCTTGAAAAATGTCGTAAAAGTGACCCACGCCTGTATTGCGCACGCAATACACGCATATTACATTGTCAATTTTTGCAATCAAGAAAATGATGACTGGAGATCACAAATTTTAGAATTTGAGAATTTATTGCGAATATTAGGCCAAAAATGTGCAAAATATCTCAAAAACTAATATTGCCTATGCTGCTCATTACTTACTCCATCGCTCAACAATAGAGAACCTTCCCTCTAAAAATACCCCAAAAATGTTGGGTGACTCATGTAGTCAGTAGAGCATTTAGATGAAACTTTTGAATGGCTTCAATTATGCGGTGATACTGGACATTTTTAATCCTGGTGTATGGGAAAGTTGGGGAACCAAAATTTTTTGGGGAAACTAATACAACATTAAGAAACTTTCTAAATAGTCTCCACTTCATAAAACATGTCCTGCTAATTTGCTTCTGCATAATATGTGTTAGGAAGAATTAATATCTCGTGTTAGGGAGAGCTCACGTTCACATTTTATTCTCCATTCTTCTGATCCGTCAGAAGAACAGAAAAAAAAGTACTGCATGCAGGATATATTTTTTTCTGTCTAAAAAAACAGATCTCAGGCAGAAATGGCTCAAACAGATGCCAAATGTGCAACAGGATCTGTTTTTCTTTTTACAGGATCCTGTGTTTTTTTTTTAGTCTTCTGACGGATTGGAAAATGAAACAGAGACAGTTCACATCACCGTTTCATTTTCCGTTCTTCTGATCCGTCAGAAAAAAACAGGATCCTCTAAAAAAAAAAATGGATGCTGTGGATCAGTTATGCATAGGATCTATATTTTTTTACGGGATCCTCTAAAAAAATTGGATCCTGTTGCACATTTGGCATCCATTTGAACCATTTTCGTTTGAGATGCGTTTTTTAGACGGAAAAAAAAAGTATTGCATGCAGGACTTTTTTCCCTCTAGAAAAAAAATTGTCATGAGGCGCATTTATTTTTAAGTAGTGAGTGCAATGACGTGGAATGGCGCTAGCACCGCTCCTCTTTATTGTACCTCACAGATGCCACGTTTATAGCTGATTGCAGCGTTAATATTAAGGTCTATAATTAAAAGAAATTTAAATCATACACACCTCGTCCATTTAATCGCGAAGAGCCTGCTGCATTAGAAAATTGCGACCTCCTGTTCTGGGTTAGAGGTGGTTTGACAACTTCATCATGCCACCAGAGACCCAGTGCAGAAGGTTGTGATGACGTTCTGTACTGTAACACAGGAATCCGGGGGAGCAGGCTGGAAGAGGCCTGCATCACAATAGGCAATACTGGGGGGCACTACATATAAAGGGACACTACTGGGGGCACTATGTATAAAGGGGCACTACTGGGGGAGCACTACCTGTATCTTCACTATATATATATATATATATATAGAAATACAAATAGTGCAGCAGCACAGTCAGATGAGATGTACCGGGTGCAAGCTCCCCACAGAGGTCGGCTCTTCCTCCACGAGATATATAAAAAACAAATAATGAGGCAGCACTTCCAGTGTGAGGTGAACGGGTGAGGAACCCCAACTTTAATCAAGCGACGTTTCGGCCTGCTCAATGAGGCCTTTCTCAAGCTACATAACAGTGCATATGACAGGGCATATATACATCCCCCAATCAATACAAATCAATTACAATCAGTGGTTAGGCGTGACTACAAACCAGTCACGTGATCATTAACCCTTTAAACACATGACATCGGTGTATAGTAAACATTCTCATGTTGTGAGCATACAAACATTTCATAAGTGATCAATAATACCAAAATAAATAATATAACGAGATAAATCTCTGTGTATCCGTTACATCTAAATAGAATATACATCTCTCTCCGCTTAATATGTGATTACCCATATCAAACACTGTGCACAACGTGTTGGGTACATACAGGGTTAAAAACATATGTTGCTGGTACAGCCGTACCCTAACACAAATTAAAAACATCAGGACGGAGCTCACCATACTTGAGTTCTTGGAACCGGCCGGCATTGGCGTCCCCTCATCGGCGATGCGCATGCGTCGAGCCCGACGCCATTGGCCACGCCCCCCGATACAGCCGCGCTCCCACGTGACAGCTCCATGGACCGCAGCGTCATCCCCTGGAGCGCACCGCAGGGAAAACAGCTGAAAGGGGAGGGAGGTCAAGGCATGTGACTCAGCGTCAGACGCATAGCACTTGGGGGTGTGCCGAAGTGACCATGGTGATGTAAACAGTACGGAGACCAGCGGGCATACGCACCATAGCTAGGACGCCTATATAAGCACATAGTCCAGGACCCAATACACCTATAGGTACAATTCACACTGGCCATTCCCAATGTACCCTATTAATGTGTGGTTACGATGGGACACACCTCCCATCTACCTACACTTATAGCACTGATGTGTGTAAAAAAACTTCACCAGCTCCCAGTGTGTGGCTAGTGAAAACACACCCCATCAGTACCAATAAAGGAACTGTTAGATATCAATAATTAAAATATGCTTCATGCCAGCGATCCAGGTGATCAGTCGCAGTCCCGCAAGTCTCCACACAATGGTCACTACCCAGCTCTGGTATCCAAGTTCATTAGGCGGCTCCATCAAGTACAAAGACAAAGGCTCATCAAGATCGTCAAAAGTCATCTAGAATGAATGAAAAATTGTATCAAACTACATTGTTTATTTAATCAGACACATTAGCACTGTTATATGTCTCCCACACCAGACAGAGTGGTCAAGGACCCCCACGTCAGCGTGCGCTGCACCTATCCATCACCCACATAATTCCCATCTACATTCCGCATTAAGGCCGTCAGGCTTCAGTGTCCGTAACCTATGTATCCACATAATCTCACGTTGCTTGAGTAATCTTTCCCTGTTACCTCCCCGTTTGAGTGGGGGGATGTGATCTATCACCCTGAACTTGAGATCTTTCTCACCGTGACCTGCCTCAATGAAGTGCTTGGGCACGGGAAGATCTCTCCTTTTTTGCCTAATCGAGTACCTGTGATAGTTCATTCTCGTCTTGACCTCACAAATGGTCTCCCCCACGTAAAAGAGATTGCAGGGGCAAGACAAGAGATAAATCACGAATGAACTATCACAGGTCAAGAAGTACCGTATTTCAAATTCCTTTTTCATTATTGGGTGTGTGAATTTCTCACCTTTTAGCATATAGCTACAGTTTACGCAACCTAAACATGGGTAGCATCCGTATTTCTTACGACCTAAATAGGTCTGGATAGGGTTTTTACCCCCTGTCACCTCAGCTTTGACTAGCTTATCTCTCAGGCTCGGTGCTCGCCTATAGGACATCAATGGAGGTACGGAGAATTCTTTAACCTTTTTAAAGTTGCTGTACAGTATTGGCCAGTGTTTTTTGATAGCGTCTGCTACCTGATAGCTACCCTCCGTGAAAGTTGAGATGAACGGCACTCTAATCTGTTTGTTAAGGTCTTTAGGGGTCCTAGATTCCAGTTCATCCCGCTGTCTCTGAACTAGTCTCCTAGGATATCCCCTATTGACAAACTTGTCCGCCATTTGTGACAATCTCGTGTCACGTATCTTGGGGTCTTTAACAATACGTTGCACACGGAGAAACTGGCTCCGTGGCAAGGTTTTGACCATGGACCGTGGGTGACAGCTCTCGAACCTCAACAACTTGTTGCAGTCCGTCGGCTTAGTGTATAGGTCGGTCACAAGTATCGTACCTTGTTTGCTCACCATGGTATCCAAAAATTGGACCTGCTCGGTGGAGTATGTAAGAGTAAACTGTATGTCTGGGTCTATTGTATTCAAAAACATGTGGAAATCGGCCAACTCACTTTCAGTGCCGTCCCAGATGACAAAGACATCGTCTATGTACCTCCACCACCCCCGCACAAGGCTGAAGTGGTGGGACACATAGACGTGCTCGGCCTCCAGGCCCGACATGAAAATATTGGCGTAAGTCGGCGCCATATTCGAACCCATAGCGGTTCCCCGCTGTTGTAAAAAATAACCATCCTGAAAAGCAAAATAATTGTACCTCAAAACTACACCGAGCAGGTCCAATATGAATTCTCTACACTCATCAGTATAATGGGTGGACACCAGACACTTCCTGACTGCCTCCACACCCCTATCATGATTAATAGAGGTGTAGAGGCTCACCACATCGAAGGAGACCAGCAGGATCCTATCCGTCACCTCCACCTCAGCAATCCTGTTAAGGAAGTCACCTGTGTCACGTATGTAGGATCTGGCTCCTACAGCAAACACTCTCAGTATTTTATCCAGGAAGATGGCTACATTAGAGAACACAGACTCCCTCCCGGAGACAATGGGTCTCCCCGGGGGGTTCTGTAGACTCTTATGAATTTTAGGTAACACATACATCAATGGTGTTTTGGGGTGTGTTATCAATAAATACCTGTAAAGAGTTTCATCGATCAAACCTCCTACTTTAGCTCTGTCAAGTATATTAGTGATAACCTTCATCACCTCAAATTTAGGGTCATGATTCAGCTGTCTGTACACCAGCGGATCACTCAGCTGCCTCTGTATCTCTGAGACGTACCATTGGGTGTCCATCACAACAACGGCTCCCCCCTTGTCGGCCGGTTTGACCGTGAGGGAGCCGTTGTTGCAAAGTTCACCCAATGCACGTATCTCGGCTGACTTCATATTAGGGTGCTTGAGCCCCCTTTCAGACAATGAGTCTTTCAAATGCTCAATATCCACCCTCACTGCATTGATAAATGCGTCTATGGCCGGACTCTTAATCTGCGGTGTGAAGTCACTCTTGGCGTGTAGGCCCACACCCCGAAGAGAGAGTTCACAACCGCACCCAGTGTCGCCACCAGTCGCATGCTGATCATTTTCAGAAAACCACACTTTCAGCTTGATGCTTCTAAAAAATTTTTGCAGATCTACTTCAAGCTGATACCAATCAACTCCCACTGCAGGGCAAAATGTTAACCCCTTAGATAGGAGCTCTGTTTGTGTATTAGTCAAAACATGGGAAGAAATATTTACCACTATGGATTCCTTTTCCTTAGTGGCCGATTCCTTATATTCCGTTGTTCTTTTTCTCCATTTGTATTGTCTCTGTCCACCACGTCTGGTCCTTTTGGATCCATGGCAGGACCTAAAAAATCATCTCCATGTCGCTGTGTAGTAAGTGCGGCTCCATCTTCGTTTGCAGATGCCATTCTCCTCCTAGGGTTGGTGTAACTTTTTTTGTTATTGTTGGCACTGGGATTACCATAATAGGGTTGTCTTCTTTGGCCTTTTGGATCTTGCCAAGTATACACATTACCACGTCGGTAATCCTCCTCATCACGCAACCATTTACGCCGTTTGATAGCCTCCTGTTCTCTCCTGAATTTATCCAAATAAGCAGAGCAGTTAGTCAGATAGGTATCATAGTCCTGTATAGGGAGGGCCTCTTTAAGCTTATTGACAGCTTTTTCAAGATGCTCCCGTACACTGCCCAATTCATGTTGCAGAAATTCCAGGTTCAACAGTATCACATCCAGGGCATACTTATTTGAGATTTGCGTGAATTTCTGTGCAAACTTACTATCAGCTGGAAACAGACTCGGCTTCAATTGGGAGCGCATTCCCCTCGGTATTCTGTGCGATTTGTAGTATTCCGCTAGGGTTGCTAAATGTAGCTCCATCGAAGCCAGCCTTTTACCATCAGCCTCATAGCCTTTCTTTAGCTCTGTAACAGATGGGGTGGATAAAAACGTGCAATCGCTCACCAAGTCGTGGAGGATCCTCTCCTCATCCTGTCTGGTATAGGAGAACACATCAAGCGGGTCCCTCTCAGACGAATCATGCATTTCTCTCAGTGCTAAGCTGCTAAGTCCTTATATAGAAATACAAATAGTGCAGCAGCACAGTCAGATGAGATGTACCGGGTGCAAGCTCCCCACAGAGGTCGGCTCTTCCTCCACGAGATATATAAAAAACAAATAATGAGGCAGCACTTCCAGTGTGAGGTGAACGGGTGAGGAACCCCAACTTTAATCAAGCGACGTTTCGGCCTGCTCAATGAGGCCTTTCTCAAGCTACATAACAGTGCATATGACAGGGCATATATACATCCCCCAATCAATACAAATCAATTACAATCAGTGGTTAGGCGTGACTACAAACCAGTCACGTGATCATTAACCCTTTAAACACATGACATCGGTGTATAGTAAACATTCTCATGTTGTGAGCATACAAACATTTCATAAGTGATCAATAATACCAAAATAAATAATATAACGAGATAAATCTCTGTGTATCCGTTACATCTAAATAGAATATACATCTCTCTCCGCTTAATATGTGATTACCCATATCAAACACTGTGCACAACGTGTTGGGTACATACAGGGTTAAAAACATATGTTGCTGGTACAGCCGTACCCTAACACAAATTAAAAACATCAGGACGGAGCTCACCATACTTGAGTTCTTGGAACCGGCCGGCATTGGCGTCCCCTCATCGGCGATGCGCATGCGTCGAGCCCGACGCCATTGGCCACGCCCCCCGATACAGCCGCGCTCCCACGTGACAGCTCCATGGACCGCAGCGTCATCCCCTGGAGCGCACCGCAGGGAAAACAGCTGAAAGGGGAGGGAGGTCAAGGCATGTGACTCAGCGTCAGACGCATAGCACTTGGGGGTGTGCCGAAGTGACCATGGTGATGTAAACAGTACGGAGACCAGCGGGCATACGCACCATAGCTAGGACGCCTATATAAGCACATAGTCCAGGACCCAATACACCTATAGGTACAATTCACACTGGCCATTCCCAATGTACCCTATTAATGTGTGGTTACGATGGGACACACCTCCCATCTACCTACACTTATAGCACTGATGTGTGTAAAAAAAAAACTTCACCAGCTCCCAGTGTGTGGCTAGTGAAAACACACCCCATCAGTACCAATAAAGGAACTGTTAGATATCAATAATTAAAATATGCTTCATGCCAGCGATCCAGGTGATCAGTCGCAGTCCCGCAAGTCTCCACACAATGGTCACTACCCAGCTCTGGTATCCAAGTTCATTAGGCGGCTCCATCAAGTACAAAGACAAAGGCTCATCAAGATCGTCAAAAGTCATCTAGAATGAATGAAAAATTGTATCAAACTACATTGTTTATTTAATCAGACACATTAGCACTGTTATATGTCTCCCACACCAGACAGAGTGGTCAAGGACCCCCACGTCAGCGTGCGCTGCACCTATCCATCACCCACATAATTCCCATCTACATTCCGCATTAAGGCCGTCAGGCTTCAGTGTCCGTAACCTATGTATCCACATAATCTCACGTTGCTTGAGTAATCTTTCCCTGTTACCTCCCCGTTTGAGTGGGGGGATGTGATCTATCACCCTGAACTTGAGATCTTTCTCACCGTGACCTGCCTCAATGAAGTGCTTGGGCACGGGAAGATCTCTCCTTTTTTGCCTAATCGAGTACCTGTGATAGTTCATTCTCGTCTTGACCTCACAAATGGTCTCCCCCACGTAAAAGAGATTGCAGGGGCAAGACAAGAGATAAATCACGAATGAACTATCACAGGTCAAGAAGTACCGTATTTCAAATTCCTTTTTCATTATTGGGTGTGTGAATTTCTCACCTTTTAGCATATAGCTACAGTTTACGCAACCTAAACATGGGTAGCATCCGTATTTCTTACGACCTAAATAGGTCTGGATAGGGTTTTTACCCCCTGTCACCTCAGCTTTGACTAGCTTATCTCTCAGGCTCGGTGCTCGCCTATAGGACATCAATGGAGGTACGGAGAATTCTTTAACCTTTTTAAAGTTGCTGTACAGTATTGGCCAGTGTTTTTTGATAGCGTCTGCTACCTGATAGCTACCCTCCGTGAAAGTTGAGATGAACGGCACTCTAATCTGTTTGTTAAGGTCTTTAGGGGTCCTAGATTCCAGTTCATCCCGCTGTCTCTGAACTAGTCTCCTAGGATATCCCCTATTGACAAACTTGTCCGCCATTTGTGACAATCTCGTGTCACGTATCTTGGGGTCTTTAACAATACGTTGCACACGGAGAAACTGGCTCCGTGGCAAGGTTTTGACCATGGACCGTGGGTGACAGCTCTCGAACCTCAACAACTTGTTGCAGTCCGTCGGCTTAGTGTATAGGTCGGTCACAAGTATCAGCTGTTTTCCCTGCGGTGCGCTCCAGGGGATGACGCTGCGGTCCATGGAGCTGTCACGTGGGAGCGCGGCTGTATCGGGGGGCGTGGCCAATGGCGTCGGGCTCGACGCATGCGCATCGCCGATGAGGGGACGCCAATGCCGGCCGGTTCCAAGAACTCAAGTATGGTGAGCTCCGTCCTGATGTTTTTAATTTGTGTTAGGGTACGGCTGTACCAGCAACATATGTTTTTAACCCTGTATGTACCCAACACGTTGTGCACAGTGTTTGATATGGGTAATCACATATTAAGCGGAGAGAGATGTATATTCTATTTAGATGTAACGGATACACAGAGATTTATCTCGTTATATTATTTATTTTGGTATTATTGATCACTTATGAAATGTTTGTATGCTCACAACATGAGAATGTTTACTATACACCGATGTCATGTGTTTAAAGGGTTAATGATCACGTGACTGGTTTGTAGTCACGCCTAACCACTGATTGTAATTGATTTGTATTGATTGGGGGATGTATATATGCCCTGTCATATGCACTGTTATGTAGCTTGAGAAAGGCCTCATTGAGCAGGCCGAAACGTCGCTTGATTAAAGTTGGGGTTCCTCACCCGTTCACCTCACACTGGAAGTGCTGCCTCATTATTTGTTTTTTATATATATATATATATATACAGTACAGACCAAAAGTTTGGACACACCTTCTTATTCAAAGAGTTTTCTTTATTTTCATGACTATGAAAATTGTAGATTCACACTGAAGGCATCAAAACTATGAATTAACACATGTGGAATTATATACATAACAAACAAGTGTGAAACAACTGAAAATATGTCATATTCTAGGTTCTTCAAAGTAGCCACCTTTTGCTTTGATTACTGCTTTGCACACTCTTGGCATTCTCTTGATGAGCTTCAAGAGGTAGTCCCCTGAAATGTTTTTCACTTCATAGGTGTGCCCTGTCAGGTTTAATAAGTGGGATTTCTTGCCTTATAAATGGGGTTGGGACCATCAGTTGCGTTGAGGAGAAGTCAGGTGGATACACAGCTGATAGTCCTACTGAATAGACTGTTAGAATTTGTATTATGGCAAGAAAAAAGCAGCTAAGTAAAGAAAAACGAGTGGCCATCATTACTTTAAGAAATGAAGTTCAGTCAGCCGAAAAATTGTGAAAACTTTGAAAGTAAGGGCTATTTGACCATGAAGGAGAGTGATGGGGTGCTGCGCCAGATGACCTGGCCTCCACAGTCACCGGACCTGAACCCAATCGAAATGGTTTGGGGTGAGCTGGACCGCAGAGTGAAGGCAAAAGGGCCAACAAATGCTAAGCATCTCTGGGAACTCCTTCAAGACTGTTGGAAGACCATTTCAGGGGACTACCTCTTGAAGCTCATCAAGAGAATGCCAAGAGTGTGCAAAGCAGTAATCAAAGCAAAAGGTGGCTACTTTGAAGAACATAGAATAGTTGTTTCACACTTGTTTGTTATGTATATAATTCCACATGTGTTAATTCATAGTTTTGATGCCTTCATGGTCATGAAAATAAAGAAAACTCTTTGAATGAGAAGGTGTGTCCAAACTTTTGGTCTGTACTGTATATATATATATATATATATATATATAGGCACTACTTGGGGAACGGTATATAAAGAAGCACTACTGATGGGAGCACTAAATATAAAGAGGCACTATACTGGGGGAAACTATATATAAAGGGGCACTACTGGAAGGCACTATATATAAAAGGGCACTACTGGGGAGGGCACTATATATATAAAGAGGTACTACTGGTACTACTGGGGGGAGCATTATACAGAAAGGGGCACTACTGGGGGGCACTATATATAAAGAGGCACTACTGGGGGGCACTATCTATAAAGAGGCACTACTGGGGGGAACCTAAATCCAATAGAACGTCTTTGGAGTGACCTGAAACTCTGTGTTGCTCGGCGAAAGCCCCGAAACCTGATAGATCTAGAGGAGATCTGTGTGGAGGAGTGGGCCAAAATCCCTGTTGCAGTTTGTGCAAACCTGGTCAAGACCTACAGGAAACGTTTGACCTCTGTAATTGCAAACAAAGGCTTCTGTACCAAATATTAACACTGATTTTCTCAGGTGTTTAATTACTTACGTTCAGCAGTGCAAGACAAATACATTCTTTAAAAATCATACAATGTGATTTCCTGATTATTATTTTTTTATTCTGTCTCTCAAGAGTGGGAATTGACCTACAATGTGAATTTCAGACCCCTCCATGATTTCTAAGTGTTCAAATACTTCTTTTCCTCACTGCATGTACATAGGGCACTACTGGGAGGGGCATTATATCTACTGGGGCCTAAATGGGGATGATTACTCAGTAGGGGCATAAAAGGAGGCATTATGCTAAATATCTGTGTTCTGTTTGTTCAATTATGCAGAAAGAAGTTGTGGTCAGGAGAAGTCATCAGAGTGATCTGTGCAAGACTGAGAAAAAAGGAAAGAGAACAACTCAAGTCAGAGGAGACATCACTTGTAAGTCACTGAGTGGGGGCCTATACGGGTTTATTAATTACTGTGTTTTATCCCCTCCCCGGTCTGCAAGAAAATAGTTTTGGGTGACACCGGTCACTGGCACAAAAAAGGTTGGGGACCACTGAGGTACAGGACTCGGTATTGCAGCATTCGTTATTATCTAGGACTTCCCTATGCAGTCATGGCAGATGACACAGC
Source organism: Bufo bufo (assembly GCF_905171765.1). Classification (NCBI taxonomy): domain Eukaryota; kingdom Metazoa; phylum Chordata; class Amphibia; order Anura; family Bufonidae; genus Bufo; species Bufo bufo. The sequence continues at coordinate 124,916,435 of NC_053398.1, forward strand.
ATCTTTCACAGAAATGTGTCCAGTCTGTAAGTCATTTGGGGACATCTCTGTTTTGATTGTGTAGTTACAGATTTAGCGCACTTCAGTATGTAATTTTACTGCTTCTTGCACATACACGGATAACTCAGCTCTGCTGCACAAAGAATTTAAACTCTTCTCTATCTGCAGTAATGGCCTGTACTGTAACTTAGAAATGCTTAATGCTATCGTGTTTATGTCACAAGAGCTCCCTCTACTGACATGACTGATTCTCCTGCCGGCTATCTGTGATTATCAGTGATGGAATATGGGGCATTAGAGTAAGAAGATTTTACATATTTATACCCATGTATAGAAAGAAAAGTGGAAAAAGTGTAGGGTAGAAGTTAAGTGTAATTTATCTGTATTGTATGTAGATCAACGTATCTATCTATCTTTTTATCAACTACCTTTCTATCCATCAACATCCAGATCTATTAACGATTTATATATTTTTTTTATGCACTTATATAGCTCTGCTATATTCCGCAGACATTAGTATCCAACTGTGCCCAATGGGGCTCACAATCTAAGTTACCTACCAGTAGTGTGGGAGGAAACCAGATTACCAGGAGGAAACCCACGCAAATACAGGGAGAACATACAAACTCCATGCAGATGTTGTCCTTGGTCGGTTTCAAACCTAGGACCTCAGGGCTGTAAGGCATCAGTGCTAACCACTGAGCCACCGTGCTGCCCCAGATGATTTGCAAATATATATTGATGAATTATGTATTTTATTGTTTATTTCTGGACGTTACTACTAGTGTTGAGCAGGGGCTAGATATTCTAATTTGGTCGAATATTCATCATATATTTGCGAATTTGCGATCTCCATTCATTATTTTCTTTATTGCGAAAACCGGCAATGTAATATTTGCGTACTGCGCATGCGCAAACCAGGCGTGGTCTAGTTTAGCAACTGTTTTCAAACTACTCAAAGTTTGATGAGATTAGAAAAAATGGTTAGCAGCAATTTTCGCGACAGTGAGGAAGAACTCCTGATCTCTGTAAGTAATTTGACATTACAGCAGTGGATTTGATTACATTTCACATGCATGTCAGAACAATCGCTTTATATGCAGATAGAGTGTTTTAAAATATTCGCAATTGCGAAAATCGTCGCTAATGATGACAATAATCCCTCCCTACTCTAGCACATGTAACACTAAGACAATGACACTAAAACAGCAAGGAAAATACTTTTTATCAGCTACACTCGCTAACTAACCTACACTATCTCCCTCTAACTATCTGTATTATCTATTTGATCTAACTAACTAACTAACTACATAATGTCCCTAACACCCTGCACTGAACTACACTAATCACTAACTAAGCTACACTGAGTATCTCCCACTAACTAACTATCTGTATTACAGTTGCAAGAAAAAGTATGTGAACCCTTTGGAATGATATGGATTTCTGCGCAAATTGGTCATAAAATGTGATCTGATCTTCATCTAAGACACAACAATAGACAATCACAGTCTGCTTAAACTAATAACACACAAAGAATTAAATGTTACCATGTTTTTATTGAACACACCATGTAAACATTCACAGTGCAGGTGGAAAAAGTATGTGAACCCTTGGATTTAATAACTGCTTGAACCTCCTTTGGCAGCAATAACTTCGACCAAACGTTTCCTGTAGTTGCAGATCAGACGTGCACAACGGTCAGGAGTAATTCTTGACCATTCCTCTTTACAGAACTGTTTCAGTTCAGGAATATTCTTGGGATGTCTGGTGTGAATCGCTTTCTTGAGGTCATGCCACAGCATCTCAATCGGGTTGAGGTCAGGACTCTGACTGGGCCACTCCAGAAGGCGTATTTTCTTCTGTTTAAGCCATTCTGTTGTCCTGTTGCAACACCCATCTTCTGTTGAGCTTCAGCTGGTGGACAGATGGCCTTAAGTTTTCCTGCAAAATGTCTTGATAAACTTGAGAATTCATTTTTCCTTCGATGATAGAAATGTGTCCAGTCCCTGACGCAGCAAAGCAGCCCCAAATCATGATGCCCCCACCACCATACTTCACAGTTGGGATGAGGTTTTGATGTTGGTGTGCTGTGCCTCTTTTTCGCCACACATAGTATTGTGTGTTTCTTCCAAACAACTCAACTGTGGTAGAATCTGTCCACAGAATATTTTGCCAGTACTGCTGTGGAACATCCAGGTGCTCTTGTGCAAACTGTAAACGTGCAGCAATGTGTTTTTTTTGGACACCAGTGGCTTCCTCTGTGGTATCCTTCCATGAAATCCATTCTTGTTTAGTGTTTTACGTATCGTAGATTCGCTAACAGGGATGTTAGCATATGCCAGAGACTTTTGTAAGTCTTTAGCTGACACTCTAGGATTTTTCTTCACCTCATTGAGCAGTCTGCACTTTGCTCTTGCAGTCATCTTTACAGAACAGCCACTCCTAGGGAGAGTAGCAGCAGTGCTGAACTTTCTCCATTTATAGACAATTTGTCATACTGTGGACTGATGAACAGCAAGGCTTTTGGAGATACTTTTATAACCCTTTCCAGCTTTATGCAAGTCAACAATTCTTAATCGTAGGTCTTCTGAGAGCTCTTTTGTGCGAGGCATCATTCACATCAGGCAATGCTTCTTTTGAAAAGCAAACCCAGAACTGGTGTGTGTTTTTTATAGGGCAGCTGTAACCAACACCTCCAATCTCATCTCATTGATTGGACTCCAGTTGGCTGACACCTCACTCCAATTAGCTCTTGGAGATGTCATTAGTCTAGGGGTTTGCATACTTTTTCCAACAGCACTGTCAATGTTTACATGGTGTGTTCAATACAAACATGGTAACATTTAATTCTTTGTGTGTTATTTGTTTAAGCAGACTGTGATTGTCTATTGTTGTGACTTAGATGAAGATCAGATCACATTTTATGACCAATTTGTGCAGAAATCCATATTATTCCAAAGGGTTCACATACTTTTTCTTCCAACTGTATATAATATACACTCACCTAAAAAATTATTAGGAACACCTGTTCTATTTCTCATTAATGCAATTATCTAGTCAACCAATCACATGGCAGTTGCTTCAATGCATTTAGGGGTGTGGTCCTGGTCAAGACAATCTCCTGAACTCCAAATTGAATGTCAGAATGCGAAAGAAAGGTGATTTAAGCAATTTTGAGCGTGGCATGGTTGTTGGTTCCAGATGGGCCGGTCTGAGTATTTCACAATCTGCTCAGTTCCTGGGATTTTCACGCACAACCATTTCTAGGGTTTACAAAGAATGGTGTGAAAAGGGAAAAACATCCAGTATGCAGCAGTCCTGTGGGCAAAAATGCCTTGTGGATGCTAGAGGTCAGAAGAGAATGGGCCGACTGATTCAAGCTGATAGAAGAGCAACGTTGACTGAAATAACCACTCATTACAACCGAGGTATGCAGCAAAGCATTTGTGAAGCCACAACACTCACAACCTTGAGGCTGATGGGCTACAACAGCAGAAGACCCCACCGGGTACCACTCATCTCCACTACAAATAGGAAAAAGAGGCTACAATTTGCACGAGCTCACCAAAATTGGACTGTTGAAGACTGGAAAAATGTTGCCTGGTCTGATGAGTCTCGATTTCTGTTGAGACATTCAAATGGTAGAGTCCGATTTGGCGTAAACAGAATGAGAACATGTATCCATCATGCCTTGTTACCACTGTGCAGGCTGGTGGTGGTGGTGTAATAGTGTGGGGGATGTTTTCTGGGCACACATTAGGCCCCTTAGTGCCAATTGGGCATCGTTTAAATGCCACGGGCTACCTGAGCATTGTTTCTGACCATGTCCATCCCTTCATGACCACCATGTACCCATCCTCTGATGGCTACTTTCAGCAGGATAATGCACCATGTCACAAAGCTTGAATCATTTCAAATTGGTTTCTTGAACATGACAATGAGTTCACTGTACTAAAATGGCCCCCACAGTCACCAGATTTCAACCCAATAGAGCATCTTTGGGATGTGGTGGAACGGGAGCTTCGTGCCCTGGATGTGCATCCCTCAAATCTCCATCAACTGCAAGATGCTATCCTATCAACATGGGCCAACATTTCTAAAGAATGCTATCAGCACCTTGTTGAATCAATGCCACGTAGAATTAAGGCAGTTCTGAAGGCAAAAGGGGGTCCAACACCGTATTAGTATGGTGTTCCTAATAATTCTTTAGGTGAGTGTATATGAGCTATCTAATGTAATGTATGATGACACAGCAAAGCACAACACTCCTCTCTCTCTCTCTCACAACTGCAAAAAACAGCAGAAAATGGTTGCTGGGAGTTTCTTATATAGTAAGGGGTAGGCAACTTTCTTATTGGTTCCTAGGGACGTTGCTAAGTTCTGAAAAATATATTGCAGCCTTCTCATTGGCCCACAAGCTAGAAGCATGGAGGGATCATGTGTGCTGGTGAATTTTTTTTTTTAAATATTCTCGATTACGAATATATAGTGCTATATTCAAAATATTTGCGAATTCTTGAAGTGTTGATATTCGTTATAACAATTCGCAATATGAATATTCACGCTCAACACTAATTACTACCTGCAAGGAAGGAATTACAAAGGTTGGCAGGATCAGGATTCACCACCATGTTCCTCTCCTCTTGAAAGGAGTTGGTTGATCCTGCTCCCTGCCAAGAAAGGGAGTTGCTGAAAAGACTACTAAGAGGTGAGGAAGCGACTTGCTGTGCTTCAGTTCCTGTTATTTTTCCAGTGAGAACTACTCCAAATTGTCCTCAATGAAAGCCTTAAGAGTCCAGAAAGCAAAATGACCTGGCACATCTGCATCTATAGGCACTGCTGTAAGGTGATGTACTAGAGCTAAGCCACCCCTCACCAAACAACCACTAGGCTAGTATCACCTAAGTGCTGAATTACGACCGACCGACCTGCCACCATATTCTTGCTGGTGCCAGAGAAAAACTGTTCTAAAAACCTGCTGCTACTGTATGTATTTCAAGTTTAACATTGCACTTAGTAAAAATATATATATATATATATAACTTTGCTATGTTTAGCCCTGGTCTCTTTCTTTACTGCTTTAATTTCACTGCTGATGCTCAGGGAGCTATAGCCTGAGGGAGTATACCATGACACAACACTTCATCGGGACCACTACCACTCTTATGCTCTACATCGGCTCCTCAGGGAGGAATTTGGGGGTTGCTCCACACTCCACACTACAGAAAAAAATATTCAGACCTTATATCAGCTCTTATACTTTTAATTTAGCATACTATAAATGTACGGTCAGTTAGAGAGTTTGATTACCACAGAAGATGGCCACCAGAATGACATTGCTGTTGGTGGATGAGCCTGTCCAGAGAGAAATCAAGGTCACAGGTATATTTGGAAGCCCCATCATGTGGAACCTCACAGGAAGGGAGGTCAACACAGGCATAAGGGCCATATGTCTTCATAGAGAGTATACTTCAAGGTTAATTTAATGCAGAATATTGGCCTACAGGAACTCATCCAAGCTTAATCCCCATGCAGAACCATCACTGTTTACAGGCCACTGACGCATTGTGTCCTCAAGGTGTCACCGCAAGCTCTAGAGATAGAAAGGAGTTGTGGGGAACCGATGAACTGCCATTCTGGGCACAGATGAAAAGTGCCAACTGAATGCTCCTTGTCTGCTAGACACGACCCCTGATGTCCCTGTTTTAAGTGTCAGACAGTCTTTCTCCTGCTTAATGGATCCGGGCCTTTGGAGTCCAGGTACATACTTCTTCTGTTAGGTCATGCCCCCCATCAGACTCAACGAGAAGGGTATACATGGCTGATTTAGGTGTGAGAAAAAATTGCACCTACAAATCCTTCAAAAGGCGGTCAGCCCACTGACTATTGGGAATCTGTCTCTTAGGACAGATTACCAATCTGAGCCTGCAGAGAGGTCCAAAGAACAACAAAGAGAGAATAAGTGATTCATAGGTAATGCCCTGTCCCTTTAGGCACAGCTAGGTTTGCATAGGTTTTTAACCTGTAAACAAACGTATTCACTGACAGCCAGCAGATATCTTGAAAATGATTATATTACAAAGTTGCAGAGTGTTTCATCATAAATTACTATATCATCATCAAAGCTTATATGCACACAAAATAGACAACCCCTTTAAGCAGTTTCTCATGTTCATTTGAATGGCACTGCACTTAATAGATATAAAAAAGTATTCAGGATTTACCAAAATTCATGTAATTGAAATATAATAATAATAATAATAAAAAAAATGTTTCTGAAGTCATAGGACTATAAAACAGAGAAAGGTAAAACCTGGGAAGAGTTACTGTTTATAGATGATACCATTCTGAATTTTGATGATGATATTGATCTAAAATGTGCAGCTTAGACAAATATATTATAGTAGAATAGCCTCATGAAAATGTTATACACTACAAACTGCCAGTACAATGAAGGTGTAAAAATATATATATATCATAGGGGGTGTTTTAGTAAAAATAGTATTGCATGTGCATTTGTATGTACCTACAGTAGGTACTGTATGTTTATGTGTTCTTATTTGTGAAGGTGTGCATATTTATTCATCTGTATTTGCATGTGGATATTTATCTGTTTGTCTACGTCTACGCAGTACTTTTGCAACAGGTCTCATGAGCCTTTAGATACAACCTTGTATATGTTTGCATGTTGTTGTGCATGTGTGTTTAAGAGGATATGTGTGTGTTATGGCAGTGGGTGTGGAGTCACTGTGTCAAACAACTAGGGATGAGCAAACCCGGGTTCGGCCGAAGTTCAGGTCAAAGTTTGGGTTGAAGGTCCATTGTGACATTGGCAGAGTGGATACTCACGGTGTGCCGTCTTCCAATGACCGTGGATCCCGTATTGGCATTACCACAATTAGTAATTACATTGCGGGTAGCGATCGCGTTATCGGTGAACCGCCACTTGACGGATTACCATTTCTTCATCTGAAAGTACATGGAATTATATTATGGCGCATCATCTGGAAGACGTGATTTACATATATATGGTTGCCACTTCTGCATTTAATATAGTTTTTTATCTGATTCATCTCTTATACAATTGTGACCCACAAGATTTACCTCCTGAGGAACCCGTAATATAGGGAGAAACGCATCGAGGTGTCACACATATATACTAGATAGCCCCCACAATATAGAATTGTCCTAGTGGAGACATTAGTTTATACCGAGATCAACACTGGGTTTGTTAATTGTTGTATACTCATAATAGGGACAACCAGGGTATACTCAGCCTAGGTACGAGGACAGGGAGTCCCTACCATCTAGGGTCATCCCTGGGCTGAGGGCTTAGATAGGGCAAGTGAAGGGCTATTTTTGGTCCCCTTCCCTTTCCTTTCCTGGTAGGTCCTCTCTTTTTTGTATGTCTGGTCTTAATTGTATCACATTATTGGCCAATATAATAATATATCATCAGGATTTTAATTCCCGTTTTAATAGATGAAATAAAGTTAATGATTTTAGGAGTTTTCCTTTTTTCTGCTGGACCATTGCAAAGTTTGGGTTGACCTGAACTTGACCCCGAACCCCATTGAAGTCAATGGGGACCCGAACTTCACTTTATTATTTTCCGTTATAACATGGTTATATAAAAAAATTATAACACTCTTAAGACAGAATGCAAAACAACATGGCCATTTAGGGGTTAAAAAAAAAAAAGAAAAAAACCTCACCTCATCAACTTGATCGCGCTGCAGCAGCTTCTTCTATCTTCACTGAACAGGCCCTGCCAAAGGACCTGCGATATGCGTGATGACGTCACCACATGGGAGAGTGCGGTGATGTCACCATGCACATCGCAGGTCTTTTGGCAGGTCCTGTTCAGTGAAGATAGAAGAAGCTGATCAAGTGGATGAGGTGAGTTTTTTTTTAACCCCTAAATGGCCATTTTGTTTTGCATTCTATGCAGTCTTAAGAATGCTATAGTTTTCCGGTATAACCATGTTGTAACAGAAAATAATAAAATCACCCGAACACGGAACCCGTACCCGGAACCGGACTTCAGTGAAAAAGTCTGGGTACCCGAACTCGCAAAATTCGGTACGAACCCAAAATTTGCAGTTTGCTCAAGCCTACAAACAACATATTTGACTTTGTGCTAATGCTAAGGGCTCATGCACACAAACGTATTTTATTTCCGTGTCCGTTCCGTTTTTTTGAGGACCATTTGTGGAACCATTCACTTCAATGGGTCCGTAAAAAAACTGAAGATACTCCGAGTGCATTCCGTTTCCGTATGTCCATATTTCCATTCCCCAATTTTTTTTTAACATGTCCTATTATTGTCCGCATTACGGACAAGGATAGGACTGTTCTATTAAGGGCCAGCTGTTCCATTCCACAAAATACAGAATGCACACGGATGTTATCCGTATTTTTTGTGGATCTGTTTTTTGCGGACTGCAAAATACATATGGTCGTTTGCATGAGCCCTAAGGGAGATATCCTGGCTGTCTTCTTGTTTTCATTCTTTAACTCTTGTATGGGTATCTGGATTTCGCTTCAAGGGAACCACCAGACTGCTAGCTCCTGCAGTAGTTTCTTCATGATTGACAGCTGAACAACAGGAGTCAAGACACTGGTGCAAAGCTCCAAAGGAGCAGGCAAAACCGCAGCCATGGACAGACTGAGGTCAGGGCAGACAAAGTCAGGGCAGCCAGCACAGGGTTGACACAGAGTACAGGCACAGGTCAGGACAGGCAGTGGAGGGTCAATAACCAGAAAACATGAAGTCGATACATAGGCAGAAAATAAAGGCAGCATACTTAGCAAGATACTATTGGACTAGGAACCTATTGCTCAGGCACCTCCTACAGGGAAAGGTGCCTTAAGTATCCGAAAGTGGACAGCCATTGGATTGTTCAGATTTAGAATGGGTAGGTGCTGGCCCTTTAAGAGCCAGAGGGAGTGCATATGTGTGTCTCTCCATGTCTATATTTGTCTGTATGTGTGTGCGTGTGTTTGTCATTTGTTTGAGTACACAATGAATTTATAATATCTTCAAGAACTTAGGATCAAGGTTAATGTCCTTATGTGTCTTAACCTAATTGTATTTATTACAAGAGCCAGAGTGCTACAATACATTGCTTACTTCATCCATCAAACTTTAGCTGTGTTCTCTGCATTTTACTTGTGTTTGGCAGGTGTTCAAATTCACCTAGAAAACCAGATCTACAGAATACAGAAACATCAGTAGCCATAAGAGTATGGCCACACGTTCAGGTTCACGTTATGGCCATAGCCTAACAGTGATAATAATTACTACTTTTTTATATTTAGAGATGCAATATAGCCTTAAAGACTATGGTCATTGACCTTCAAAAAATGATTTTTATCTGTTTTAATGGCTATCTTGAGTTTAAACTGTTAGACTAAGTTTCAGTTGGCAGTCTACATTAATTCCTTTATTCATTTCAGGCTCCCTGGTATGCAGTTTTCATCCTGCTTTTAGTTTCAGACTTTTATCATGTGGACGTTTCACTCTTAATAATGTATGATAGATAAAAGATCTGCGTGTCCAGGATGTTGCAGATTTCACTAGCTCTCATGTATCAGGACAGTGACTGAAGAGTGTGATTCCCACCTCCACCACACTCTGCCATGACTCTTCTCCTCTCTCTGTAGACTGCCTATGTCATTAACTTTTCTTTCCCTTGCTGGAGGGAGGGGCAGAGAGCGCAAACAAAGTCAGGAGCAGAGTTCTGCTGCATCTACATAAGATTCAACAGGGCAGACAGCTAAGTGAAGGAATTATACAAACATTACAGCAGGAGCATAGTAGGCATTTTCTTAAAGACTGTTTAGAAAGTTGCAGAATTTTGCATTTAGGAAGAAATGGAACACTAATTGCAAATGTGTCTTCAGCCTTTAAATGGGTTTACCTACAGGTGGATGGCCATTTTCTATGATGCCCAAATTTAAGTCTATACTTCCCAGAATAAAGAACAAAGCAAAGTATCAGAATAAGCGCGGTGCAGTCCTAGTAAGAAATGCTGCAGATTTTTAGGTCTGAAGCCTACAGACCTATAAATGCATCTTTGGACTATAGTATGTACTGTAAAATAGCTCATGATGACTAAAAAATTAAGAAAATCATTTATTTGGAAAAGTTACTGCACAATACTGTAAACTCAAACTATAAACTGAGCTGAACACAAGCGTAACAGCACCCTCTTTTATATTGGCATCTTATAAATGCCTCATTAAAGAAGCATTGCCAGAAAAATTTATTTCTCTGAGCTGTTAGAAAGGTACATGATGTAAACTGTAGTGAAGGTAATGTTCTTATTGGTGACTGTATTTGTGAGTTATAACCTTACTTCTGATCCTCAGCTATGTCATGTGACCAGCACTTTGATTTCCAACTGACACAGGACAGGAAGTCAGTTCCTTCTCTTTTTATTCTTTTGAGACTGACATTGAGGTTACCATAGGAATACATAGAGAAACTGGCTTCCTGTCCACACATAAGATGCTTTGTTATTTGGAAATCCAGATTGCTGGTCACATGACACAACTGTGGATCAGAAGGGAGGGGATAACTCACAAATATAAATCAGTTAGAAGATTACCTTCACTACAGTTTACATCATGTACTTTTCTAACAGGTCAGACAATTTTTGTGGGAGTGCTTCTTAAAATGCTATAGACACCTTATGATGCCTTGGATGCATCTTTGGTAGGGTACTAACTCTCCTTAAAGAGACTAGCCCTAATAGGAGACTAACTGGAAGTGCTTTATAGTATGGAGACTTATTGGCAATGTTCCATGGGGGAAAAAATGCAAAGAGGTAACTACTGAGAAAAGAGAACCATCTCACTAGCACCACCTTGAGGAAGTGGATCTCTATGAGTCAAAATCTGACTCTTTAAAAGCCTTGGGAGATGACAAGGGAAAATAGCCAGGTCAGAAATACATCTGTAAACAGCTGTTTTGGGGTGATTTCCATGTCCCAAGGCTTCTTAAAAAGTCAAATTGTGACTCACAGGAAGCTACTTCCTCTTTTCTCAGAAGATTTCTCTTTGCACTTCAGGTAAGTCTCTACTCTGGGCTGATCTCTCTAAGGAGAGCCAATACCAAGCCTTAGATGGTTGCATTAAAAAAGTGAACCTTTTTTGCAGGTCCTGCCGTTCAACCATTTTATGTGTCAATTTAAATCATAAGCACAGCTTTCTATAGTCAATCACCCAACAAACATAATATGTATTCTTATATGTCTTCAAAGGCTGAATATCTAGTTGAAGTTCCAGTTTTCATGGAAGGGGACAACGGGACTTATTTTCTTGCTTATGTCTTGTGCCGTTCTTCGAAAAGTCAACAATGTTATTGAAGGCTTCCCAATACTTCTCATCTAATTCTCATGACAGCACCTACAGGGGTGCCTGTAAAACACCGAAGGGCTAGTGAAACGATATGACATGTGACATCGGGCCAAGATTTGAACTCGTACAAATGAAATCTGTCAGCCATCTCCTCAAAGGATGCCTCGGTTTATCACTGCTTGGTTGAACCGGTGTGATACATAAACTTATTGTATTTTTCTGCTGGTTTGATTCGCACTTCTTTATGACAACTCTTCCCTGGAGAACATCCATCTCCTTAAAACCTTTCTAGAATGTCTACAGAAGAATTATACTGAGTATCATTTACAAACTTAGGGTATAAACAAAAGTAAGACTTGTTCCTTGCCATAAGTTTCAATCCTAATGACTTTGCAGCTGCCTCTTTTTTTATTGATGTTAGGAGTCAATTTTAAATTACAGCTTTGTGATCATCATTTTCCGTAAGCTGATTTATTACTCGAGATAGGTGGCATGTCAGAATGAAATGCGTAAGATAGAGGGTTTTAGTGAACATAGCCTGGAAGTTAATTATGTATGTGAAAATTATAACTACAGCTGCAAGGAATTATTTGCCAGAGTTTTAACTTGTAGTTAACATAAGCCCTCCAAATGAGGTTTTTTTCACTTAAGATATCTGTACAGAGAGTCGGGATCAGGTGGAGCTTACATCTACAGCTGCATATGGAGTGACCATGGCTCATTAAACCCTGAGATAACAGTCATGAATGTAACAGATATATAACATAGTAACATAGTTTATAAAGCCGAAAAAAGACATCTGTCCATCCAGTTTGGCCTGTTATCCTGCAAGTAGTGTTGATAGAGCACCAAAGTGCTCGGGGGTTCGAGTAGAACTCTTTGGGATGCTCTGGTGCTCTACAGAGCACCTGAGCACAATGGAAATCAATAGGAGAACTAGAGGACTAAACCAGGCATCCCCTGCTCTGAAGAGAGGAGGGTGTCTGGTTCACAGGCAAAGGTCAGAAATTGATGGAAACACCACTGAAATAGTTCGGAAACATCATGGGGAGGATGTCTAGATGCATCTTGGACACCCAGGTCGCTGATGGGAACGATGTTGTCCGAGTAGTAGGCCACTTTTACAGACTGACAATTATACGAACAAAACCAAAGAAAAAAAGTGATTTTAGAGGAAAAATAGGAAACATTCTTTCCTGTATATTTACTTGTATATAAAGTGCAAGTGCTGCCCAAAATTACAAGGAAGAGGCACTCCGATACAACCTGTATATCACATAAAGGAGGGCATCATTCACATTGTGGTACAATTGTTCCTCTGCGTCCACAAGCCTAAATGGCATTATTTCCAGGGCCAGCAATTTGGAAAGGTGCGCATATAGTGCTATGGCTTGTGGTTGGGTGGGTGGCTGGGTATTTGCGCTTTTGTTCAAAGGCCTGGGGTATGGACATCTGTACGCTGCGCTGGGACACAGAAGTGGATGTGATAGATGATGGTGCTTGCGAAGGTCCAGGTGCAGGGCGGGAGGCATCTGGGCCTGTGTCTTGGACAGGGGATTGGCCAGCACGTAACACAGGGGAAGAGGAGGCAGTGGTGTGACCCGCAGACACTGATTGTGGACCCAGGCTTTCGGCCCACCTATTAGGGTGCTTTGATGCCATGTTGCGGATCATGCTGGTGGTGGTGAGGTTTCTAGTGTTCATGTCCCTGCTCATTTTGGTATGGCACAGGTTGCAAATGACAATTCTTTTATCGTCCGCACTTTCTTCAAAAAAGCACCAGACTGTGGAACACTTACCCCTTGGCAAGGGAGATTGCCGTAAGGGGGTGCTCCCTGGAATAGTTGCGTGCCTGTTTGGTGTGGCCCATATTCTCCCTTTTGCCACCCCACTGCCTCTTCCAGCCTGCTGCGGTGCTTCAGATCCCTCCCCCTCTGTACTGCTGTCCTCACTCAACTTGCCACCTTCCTAGGCTGGGTCAGTGATTTTATCATCCACCACCTCCTCTTCCACTTCCTCACTCTGGTCCTCCTCCTGACTTGTTGACCTCACTTATTGACAACTGTGTCTCATCCTCATCATCATCCAACTCGTGAAATACTAATTGCCGTTCCCTACCATCATCTTTTTCTGACTGTGAATGCTCAAGAGTTTGGGAATCAGTGCACATGATCTCCTCATGTCCCTCTTCAAGTGGGCTTGGCGAGAGGGCCAAATCAAATAATGCCAATGAAAAGAGCTCCTCGGAATATTCGAGTGTGGGATCACTTGTTTGCCAAGACTCTCCATGGTGGGAGGAGGGAGGATCAGGGTGAGGATTCTGTTGACCAGACTCTTGGCTACTAAAACTGGACTTTGTGGAAGTGCTTAACCGACTGGAAGCATTATCTGCTGCAATCCAACCGACCACCTGGTCGCACTGCTCTCACTTCGAGAGTGGTGTCCTTCGCCGCCCTGCAAACTGGGACATAAGCTAGGTATTGTGGATGAGTGTGTTTCTTGTGCTCTAGCAGCAGGCACAGTTTCACCGCGCCCAAGGCCACGGCCTCTGTGTGCACCATCAGCAGCACGGCCACTTCCCCGTCCATTACTGCTCGTCTTGAGCATATTAAATGGTATATATTCTTGCAAGTCTGTCACACGTACAGTAGCGCAGGTTTTGAAAGTGTATGCGCAAATAAATTAAACCGAATGTCACTGATATTTAGGATGCTCAAACGTTATACAGGAGATGTAGCGCAGGTAATGTCGCTGTCACCAGCGGCGAAAAAAATTAACTGAATATCATTGATATTTAAGATGCGCAAACCTTATACAAGAGATGTAGCGCAGGTAATGTCACTGTCACCAGCGGCTAACAAATTACACTGAATGTCACAGATATTTAGGATGCGCAAACGTTATACAGGAGATGTAGCGCAGGTAATGTCGCTATCAGAAGCAGCCAAACAATTGCGCTGAATGTCACAGATATTTAGAATGCCCAAATGTAACACAACAGATGTAGCAGAGGTTGTGTATATAGCACCCGATGACGCGTTCCGGGCAGCCAATCATTGTAATGCCAGGAGCCAACATGGCTACGGCATTACAGTGAGTGCCAGTACCTACCTGCGCGTCTATTTGCTGCGTAGCAGCCAACAAACGTGCGGGGAGGAGACTCGAGTATCGTGATGCTTGAGTCAAAATGGTGTTCTGACGAGCATGCTCGACCAACACTACATGCAAGTTGCTCCAGAGGAAAGCAAAAAAAAAAACAACTGTGACGTAGAAGCCACTTTCCCCTACTTAAGGGGAATATGTTCCTTGTTCCACAAAAGACCAATAGAGACAATTATAATAGGGTCCACTTCGGTGCTGGTTGACACTTTCACATCCCTCATAACCTGAAATAGTTGAACTTGGTGCTTGTCATCTCCTGCCCATCAACGATGAGTTAAATCCCCAGACCGTGGCCCGTGGAGAGGGGAACCTAGAACTGTTTTTTACTGCTCATAAGGGATGAAGCCAACTTGAGTTGAGTCCCCTCTATCATAGAAACACCATAACAATCATGAGTTGCCTCTATGATACCCTTGACTTGGATGCACACTTCTATCTTATAACCCTAATGAGCTCTTGCTTAGACACCAATAATGACAGAATTGAAATGTATGAAATAGTTTTCCTATGTCATTATGCCCATTATACCCAAAATGCATAATCTTAAAGGGGATGTCTGATCATGGACAATGGGGGCATATCTCTAGGACATGCCCCCATTGTCTTATAGGTATGGGTCCCACCGCTGGGACCCATGCCTATATCGAAAACGGAGCCCGGCAAGGTGGTGACTAGAGGACTCCTGTCTGGCCACCGCCAAGCCGGCTCCCCATAGAATTGAATAGGAGTGTATCTCTCATGCATGGCCCCAGCTCCCATAAATAGCCTAGCCAGCGCTCAGATATTTTAGCCAGCTCCTTAGAAAATGAATGGAGGGCAGCTGCACATGCGCAGTGCGCTCTCCTTTACTTTTGGGGTTTCGTTCTCAATATGGGTGTGGGTCCCAGCGGTGGCACGTATACCTAAAAGACAATGGGGGCATATCCTAGCGATATTCCCCCATTGTACATAATGAGAAAACCCCTTTAAATTGCCATTTTGTGAGCTGTGCCACTCTGACAACTGTGTCCACCTGACAATTGCTACTTGTAAAGTTGCCAAACATATCTGATCACAGATGGATGAAGTCTCCGGCCAAATTGATCCATCTGAATTTCAACATGTTTGATCTTTGGCTCTGATGGAAATAATCCAGGTGTCTTTACCTTATTCTCATTCGAACAGCTTGGTATTAAGACCATGCCCATGGGCCATACCATGGTCTCATGACTCATGATTCTATTGCTTTTATATTACTTTATGTAGTTTGCTTTTTGTAAGTTTGACCCTACTGACTTCCTGTAGACAGGCTGCAATGACATCAGTCCCTCTCTCTTCCAGTTTCAGTGCATTCCATGTTATTCTGTGCAGTATTCAGACATCCATGTTGAGCTCTGGCAAAGAATTATCTTTTTGCCTGTTGGTTTTACACATATTGATATTCTTCACACATGCCTCTTTTGCTTGGTTGATACCGTTTGATAAGGTTTCAAGGTGTGAGTACTGGTTCAAAAGAGGCATTAAAGAGGTTTTCCGGTTAGATAAAGTTATCCCCTATCTACAGAAGTATTAATAGGACCCCGCCTCAACATATACCCTTCTAAAGAAACCAAGAACAGAGGCACCATCTTGGTTGTGTGATAATTGACCAAGTACCACTAGCAGTTTATACTGTGTTGGTCTTAACTCAATTGCATTAAAGGGGTTATTTAGGAAAATATATTTATGACTAAGGGCTTGTTCACACGACAGTGTGAAGCCTGTGCCCATGCTGTGGAGTGCAAATTGCGGTCCGCAATGCACGGGCACCGTCCGTGGGGCAGCCGCATGGGGATCACAGACCCATTCACTTGAATGGGTCTGCGATCCGTCCGTTCCGCAAAAAGATAGAGCAAGGTCTATCTTTTTGCGGTGGGGAGGCACAGAACGGAACCCCAAGAAGCACTCCGTAGTGTTCCGTTCCGTGCATCCGTTCCGCATCTCCGGATTTGCGGACCCATTGAAGTGGAATGCACACGGAACAGTGCCCATGTATTGCGGATCCGCAAATGCGGTCCTCAATACGGCAACAGGCAGCACACGTTCGTGTGAATGAGCCCTAATCCTCAGGATAGGTAATCAGACCTTCGGGGGGGGGGGGGGGGGTGACACCCTGGACCCCAGCCAATCAGCTGTTAGAAGAGGTCATGAACCCTCCAGCCTCCACAGGCCATCATTATCATTTCCTGGATAACTACTTTAAGGCTCCATTCACACGTCCGCAACGTGTTTTGCGGATCCACGGAGCCGCGGAGCCCCAAAACCCGGAAAAGCGGCAATGTGCGTTCCGCATTTTGCGGACCGCACATTGCCGGCACTAATAGAATATGCCTGTTCTTGTCCGCAATTGCGAACAAGAATAGGACATGTTCTATTTTTTTTGCGGAACGGAAGTGCGGACCCGGAAGTGCGGATCCTCAATTCCGTGTCTGGGCAGCACATCGTGCTGCCCCATAGGAATGAATGGATCCGCAATTCCGTTCCGCAAAATGCAGAACGAAATTGCGGACGTGTGAATGGAGCCTAAGTTGTGTTTTATTTTTTTTTGTTTTTTTCTGGTACTGTATACATGGAAATGACAGCCTCCTGTTACTACAATGTACAAACCACTAAATAAGTGAATTTGGGGGGCACACAAATCTATCACAATCTGCCTATAAACAGAAAATGTAAAAACAAATATTGGCGGATATTTTTAATTTTTGACTGTTGGTTTCCTTTAGCTCCCTGCACACTGGAAGGGAATGGTGGCAAGTATGGTTCTTGAGGCACTCTTGTAGTTAATGGAGGGTATAATAAACATATAAATGAACGTCAGGAATGCATATTTTAATACATTGAAGCCTAATCAACTAGACTGTGTATTGGGAGGAAGACGGCTGCCAGGTGCAGGGATTTATTGCGCTAACTTTTTTCTTTCTGCCTAATATAGTCCATAATTAGTTTGATAAAGAAGAATGAACTAATCAGTAAACACGTCAAAACTGTTCTCCAGGAGTGAATGCAAAAAGGAAAAAAAAATAAAAAATGCAGGCTGTGAAATTCATGTATCACCAGGGATCATGCTCTCCCAATACACAATGGTTGGAAGGAATAAATGAATGATTTTGTAATGTTTATACAATATATTAATGTGTTTATTTATAAGAGATGATTTTATGCTTAGATGAGCAGATCGGCTGCTGGTTCATCCATGGACATTTTTTTCTTCATTGTTTTTCCGTTTTAAATAAACATAAAGTGGTGTCTGAAGCTAAAAAGGAGGCTCTGCAGAAACAGTTACACCCCATGGATTGTGTCTTGAATTGCAGAACAGCTCCTTCAGTGGTGTCCACAGACAACCGAGGGCCCTTATGCAAAGACAACATATAAGAGCCCCTTCCCCCATAACTGCAACTTACATCTTCTCATAAAGTAAACAAGGTAAAAAAGTCATTTTGCTTTTCAGGAAAATGTTGAGATGGTTTTTGTTTGCCTGGCAATGACGGGGAACATCCCTGGTCATCTTGGGTCGTGTGGTTGATGATAACATTACTGGTAGTCTGATGCAATGGAGAGGCGAATAGCATCCCTGCACAGGGTGGTTAAGGGTAACATTGCTAGTAGTCTTGTGCAGTGAAGAGGAAATTGCATCCCTGGTAGCCTAGGGTAGTGTGGTTGATGGTAACTTTCAGGGGTGGACTGGCCAAAGAACCTACAGGGAAACTTCCCAGTGGGACGATGCCCAGGGGTCCTCCTGAGCCTTTCCTTATGGCTGCCAGCCAGAGAAGTAGTGGTCTAAAGCTCCCACAGTTGTTTATTTGACTGGTGGCTGCAGGTGCCCTCCTGACTTCTGAATTCAACTGTATTACCATCCTGAGGCAACTGGACTAGGAATATGGAAGGTGGCAGCCGGCACTAGCCACCACAGAGGAGCAGATTCTTGAGAGGTTTTTCTTTTTTGTTCTGCTGGGGCCATATATTGTGTTGCACTGTGGTATTTTGCCCTGCTGGGGCAGAATTTGTGTCGCGATATGATATTGCTGCTCCCACCTACTTCTGTTGTCCCTGATCTATGTCAATTTGGACCCGCTTACAACATTTGGCCACTTTTTTTTTTTCCAGGGCCACTTTAAGTTCCCAGTACGCCCTTGTTAATATTGCTAGTGGTCTGGTGCAATGAAGAGGAAATAGAATCCATGGTAGTCCAGGGTATTAAAGTGGATAGTAAACACCCCTGATCTAAGACAATGAAGGGTTTAAATCATTGTACTGACAGATACAGGGCTCTACCCGTCCTCTTGTGGCTGTAAACTACTCAGATACACAGATCATCAGTCAATCCCAAAGCAGCTCAGACAGTCATAGCGAAGCTGGAGAGCAGGAGAAAGGCATCAAACTTGTTAAATCTCCTATGGGCTCTTGTGCTGCTGAGCAGGCTACATGGATTATACACTGCCTGTCCCAAAAAAAAGTCACCACCAAAAAAAAAAGGTCACACACTCTAATATTTCGTTGGACCACCTTTAGCTTTGATTACGGCACACATTTGCTGTGGAATTGTTTCAATAAGCTTCTGCAATGTCACAAGAATTATTTCCATCCAGTGTTGCATTAATTTTTCACCAAGATCTTGCATTGATGATGGTTGAGTCTGACTGCTGCGCAAAGCCTTCTGTGGTGTCCAATCCATGTGTGAAAATGATGTCTCATTCTCCCTGAACCACTCTTTCACAATTTGCGCCCAATGAATCCTGGCATTGTCATCTTGGAATATGCCCATGCTATCAGAGAAGAAAAAATCCATTGATGGAATAACCTGGTCATTCAGTATGTTCAGGTAGTCAGCTGACCTCATTCTTGGAGCACATCTTGTTGCTGAACCGAGACCTGACCAACTGCAGCAACTCCAGATCATAGCACTGCCCCCACAGGCTTGTACAATAGGCACTAGGCATGATGGGTGCATCACTTCATCTGCCTCTCTTCTTACCCTGATGCGCCCATCACTCTGGAGCAGGGTAAATCTGGACTCATCAGACCACATGCCCTTCTTCCATTGCTCCAGAGTCCAATCTTTATGCTCCCTAGCAAATTGAAGCCTTTTCTTCTGGTTTGCCTCACTGATTAGTGGTTTTCTTATGGCTACGCAGCTGTTCAGTCCCAATCCCTTGAGTCCCCTTTGCATTGTGCGTGTGGAAATGCTCTTACTTTCACTATTAAACATAGCCCTGAGTTCTATTGTTGTTTTTCTTCGATTTGATTTCACCAAACGTTTAAGTGATCTCCGATCACGATCATTCAGGATTTTTTTCTTGACACATTTCTTCCTCGAATACGATGGGTCCCCACTATCCTTCCAGTTTTTAATAATGCGTTGGACAGTTCTCAACCCAATTTTAGTAGTTTCTGCAATCTCCTTAAATGTTTTCTCTGCTTGATGCATTCCAATGATTTGACCCTTCTCAAACAGACTAACATCTTTTCCACAACCACGAGATGTGTCTTTCGACATGGTTGTTTAAGAAATGAGAAGCAACTCATTGCACCAGTTGGGGTTAAATAACTTGTTGCCAGCTGAAAGATAATCGCAGTAATTATCCAATAGGAGGCTCGGAACTATTTGCTTAGTCAACTTTTTTTTTTGGACAGGCAGTGTATGTCCATCTCTGAGCTCCAGTTATTAGAATGACTTTGCGCTACAAAATCAGATGTAACCCATAGGCAAGAGTGATCCTGTTTTTTGGGAAAATATCAGAACCTTTCTTTCAGCTACCAGTCTAAAGAGAATTTAATAAAGCAATTGGAGCTATAAATGGAGGAGATCTCTGGATCCATGTGAGGTACAGGGCTGGTTCTAGCTTTGTTAGAAAGAGATTGTCATGCACTACAGTATATAATGTCTGATTTTTATTTATTTTTTATGCCAATCGTGGAGTAACCCCTTTAAGTGAATGGGTCAGAGCCTCTATCCAGATCAACATGCTCATTCACAGATAATGGGTCTTCAATCCCCATGCACTTCTTTCCATTGCTCTGATCACATTATTGCACGTGTATCCTCGTCTTCATCAATGTTTTCTGCTTCTTTATTATTCAGTTGAATGTGGAGGCACTGCAATACCACACACCACCACTGGGCAACAAGGGCGCTGTTCCTGGGCAAAAAAAAACGTCCCTTTCTCTGTTCCTAGTAAAATTCTTTAAACCATTGTACAGAGTTACAAAATAAAGACCAAACTGGTAAATATGCTTTGTGTAGCACATTGGAGCATTTCAAAGTTTTAAATTCTTAAAATTAAATTTCTGTTAAATCTGTAGCTCTGAGCTTGATTCTCCCTTGAGAAAAGGTATTTTTTTTTATGTGATTTTAACCTCTAATGCCAAAGCAACATTAAAGGCATTGAGTTCAAGGCTTGTAGGCAGGAATATTTTATTTCCCAACCAAGTACCTTTTAGCATTTTATGAGGACTTTAAAGCTTTTGAAATAGGTTAATGTTTTGCAAATCCACCAGTAAAAGTAAAGGAGATACAGTCCTCACAGGAAGCAACTTGGGATGAAAAGGAATTAAGGCAAGGATTTATTAAAATTGAGCTCCACAGAGACGAAAAAAAATTCACCTCCTCCACCCTTCAGAGGACAAGAAATCTCGGCAAGATATTCTGTGACATTTTCTTTTGCTTTATTTTTTAGGACATTTTGTTGTCAATAGAGATGAATAGATTTATTTAAATTTGTTTTTGGTCTGATTTGCGGTCGCCAGATTGAATTCCGGTCCAAATAACTCTTACCCTAATTAACGGCACCCCCATTGCCATGGAAAGTCATGAATGACACCCTGAGGCCTCCTAAGACTGTATCCAACCTATGTCAAGCTCTAAATTAGCACCAAGACATCATTTGTAAAGTCAAAGTGACAGTGATATGTATATATATAGCTATGGGTAATGGATGGTGGTAATAAACATGTTTAATATAACTCACTACCATGCCTGTTTAATAACTTTTATTATTTATGTTTTTTTTTTAATAAAAAATGGTCCTGAAATGAACCCCCTTGCCTCCTTCTCTGTTGTCTGATCTGTAAAATGGGGGCTATTCCTCCAAAAATTAGCTTGAATTCAAATTTTTGGATTCGCTTGAATTCAAATTTTTGGGGAAATTCCTAATGAATTTGTTTTGTTTCAAATCAATTTGCTCATCTCTAGTTCTCGAGTCAAATATTTCCATCAAGAGGCTAATTGATGATGTAACCTCACGACATCATAAGGCACAACAAAGCCCATTTGTAAACTAGGCCCAATTTTGGAATAAGGGGGACAGGTTTGATAAAAGAGGACCTGTCACCTCTCCTGACATATTTGTTTTAATGAGCTTTGTTCAATGTAACAGAGCTTTGTAACTATGCAGGCTAGGACTGACCCATAGGGGAACAGATGAATCCCCAGATGGGCCCTTGAACATGAGTAGGCTCCCAGTTCTGGCCCCTTGCACAAGCGGCACATTGCACAGCAGACTGATTGCACTACAAATAAATAGGAAACATTTCAACCAGCCTATGTGTCCATATAAAAGACTTGGAAAACAGGAAGGGAGAGCAGTGTTCATGGGTAGGACCGCTAGAAGATAAGGTAAGCTCAGTGGTTACAGAGGCTCACATACATCCCAACATGCATGTAGAATCCCAATAACCTATGCTGTCAATCTTCTCCCTACAGGCACAGGATGTGCACAGTCAGTAACAGTCAAAGAAAAACAGCATCGGCGGTGGCGCAACCAGGCGACGAAGAATGCAATGGTTTAGTGATGAGGGGCAGGGGTCATATTCGAATTTGCAATATTTTGCAAATATTTTGTAGAATATTCGCGAATTAGAATATTCGTTATATTCTGCTTTTTTTTAACTCGAAAAATCTGGTTATTACGCAAATATTACACGATCAATACAGGCCTGGTTCAAAAACTAATATATAGCACTATAGAATATAGTGCTATATATTAGTTTTTTTAGAATATTCGTCATTTATTTTTCATCTGAAGTCATGATTCCTCCCTGCTTAAAGGGAACCTGTCACCGGGATTTTGTGTATAGAGCTGAGGACATGGGTTGCTAGATGGCCGCTAGCACATCCGCAATACCCAGTCCCCATAGCTCTATGTGCTTTTATTGTGTGAAAAAAAACGATTTGATACATATGCAAATTAACCTGAGATGAGTCCTGTACGTGAGATGAGTCAGGGACAGGACTCATCTCAGGTTAATTTGCATATGTATCAAATCGTTTTTTTTACACAATAAAAGCACACAGAGCTATGGGGACTGGGTATTGCGGATGTGCTAGTGGCCATCTAGCAACCTATGTCCTCAGCTCTATACACAAAATCCCGGTGACAGGTTCCCATCAAGTTGCTTGTCAATGACGAATATTCTAAGAAACAAATATATAGCACTATATTCGATATAGTGCTATATATATGTTTTTTAGAATATTTGTCATTTTTTTCCATCTGAAGTCATGATTCCTTCCTGCTTAAGTTGCTTGACAAGCAACTTAAGCAGGGAGGAAGCATAACTTCAGATGGAAAAAAATGACGAATATTCAAAAACGAATATATAGCACTATATTCAAAATGTTCGCGAATTCTCAATAAATATTCGTAATTTGAATATTCGCGTTCAACACTACAATGGTTCTGCAGTATTCTTGCAATCTTCTTCAACAATCAAGAATACTGCAAAACCATTGCATCCTTTGTCACCTGGTTGTGTCACCGATCCTGTTCTCCCTTGACCATATAAAAAACTTGAGAGATTATTTAAGAGACTAATATTAATATATCATTTATATTTCTGGGCTGTTAATATTGATGACTGATCCCCAATATCCAATCAGTGGGTCTGACACACAGCACCTTCATGGATCAGATGTTCTATACAGCCACTTGTGTCAGAATATAATTTTGAATGGCACCAGTAGCACAGCTCTGTTTAACATGCAGTGACAGTGGCGTTTACTGAAGTATTCAAGTGAATTATAGCTGAGCTGTAGTTACCCGACACAACCACTACACTTTGAGCGGAGCTGTGCAAAGTGCTAGTTCTGGGTGTTGGACCTTCACCAGTAAGACGCTGATCTACCTTAATGAAATTTCAAAAAAATCAGAAGCCCAAAAAACCCCTTTAAAGGGAACCTGTCACCTCAAAAATGCATCTACAACCGCCAGCATTACCTCGTTGTAGCCCGCAGCCTGTTAATAATCATATATTTCATCCTGTTGTCCAATGCTGCGTAAGTTCAAAAAACGCAGTTTTATTCTCCATCAGCGCTATAGTGCCGGCCAGCTTGAAGTCAAGGGGGCAGCGGCCTCCTTGCTTCAAGTCAAGGTAACCACGCCCACTAACCGTACCCTCTTGCCTAAAAGTGACAGCCTGCAGTGCGGCCGCGATTCCCCAAGTCTCGTGCATGCGCATTGCGCTGCTGAAACCCGGCTAACAGCGGCAGCAGGAGATGGGATAGCGCATCATTACAGAGCGCACCGTGCATGCGCGAGACTTGGGGAATCGCAGCCGCACTGCTGGCTGTCACTCTCAGGCAAGAGGGGATGGTTAGGGGGCGTGGTTACCTTGACTTGAAGCAAGGAGGCCGCTGCCCCCTTGACTTCAAGCTGGCCGGCACTATAGCGCTGATGGAGAATAAAACTGCGTTTTTTGAACTTACGCAAGTTTATCAAGACATTTTCCAGGAGAACTTAAGGCCATCTGTCCACCAGCTGAAGCTCAACAGAACATGGGTGTTGCAAAAGGACAACGACCCAAAGCATAGAAGTAAATCAACAGCAGAATGGCTTAAACAGAAGAAAATATGCCTTCTGGAGTGGCCCAGTCAGAGTCCTGACCTCAACCCGATTGAGATGCTGTGGTATGACCTCAAGAAAGCGATTCACACCAGACATCCCAAGAATATTGCTGACCTGAAACAGTTCTGTAAAGAGGAATGGTCAAGAATTACTCCTGACCGTTGTGCACGTCTGATCTGCAACTACAGGAAACATTCGGTTGAAGTTATTGCTGCCAAAGGAGGTTCAACCAGTTATTAAATCCAAGGGTTCACATACTTTTTCCACCTGCACGGTGAATGTTTACATGGTGTGTTCAATAAAAACATGGTAACATTTAATTCTTTGTGTGTTATTAGTTTAAGCAGACTGTGATTGTCTATTGTTGTGACTTAGATGAAGATCAGATCACATTTTATGACCAATTTGTTCAGAAATCCATATCATTCCAAAAGGTTCACATACTTTTTCTTGAAACTGTATATAAATGTGGTACCGCTGTAATCATACTGTAAAACTGTGGCAAAATTGTATTTAATTTTCAATTCCACTCCATTTGAATTTTTTTTCCATGTCTGAATAAAGGACACACTTTTTCTACTTTATTAGAAGGTGCTGTGGAATTTCTTTCTCTTTTTATTGGGAGTTTTGGTCACTGGCCCTTCTTTTTCATTTTTTTTTCTTTTTTTTTTTTACAGTGCTGCTATTTCCTTTATATATTACTTTGCATGCGATATTAAATGACGTCATTAGAAAGGACAACTTGTCCTGCAAAAGGCAAGCCCTCATAACGCGATGTGAATGGAAAAATAAGCATGGACTTAAAATGAAAATGCAAAAATGAAAAATCCTCCAGGACTCAAAACATAAAAATTTATCATACATTAGTACATTAAAAATGACAGCAGCATGTTAGCCTCTATGTCTGATTGATTTGAGATACTATCATTTTCTCATAAGGTTGTAGAGGCCATTTTAACAAATGTGATAACAGGAAGCGCAGCCATATTGGTTGTCACTTTTGAATAAACTTTTTGTAAATTTTTTAATGATTGTGT
The DNA here is from genome assembly GCF_905171765.1 of Bufo bufo. Taxonomy (NCBI): domain Eukaryota; kingdom Metazoa; phylum Chordata; class Amphibia; order Anura; family Bufonidae; genus Bufo; species Bufo bufo. The sequence goes on from NC_053398.1 coordinate 124,941,855, forward strand.
TGCACGTGATTGAAAAATGAAAACTTTATCTTCAGGCTCTGAGAAGATAATTTTAAGGTCCAGTGAGTGAAGGGTGAGAAATTGAAGGTCGCCAGTTGCTCACCGTTGGTGTCCAGTAGAGGATGACAGACAACAGGGTCATAATTTGGGATGAGCGAACCCGAACTGCAAAGTTCGGGTTCGTATCGAGCTTAGCAAGTTTGGGTACCCGGACCCAAACCCCAACTTTTTCACTGAAGTCTGGGTTGGGGTTCGGGTGATTTTATTATTTTCCATTATAACATGGTTACATCGGAAAATAATTGCATTCTTAAGACAGAATGCAAAATAATATGGCCATTTAGAGGTTAAAAAACTCACCTTATCCACTTGATCGCGCTGCAGCAGCTTCTTCTATGTTCACTGAACAGGACCTGCCAAAGGACCTGTGATGTACGCGATGACGTGGGTGAGTGCAGTGACGCCATCGCGCACATCGCAGGTCCTGTTCAGTGAAGATAGAAGAAGCTGCTGCACCACGATAGAGTGGATGAGGTGAGTTGTCGTTTTTTAACCCCTATGGCCATATTCTTTTGAATTCTGTTTTAAGAATGCTATTATTTTCCGCGGGTTCTCTCAGCCCTAGTCATGAATCGTCGCTTTGAACATCTCTCCACCAACAAAGTCTGCAGTGAAAAGATAAAGATAAAGTTTACCCAGTGTCTTAAGTTTCCTATGTTTTTAAGAAGGACTTTTATTTTCAAGAAGTCTGAGTAACAAGTTCTTATATTTTCTATTTTACATTGCCAATTTCGTCTCGCCTTTCTGCTGTTATTTTTAACACCATTATAATATGCAGAACTAGCTGATTCCACTTTTTCCATAGCTTTCACACACTTGACTTTTTTTCCTGACATCCATCAAGAACTGTAAATGGATTTTGAAATGAATACGGCTTTTGTGTACCACTAAGTGTTACTTAAAAATGGGAGTATTTTAATCAATAAAGTCAGTGTAATGAGTGTCTAATTGGAAATATGGTATAAATATCATTTCTCCTGTACTGGACATGCTGTAGGCATTGCAGCAAAACTACAACCCCTAGCATGCCCTGACTCCAGAAATGCTGAGAGTTGTGGCTTCACACCAGCTGGAAAGTGACTGGTTGCAGACCATTGCATTATACAGAGTTGCCACTTTACTTGGTTTGTAATATGGCACTCATATACATCAGTGGGCCTCATACAAAGTTGTTTACTATCATGGATTCATACTATTTTCCATTTGCTTGTTCCTTTGTTAGTCCTACTATAAATGCATAAATAAAATAACAGTTGGTGGTACCAGATGAGGGTGTGCTCCCACACACTGTGACACCACCCACTTAGTGCTATCCAGCGCCAGACTGTGTAAGGACACTTTCCACTCAGTGTAAAGTGCAGTGAATGATGACCACAGACAATGAAAAATCAGTGTGGCCCCATTCTCAGCCTCACTATGGACCCTTTCTGATCATCTACTGGTATTATAATCACTTGTCTGCAGCTTTACCTTTTGCACTATTTCTGGTCTGCGACATAGCATTACCTTTTTCTATATACTGTGAGGTCATAATGACCATATGACCTTTCTTGTGTGCATCATTTCTAAACTACGATGCCATTAGAGATGAGCGAATTTGAAAAAAATTTAGATTCGCCGGTTCTCAGAATTTTTGGGGAAAAATTTGGTTTGATCCGAATAAATTTGTGACGAATTACGTTCAAAAGCGGCTGCAGAGAGCCTTTATATGGGTGTAGAACACTTTGCCTTGCAGTAACACACATAGGGAGTCTGCTATGGTAGTGAAACAATACTGTGAGTCAGTATGACATGCAGATGACAGGCGTCGCTCTTAGAATCGCTGCACACGTCACTTACTTGGGCGGTCACGGGGCCAAAACTGACCAAAGTATGAACTCAGCTTTACAGGTCAATGTTAGCACCAAGAAGAAGCGCACTCCTTTTACACCGTCATCTGCTGATTCCACATAGATGTCTACAGAACCTGTTCTATTAAACGCTTATACAAGTAGAGCCCCCCTGACAGAGTGGAGAGGGTGTCAGTAGTCAGTTTGTGTTGACGTCACTGATTAATTTGCCTTTCCACTGATCCATCAGAACAATAACACCCAAAAACAAATCCTGTCTGTTGAGCATCCACCTTCACTCGGTCAGCATTTGGTCAATAATCCATCAGTATTGCTAATGTAAAAAAAAACAGGAGTGGATCCAAAACAGAGATGACGCGTGAGTGGAATAATTACATGTCTTCTGTGTTTTGTACCCACTCCTGCTTTTGGCTACCAAATCCTAAGCCAATTCTAACCATATAGGCCTTACAGCTGCTACACAGACAGGATCCGTTGTGCGTCTCATTTTACCTTCCTTCTGACAGATCAGAAGAAGAGTCAAATAAATGATAATGTCAGCCAGGCCAAAAAGGCAAAATAGTGGCCCATTCATGAAGTGGGGAGGGTGGGAACAGCATGAGAAGTTCACAGAGTGGCCCTATGACATAGTGGTGAGGTGGAAGCAGCATCAGGATACAACAGAGTGGCACAATGACAGAGTGCGGAGGTGGCAGCAGCATTAGGAGGCCACAGAGTGTCTAGGTGACATAGTGTGGAGGTGGCGGAAGCATCAGGAGTAGTGTTGATTAAGCATGCTCGGCCGAACACTAGTTCGGTTCGAACATTGCGATGCTCGGCACATCGTGGTGTTCGGCCCAATACCGCGTGTGCTCAAGCACGATGCTCGAGTCTCCTCCCCGCACGTTTCTTGGCTGCTAAGAAGCCAAAAAACATTCAGGTAAGTACTGCCATAACTGTAATGCCGTAGCCATGTTAGTTACTGGCATTACAGTGATTGGCTGGCCGGAATGCGTCATCAGGTGTTATAAAGCACTCGATGACACGTGGTTCGGCTCAGTGTTAGTCAGGGAGAGCAGTACTGTAGAAGGGACAGATTGTGTAGGGAATTGATTCAATTGAATGTTATTTTTTTGTTAGCCAGGGTTGGTGTTAGAGACCCAAAAGTCGTTTTTGTTGAGTCTGGCAGCAATATATATTTTTAGCTCAACCTGCACTAAATTGCGTGCAATTGTTAGAGACCCAAAAGTCCTTTTAAGGACTATTATTGTATCTGGCAGCAACATATATTTTTAGCGCAACCTGCGCTAAATAGCTTGCAATTGTTTAGCCGCTACATCTCCTGTGTAACGTATGCACAGCCTAAAAATATCTGTGACATCCAGTGTACTTTTTCTGAAGACGGTGTACACTGCGGACAGTTACATTACCTGCGCTACATCTCCTGTATAACGTTTGCGCATCCTAAAAATATCTGTGACATTCAGTGTACTCTTTCCGTAGACGCTGCGGACGGCGACATTATGCGCCACATCTCCTGTTTACGTGTGCGAGTATTAAAAATATCTGTGACATCCAGTGTACTTTTTCCGTAGATAGTGTCCACTAGGGACAGTTACATTACTTGCGCTACATCTCCTGTATAACGTTTGCACATACTAAAAATATCTGTGACATCTAGTGTAATTTTTCTGTAGACGCTGTGGACAGTGACATTACCTGCGCTATATTATAACGTTTCCGCATTCCCAAATATCAGTGACATTGACTGTAATTTTTTCTTAGCCGCTGGTGACAGCAGCGACATTACCTGCGCTACATCTCCTGTATAACTTTAGGCCATTAGGGTTGAGGCTGTCCAGGCGTTAAATCCACCTCGTCTCTTCTTGAAGGAGAATTCTATCCAGATCTCCTCTACGCTTTTTTGCATAGACCCCAGAATTTTAGACATCTCGAATCACCATTATGAAATGCTCTGACATGTTTGGATATTGTAGTATCTGATTTTGTATTGATACTACAAATATGTTGGCAGATACGCCTTCGGACTTCCTGAGATGCTTAGCCCACATATAGTTTAGAACACGGGCACCGTGCAACATAAATGATGCCCGTCGTCATTGTCTAGTTTCATATTTCCTGTCATCCAAAGGATTTATGAATATTTTCTGTTTTTGGATGTATGGGCAAAAGCTACATCTACCACAGGGGTATCTGCCCACTATACTTGACTTCAGCCATGTTGTTCTGGGTGGATTGGTGCTGTGAAAACTGTGTACCAGATGTCTCAGTTTTTTTCCTCTCCGGTATGTAATTGTGGGTTTGGATGAAAGTACCTCCCTGAGGTCATTATCCGTATTTAATATATGCCAGTGCTTTTGTAAAAATTGAAATATCTTACGATGTTGTACATCAAAGGTGCCAATGTACCTTATTGGAGAAACCGTGCATATAGGCTGTTTATTGCATAAAAGATCAGCTCGATTGGTGCATTTGGCCCGATGGAAGGCTTTGTGTAAGGTCTTTTTTGGGTAACCTCTTCGATAAAAGCGATGAAAAAGAGTGTTACATTCCCGGAGGAACCCAGACTCGTCGGAACAATTACGACGCGTCCGTAAGTGTTGTCCGGTGGGTATTCCTCTTTTTAATGGCAGAGGATGATAACTCTGCCAATGTAGCAGATTGTTCGTAGATGTAGGGTGCATGGCTCAGTCATCCTTGATGCAGCGCCGACATAATGTCCTTCCCTTGTCGGTCACCATGTTTCCGATTTTGAGTTGTCGCGGAGAAAGCCAGGATTCGATTTCTTGATGAAGTACATGGAGCAGTTCCTCCCCTGTGTGACGTCATTCACCCAGGCAAACAAGGTGCAGAACAGTGTGACACTGCCGTGCCCTGCACATGTGGTAAGCTGGAGGATCCTGTGCATTGTCCCTGCAGTGGAAGCTGAGGCCCCGGTGGAAGATGAGGAGGCAAAGGCGGACATTGTTGCTGGACAAATGGCGTGGCAACGTGGAGGAAGAAGCGGCGTCACCTGGCCAATTTGCTGATGTGGCTGTGCAGGAACCACATTCACCCAGTGGGCCGTAAAGGACATGTACTGTCCCTGACTGTAGTTACAGCTCCACACGTCGGCGCTGTCGTGCACTTTGGCAGACACCGACAGGCTCAAGGACTGGCCCTCCTTCTGTTCTACATATTTGTGCAGGGCTGGTACTGTCTTTTTGGCAAGAAATTACAGCTTGGGACTCTCCACCTCGGCTCAGCACAAGCCATTAGTCTCTGAAAGGTGCAGAGTCCACCACTTGGAAAGGGAGGGACTGCAGCACCAGCAACTTGGCCAGGAGCACGTTCAACTTCTGCGCTGTTGGATGAGTGTACGCATACTGTTGTCTCTTGGCAATCGCTTCGGTGATCGATTGCTGGTGAAATGCGTGACGAGGAGTAGGAGGAGGAGCAGGAGCATCAGAACTGGCAGATGATGGGAAGGACAGACAGCTTCCTTAGGTTCGGGTGGTGGAGCCTTGACTGCCAGAAACTGGGTGCGTGCCAGCGGGTGATGCACCGGTTGCTGTGGCAGGCTGGACCACCACATCAGAGCCACGGTTCTCCCGGGCCACTGTATGTCGATGCTGCATATGTTGACGCAGGGCCGTAGTGCCAACATTGGCACCCTGGCCATGCTTCACCCTCTGCCACAAATTCTACATATGGCGGCTTAAAAAGAAACTGCCATTAAAAAGAAACTGTGATTTTACCCCCAACACTACGCACTGACTGACTGCTACTGCCTCCTTGTACCCCTGCACTGCTACTTCCCAGGCAGGTAAGCTCCCGTGAAGCGGTTGGTCTACCCAGGGTGCGTTTGGCTACCGACCTCCCACTGCTCCCACCCTGCTGACTCCGCCCACACTAGCGAATTGCTGGCTCCACCGCTGGCTCATGGGCAAAGTGCCACCCTCTTCTCCCGATGATGATGAAGCCCCTTCGTCACTAGTGATGAGCAGCAGGGGCAATATTCGAATTCGCGATATTTCGCGAATATTTGGGCGAATATTCGCCATATATTCGCGAATTCGCGAATTCATGATCTCCAGGCATTATTTTCTTGATTGTGAAAACTCGCATAAAATTTGCATAAAATAGTCGCATAAAAACTTGCATGAACTGGTATTTTAAAAAAAATTTAATATTCGCGATTACGAATATATTTTGTGATATTCTAACTATTCGTGAATTCTCGAAGTGCCGATATTCGCGATTAAAATTCGCAATTCGAATATTCGTGATCAACACTATCCGTCACCCAGCTCCCAAGTGCGATCAGCTACATCTTCATCATCGAGTACTGTCTGCACATCACTGATGTCCTCCTCAACCGTCTCTGGGTCAGGAGCCTAACCGCTCTCAACACCAGCTTCCACGCCATTCTCCTCATCACTACATGCCTACCTAGCGGAGGAAGCGGCGGATGTCTCCTCCACATCTTGGCTGGGCAGTAGCTGCTGACTATCCTCTAGTAGCTCTTCCTCATTGAAAAGTGGACCTGAGCCTACAGCATATAATACTTCTCGCGGTGAGGGTACAGAAAAGGACAGAGAGCAGGTTGAGGACAGGTGAGGGTTCAGGGCCTGCTCCTGGGCCATGCCATCTAAGGATCTTGTCTGACGAACCCACTGACTCTTGGCTGGTGGTGTCTGATGTCACTTGCGACGAAGTCGAAGATTGAGTCAACCATTCAAGAACCGCTTGGTTGCTGGGCACAACAACTACCGCTGGCTGACACTGGGAGCTCAGGCCTCTCGAAGTGACCTCTGCTGCCACGGCCCCTTACTCTGCTGTGACCTCTGCCTGCGCAAGAAACATTTAGGCCTCTGCCACTTCCCTCTGCAGGGCCTGGCACATCTCTGCCTGACATACTGTTATATCAAATAACCAAATGTTAGATCAAATATTTTTTAGTTTGCCACTGATACACAGCTTTACAATATATCACTGCACCTCTAAACGGCAAATAGGCCCTAATTTTTTTTTAAAGTGTTACAGAACACAGTTGGCTTTTCAACAGATGCAACGCTGGACGGCGAATATATTTTTATTTCGCCACTAAGACAATGCAAACTTGTCTTTAGAGTACAGCACTGCACAAGGGCAATTAGGCCTTAGTTTTTTTTAACTTTTACAGAACAAAACAGGCTTTTCAACAGATATGTGCAATGCGGTGAATATATTTTTATTTTGCCAGTAATATATGGCAAAATGGGCTTTAGAATATTTCACTGCACCGCAGAAGGGCAATTAGGCCCTAATTTCTTTCTACTTTTACACAGAAGGCTTTTCAACAGATAAGTACAACGATGAACGGCAAATATAGTTTTATTTCGCCAATAATACACGGCAAACTGGGCTTTAGAGTATATCACTACACCGCACAAGGGCAATTAGGCCCTAATTTATTTCAACTTTTACAAAACACAACAGGCTTTTCAACAGCTAAGTGCAACGCTGGACGGCGAATATATTTTTATTTTGCCACTAATACAGGGCAATTAGGCCCTAGTTTTTTTTTTATCTTTAACAGAACACAACAGGCTTTTCAACAGATAAGTGCAATGCTGAACAGCAAATCTATATTTCTTTTCGGCAGTAATATACTGAACGGCAGTTAGGCTCTAATTTTTTTTCTACTTTTACACAGATGGCCTTTAACAGATAAGTGCAACGATGAACGGTGAATACATTTTTATTCCGCCACTAATAAACGGCAACTGGGCTTTAGAATATATCACTGCACCACAGAACGGCAATTAGGCCCTAATTTTTTTTTACTTTTACACAACACAAAAGGCTTTTCAACAGATAAGTGCTATACTAAACGGCGAATATGTTTTTATTTTGACAGTAATACACGGCAAACTGGGCTTTAGAATATTTCACTGCACCGCAGAACGGCAAATAGGCCCTAATTTTTTTCTACTTTTACACAGAAGGCTTTTCAACAGATAAGTGCAACAATGAACGGCGAATATAGTTTTATTTCGCCAATAATACACGGCAAACTGGGCATTAGAGTATATCACTACACCGCACTGGTGTAGTGGGCTTTAGAGTATATCACTGCACCGCACAAGGGCAATTAGTCCCTAGTTTATTTAAACTTTTACAGAACACAACAGACTTTTTAACAGATAAGTGCAACGCTGGACGGCGAATAAATTTTTATTTCGCCAGTAATACACGCCAAACTGAGCTTTAGAATATATCACTGCACTGCAGAACGGCAATAAGGCCCTAATTTATTTCAACTTTTCCAAAACACAACAGGCTTTTCAACAGATAAGTGCAACGCTGGACGGCAAATATATTTTTCTTTTTCCACTAATACATGCAAAAAAGGGCTTTAAAAAAGATAACTGCCCTGCTGAGCGGCAAATATATTTTACTTTTGCCACTAATACACGACAAAAAGGGCTATAATTTTCGCACTTCACCACACAACGGCTAATATGCCCTTTTTTTCCCCCACTAATACAAGTCAAAAAATGCTTTAGAACATATAACTGTACCGCACTAGGGCAAATAAAACGTAGAAATATTTCCTTGTTATAACCCCTGTTAATGCCTGTATCAGGGGCTTAGCTAGAACTGACTGGGCCCCACAGAAAATTTTTGTGCAGGGCCCCTCCCCAACTTAATGGACGCACTCATACAGGCACTTACCACATACATGAACATACTCATACACGCACTCACCACATACATGGATGCACTCATATAGGCACTCAACACATATATGGACGCACTCAGAACATACATGGACAGACTCACATATGCACTCACATATATGGACACACATATATATATATATATATATATATATACACACGAATAAACATACAAGTAGTTATACACCTATTTCTACACACAGACACCTTTCCTGTAAACAGCTGATGTCTGGGCCTTATGGGCAGCCTGGAGAAGTAGGTGCCATCACCCCTCTGTGCCATCCAAGGACAGCAGTGGAGGGGTTAATCAGTAACCTACTATGGGGGGTCAGAGAACAAGACACATGGGGGGGCAGGCATTCTAGAGCTCTGAGTGCTGGAGCAGCCAGCCTGCTCTACAGTAGCTTCACACTGGTGGGTGGGGCTTGATCCCATGAAGTTCAGCTATTGGCTGGCAGTTGATGTCAAAGTCAGCTGCCAGCCAATAGAAAATAGAAAGCAGTACTGGCAAGTGGTGTGCCAGTACTGCGGATCCCAGCCTGAGAACGGCCATAGGAGGAAGAGAAGACGGCAATTATATTGTATCTGCTCCTCACTGAGTAAGGACCGTCAGTGTGAGGAGCTCCAGCGCTGCTGCTATAAGTGGCATCTGCTTCTATAAAGTGCAGCAGTTGTGAGTAGGGGCAGCTCTAGATCTAATGAAAGCATTTAATACCGCTCTAGGGCCTCTTCTGAGCTCTGGCCCCAAAGCAGTCGCTTCCCCTGCTTCCCTGATAGCTACGCCAGTGGCCTGTATCAAACAGCACTTGCACCCTAATAAGAACCTCCCCGACTGAACCCTGTTCAACAGAAATGCTATGGAATGATTCCTCCATATTATTTCCTTACACCTTGAATAATTTTTTTTACCACAATGACCTTTTTTCTATCACTGTCCCTAACGCCTGCAGATGTCTCTCCCTGCACTAAGTACGCTGGTGAATGGCAGATTCTAAGATGGCTGCTAGTAAAGGACGAACAGCTGCCGGGACGGTTCGCAAGTTCGCTGCGGGTCCCATTCATTTTAATGAATAGGACATGTTCTATTTTTTTGCGAAAACAGAAGCACGGATGCGGAAGTGCGGAGGATCGACAAATGCGGATGTGGATCCACAAATGCGGATGTGGATCTGCAAATGCGGATGCGGATAGCACATTCCGGCCCCATTGAAAATGAATGGGTCTTCATCCGTTCCGCAAAATTGCGGAACGGATACGGACCCATTTTGCGGACGTGTGAATGGAAAAGATATCCCTCAAAATGAAAATAAATTAAATTATTAAAGTTAACCAAAAAGCATAGATGTGGTCGGCAATAACAAGTGCTTGACAGCACTAAATCAGGTGCTCAACGGCACCAAATCAGAAACCATATGTCCTACCACAATCCGGGGGGTTCCAGTGCACATCGATGAATCCCGGAGGGAAAGCAAAAAAAACATCCATCCCTGGGCTAGATGATGATGTGGTATTGAAGGACAGGGTGGGCAAAGAACTGTCCCTGATATTGCCCTATAGGAGCCTAACCACTGACCACCCACCCTGATAAGAGCGACCCCGTCCGGAACCTTGCCCTATATAAAAATAGCCCTAGTAAGCCCCTAGCCCCCAGGCCCCTGACTTCCAGGTGATCACTATATAGATCTATGTGTTTTTGACTCATTATAAAAGTATATTATAAGTATCGCACCCCTGTGTGTATCACACCTATTGATAGCACACCTATACCAGTCCTTAAAATGACTTTTGTGGCCCTATTAGCTAGCGTTTGGTGTCCCTAACAGTCTGTCCCTGCTCCACACAGCAACCTCTCCCTACACTGGCAAAACACTGAATGTAAAATGGCGGCCAGATCAGGTTTATTTATAAGGTAGGGGGTATGTCCATGTGCTGAAACATCTCAATTGGCTGTTCTGTACCACCTGATGGATGTGTCATGGGTCAAAGTTCTTGACAATGTAAAAGAATATGGCAGGCGCCAATATCTGAATATGTTTGCATGTTCGGCGAATCGCGAACACGCAAAGTTCACTGCGAAACGACCGTCGGGCAAACCGCAAGGCCATCTCTAATGGCTGCCTCATTTATAGGGCTGTGACATCACAGGGCTGGCTTACTGCTCATTGGCTGCATGCATGGCATTATGGGTGATCCCGCCTTCCCAGAGTTCCTTTCTCCATGTCCTCACACGTGCAACAGCCATTTTAGGAAAAAATGTGATTCGTTACCATGAAGTGCGAGGAAATTCGCATTCGGTGCGAATCAAATTTTTCCTGAAATTTGGAACGAATTCCACTTTGTCAGCTTCACTTGTTTATTATCTTTATACTGTGAAATGACAGTGCTTATTATCCTTGCACTGTGACATCAATGTGTTTATGATCTCTTTACTGTAATATCTCCTTGTGCATTTTCTTGTATTGTGACATCACTGTGTGCACTAAGCTTGTTCTTTGATATCACAATTTTTATTATCCCTGTACTGTGACATCACTGCAGTTATTTTCCCTGTATTGTGATATCACAACATTTCACCTTTTTCTATTTGGTCCTGTGGTTACATCTTATGCTCCTGTGATTATGCGCTACTACTCATCTATGCTTCTGTACCTTCCTCTAGTAATACCCTGCTGGTCACATGGACAGTGTAATTAAATCAATCTTGGCCACAACACTGCAGTTTCTTTCTCTAGACCAGGGATTAGCAACCTATAGCACTCCCGCCGTTCTGAGACTACAACTCCCAGAGTCCTCCTTTCACTTCTATGAGAGATACAAGAACACTAGAGTAAGTGTGCATGATGGAGTTCCGATGCCTGCAGATCCCTGCTGTAGACTATTGTGCTGTAAAGTGTTTGGAACGGAGAAACGTATCTTGTTATATTTATCTTTGGGATTAATGGCCACTTACTGTGAATAAACATCTTTGTCTCTGCGAAGTCAGCACTAGGAAACCAAATGAAGCCAAAATACAGAACTGTGGCATTTCACACGGGACAGTCTACACAAAGCACAGACATAATGAATCAGTTTACCACCTTAAAATATTACTGTAAGGATTATGCAGCATGCCCCTGTGGAGTCCGATGCAGCGAATGGGAATAGTAGTGGCCTTGATAAGAAATTGTGATGTCACGGTGTACTCCATCAGGCCGTCACTCCCTGGGTTTCGGTGCAGTGAAAGGGTGGTGTGAAGAAGGCAGGCAAAGATTGAGGTACTCTCAGCCCTAGGTTGTACACTCAGATATCCCAGCATGAGCTCAGTGGATGGTTAAAGAAATGGCCCTCAACTCTCTCTCTCTCTCTTTGTTTCTACAGTCTCTAATTCTAGTATCATGTGTGGTTCTAACAATATGACTGGCCAAATTGTACCTGTATTGTGCAGGGTGCCTTTTACCGATTTTCCTCCACTTAATCAGGTCCTAAGAATTCTTAACTCTAGCTGCCTTGCCGGCTAGAACGCTGTGGCTTAGTGTCTGTTAATCTGGGGGTGCATCGGGTGTCTTGACCAGTTATCCCTTTGCAGCAAAAGGGCCTGTAATGCTTAACGCTGATCACTTTGCTGTCTCTGTTTCTGTAGCTCTCTGAAATAGGGTTCCTCCCTGGAAAGGGGATCTTGGAGTACGAGCTCTGTCATGTGCTTCCTTACTCCACTCTGTCTAGCCTCACACTACTAGAATCTTCTGGAACTAGGCCTGCCCACTCCCTCCGTTCCCAGAGGGCTGGGCCAGGGTTGCACTAGGGTACTGCAATTGTTTAACCAAATCCAGTTATTACTCAATTAGGTATGACATAACATTCTACATTGTGATGTATTTTTTATTTGCCTATGTTTATTACTTGAATTGATACTGACAGATGAAACATCGGATTCTCCTAAAGTTGTGGAGATCCTTCAGACCACATAGCATTCATGCTGGCTAAGATAGGGAGGAGGACATACATGAAATTGAAGCAGGTCATGTGGCTGCTATGGAAAAGGGGACATAAGGGTCATAGAAATCGGCTAGATGGGGAAACAAATACTACAGTGGGATGCAAAAGTTTGGGCAACCTTGTAATCGTCATGATTTTCCTGTATAAACCGTTGGTTGTTACGATAAAAAATGTCAGTTAAATATATCATATAGGAGACACACACTGTGATATTTGAGAAGTGAAATGAAGGAGGGAGGGAAACTTCCAATTGACCCCCTTAAATACTCTTTCTCATATTGGATTCACCTGTGTATGTAGGTCAGGGGTCACTGAGCTTACCAAGCCAATATGAGTTCCAATAATTAGTTCTAAAGGTTTTGGAATCAATAAAATGACATCAGTGCCCAAATTTATGCACCTGCCTAATTTTGTTTAAACAATTATAGCACACTTTCTGTAAATCCAATAAACTTCATTTCACTTCTCAAATATCACTGTGTGTGTCTCCTATATGATATATTTAACTGACATTTTTTATTGTAACAGCCAACGATTTATACAGGAAAATCATGACGATTAACAAGGTTGCCCAAACTTTCGCATCCCACTGTAGCTGTAAAGAACTTTTTACTTTCCTGCCAGCTGCTAATGTTCTGTTCATATGGTCATGGTCATCCACTTAATAAACTTTTATGGCTGGCCACCCACTCAGGAGGTTTAACCATCAGACCCATTAGTGGACAGCTCTTACAAGGCCACTGGTGCTCTATTAACTTTAGGGTCTATTCACATGTCCGCAGTGTTTTGCTGATCTGCAAAACACCGTGCCGGAACCCTAATAGAAATGCCTATTCTTGTCCGCAGTTGCAGACAAGAATAGGACATGTTCTATTTTTTTGTGGAGCCGTGGACCGGAAATGCAGATGCAGACAGCACACTGTGTGCTGTCCGCATCTTTTCCGTCCCCATTGAAAATGAGCGGCTCTGCAGCCATTCCGCATAATTGTGAAACGGATCCGGACCCAAAGTGCGGATGTGTGAATGGACTTAATGTGCCAGTTATTGTGTCTACAACTTGGTGATCTTTCCTGACCCAGCTTTTCACCTGAATAATCTTATGGTTTATACTTTCCGTTCCTTGATTCTGACCATAGACTATAAGAGCTTCCATTTCCCTTTTGTTCGTCACTTATAGTACCTCCTGGCCCTGACTCTGAGATTGGATTTCGTTTTGGCTTCAAAATTGCTCCAACTGATTCCTAGTATTGACTTTTCTTTGCTTTTCGCTAGACTGGGAAAGCTTGATCTCAGTCTAATAAAAGTTAAGGCAGGCACTGTTAGACTAATGAATGAACAGTGGTTAAAGGGAACCTGTCAGAAACTCTAAGCTGATCTCACTGAGGGCAGCATAAAATAGTGACAGAAACGCTGATTTCAGCGGTGTGTCACACATCAGCTAAAAGTAAGTAGTTGCCGAGAACCAGCGTCATAATCATTGCAACCCAGGCCTTGAAAAGAGTCAAATCTACTTGAGAAGAGTCATGGTTATTCATAATCTCCTGCTGACAAAGATCACTACAACTGGATGGTGATCAAAATTCATAAGCCCACTGACTATGTCAAGGTTGCCTCCTGAGTGGGACCTACTCAAATTTGGCAAGGCACCACGTAGTGAACACCAACACTGCAGCATGGCTCCAGCAGGTGGATGGAGCCAGAAGTCAAACGGCACCCCTGCTGCTAGACAAAGCCACCCTGGCACTGGGTCCTGCCAGCACAGCACCACAGAAACACTGGCAACAATGCCACACCATATGAACAGATCTCAAAAGATTACCTTACCAGGTGCTCTCAGGAACACCAACTGAGAACTGGTAGGAATTTATTAACCCTTATGCAGTCTCCTGCTAATTAAAATCACCTAGGCCAAATAGGAGGAGCTCTGTTAAACCAAATATCCACATTAACACTAAACTGAGTAATAAGAAAAAAAAACTAAAATTGTTTTGATTTTTTAATTGCATCAACTTTAGTCCTGAGTCTACTGCTTCTCATGATATTCTTTTGTCCCCTATAGACAGCGTCGGACTGGGGTGCCTAGGGCCCACCAGTAAAATTCATTCCTTTTTTCCCACTGCTCGTATGCCTGCAAATATTACCCGTTCACACAGTGGCAGACAGCGGCAAGATGTTACAAGGTGATTAATTAGAGAGGTCCCTGCAGCAGGGGCGTTGCTAGGGTATGAAGACATCCGGGGCACGAGCCCACGTGAAGCCACACCCCCATCCCATGAAGCCACAGCCTCATCGCCACCAGGGGGGGGGGGGCCTTCACAGTATTTATTAACCCCATTCAGCAGTCCCCCCTTCAGTGAATGGGGGACTGCTGAATGGGGTTAATAACTGCAGTGAAGGTGAAGGGCCTAGCCGTCTGGGCAACCCCACAGATCATCCATAACAGTGCCATCCACAGATCCCCCTCCCCATAACAGTGCCATCCACCACAGATCCGCCTCCCCATAACAGTGCCATCCACCACAGATCCGCCTCCCCATAACAGTGCCATCCACCACAGATCCCCCTCCCCATAACAGTGCCATCCACCACAGATCCCCCTCCCCATAACAGTGCCATCCACCACAGATCCCCCTCCCCATAACAGTGCCATCCACCACAGATCCCCCTCCCATAACAGTGCCATCCACCACAGATCCCCCTCCCCATAACAGTGCCATCCACCACAGATCCCCCTCCCCATAACAGTGCCATCCACCACAGATCCCCCTCCCCATAACAGTGCCATCCACCACCGATCCCACTCCCCATAACAGTAGCATCCACCACAGATCCCCCTCCCCATAACAGTGCCATCTACCACAGATCCCCCTCCCATAACAGTGCCATCCACCAAAGATCCCCCTCCCATAACAGTGCCATCCACCACAGAACCCCCTCCCTAACAGTGCCATCCACAGATCCCCCTCCCCGCCGCTCACAGGAGTGTACAACTGTACATTAACATTTTAAACTGTAATCCATCCGTATCCTGCAAGTGTAACTTTAACTTTATAAATCAGATTCAGCGCTCATCTCTAGTCTTACTCAGTCTCAGGCTCAGCTGGTCAGCTCCAGTAACAGGCAGTGCGGGCGGCGCTCACTCACTGACGTCACGCGCCTGCACCGCCTAGTGGGAGGAGCAGGCGCCTGAAGTCAGTGAGCAAGTGCCGCCCTCACTGCCTGCTGTTACCGGAGCTGCAGTATGAATCTAATAAGAGATGAGCGGACGGCTGCGGCTGATTTCAAGTCAAAAGTTAAGTCTGCAGGGCAGGCGCCAGGCGGATTAGGATTACAGTTTTTTAGAGTTAAAGTGGCGGGGCCGGTGTAGCGCAGGAGAGACAGAGCGCCGGCCTTCCCTGCCAGCATAACATTCGGGGCACTGGTCAAAACATCCGGGGCTCAAGCCCCGAATGTTTTGACCTAACGACGCCCCTGCCCTGCAGTGACTTCAAGAAGGTGAGTACCTAGAAAACGAGAATACTGGCTGGCCTGCCCAAGTGTCTAGAGGTCAGCTCAGAAACCCAATCCATCTATAATAATAAACTGTTAAATAATTTATACAGTTTGGACCTTTAGGCTGGTTAAGATGTTGCGGTCACTCTACTTTGCCATGTACCAGGTAAGCAGAAGGTAGGGGAATAATTGCCCACCTTTCTCTGGACCCACCAGGGGATTCATCTGTACCCACAAGAGCATATTTGCATGTATCTGTGTAGTGTCTCCTCCAGTCCAATACTGGAGATAACTACAACTCTCAGCGTCTTGATTCTCTTATTTTGGGATATAAGAGGACAATTCAGAGAGGGATTATAAGAGGAGAGGACTACGACTTCCAAGGTTTCTCAGACTCCCCACTTCTCCACTGCTGAACTCCATCCATGGTGATATCATCACAGGTCCTTCCTACTTCTCCTCTCCACTGCTGAGCTCCGGCCCCTTCTGCATTGATCACATGACAGTGATATCATCACAGGTCCTTCCAAATTCTCCTCTCCACTACTGAGCTCCGGCCCCTCCTGCACTGATCACATGAAGGTGAGGTCAACACAGGTCCTTCAGCTCTTGAACTCTAGAAGACTATAGTGCCCATCCTACTGTGCGTCCCACTCCCTCCCCCTTCTCCCTTGAGAATCCCAGGCATTTTTTGTAATTTATAAATTCTAGCTGAGCAAATTTTTTTAGGTCCCAGAAAGAGTACATGTCTGGAAAAAAGAGGACAAAAGGTCACCCAAAAGTTCAAGACTGTTCTGGAGGAGGCTATGGCACTTGTGAGGAACTTTGGCTGTCAATTATGACACAACTATGAATATGGTGGAAACTAATATAGGGCTTTGGCTGATACTTATAGGACATGTATCTGTTATGTGGGAACTGTGACTGTCATTTGTAGGGAGGGATGGCTGGCACTTGTGGAGGAACAACAAAACTATGGAAATCAGTTATGGACTTGAGGCAGTGGATGAAATGTTTGGGGGCATTGACTAGCACTAATATGGCACTGTCAATGGCTGTCTCTTATAGTAGCACTGTGGTTGCTCTGTTAGACAGGTATAGAGGTTAGTACTTATGAGGGCACTGTGGATAGCATTTGTAGGGGCACCATGGTTGTCACTTTTGGCATCAGTGTAAATATCTGCTACAATATTGCTGGGAGTGGTAGTGGCAGTGTGGATTTGACTTATGGAGACTTAGTGGCGGGCAGTTTGGGGGCACAGTGGTTTTCAATTATGGAGGTACAGTGACTGACAGTTATAGGGGCATATTAGCTAGCAATAACGGGGGCACTGGGGCTATGACCCCTGGCATCACTGTGGGGAACACCTGTAGGGGTCAGTATTGCTGGGATTTTTTGGGGAACTATGGCTGTCAGTTAAGGAGACAGAAGATGAAATATATGGGGGCATTGGTTGGCACTTATATGGTGGTGTGGCTCATTATCTCTAGTGGAGACACTGTAGATAACACAAGGGACCCACAATTGTAAGATCTGTAGGAGTGGTGAGGCTGACACTAACTATGGTTGGACAATCCCAGACGACTCACTGCAGAGCAAATCCGGGTCAACTAAGACACAGAAGCTTCTGCAATTAACTGGCACCTGACAATCAGGTACTCGGGAGCAGGAAACATCCTGGTCTCTTCCTATACCACATACACAGCACTCATTGGTTGCCTTCTATACCACAATCAAAAAGGGGAATGGGGAATATGGCTGTTGCTGACAACTAGCTCCATGTTCATCAGGAGCATTAAGAAGCATCCTTACAGTGTTATATGTGGGTCAGTATTCTACTTCCTGTCCAAATAGTCCTGCTTTTAAGTGCAATGCTCTTCTCTGGGCATCTGTTTCTTAGGCCTAGTGTCACGACCATGTTCATGGCCGTGACTCCTTGGGAGCCGCATGCGGTTGCCCGCGGTTTGGTGTTGTGTCAACCGCAGCTGGGGTCACTTTGCTGTTTGCCTCAAGTGCGGTTGCCGCGGACAACAGGTATGTGTGCGGTTGCCTTTGGTTTGTGTGATGTGCATTTGGACACTTCCCCTTTAATTGGTTTCACTCCCTGAGGCCATCTTTAGACTCCTTTTTCTCCATGTCCAGGAGGAACAGGTAGTCTACCCAGCTCCTAGCGTAGGGACCGGTGGAGGGCAAGTAGGGACCCGAGGTTCCAGAGCATGAGTCCTCCTACCTTCAAGGTTGGCTCATGTCGCTAGGAGTTAGGGTCAGATTAGGGAGGCAATAGGAGGTGACCTGCTCCCTAGTTCTGTGGTTCTGGCCAAGACGTGACTACCATCCTCTGTCATCGCACGGCTGAGGGTTTTCCCCATCCTCAGCCGTGACACCTATCAATAGAACGATAGAACTGCCACACTGTTATCCCAAATCCACATCAACTATTATCATGAGGATTACCCTATAAATGACAGGTTTCCTCACAGCAGCAGCAGTGAACTGACAAAGGATTACCTATAGAAGGTCTTATTATTCATGTTGACTGCTGCAGAAAAACAATATTTTACATGATGCCCGCGCTGCCACAATCAAGGGAAAGGGAAAGATATAGCACTGTGTAACTCTACTTAGAGTGCATCGCTGCCAGTCTAGAAAGGGTTAATTGTCCAAACCCTCCACGAAAATATATTTAGATATAGAAAAGATAGAAAACTAGACCCGCGCTAACATTAACACAGGGCTGTTCGGTTATTGTTTGCCAATGTTGCCAAAATATACCAATTTTTTATCGGTGTTTGATGATATATTACTTCCCTTTATAAATTTCCCGGGAAGTAATATATCAACAAACACCAATAAAAAATTGGTATATTTTGGCAACATTGGCAAACAATAACCGAACAGCCCTGTGTTAATGTTATGTGATCTATTACTATTTAGCACTATATATTTTACATTTCTTTTATTGCAGAGGGTATAGCTTCCATAGCAACAGTCTCTGGGACTTCTCTGATGCGTAGGTTATTCCTTCTGCCTCTATTATTCTGATCTTCAATGTAATCATACAGATAATTAATGTGCTGTTGGGTAGACAGAGAGAGCAGTTGAGTTCTTGTTTGTATATTCAGCCACAGCAGACTGAGTGGACTCTAGGGCTTCAACTCTCTGACCCACTTGCCTCACCTATCTTTTTATTTCAGATAGTTCCTCCAAAACTGGGTTTAATGCTTTGGATAAAGCTTGCGAGATGAAGGATCTTGATATTGGAAGATCTGAGGCTGCATCTATCTGGTCATCATCATCACTTTCTCTGTCTTGAAGAGATATTGATTGCCGTTGAGGGTTACTTTTGGGGGTGGACAAGGGCGCCCCCTGGTTGCTTAGATTTTTCTTCATCATAAATCTATCCAGGTCAGATTGTGATAGAGAAGGAGCCTTAGACTGCTTGTGAGAGTCTTGATAAGCCCCCCTGTATCTTCCAACTTTCACCATATGTGCGTATGTTCTAGCCCCTGAAGCTAATTACTCACTGCTTCATCAAATATTGAGTGATTACCACATCACTGGATTTAGAGGTAAATGTGACCTGTTTTCCAGCTTTTATGTCATCGTGCGACTGTGGAGATTATCCTTCTGTAGGGTTGCACTTAACACAGTTGGGTTACTGTCCCTTTAAATATGATAGTTTAAAGAAAAGCAGTCCTTTAAAGGCAGATTTTTCCTTCTAGAATGGCAACCGATCTGCCAGTGGATCAAATATAGGGTATATTGCAACTGTGCAGCACTCAAGGAGAATCTGAGGTACTGTGTGGCGCCACTAAAGACGGGATATGGCTGCAGCGTGATGCGACAGTTCACTTATGCGACAAATCACCCAGTAAACCGGTGAAAGCCCCTTAATGATAAGCTCTTTCAGGCAGAGAGGTACTTTATTTTTTGTAAGTCCGGGGTCTACTGTTGCCGTTAGACTAACCGTTCGGTCTCTGAGGCTGGGTCTCAAAATGGCATCGGCACAGTGTTATCAGCCTTTCGGTATGGCGTTATATCGCCTTATTCTGCCGGACTAGGGCTGGCTCAGTTTATAGGTGGTGTACCTTTCACCGGACCGGTGGTAGTGTAGATCTTGGGAACTGAAGCAGAGTTGAGGCTCCGATGCAGGCCGCGCTACGGTTCAAATCTAGGCCGAGGATTCCTGTGGTTTTTGAAAGATCTCAAATTGGGGCAGATGTTGGCAGTAGTCGCCAGAAATCTGAATTGAGGTCTTTTAACCTTGTATAAAGGGCGGATGATATAGGATTATGTCTGCCCCCTAAATATTTTACATTTTATTTTCAAAAGAAATAGTGTCCCTTTAAAGGGAATGCCTCATGAGAAAATGGCCTACTGTTTAAATCCCATTTTTTAAGAATTGGTGATTTTTATTTTTTTTCATGTTATTTCCTATATTAAAAGAAAGAAAAATAATAAAATCCTGCAGTTTTCACACTGACCACTAGGCCTAAAATATGCTAACAATTCCTGTCTTTGGAAATCAGCCACATAAGCCATAGACACAATGGACAGACACAATTGACTTATATGGGAGTTTTCTAAGGATGCTCGACTGTGACCCGTGTAAAGGTCATGAGGGAGCTGATGAGCTGTGATATCACCTATTGTGAATGGTCTATTTTCTGCTATCTGTATAGAGGTGTTACTTGTCATTGTAATTCTGCTTGTGGTGATAATGACCATGACTACTGAAAAGTTACTTGCACAGAACAGGAAATCATAACCTATTATTGACCTAATGGTCAGTGCGAAAATTTATCAGTGTCTTTGCGCCACTATTGTGATGTAACAAAGTTGTAAATTATGGTTCATGTGGCTTTAAGAGTTTGTCAACACTTTTCAAAAGTGGTGAGAAAAAGGGTGGGACTTAGCAGAGGGGCAGGACTTATCGCAGCCCGCCAGATTTACTATAACATATGCCAGAAAGTGGTCAAGCTTGAGTTTTTGGAGCATGGAGTATCAGTGATGTGCCTAACTTTTTAAGAGGTATGTATCTCTTAATAAATTAGGTGCATTGTTCTCCAGTTCCAAAAATTAATAATCTAATAAATTAATTCACACCAGTCTTGATAAATCTCCCCCCAATATGTTTAACCCAAAAAAACATGATTTAAACAATAGGTAATTTTCTCATGACACATTCCCTTTGGCAGTCTACAAGTAGTTCAATCAACATCTGGCCACATAAAAAATGACAAAAAAGCCACAAAGGAATCAACTCTTTCATGACCGGACCTGAATGTCCAGGCAACTTTTTGTGATTTTGTGCACGTGGTGGTTTGGTGACTCTAACTTTTTTTATTTGTTTGACTACCAAAATCATTTTTGCTATGTACTGTATATTACTTGACACCTAGGAATTTTTATTATGTCATGTTTTTTGGTTTTACAGATTTTTCTTTACCTTTTTTTAGGTTTAATTTGGGGGGAAAACTGTTAATTCTTATAAAAAAAGTATTTCTTTTTAATTATGGCTTTTTATTTCTTAAATATTAATCCAGACACAAACATTAATTATTGCAATGGGTTCCCTGTTTTGTGACGGCCGTTTTCATATGTAACATGTATAGGTTTGAGTGAACGGGGTGACGATGGTGGTGGTTTCTGTTAGCGATTGCATTTTTATTTTACATTTTTTTTATTTATATTTTTTTCATAATTTTTTATTCTTTTACTTCATTAAAGACCTCTGGAGGACATTGACTTTTTTTTCAGTTTCCACTATAACTAGAGCACCCACAGGAGCCCCAGTTACAGGGGGAAACAGACCCCTGTGGGGGCATAACACACAGGCAGAGCAGATCAGGGTCTCCTTAGACCCTGCAGCTCTGCCCCTGCCCCAGACACCCCCGGTGGGGACGCAACCGCCGGGACTAACAGAGGAAGAGGCTCAGCCGCTTTCTGCTCTCCTCCCTGCGCTCAGGTACTGCTCTCCTGCCACACAGGAGAAGGCAGAAGCGGTAATAAAATGCTCCTGTCTTCACCCTCAGCGTCTCTGCTATGTCTGACCGCCAGGACCTGACCTGCTTCTGCTAGATTGCAGGAGCTGGAGCTTTAATCCAAGCGCCGATCAGCGTTGGGATTAAAGCGTTGCCTGAATGTTTATATACGTGCTTTCTACATGGGGATATGTGCAGATAGGACGTATATAGCCAGTGGGCAGTCGGGAAGGGGGTTAAAGAATCCCCGAAAATGGCGAAAAAAAAACAAAAACAAAAAACAAAGGTCATTGACAAATTCCGGAAGTATAAATTGAGGAAGAGCTTGCAATTGCTCCTTTTAAGTTGGGGATTATAAAAGCAATACAGCTTTGCACATGCATCCCTCTCTATTGTTTGGAGGTAGAGGATCGGCACTTCAGCATGAGTTTATATTGCGGCTTTGCATCACTGAGGCTAACACTGGGATTTCAACCTGAATAACTACAATGATTAATTAAAGGCCTTGTTCAGGATGAGTGAGCATCATTATTGTTTTTAAATAGGAAGGCAGATAACCATTACTGATTATTCCTCAATTCCCATTTATACTTGTTAGAGACTAAAGAATACGAAAATAGGTTGTGTAAATTCTACAGTCTTAAGAAGCTGAAATGGTATGATTTGCATGCTGAACAAATGTATTCTAGTCGTCAGGCAGTGGCATTGTTTGAAGTCCAACTTTCTCTACTAAATTAAGAAGTTGGTGTGTTCTTATAAAAATAGTATGCAATCCCTTCACACAGTCAATGGCTGGAAAATTTCTTCTGAAAGTCTTTTCAATGTATTTAGCACCATAATTACTACTGTAAGCAGAATTGTATTTCTGTTTGTATGTAAAGACCGTATTAGCTAAGACGATTTCGAGAGGATCTTAAAGGTAAAGTAAGCAGTGCTGTATGTAAAATGAAGTCACCCAATGAAAAAAAAATCACTTGGTATGGTGTGGAAAGTCCAATATAAGAATAGTTGGATGTGAATGGTGGGGCACGTAGTCTGAAGCACCTCCTATAACAATGGTCAGCCTGTGTAATCTGGAGTGAACAAATAACAGAAGTCTGGCGGTGTAGCCTGAAGCATCCTCTATGACATCAGTCTAAATTTGTGATATGGATAATAAACTATACATCTCGAACATCCATTGTAAGAACAGTCTGACTGTGAACTCTAGGAACCCCTTCCAAGAACATTATGGTTCTGTAGTCTGCAGCTCCACATGACATCAGGCTGATGTGAATTCTGGAGCTCCATATGACATCAGGCTGGTGTGTAGTCTGGAGCTCCATATAACAGCTGTCTGGTGTGTGTTCTGGAACTCCACATAACAGCTGACTGGTGTGTAGTCTGGAGCTTCATATAACAGCTGTCTGGTGTGTAGTCTGGAGCTCCACATAACAGCTGACTGGTGTGTAGTCTGGAGCTCCATATAACAGCTGTCTGGTGTGTATTCTGGAACTCCACATAACAGCTGTCTGGTGTGTATTCTGGAACTCCACATAACAGCTGTCTGGTCTGTATTCTGGAGCTCCACATAACAGCTGACTGGTCTGTAGTCTGGAGCTCCACATAACAGCTGTCTGGTGTGTATTCTGGAGCTCCACATAACAGATGTCTGGTGTGTATTCTGGAACTCCACATAACAGCTGTCTGGTCTGTATTCTGGAGCTCCACATAACAGCTGACTGGTGTGTAGTCTGGAGCTCCACATAACAGCTGTCTGGTGTGTAGTCTGGAGCTCCACATAACAGCTGACTGGTGTGTAGTCTGGAGCTCCACATAACAGCTGACTGGTGTGTAGTCTGGAGCTCCATATAACAGCTGACTGGTGTGTAGTCTGGAGCTCCACATAACAGCTGACTGGTCTGTAGTCTGGAGCTCCACATAACAGCTGTCTGGTGTGTAGTCTGGAGCTCCACATACCAGCTGACTGGTGTGTAGTCTGGAGCTCCACATAACAGCTGTCTGGTTTGTAGTCTGGAATACCCTTAGAACAGCAGTCTAGCTGTGTAGCCTGAAGCAACTCCTATAACAGCAGTCTACATTTTTGATCTGGATAAATAACTATATATCTTGAATATCCATTCTAAAAGCAGTCTGACTGTGAAGTCTGGAAACTGCCTATAAGAGCAGTCTGATTCTATAGTCTGGAGCTCCACATAACAGCTGTCTGGTGTGTAGTCTGGAGCTCCACATACCAGCTGACTGGTGTGTAGTCTGGAGCTCCACATAACAGCTGTCTGGTTTGTAGTCTGGAATACCCTTAGAACAGCAGTCTAGCTGTGTAGCCTGAAGCAACTCCTATAACAGCAGTCTACATTTTTGATCTGGATAAATAACTATATATCTTGAATATCCATTCTAAAAGCAGTCTGACTGTGAAGTCTGGAAACTGCCTATAAGAGCAGTCTGATTCTATAGTCTGGAGCTCCACATAACATCTGTCTGGGTCTGTATTCTGGAGCTCCACATAACATCTGTCTGGTGTGTATTCTGGAGCTCCACATAACATATGTCTGTAGCCTGGAGATCCACATAACAGCTGTCTGGGTCTGTAGACATCGCTTATCTAGACTTTAGTAAGGCTTTTGATACTGTCCCACATAGAAAGCTTATCAATAAAGTGCAGTCATTGGGCTTGGACTCCCATATTGTTGAATGGATTAGGCAGTGGCTGAGGGACAGGCAACAGAGGGTTGTAGTCAATGGAGTATATTCAGACCAAGGTCTTGTTACCAGTGGGGTACCTCAGGGATCTGTTCTGGGACCCATATTGTTTAATATCTTTATCAGCGAAATTGCAGAAGGCCTCGATGGTAAGGTGTGTCTTTTTGCTGATGACACAAAGATTTGTAACAGGGTTGATGTTCCTGGAGGGATACACCAAATGGAAAAGGACTTAGGAAAACTAGAGGAATGGTCAAAAATATGGCAACTAAAACTTAATGTTGATAAGTGCAAGATAATGCACCTGGGACGTAAAAACCCAAGAGCAGAATATAAAATCAGCGATACAGTCCTAACCTCAGTATCTGAGGAAAGGGATTTAGGGGTCATTATTTCAGAAGACTTAAAGGTAGGCAGACAATGTCATAGAGCAGCAGGAAATGCTAGCAGAATGCTTGGGTGTATAGGGAGAGGAATTACCAGTCTAAAGAGGGAGGTGCTCATGCCGCTCTACAGAGCACTAGTGAGACCTCATTTGGAGTATTGTGCTCAGTACTGGAGACCATATCTCCAGAAGGATATTGATACTTTGGAGAGAGTTCAGAGAAGAGCTACTAAACTGGTACATGGATTGCAGGATACAACTTACCAGGAAAGATTAAAGGACCTTAACATGTATAGCTTGGAAGAAAGACGAGACAGAGGGGATATGATAGAAACTTTTAAATACATAAAGGGAATCAACAAGGTAAAAGAGGAGAGAATATTTAAAAGAAGAAAAACTGCTACAAGAGGACATAGTTTTAAATTAGAGGGGCAAAGGTTTAAAAGTAATATCAGGAAGTATTATTTACTGAGAGAGTAGTGGATGCATGGAATAGCCTTCCTGCAGAAGTGGTAGCTGCAAATACAGTGGAGGGGTTTAAGCATGCATGGGATAGGCATAAGGCCATCCTTCATATAAGATAGGGCCAGGTGCTATCCATAGTATTTAGTATATTGGGCAGACTGGATGGGCCAAATGGTTCTTATCTGCCGACACATTCTATGTTTCTATGTTTCTATGTATTCTGGAGCTCCACATAACAGCTGTCTGGTCTGTAGTCTGGAGCTCCACATAACAGCTGTCTGGGTCTTTAGTCTGGAGCTCCACATAACATCTGTCTGGGTCTGTAGTCTGGAGCTCCACATAACAACTGTCTGGGTCTGCATTCTGGAGCTCCACATAACAGCTGTCTGGGTCTTTAGTCTGGAGCTCCACATAACAGCTGTCTGTGTCTGTATTCTGGAGCTCCACATAACAACTGTCTGGGTCTGTATTCTGGAGCTCCACATAACAGCTGTCTTGTGTGTAGTCTGGAGCTCCACATAACAGCTGTCTAGGTCTGTATTCTGGAACTCCACATAACCACTGCCACTGACTTCCCAGGGAGTCGCTCTGGCCACACAACTATCCCTGCTCTTTGAGTCCCTGTAAGAAACGTGCATTACAAATGTATGTTGTTGTCGTTTGTCATCGGTGTGTAGTCTGGGTGTCCTTCTATAACCAGGAACACAAAGACGTAGGTGGGAAATAACCCGCATGAGACAATGGAGGAGCTAGTATTTGGTATCTGGTGTACATACACTGGGCCAGTACCCCAGAACCCTGCACAAGCACCACTTTTAACTGTATCGTCTTATTAAAAGCCATGGAAGTTGGGTAGCAGTGCAATTGAGATGTGAGATGCAAGTGAGATGTTCCTCTAAATGTACAATGCAACAAAACAAAGGCCAGCATCTCCAGAGAAAATGACATAAATATGCAGGTGTGTGCTGCCATGGCTGATATGCAAAACCAAACTCTCTATATTGATTGATGGAGATAGATAGATAGATAGATAGATAGATAGATAGATAGATAGATAGATACAGTAGATAGATAGATAATATATCATTGTTCATACAATTTAAAAAAAAATATTATTTATGTATAACTGAATGAATTTCGCCTCCGAATTTCTAAATATTTCTACCATGGCACACGTCTCTTTGCTTGAGAAAAGCTTCATTGTGTTGGACTGAAACATTGTAGTTGGGATGAATAAAATGGGTCCACATCTTTCACCTATTTTTGGATTGCTACCTCTTTTCTTGCCTTTGACTTAGAGCAGACAGTCTAGGAGGGATTCCACCTGCTGCATAATTTACTCTTTTAAATAGATGGTTAGATAAATAGATATTGATAAATACTGTAGATAGATAGATAGATAGATAGATAGATATGGAATGGATAATGATTAGATTGGTAGATAAAGAGATATAGATTTTGTGGTAGTTGTGGATGAGGCTCTTTATCTTCTCAGATGGTAAAGCTACCTATTCTTCCTGGCAAAAAGCCTCCAGTTCCCCTAAATTTTTGGGCTGTCTTGCATGAACTGCACGTTTGAGGTCTCCCCAGAACGGCTCAATGATATTGAGGTCTGGAGACTGAGATGGCCACTCCAGAACCTTAACTTTATTTTGCTGTAGCCAATGACAGGTCGACTTGGCCTTGTGTTTTGGATCATTTTCATGTTGGAATGTCCAAGTATGTCCCATGCACACTTGAACAATGGTTAAGAAATCATAAATTCTGCAAGGGTATGTAAACTTATGAGCACAATTGTAGATAGATAGACAGATATAAGATAGGTAATGATAATATAGTTAGATAGATAGATAGTGTGGGGATTTGCTCTGGTAGTTAGGATTAGCGGGTGCAGCACAGAGGCAAAGTACAAGTTCTTGGTTCAAAACATCAGTGTTTATTCAAAGGTGAAAGCAAAACAAAAATGCATGTTGCTTGGTGATCGCTCACACACATGAAAAGTTCATATACAAAACAGTCACCTTTTCTCCTGGGTGTTACTTCACACCCTGTTGGAAGTTCTGCTTTGTCAAGTCCACAGGCAGACGTTAGGGGGCCTGTTCGCCCTCACAGGGGACTGAGTCCTCCAGCCCGGCTATTGTCCTGAGGAAGGGGGATGTCCTGCCCCCGAAACGCGTAGACCTACTTTAATAAAAAGATTACCTTTATTGGTACCTTCTGAGCATCGAGTCCTTACTGCACCAGCGCCACCGAGAATGGTCTGATTTTTTCTTCACTTCTCTGCATACAATTTATCCTGACAACCGCAACCACGGCAAGGGATACAGACCAGGGGCAGCAGACGCAGTCTTTTCTTCTCCCGTAAACTGGACGGGTAATCATCCAGACAATCGATTCGGAGGCGTTGTGACCTTTCACAACCCCTTCTGGTAAGCATAATCAGTAGCTTCTGTGCTTATACACAGTGCTGTAAGGTTCTACACACGAGGCGCTGCCTCCTCTCTTTTTTCTTTTTTCCTTCTAAGCCCTCAGATCACAGCACACAGACCTCCTGAGCTCCACTGTCAGACGGAGGTAAACCTCTCCACCCGGCCTGGAACATGGGGAGTAGTCACCCACCCAGCACTTTGACTACTCCCAGTAAGAGCCGTCTCGGATCAGCTATTACAGCCATACTAAGTATCAAGATGTCAAACAGCAACTGCTGCTGACACGTAAAAACCGGATCTTACTCCACCGAGGCCAGGAACGTCGGTGACATATACCTATCATCCACGATGATTCCTTGTACCTTCTTACAATAGATAGATAGATAGACAGATATATAATAGATAGATAAATAGATAGATAGATAGCTGTAGATAGATAATAGACAGACAGACAGACAGATAGATAGATAGATAGATAGATAGATAGATAGATCGATGGAAAAAAAAATATAAAAAATTAAACACTGAGCAGAGGTGGTGTGCCAGTGGCTGTGGATACAATCTACAGATAAATAATAAGAAGAATTCCACGGCACTACCAAGTAAGATTCAATAGTCGTGTCTTTTATTCATCAGTGCAACGTTTCAGTCCATTTGCTGGGACTTTTTTCAGGCAATACAAAAGAGCATCTGATCATACTGCATATACAGTTGCAAGAAAAAGTATGTGAACCCTTTGGAATGATATGGATTTCTGCACAAATTGGTCATAAAATGTGATCTGATCTTCATCTAAGTCACAACAATAGACAATCACAATCTGCTTAAACTAATAACACACAAATAATTAAATGTTACCATGTTTTTATTGAACACACCATGTAAACATTCACAGTGCAGGTGGAAAAAGTATGTGAACCCCTAGACTAATGACATCTCCAAGAGCTAATTGGAGTGAGGTGTCAGCCAACTGGAGTCCAATCAATGAGATGAGATTGGAGGCGTTGGTTACAGCTGCCCTGCTCTATAAAAAACACACACCAGTTCTGGGTTTGCTTTTCACAAGAAGCATTGCCTGATTTGAATGATGCCTCACACAAAAGAGCTCTCAGAAGACCTACGAATAAGAATTGTTTACTTGCATAAAGCTGGAAAGGGTTATAAAAGTATCTCCAAAAGCCTTGCTGTTCATCAGTCCACGGTAAGACAAATTGTCTATAAATGGAGAAAGTTCAGCACTGCTGCTACTCTCCCTAGGAGTTGCCGTCCTGTAAAGATGACTGCAAGAGCACAGCGCAGACTGCTCAATGAGGTGAAGAAGAATCATAGAGTGTCAGCTAAAGACTTACAAAAGTCTCTGGCATATGCTGACATCCCTGTTAGCGAATCTACGATACGTAAAACACTAAACAAGAATGGATTTCATGGAAGGATACCACAGAGGAAGCCACTGCTGTCCAAAAAAACATTGCTGTACGTTTACAGCTTGCACAAGAGCACCTGGATGTTCCACAGCAGTACTGGCAAAATATTCTGTGGACAGATGAAACCAAAGTTGAGTTGTTTGGAAGAAACACACAACACTATGTGTGGAGAAAAAGAGGCACAGCACACCAACATCAAAACCTCATCCCAACTGTGAAGTATGGTGGTGGGGGCATCATGGTTTGGGGCTGCTTTGCTGCGTCAGGGCCTGGACGGATTGCTATCATCAAAGGAAAAATTAATTCCCAAGTTTATCAAGACATTTTGCAGGAGAACCTAAGGCCATCTGTCCACCAGCTGAAGCTCAACAGAAGATGGGTGTTGCAACAGGGCAACGAACCAAAGCATAGAAGTAAATCAACAACAGAATGGCTTAAACAGAAGAAAATACGCCTTCTGGAGTGGCCCAGTCAGAGTCCTAACCTCAACCCGATTGAGATGCTGTGGCATGACCTCAATAAAGCGATTCACCAGACATCCCAAGAATATTGCTGAACTGAAACAGTTCTGTAAAGAGGAATGGTCAAGAAATACTCCTGACCGTTGTGCACGTCTGATCTGCAACTACAGGAAACGTTTGTTTGAAGTAATTGCTGTCAAAGGAGGTTCAACCAGTTATTAAATCCAATGGTTCACATACTTTTTCCACCTGCACTGTGAATGTTTACATGGTGTGTTCAATAAAAACATGGTAACATTTAATTCTTTGTGTGTTATTAGTTTAAGTAGACTGTGATTGTCTATTGTTGTGACTTAGATGAAGATCAGATCACATTTTATGATCAATTTGTGCAGAAATCCATATCATTCCAAAGGGTTCACATACTTTTTCTTGCAACTGTATATACACCCACATTAATTACAATTAGATGATTCATAATTAGTTTGAAAACACGGTTTGGGAAAAAATATAGCATCCCAAATTTTTGTTTCATAGAGTACATCAAAAATTGTGCTACATGGTTATAAATCATATTTCTCATAATAATCATAATAGTGTAAATAGTGTAGTACCCACTTGATTGTTTATATATTTAACAGGCGCATCAAAAACAAAACAGTCGTATAATAATCAAAAACACTTGTGAAACAATCTGAGTATTGACCCGCATAATCTGTGTCCATGATGCCACCATGACGTCTGGTAAACCTACAGTAATTGCGCATGTCAAAAGTTTAGGTAGATAGATAGATATATAGACAGATAGATAGATAGTAACATGGTTTATAAGGCTGAAAAAAGACATCTGTCCATCCAGTTCAGCCTGTTATCCTGATAGTTGATCCAGTTGATAGAAGATAGATAGATAGATTTGAGATAGATAGATAGATAGATAATAGATAGATAGATAGATAATGGATAATAGATAATAGATAGATAGATAATAGATAGATAGATAGATAGATAGATAGATAGATAGATAGATAGATAGATAGATAGATATTAGATAGATAGATACTTGTTAGCTACTGGCAGTTAAAACAAGTCGCCAATATTTACAAACCATCAACTAATGAAATGTTCTTGTCTTTTACAGCATCGCTATCCTTTTTTATTATCTATCCAATGAATGCCATAACAACTTTGCTAAATTGCAGACAGCACTTTACTTATTTTCTTATTACTAGCAGCCAAACGAGGTAAAATGCATAAAAAAAAAATCTTTCTTCCCCCTTGCGGTTATGATGCAGTGTAGCTTTAAATTGATGCTAATGCATTATGTATGAGTCTCTTGTACATGCGAGGGAACACTTTTCCGCAAGTGTGTTTTATGGGTGAGGAATAATGTTACAATAAAAGAAATATTACGACTTCACCACTGCAGCAGATCCACAGTCCTATTCAAGGGACCAATATAAATTGCATCAGAAACTGTACTAGATGAGGTCTTATGCCTAAAATATACAATTTTTACTGTTGTTTACACATTTGAAATATTATCTGCTGGATGAAACACAGGTAGAAGCTTAAATCAAATAGGGTTTGGATGTGGATGGTCATATAGGCTAGCAGCTCCATCTAGAGGAATCTATAGATGGGAACTGCAACAGGAACACAGGGCGTAAAGCAGCTTTTGTATCCTTTTGTTGTTGTTCTCGGTACAGATGTAGCAGAGCTAAGGTTTTCAACATGTACGTTTCATTGCATATTACACTGGGGGATTCCAGGAGTGCAGGAAAACTTCCAACATTATAATACAAGCACCTTCTCAATTATTAGAAGCTTCAAAATGTTAATGAAAAACTTGGCCAGGGACCATGCTGATTTTTCTCTCCACCTAACTTCTTTCAACTCTGCTCTAGAAATTAAACAAAATGTGAAAGCACCCAGACCTTTGCTGACATTTGGGACAATAGCTTATCCTGGGATTCCTGGGATTCCACCTTTTAGATTTTGATGACCTGTCCTCAGGAGAGAGGTTGGGGCCTGACACCCACTACCCCAACAATCAGCTGATTACCGGTGCCAGAAATATAACAGTGGACAGAGCTGGAAGCAGAATGCTCCATCGACTTTGTAGTGGCCATGCCGGTGTACTACAGCTCTGCTCTTTCTCATGTGAACGTGTCGGAACTCCACCGATCTGATTCTGGTGACCTATCTGAAGGACAGATCATCAATACCTAAAAGATAGAAAACCTATTTACAGATGAAACGCAAAAATAATAATCCACTGCAAACTTCTCTACTAGGACCTGCTGCTTTGTGGTAAGGGTTTGTGGCAGAGATTAGCCAATTTCTTAAAATTAGTTTTGGTTTGATTTGTCAAAACTGGCCAAGAAATTTGATTTGGGTACAAATTGATTATTCCAGAATCAAAAACGTAGCTGCCTGGAAAAAAGTTCTCTCCCTGGGAAAATTCTTCCCAAACGAATATGAAGAAATTGTGATTCTACTGAATCAGATTTTATTTTTAAAACTTTGGGTCAAATTTTGATTCTAACGAACCCCTTTGGTCATTCTTTATGTTTATAGCTTAAGATGTGACAATGTGCACCGAAACTCCACCGAAATTCTGGTACAAAATTTTGGCACACAGTAAAACAAAATGAGATAAAACTGTCTAGTCATGTACCATCTGGCATGAGCCAATGGAAAAAAATGTGGCTGTTCTTTAGACGTTGTGGTCAAAGTCTACACAGTCTACATTTTATTTCAGATTAGTCAATCTGCTCAACTATGAGTAGAAAGTATGGATCTCTCCTATGTCCACTGTTAATAACCAGAAACCAAACACCCTTGCTATACAGATGTATAATCTAAGGTTGTGATGGTTAACCTCCGGTACTCCAGGTGTGGTAAAACAACGACTCCCAAGATGTACACTTGCCTGGCTGTTCTCAGAACTCCATAGAAATGAATGGAGCATGCTGAGAGTCGTAGGGTTTAGGTAAGGGGCAATGTTGGCAAGAAACATAGAAGCAGGGAGCATTGACAATCTTGTGTTTCCAGGCCAGGATATTTGATACATAGTTTAGACTCTAAACTTGATCTTTTACCCAGTTGAATGAAGCTATAAATCTATATATAATATACAGTACATATATTTATCTGTCAGGACTAGTGATGAGCGGCATGGGTCATATTAGAATTTGTGATATTTCGCAAATATTTTGTAGAATATTCATCGAATATATATTCTACATTATTTATTTTTTTCCTTGAAAATCGGCAAGGTAATGAGAATATTACACGATCAATACAGGCGTGTGTTAAAAACTAATATATAGCACTATAGAAAATAGTGCTATATATTCGATTTTTAGAATATTCGTCATTTTTTTCCATGACTATTCTAAAAAACGAATATATAGTACTATATTCAAAATTTTCACAAATTCTTGAAGTGGCGATATTCAAGATAAATATTTGCTTTTCGAATATTCGTGCTCAACACTAGTCATGACTAGAGATGAGCACATTTTTTAAAAATTTTGCTCTGATTGCCTGGAAAACTCCCTCTCACCTTTTCTCCAGTCTTTATTTGACAGAGACCAAAAGAGCACAGTTAACTATACCAAGAGCCCCTTGGCCTCACTGCAACATCTGTATTGCGTTCATATGGTGCTCCTTCAGACACTAGGGTCCTTGTGTGACACCTACTTTTACACCATCAATAGGTACACCTTATACCAGAAGAAAGTACCAGAGCGGACTTGCTGCTGAAAGCCACCAAAGGGTTCTGATTACTTCTACAGTGAATTTCCAAAGCAAATATGTTCCAAATAAACGACAGTAGATGATAGCTGATAATCCAGCACCTACATGTTTCTGGAATATCAATATTATAATCTATGTAATTTTGCATTATGTTATTTTAAAATGCCTCATGTAATTTATCCGTGATACTTGAGCCAAGATACTTGGGAAAAGAAGCATTAAATATAATGAGATAACAGCCCAGGAAAGGTCACTCAGAATCCCTGATCGCCAGGTGAAATGATTGCAAGTCCCTAGTATATAATACAAATGTTTTATGTTCTTTGAAGAACCTTTTTCCACCATAACAGAGGTATAATGGCATGAAATATTTCCCCCAAAATATAGTTTTACTATACCTTCATTCAGCAAGCTGCAGGATCAGGTGCTAGTGGGTGGGGGAAAGGGGGTAATAGTTTTTACAATTCTGACACTCCCTGGGCCATGCAGTGATGGAAAAGGCTTCTGCCTGATATAGATGGGGACGCTTGGAGGTGTGAGTAAATGATGAGGCCTGTTTGGTGCAACATAGGCACTGTACATGTCAAATGCAGTCTTCTAATGTACATCAAATACATATCAAATGAAGTCTTTGTAGTTGACAGTTGAAAATTACCAAGGCTGTGTATGGAAGACTGGTCTCTCTCCCGTTTTGATCAGGTGGTATGATCTTTCCTTTCCTGGCCTAAGAGGTGCACCATCTATGTCTCTAGATATATTTAGAAACCCCAGTATCTTCAGTGGAATACAGTCTCTGAACAGTGGATCTTTTCTGTCCTTTTGATACAGTGGGTATCCTGAAGTTTATTGCTCCCACCACATGCAGAGATGTCTGTAGCCTCAATGTATGTAGGTGCCTAATCTTTCTTTGTCAAATGTTCTGCCATTCTCTTTTCTAGCTGCCAAATGTCCTATAAGATCTCCTTTCTTCTAGGGCTAGCAGTTAAATTGTCACTTTTGCTTATGTAATCCTTAGAGGAAAAGGAAGCTCCCCTGTACAGCACTTCTCCTTAGCTGTTGCGACTTGTTTGCAGCTCACATTAGACTCCCATTAACTTTCTCCTGGAGAAGAATAAGTGGTGCCAACCCTGCCTAGACGCCAGCGAACCTCCCACTCCTAACACAGCCTATGGGACATGTAATACATGAAATACAGAGACATCAACACTTTAACAATTTGAGGTGGGGGCACTGTACACCCTTACCTTTTTTTACATTCCACTTTTGCATTTGCTTGATACTAATCCAATATAATATCAACAACATACTAGCAAAACACTTGATAGATTGCAAGTCACATCACAGCTAATGGGTTACCACTTATGGACACCTTTAGCATAAACTGCTCCCAACAGAGTATCACAAAATCTTGTTTTTCTTTTCTTTTTTCATCTTGTGTTAGTCATCTCAAGATATGTTGAGCCAGTCACCTCTCTATTCACACAAGGGACTCTGGTACAGTCAGGGGCGTAACTACCATAGTGGAAGACCATGCGACTGCTATGGGACCCAGGGCAAGAGGGGGCCCAGTTGGGATCATCCCCTCTTCTGCTGGGGATGAAAACTTGGTAAGGACCCTCTAAAGGAACAACTTTTAGCAAATTAGGCAGTGGAAAAAAATGGCCCAAGGGTCATTGAAAGGGGTTTAGGCTGAAACTCTTCTGTCCTGTGTGGGGGGCCTGGTTTTATCCTTGCTATGGGGCCCATACTTCTCTATGTACACCACTGGGTACAGTCGTACTAGTAATTATACATTTATAACCTATACTGTGGATAGGTGTTAACTGTTGCTTATGACTTTTGAGAGGAAGACCAAAAATATATATAAAAACAAAAATTCAATAAAACATAAAAAATTCAATAATAAATGCAATCAATAAATATGCACCTGATAAAAGCTCTATTTTAGGGCGCCACTATATTGTTAAAAAAATAGCAAACCTTTCAAAAAAGCATATGTCTTTACTATTCTTTTAAACTACAAGACCCTATTCGCACAGCAGCTTGTGCAGCTTCCCATGCCAAAAAAGCCTCCAGGTGGCCATGCATTTTTAACCTTCCACATCAAATTTCCACTGTCAAAAGATGCCATGTAAACATACCCGAAGAAAAGAAACCACTGCAAGAACATGTAAAAATTACATTTGAAACAAGTGCTAAAATGGTTAAATGGTGTCTGGACCTGAAGGCTCAGAATACTCCGAAACTGAACCTGTTAACTAAAAGTGATACGAAAACTCCAGTGAAGGAAAGTTAATAAAATAAAATAATTTTAAATAAAGGAATAAAACCCAGAGCTGGTTATGTTACACAAGAACAAGCGAAAAAACATAAGACCCTCGAGGGAAAATAAGAAGCATTGTAAAAGCACTAGAAATAAACCTCAGCATTAAATTAGTGCTAGTTCACTTCAGTAACAAAATAACTAAACAAGGACAAAATATCCATGGGACATTCATCTGTTTATTCAGCTTTCCACCAGGTCTCCAAAACCGCACAATAAACATATAATTTGAAGCTCAGTAGTAAAATCTATTTTCTTCTCCACAAAGCCAAACACAGCAAACTATGCTGCAACCTACTTAAAATCTGTCTACAAGACAAAGGCTCTTTTTCCCAATTTTTTCAAAGAATAATAATCACATTATGGAACATTTCTCTTACTGGTCATGGAATAAAGGAGGCATGACTCCGACAGGGAAACAGTCAGATGTTGGAGAAGCATTTGGGTGCCATTAAAGAGATTGTTTCATCAAGACAAACCTACCAAATGTGGCCACTGGAGCATTCAGCTGATCACCCCATGCCCCCAGTCCAGCTGATTTCCCTGCGAGAAGCCACGGTCAGCCAGGAATTTACAATACCAAATTTAGCTCCAGAATAAGTTTGGTATTACATGGTGGCCATTCAAATGAACGTCCAACCATATAATGCAAGGATGGTTGACGTTCTCTAGAAATTGAGCTGCTCATAGCGACTCTCCATCCTGGCTTATAGATGGGTTTCTGAGTGAGGACCCCCTATTTGCTTTGTCCATATGCCCTAATATGGCATATGGCCAAGGGTTTTCTACATATGACAATCTCTTTAAAGTGTTTGAGCACTCTTGCTCTAGACAACTTCTAAAGTTTAAACTTTGAAAATGCCATGGAGTCCTTGGATGTCAATTGTTACGAAAAAGTTTGCTTTCAGACGCCATTCACCCAGTAGCTTGCTGTGAGGACTCTAAGCTGGTCAAGATGCTTGAGAGGAAAGACCCTTAAAGCCAAATAATGATTGCCTCTTCTTCTCATTCTCTTACATATCTGATACTATTGGACTATATTGTTGGAATGTTGAATATTATCCAATCATTTTTATTTTTTTTAACGGCAAAGATTCAGCTCTCTGCTCTACACCTATATGTAAGATCTAAAAATATGTTTGCCAAAATATTTTTACTATACCAGCCCTTCTCCCCGCCCTGCCAGCCCCCCTTCCAACTCTAACTATGCAAGCTTCACCTCTCCGCCCAGCCAGCACCTCATGCAGGGCCTCAGGACAGCGATACAGATGGAAGTGCTGCGGCGGGGCAGGGGAGGGAGAGGCGTCTCCCTTCCCTGTTCCTCTGATAGGCACATGATTGGTGGGCATCTATGGGGGTATTTGTTACTGGCACATGATTGGGGGGCATCTATGGGGGTACTTGTTACTGGCAAATGATTAGGGGCATCTATTGGGGCACCTGCTACTGGCACATGATTGGGGGGCATCTATGGGGGCACTTGTTACTGGCACATGATTAAGGGGCATCTATAGGGGCACTTGTTACTGGCACATGATTGAGGGCATCTATGGGGCACTTGTTATTGACACATGATTGGTGGGCATCTATGGGGGTACTTGTTACTGGCACATGATTCGGGGGCATCTATGGGGGTACTTGTTACTGGCAAATGATTAGGGGGCATCTATTGGGGCACCTGTTACTGGCACATGATTGGGGGGCATCTATGGGGGCACTTGTTACTGGCACATGATTGGGGGGCATCTATAGGGGCACTTGCTACTGACACATGATTGAGGGCATCTATGTGGGCACCTGTTACTGGGAAATTACTGCGGGAATCTATGGGGGTACTTGATTCTGGCACATTATTAGGGGGCATCTATGGGGGCACTTGTTACTGGCACATGGTTTGGGGGCATCTATGGGGGCACTTGTTACTGGCACATTATTGGGGGGCATCTATGGGGGCACATATTACTGGCACATTATTGGGGGGCACTGTGGGGGCATCTATGGGGCACTTCTTACTGGCACATTATTGGTGGCACTTTTTACTGGCAAATTATTGGGTGGCACTATGGGGCAGTTCTTACTGGCACATTATTGGGGGCACTATTAGGGCATCTACTGAGGCCACAAAGAAGGGGTATTTTTATGGTGGAAGGGGGAGAGGGACACTATGGGGGCTTCTACTGAGGTCACAAAGAAGGGAGCTCTGTATAGGGGTATTTTATACTGGGGCACATTATGGTGGGTACTATGGGGAAGGGGAGAGAGGAGTACTATGAGCTCATCTATGGTGGGCATTAGAAAGAAGGGGGGAGAGGAGCACTTTGGGGCATTTACTGGGGGCACTATATAGGGGTATTTTATACTGGCACATTATGGGGGCACTATGTGGACATTAACTCAACTGGGGGCATTAAAAGGGGGTATTTTTTGCACTGGCACATTATAAGGAGAATTATTACTACTGGGGGGCATTATGATGGGCTTTATTACTACTGGGGGTCTATGGGGAACATGATTACTAGTATGGGCACTATGGGAGCATTATTACTTCTGGGGCACAGTGGGAACATGTTGGGGGCACTGTAGGAGCACTATTACTACCATGTGTGCTCTAGCAGAGAATTATTCCTATTGATGGGACTTTTGGGAGCACTATTACTGTGGGGGCACCTTTGCACAGTATCAGCTTGCCACAATTATTTTTGGGGGACGTTATGTTTACACTATTAGTGTCAGGGGCACTATTTGCTGGGCGCAGTTATTTTAGTGCACTGTGTGCCAATAATTATTGAAGGGCACTATCTGCATGGTACTATTATTATCAGGGGGTTTATCTGTTTCTGCAGTATAGTATTGGGGAGCACAGCGGCACAGTATTGGGGGTGGTAGGATGATTTGTAGTGATGGACGAACATCGGACGGGACAGTTCGCAAACGCGTTCGCGCGACCAAATGTTCGCGAACCGCAAGTTCGCGGC
Organism: Bufo bufo; assembly: GCF_905171765.1. Lineage (NCBI taxonomy): Eukaryota > Metazoa > Chordata > Amphibia > Anura > Bufonidae > Bufo > Bufo bufo. The sequence continues at coordinate 124,980,848 of NC_053398.1, forward strand.
GGGCCCTATTCACTTTAATGGCAGGCGAACCTGAAAAACCTTTAGCTCATATTTGCAGCCACCAAATACTTACAAGAAGTGCACAAATCGTCCAACAACATGGACAGTGGCATACCAATTTTATGGCAAAAATTCCCACAATTTTTTATTTTATTTTAATCAGGGGTCAATTTTATGCATCTTAAATTGAAACTCTCAAAAATGTACCCTGCTGGAGCCTAGAAAAAATTCATTTTACTCCACGGGAGTACAGGCCCCAAACATTAGGCATTCACCTGACAGAAAACATCAAGTGATTATGTGGCTGGAGGTATATTAGACGGTCATTAGATATCAATTTTACTGCAGGCCAGTGGAGTACAGGCCCCAAAAATTATTCATTCAATGTCAGAAAAGAACAAGCGTTGTCTTCATCTCATTGTCTGTCGCTAGTAGAGGCCTAAGCATGGCAGGCAGGTTCCCCCAGAAGTATCTTACTGGATGAGCAGCCAATACCACACTTGCATCAATTTTGACAGGATTCGGCTCCAGGTGTAGAGGAATTGTTTTTTTGGAATGCTTTCTCCATCGCAACACCCTCCACATCGTTGAATAAACTGAAGACTGGCCTATTCTCTCCTAAGAAAAAATGTTAATGTTATTATTAAATGTATTAAACATTTTATTATGAAATTTATTCCATATATATTATAAAATTCGGTATCTCCATGATCAATCTTCAGCGTGGGGGTCCCACACGGGTTCTACACACTTCCAAATTAAAGTGGGGCGAATACATGACGGATGATCGGGAAACTCCATGATCTTCCCAGGAGCTGCTTTTGGGAGCCACGGTTCATTTCTGAGACGTCTGTGTGGGAATCCAAAGACCATCTCCATTTCCGTGCACCACAGGATGTCCTCCTCCTCCTGTGTTAGGAAAAATGAAATTGTTATTATAAAATTTATTAAACCTTTTATTATTAAATTTATTAAATATTATAAGGATGTCCTCCTTTCCATTCCATGATGACTGGGAACCCCTGACAAAGAGACTGGGCCCTGGTTGGTTTGAATAGTGATTTAATTTGCAACTCTTCCAGGCTCCAAGCAATATTGAAGCTTTGTCTTCTTCTCATTGTCTGTCACTAGTAGAGGCCTAAGCATGGCAGGCAGGTTCCCCCAGAAGTATCATGGTCAATGAGCAGCCCATATCGCACTTTCATCAATCTTGACAGTATTCGGCTCCAGGTGGAGAGTAATTATTATTTTTTTGAATGCTTTCTCCATCGCAACACCACGTCGTTGAATAAACAGAAGACTGGCCGATTCTCTCCTGTCTTACGTAACATTTAATTTTTATTATTAAATGTAATAAATATTTTAACATTGATTTTTTTAAACCAAAACTTGATTAAAATTATAGGAAAGTATACTTAAATTTGCCAAAACTGTCCTAATAACTCAAGTATAAACTCTGCCGTACAGGTCGATGTTAGTGTCAAGAAGAAACGCACTCCTCTTACACCATCGTCAGCTGATTCCACATAGATGTCTACAGAACCTGTTCTATTAAACGCTTATACAAGTAGAGCCCCCGTGACAGAGTGGACAGGGTGTCAGCAGTAAGTTTGTGTTGACGTCACTGATTAATTTGCTCTTCCTCTGATACATCAGAACAATAACCCACAAAAAATGGATCCTGTCTGTGGAGCATACGCCTTCACCCGGTCAGTATTTGGTCAGTATTGCTAATGCCAATAAAAACAGGAGTGGATGTAAAACAGAGATGACACGTGAATGGAATATTTGCATGTCTTCTGTGTTTTGTACCCACTCCTGCTTTTGTCTACCAAATCATAAGCCAATTCTGATGGGACCATACAGGCCTTACAGCTGCTACACAGACAGGATCCGTTGTGCGTCTCAATTTTCCTTACTTCTGACATATCAGAAGAAAGGTCAAATAAATGATGATATCAGCCAGGCCGAAAGGCAAAATAGTGGCCCAGTCATGGAGTGGGAAGGGTGTAAACAGCATGAGAAGTCCACAAAGTGTCCCTATGACAGAGTGGTGAGATGGAAGCAGCATGAGGAGACCACACAGTGGCCCAATGAAAAAGTGTGGAGGTAGCGGCAGCATCAGTAGGCCACAGAGTGGCACAATGACAGTGTGGAGGTGGCAGCAGTATGAGGAGACCACCGAGTGGCACAATCACAGAGTATGTAGTTGGCAGCAGTATGTGGAGGCCAGCGAGTGGCAAGGTTACATAGTGTAGAGATGGCAGCATCAGGAGGCCAGAGTGGCAAGGTGACATAGTGTGGACATGGCAGCAGCAGCATGATACAACAGAGTGGCACTGTGACATAGTGTGGACATGACAGCATCAGTAGGCCACAGAGTGGCATGGTGACATAGTGTGGAGGTGGGTGGCAATACTAGTACTCGCTGAAGATGGTGGGTGAAAGAAGGATCACTTGGCATCAGATGTTTGGCATCAGGCAGGTAACAGCATCAGAATAGTAGCTGAGGCAGGTAGCTAGAAGAAAACGGTCTCTTTTGTCAAAATGTTGGTGTGGCACCATGGATGATCTAGTCTGATGCATCAGGCATTGGTGTGTTAAAATCCTGGCTGATCCACGCCTGATTGATCTTGATGCAGTGTTCCACTATGTGCTATATGTGGGCACTTTAAACTCTTGATAATAATGCAATTCGTAGCCACGAAGCGAGAGGAAATTCGCATTCGTTCAGAATCAAATTTTTCCTGAAATTCGGAACGAATTAAACTACGTCAGCTTCGATTCGCTCATCTCTAATCACAACAGTTGCAATTAGTTGTTCCAATAGCGTTTGTCCCTCTGTATAGCTGCTGTATCTCAGCAGAACCGCACACAAATGCTGCACAATACAAATGCACTATATATAAATTATATTATAGGTATATCACACCCCTGCCTCAATAAGAATTTTTGGAGGCAACTGGTAAATCCCACCAGTAGAAATTATTGGTTCCAATAGTGTTTGTCACTCTGTGTAGATGCTGTAACGCAGCAAAACCGCAGACAACTGCTGCACATTACAATTGCACTATAGTATACTTTCTATGTTAGATAGTATATTATAAGTATATCACACCCCTCAGTATGTCACACCTATCGATAGCACACCTATATCAGTCCTTAAAATTACTTTTGTGGCCCTATTAGCTAGCGTTTGGTGTCCCTAACAGCCTGTCCCTGCTCCACACAGCAACCTCTCTCTACACTGGCAAAAGACTGAATGTAAAATGGCGGCCAGATTGGGTTTATTTATAAGGTAGGGGGGGTGTCCATGTGCTGAAATGTCTCAATTGGCTGTCCTGTACCACCTGATGGATGTGTCATGGGTCAAAGAATATGACGGGCGCGAATATCGCCAAGCAAAGTTCGCCGCGAAACGACCGCCCGGCGAACCGCAAGGCCATCTCTAATGATTTGTCTAAAGGATGGTAGGATGATGGAAAAGTAGTAAACTAAGATTTTGTTTGTCAAACTGCAGAGACGAGAAATGGCTGAAAAATGGTGGTCTGGTCTGAAGGTCTAAAGGAGAAGATGAGCAAAGTGAACATCTACATCAAAGAGACGTCACTGGATGGAAGAGGTATGTGGCGCTGTATTACCCTGTATGTAGGGGTGGATGGAGGCGTTAGTAGTACAGTACTATCTGCACATTGTAAAAAAAATCAGCAAAATACTATATATTTGTGTCAGAAGTTGTGCTTTTTTAATTTTTAGAATAATGATACAGTAATTATATTTGATACTTTTGTGCTGATTCTTTGTTTTTTCTCTATATTAAGGGACACTATAGTCCCCAGAACCACAACAGCTAAACGTAGTAGTTCTGGTGTCTATAGCATGTCTCTGCAAGCCTTTTAATGTAAATACTGCCTTTTCAGAAAAAAAGACAGTATTTACATTACTGCCAACGCCTCTAGTGGCCACTCATCGTTATTAAAGTTTACTACTCTACGAGGTGTGTGGATTTTTTTTGTGTGTGTGTGTTGTGGTGGAGGGCGTGATTGCATGCTAGGGTGTGGAAAGGCAGGATCCAGGGGGCCCAAGTAAATTCTTGTCCAGGATCCAATTAATATTAAAGATAGGGTGTGGGAAGGCAGGATCCAGGGGGCCCAAGTAAATTCTTGTCCAGGATCCAATTAATATTAAAGACGGCCCTGACCTCATGGCCCTGCGTTAGTCCCATCCAACCTAAGCTATGTATTTTTCTGGTTGCTTTAGCTACTAAGCTAGATATGTCTATGTTGTATCATCTTGTCTCTTTGAAAGGCCATTTAAAAAAATGGCTTAATATTAACCATTTCCACAAGTTTTCTTGTGAGATGGTCTGACGATATAAAATGTTTTAAATAGATGACACAATAGATTAAAAAATTATTATATGCCTCATACTAGTCCCCCAATGCTACTATTCTGATGCTTACTGAGTCCCTGATGGTCTCCTCTTCCTGACCAAAGCTGCATGCACAGAAAATGCCTGGAGTTGTCTGCTCGGCCAATCACTGACTGAGGAGGAACACTGCTGCGGCTAATGAATGTCTGAGCAGGTATCTCCTGACAGTTCCTGTGTGCCAAGCCAAGACTAGGAAGAAAAGATCATCAGGGACCCAGAAGGCATCAGAACAGTAGCAGCAGAGGATCTGCTCAGTGAGTAATGTTTCTTTTATTAAGACATTCTGCCCTTACTTGAAAAATTCGCCCGAGCAAAGCAGTTCCTTAAAATGTAATTAGAGTGGGTGCCAAGAGTCGGACACCAAAATATCCGAAATTGATGACCTACCCTGAGGATAGGCCATCATTGTCTAGTCTGGACAACTCCTTTAAGAAACACTTACCTAGACAATCACTAAGTACGTACATGCTTTTAGACTTCGGGTGACTTGGTGCTACTTACAAAGCTTTGCACTCCTTTAAGTGGACTTTTAGGTGGAGACACCTCTGGATGTACCTGCTAAGGTGTCGTAACTTCCATATCAAGTTAGGGCTTTGGTTTTGGTGTAATTTTGAAATCACTTTAAACAATTACAGAGTGTATAATGAAGTATATAAATGGCTTCACATCCTCTGGTTTAGAGGGGATGTAGCAGGTTGAGAAGTTTCTATAAATCTGCAATTTCTAAGACCTGAACAACAACAACAAAATTCACTTAGCAAAAAGGAATATGTACCATGGACAAACATTTTTATTGAGCATACCCTTAGTGTCATAAAGTAGATGGAGCACATTTGAAGACCTAAAACGCAAGCGAAATCCTAGAGGGGACTTGGTAAGCAAAAAAAATTATCCTTCAACCCATACTACAATAGCAAAACCAAGATAAAAGAAAAAAATTTACATAGTAAATGTGACCTTGAAGTGAAGAGGCTTGTTATATTATTGAGCAAAGAGTGACCAAAGATTCTTTCTTCTCCTCCCTTGAGCATTAAATACAGAATAAGAGCAAAAACTAACCAGTGACTATGAATAAATAAGATTGACAGAGATGGATGGCTGTTTGGAGAAAGCTTTAGGGAAATGCTCACATATTTTTTTGTATTAAATTAAAGACTTTGAAACGTCAAATTTAGCCATTTTATGCAATTGAAAATCAAAGCACCTTTCTGGGCAAAGTCACCACCTTGGACATCTGGGAACTGACGGCTGGGCAAAATAATAAATGACTGAAGCAGAAGACAGCATATAAATAAACATACCGTTTTAACCTTATTGTACCTGGAAAAAAATGTAAAACTGCTACATGGTGAGCACATTGTGTTAGCTGGGATGAGGGAGAGGCATAAATAATTTACACGCATTCCAGTGAACACACGAACACAGCTGAGAAGACAACGGTGATGAGAATTTCTCAGCAATATTGCAGATTTGCATTTCATCACACTCTGTATTCCTATGTTGCTTTGACCAAGGTGTGTTGGCCATGAGTATGAGCGAAACTTCGAATACGAAATGAGATCCCTGTTAGAATATTCATCAAGAGGAACTTATAAAAGAGTAAGTTTGCAGAAAATCCCTGGTCCATTCATTAAAATGACTTGGGCCAGACAGTCAAAGAGGTGCCCGAGACCGTAGGAGAATGCTACAATTTTATGAGAGGATGAGGATGAATATTGCATTGGACTGGTTAATTTCAGAGGTTATCCCGTGACCAATCTTCAGGCGTTTCAAACCAGCACCTGGATCGGACTTTTTTTTTATTAAAAATTTAGTAAAGTCATCAAGTTATTCAATAAAATGTATATGTATAGTATCACCTGCTGCTCGTTCTTTTCTTTATTTCTCTGTTCACTTCAGTAACATTGGAGAGGCGGTCGCACATGCTCAGTACTATTCATCAACTGCCACCAGCCATACCTCATGTTAGAACCTTTGACAGTTACAGAGAGAGAGAGAGAAAGGACATGCCCCCAGATTTGTTAGGTGGAGAGAGCTTCAGCAGAAAGAGGACCTCCCTAGTTGTGATAGGGAGAGAGCTGTAGCAGAAAGTAAATGCCCCTTGAGCTATGATAGGAAGATATCTACAGCAGAAAAGACATGCTCCCTGAGTTGTGATAGGGAGACAGCTGCATCAGAAGAGACAAGCCTTTGGAGCTGAAAGGACATGCTCCCGAGCTGCCACCTTGAATTAAATCCAGCAGAACAATTGGTAGTAGCCAAGTGATCAGTAGTAGTAGTCAAGTGCTCAGTAGTAGTAGTCAAGTGCTCAGTAGTAGTAGTCAAGTGATCATGGTCTACACAAGCCTTAGCAGCCTCACTTAGAACAATAGGTCACGTATGAAATGGTGACTTTCAGATAATTTTAACTTTGGGAAGTTGTAGAGCTCCATATGGCTGAAGAAAAATGAATTTTTTAAATGTTTTTCTTGAAGATTTTGATATACAAATGAAGATATTTTTATATTCATGGTGTACTAATTGCACTATGAGCTTCTGGACTAACGATGCCACCACAGCCAATCAATGCTCCTTATTTCAAGATGCCCAGCTGATTCATTGGTTGTATGTCATGAACTATCCAGTGAAACAGAAAATAATCAGCTTAGGCTATTTCCACACTAGCGTTTTCAATTCCACTATTGAGGTCCGTCATAGGATCTCAGTAGCAGAAGAAAACGCTTCAGTTTTGTCCCCATTCATTGTCAATGGGGACAAAACTGAACTGAATGAAACGGAATGCACGAAAATGCATTCAGTTCCGTTTGGTTGCCCTCCCATCGCGGACAGAATAACGCTGCAAGCAGAATTTTTCTGTCCGCGACGTGGTGTAGTGTTGATTGCAAATATTCTAATCGCTAATTTCTTTTGCAAACTTTCCGATTGCCGATTTTCGCAATCAAGAAAATAATGACTGGAGATCAGGAATTATCGAATTTGCGAATATATGGCGAATATTCGCCCAAATATTCGCAAAATATCGCAAATTCGAATATTGCCCCTGCCGCTCATCACTGATGTGGCGCGGAGCAAGACGGATCCGTCTAACACACAATGTAGGTCAATGGGGACGGATCAGTTTTCTCTGACACAATAGAAAACGGATCCGTCCCCCATTAAATTTCAATGGTGTTCATGACGGATCCGTCATGGCTATAGAAGACATAATACAACCGGATCCGTTCATGAAGGATGCATGCGGTTGTATTATGGTAACAGAAGCGTTTTTGCAGATCCATGACAGATCCGCAAAAAACACTAATGTGAAAGTAGCCTTAACTAATTTAAAGGGATTCTGTCATGACATTTTAGGCCTATAACCTAAACATATGGCCAGGTCCGTCCAAATAGCATGAATCCGAAACTGTCCTTATTAAATGTGCCTGTGGCTCTATTAGCACATAAAACAGGTTTTTATAACCTGTCATTCACCTACCTAAGGTGCCCAAGGGGACGTCGCTTCATACATGGTGCCCGGCTGCAACCATCTGTCTGGTGCCCAGCGCCACCTTCCCAGTTGAAATCGCCGCCTTCCTCACCTCAGCCCCGCCTCCGCAATCTTTTGGTCCCTCTGCCAGATCCCGCGCGTGCGCACTAGGCATAACCTGAGGGACCGGACGATTGCGGAGGCAGGGTTGAGGTGAGGAAGGCGGTGATTTAAACTGGGAAGGCGGCGCTGGGCACCAAACGGAGATGGCTGCAGCCGGGCACCCTGTATGAAGCGACGTCCCCTTGGGCACCTTAGGTAAGTGAATGACAGGTTATAAAAACCTGTTTTATGTGCTAATAGAGCCACAGGCATATTGAATAAGTACAGTTTCGGATTAATGCTATTTGGACGGACCTGGCCATATGTTTAGGTTATAGGCCTAAAATGTCATGACAGAATCCCTTTAAAGAGGACCTTTCACCGATTCTTACCCTATGAACTAACTATACAGACATGTGGAGTGGCACCCGGGGATCTCACTGCACTTACTATTATCCCCGGGCGCCGCTCCGTTCTCCTGATATGCCCTCCGGTATCTCGGCTCACTAAGTTATAGTAGGCGGAGATACCAGTCCCTAAGTTATGGTAGGCGGAGTCTGCCCTAGCGCTGGCCAATCGCAGCGCAGAGCTTACAGCCTGGGAGGTTATTTAGGGAACGGAGATACCGGAGGACATAGCAGGAGAACGGAGCGGCGCCCAGGGATAATAGTAAGTGCAGAGAGATCCCCGGGCGCCGCTCCACATGTATGTATACTTAGTTCATAGGGTAAGAATCGGTGAAAGGTCCTCTTTAAGCATGGGTCTAATGGTGGATCATAAGGCAGAAGTAAGGCCTGTAGGCTCACTCAATGCCTAGGCCCCTTCTTTATTGACAACTTCTCAGTTTATTCACTGTAAAGATTCATTTTTCACCTTCACTGCTGGCTATTTAATTCGGCATGGCATGATGTTCCATTTATACTAATAGTATGTCACAACCAGGTCATTTGAAGTTATTATGGATGACTTGCCATGGTCTTCAGAAGTAAAGAGCCAGCATCAGGGAATGGTGGAGGGATACGTTATCAATGTCTGACTGGTGAAGATTCAACTACTGCAACCTCTATTGATCATAAGAACACATTAGCAAAAACACCAGAAGATCCTACTCTTGTCCTAACTTGTTTGTTTTTGAAGGCCACTTTGTCGTTCGTTGACTATAATGGACAGAGTATGTGGTCTTCAAATAAAGATGCGTGGAACCAAGAGGAGCAAAGGGGGCATCAGTATTTTCTAGCCCTGTTGTCACTTAATTCTAGTGGTTATTGGGGATAGGGTTGTAACAGTCCATCCCCGCCAGTCAGCTGACATATCCCATGGGGTTAGAAATTGAGGATGCATTCTGGAGAGAGAAGAATTGTAAAGAACGCTTTACAGTTTTCCTATTATTTTAGGTTTAAAAAATGCAACCACCCTCAATAAAAAGTTGCAAAGCAGCTATGATACTGTAGTCACAGTTGAAAATAAATACTAAACAAAAAAGTGCATTAACTATTGCATTGTTTTGATTTTATGAGAATGTGGATGTTTTATGGGAGAATATCATGTGTTCTGATTTTATTAATTAGTTTCCGAGTAAGGCGTGACACCTTAATCATTACAGATAGGTGCTAGAGGAGTATATAGGAAACTGCTTAATATATGTTACAGTTTGTATGCCATGATTAAGGACCGAAATATGAGGGTCCGAAACGCGTAGACTGAGAGTTGGAAGTTTTTACCGCACTGCAAATAAAGTACTCACTGTTGTTAAGAGCTGGACTTTTCACCGATTTTTTTCAGTAGTCACAGTTGGTATAACTCAAAACAGTGCCCTGGCTGAGCAATATTTGGATTTAACACAAATGGACTTTTGAAATATAAGGTATTGTAGAGATGTGAAGACAAGACAACTACCATTAGATGGCACTATGGTGATTTTACCAAAGAGTTGAGCATATTTAACTAAACAGCATTGCTTGTGGCCAGGAGTGGTATTGCATGCAGAACTAACACAGCTTGAAGAGTTATCATGATTCAGCATGGCAGAATCCTAAACGATTAAAAAACAATTTGTTACATCCTATATCTGTACTTAAGTTGATTAATTCTTTTATTCTTATCACTGGCAGCAAGCAGGTCAGCATGTAAGTTTATCAAATTAAATAATGCATGTCGCTGATTGCAGAAGGGAAAACAAAGGAAACGATGGCATGTCGAAAAATTGATTTCTCTCTCCTTATCTCTTGCCCTCTTTAATCAAGACAAAGGAACAGACAATGGCTGGAGCTGGATCTGCCTTTACATTCCATCTTCAAATAAATTATAAATATAGAATAAATATAGATAATGATTTGCTCATTGAGTACAAGTGATGCCCGCTGCCACGGGGTGGATAATTCTGCACGAAGAAGTGATAATTCACACAAGCACATTTATAAGGGGGACAGTGGGACGTTTTTAGAGAAGGAAATATTGTAATAGAAGAGCAAAATGATGGCCCAGGCGAGTTGTGCTGAGGAAAGGTCAGCGTGAAATGTTCTCCTTATGTACATAAACAATGAAGAAATGCAGGTTGTATCCCTCAGTTTAAAGTGATTTACTTCTTGCACCATAAAATGACATCAATATTTCTCCCAGTGGTCTAGAAATCCTGAAAATCTGGCATCCAGCGTAACCCCATGTCAAATTGCCAATAGAATTAGGTCATAAATTAGAACTGGTGTGACAATCAGGGAAAATAAACGCGGTGATGTCAAAGTCCTAACAAAGCAATAACTAGTGTGGAGCCAAGTTTTGAAAAATTTGAAATGCCTGCTTTGTCCAATTACATAAATACATTTTCTTTGCAAACAATTATGGCATCATGAAGCCCATTTCTTTGTAAGTAGCGGGTGCAATGACGGGGAATGATGATTGCACAGACCCCCCCCCCTCCCTTCATTGAACCTCCCTTCATATGCCACGTTCATAGCTGATCATGGAATCTGAGAATAATAGTGAGAGCTTACAGGAGGTAATCTGGTGAAAAAAAATATAATACTCACCTTATCCATTTGACCGCGGAGAGGCCACTGTGGCCATCTTGATTGAAGGCACCGTGCGAAATCTTGCATGGTGTGTGAAGCCGGCGTGGTGACATCATACATCACAGCGCACGAGACTTTGCATGGGATCTTCAGTCAACATGGCCACGGCGGCCTCTTCGTGCTCAAATGGATGAGGTGAGTATGTTTTTTTTTTTTACAGTTATTTCAGGGAAAATTGATTCGTTACCACGAAGCGCAAGAAAATTCGATCAAAGTCCACTTCGGATGCTTCGATTTGCTCAATCCTAATAATAACCACAGTGATGTCACAGTACAGAGCGTAAAGCCGTCAGCTCCTATGACCAGTGTTGAAGAAAGGCAGGGACACAGCAAAGTCACTTCAATCTGGTTTATTGATAATTCCAGCCAATTTACAGCGCAGTACAGCCGGATCGCAGCCGGGACAGGTAGTCAGTCCATAACACACGAACAGAGTGATACCGGCTCGGGTCTCACTTAGAACCGTCCTCTGGCCAGTGTTGCTTCGCACACGCCATGCGCTCTGTGATCTGTAAGCCTCTCACTCATACAGAGACACCCTGCATCTTGCCGCTGACTTTTAAAATTACAACCGTGGACATGGGCCACCTGTGAAACCCGGAGTAAATTGTGTGGAATAGGCACCCACCCAGCTCTTTGCTTATTCCCAAAAAAAACAAGGCCCGAATTAGCTGATACCAGCTATACTAAGTAGCAACCGTGTCCACTATCTATCCTAGTGGACACACTAGGTACTGGCTTTCATTCCACCAAGGCCGGGCACCTTGGTGGCACGTCTCAGGTGAACCACAACAAACCATAATATGTGCAATGAGCCGGACCATGGTACGGTTACACGGACGCCAAATTATGCAGTGGGTCAGGATATTGGTATAATAGTCTATAGTTTTGTTTGTGACGCCAATTGCAGCGTGAGCACGGTACAATCACAGGGCCCTTTAAGGTGTTCTAACTCACGCACCAGGTTAGAAATGCCAGAGTGGTGTAATGTCTATGTATGGTAGTAGTAATAGTGTCAACGGTGTCTCCTACCTGGATACGGCTGGACTCCTGGATCCTGGCTCACTTGCAATAAAATTAGTGTAGTGCTAGTAGGAGTAATAGATGGATTTGCAGCAGTAATTGAGATCCAGACCTTGGGTAAAGTTCAAACTTGTCTTTACTGATGGTAACTTTCATCCAAGCAAGATACAGCTTTAGTCTTAGGTCCCAGCAGGTATTGGCAATGTGTGGCAGGAATTTATCTTCTGCTCTATCATGTACCTGGAGCTTTGCAGGAAAAGGACGTCTGCTTGTTAGCTCTAAACTGTGGCAGGAATTTGGCTTCTGCACTTTCTATCTTCTGCTGTATGGGGACTGACTAGCTGAGGAGGAATATGGCTTCTCCTAGGGTCTCTGGTCTTTACTCACAGCTATCTTCACAGGGTATGGTTGCTTCCTGTAACTGGAGTTGTCTGCTTGCTTCTACCAGCTGAGACTGCAGGGCTCAGGCTGGGGATGATGATCAATGACTCAGCCGAGACAAGATCCTTGCTTTGGATCCCTATATCTGGGAGCTCCTACACGCACAGCCTTCCCCTAGTAGGGGTGGCTGGCACACTCACTCTAACTTCCTTCTCCACCCATGAGGCAGGATGTGGGAGCAACCCACTCTGCTCACAGAGGGGGGAGCTAATCTGGAATGAACTATTCCAGCCTAGGAACACTAAACTGAACTTAAATCCTTGCCAGAACATTGCTGCAACCTGCTGGTGAACATGAAAAATGACAACAAAATACAATTAGGATGTAAGGTAAAATTACATTAGATGACATTGTAAATGCTCTTAAGAGATTGTAGCGGGGTAGAGGAGTGTAGTTACACAACTCTGGGGTGTTACATATGCATCTCCTCTAATAGGTTTCCTGCACCATTCTAGGAGACACATACCTTCCTTCATATATGAGGCCTGTCACTGCCTCACAAGAGATAATAAACAGAGTGACGTCTCCTTACAGAGATAATAACTAGAGATAAGCGAATCGAATCCCACAAAGTGGAATTCAATCCAAATTTCATGATGAATTCAATTCTCCTCGAAGCTGAATTTTCTCGTGCTTCGTGTTAGCAAATCGATTTAACCTGAAATAGTGTAAAAAAAACGTCATGCTTATCTCCTCCATTTGCTTGCGACGGGCCGCCAGCCGCCATCTTGATTGAAGATCTCGTCCGAAATCACGTGCGTGTTGACGTATGATGTTACCACGCCGGCCGGCGTGATGACATAATCTCGCGACGCGCAAAATTTCGCTCCAGATCTTCAAGCAAGATGGTGGCGGCCGGCCTGTAGCGAGCAAATGGAGGCTGTTAATTTTACACTGTTTTTACACTCAGATGGTGCGATCATGTATGAACACGGCATCTGAGGGGTACAATGATGAGGGGCTGAGCTTTTTTTGTAAAATTCAGCTAATCAGCTGAATCGAACTTTTCATAAATTTTCTCAACTCTAATAACAACAATGATGTCACAGTACATGGATAATAAACACAGTGATGTCACAGTACAGAGAAAATAAACGCAGTGATGTCACAGTACAGAGATAATAAACACAGTGATGTCACAGTACAGAGATAATATACACAGTGATGTCAGAGTACAGGGATAATAAACACAGTGATGTCAGAGTACAGATATAATAAACACAGTGATGTCACAGTTCAGAGATAATAAACATAGTGATGTCACAGTACAGGGATAATAAACACAGTGATGTCACAGTACAGAGAAAATAAACACAGAGATGTCACAGTACAGAGATAATAAACACAGTGATGTCACAGTACAGAGATAATATACACAGTGATGTCACAGTACAGAGATAATATACACAGTGATGTCACAGTATAGGGATAATAAATACAGTGATGTCACAGTACTAGGGTTGTTTCGATACCAACATTTTTATTTGGTTTCGATACCATAAAAAAGTATTGTGATACTCTATACCAGGGATCAGCAACCTTCGGCACTCCAGCCGATGTGAAACTACAACTCCCAGCATGAAAACATGCTCGACTGTTCTTCTAACTCCCACAGAAGTGAGTGAAGCAATCTAGGAGTTGTAGTTTCTGAACAGCTGGAGTGCCGGAGGTTGCTGATCCCTGCTCTATACCATTTGATACCACGCAAAAAAAATAAAACTAAAAAAGCCGCGTTCATTCCACATTTTATGGAACATCCGGTCCATAATACAACAGTCTGATCCTATTTTGGGGGGGACAAGGTGAGTAAAAAAAATGGCGAATCGCGCAGTTTTTTTAATTTTTTTTAAAGTTTTGGCGCTCACCGCATAGGACATTTTTTTAATATTTTAATAATTTGGACTTTTCAGACGTGGCGAAATGTAATATGTTTATTTATTTATTGTTTATATGTAAAATTGGGAAAGGGGGTGATTTATACTTAATATTTAGATGTTTTTTTTACTTATATATTTTTTTAACTTTTTATTTAATAACTATTTCCCCCCTTAGGGGCTAGAACCTGGGATCTTTTATTTCCTTGTCTAGTCACCCTGATAGAGCTTTATTAGGGTGAATATGACCTCACACTCTGCTTGCTGCCCTGTGCATAGTGCACACAGCAGCAGAGAGCTGACTATGGCAGCCAGGGCATCAGTAGAGTCCTGGCTGCCATGGTAACCGATCGGAGCCCCAGGATTACACTGCTGGGGCTCCAATCGGAACTTGCACTGCCACCAATGAGGGGGAGGGGACCCTCTGGCCACTGCTACCAAAGATTTTATTGCTGGGCTGTAGCGCTGGAAAATCGCAGCGGAGAGCTCACAGCCAGGGAGTTTTTTTTCTCCCAGGCTGTGAGCTCTGCGCTGCGATTGGTCAGCGCTACAGCCTTGGAGAAGGAGACGCCCAGGAGAACAAGGGCAGTCTCTGCCCAGTATAACCAAGTCTCCGAAGATACCGAAGGACATAGCGGGAGAACGGAGCGGCGCCCAGGGATAATAGAAAGTGCAGTAAGATCCTTGGGCGCCGCTGTACATATCATGATACTTAGTTAAAAATGTTTTAGCTAGATGAAAGGTCCTCTTTAAACATTTTCTTTTATTGGTGGCGCAGTGCGCCCACCCCACTCTCCTCATTGGTGGCAGCGGCAGCAGCGGCACAGGGGGGAGAGAGAGAGACTGCTTCCTTCTCCCCTGTGATGCTGAGGAGAACACGGAGCATGCTGAGAGCAGCGCGCTCATTGTTCTCTGATACTAGACTGCGCAACAGCGAAGCCTAGTATAAAAAAATAGCAAATGCTGGTATCGAGGTCGATACCAGGCAAAAGTATTGATTGGGTATCGAAAATTCAATAGCCGAAACAACCCTACACAGTACAGAGATAATAAACACTGTGATGTCACAGTATAGGGATAATAAACACAGTGATGTCACAGTACAGAGATAATAAACACTGATGTCACAGTACAGGGATAATAATTAATAAACACTGTGATGTGACAGTATAGAGATAACAAACACAGTGATGTCACAGTACAGGGACAAAGAACACATATGTTACAGCTCAAGGATAATAAACACAGTGATGTCACAGAACAGGGATAATAAACAGTGTTGTCATAGTACAGAGAAAATAAACACAATGATGTCACAGTACAGGGATAATAAACAGTGATGTCACAGTACAGGGATAATGAACATAGTGATGTCACAGTACAGAGATAATAAACACAGTGATGTCACAGTACAGATATAATAAACACAGTGATGTCACAGTACAGATATAATAAACACAGTGATGTCACAGTACAGAGATAATAAACACAGTGATGTCACAGTACAGAGATAATAAACACAGTGATGTCATAGTGCAGGGATTAATAAACACAGTGATGTCACAGTACAGGGATAATAAACACAGTGATATCGCAGTACAGGGATAATAAACACAGTGATGTCACAGTACAGGGATAATAAACACAGTGATGTCACAGTACAGGGATAATACACACAGTGATGTCACAGTACAGGGATAATAAACACAGTGATGTCACAGTACAGAGATAATAAACATTGTGATGTCACAGTACAGGGATAATAAATAAAGTGATGTCACAGTACAGAGATAATAAACACTGATGTCACAGTACAGGGATAATAATTAATAAACACTGTGATGTGACAGTATAGAGATAACAAACAGAGTGATGTCACAGTACAGGGACAATGAACACATATGTTACAGCTCAAGGATAATAAACACAGTGATGTCACAGTACAGGGATAATAAACAGTGTTGTCATAGTACAGAGATAATAAACACAGTGATGTCACAGTACAGGGATAATAAACAGTGTTGTCATAGTACAGAGATAATAAACACAGTGATGTCACAGTACAGGGATAATAAACAGTGATGTCACAGTACAGGGATAATGAACATAGTGATGTCACAGTACAGGGATAATAAACAGTGATGTCACAGTACAGGGATAATGAACATAGTGATGTCACAGTACAGGGATAATGAACATAGTGATGTCACAGTACAGAGATAATAAACACAGTGATGTCACAGTACAGATATAATAAACACAGTGATGTCACAGTACAGATATAATAAACACAGTGAAGTCACAGTACAGATATAATAAACACAGTGATGTCACAGTACAGATATAATAAACACAGTGAAGTCACAGTACAGATATAATAAACACAGTGATGTCACAGTACAGGGATAATAAACACAGTGATGTCATAGTGCAGGGATAATAAACACAGTGATGTCACAGCACAGGGATAATAAACACAGTGATGTCACAATACAAGAATAATTAACCTCATATTGTAAACATATTTCTATAGCAATTATGTTTAAGCCAAGTATTCCTTTCTTCCAGAGCAACACATCTTACATACGAATGAAGTATTTAGCATGGAGATAAGATGAAATAAAATGAGAGGGAGGCGTACCATTCTGTTTCCTATTTCCTTCAATCCTAGGGACTCTTCTGCATTTCAAAAGAGCAAAGTAACAAAGGAGCAGGTAATGTGTTTTTGCAGGAAATGAAAAATAATGCTGTATTTATGAAGGAAAAACCCTTGCTTTTCAAAAATTACCAAGAGCTGAATATTTCATACTGAATAAAATAAGTAATTTGTACAAAATGGAGAACTAAATTATCAAATGACATGATACATTTATTTAAATTAAATTAATGAAATGGGTAATGATATGGCAGACCAAGAAGATCCATCATTGCTCTCTGTAGACTTAAGCCTATTTTGGTCACTTACTGTATGATGCACTGCGTGCGGCAAAACTGTGCACATTTCAGAGTGGCCTTTTATTGTGGGTAGCCTTAGGCACACCTGTGCAATATTCATGCTGTCTAATCAGCACCTTGATATGCCACACCTGTGAGGTGGGATGGATTATCTCGGCAAAGGACAAGTGCTCACTAACACAGATTTAGACAGATTTGTGAACAATATTTGAGAGTAATGGGTCTTTTGTGTATGTAGAAAATGTTTCAGATCTTTGAGTTCAGCTCATGCAAAATGGGAGCAAAACCGAAAGTGTTCCGTTAATATTTTTGTTCAGTGTATAAAGTTATGTCACACATTGTGGCTGTATCACAGCCAGATACCCTTAACAGTGTCCTCCACAGATCACTCATACCAGCGTGTTCTCTTCACAGATCCCCCATAACAGTGTTATGCACAGATTCCGCCATAACAGTGTCCCCCCAACAGACTCCCCCATAACAGTGTGTCATCCACAGATCCCCCATAACAGTGTCATCCATAGACCCCCCATAACAGTCTCATCCATAGACCCCCCATAACAGTGTGTCATCCAAAGATCCCCCATAACAGTGTGTCCGCCACAGGTACCCCATAACAGTGTCATCCATAGACCCCCATAACAGTGTCATCCACAGATACTTCATAACAGTGTCATCCACAGGTCCCCCATAACAGTGTGTATTATCCACAGGGCCCCCATAACAGTGTCATCCACAGATCCCCCATAACAGTGTCATCCATAGACCCCCCATAACAGTGTCATCCACAGATCCTCCATAACAGTGTCCTCCACAGGTCCCCCATAACAGTGTGTCCTCCACAGATACCCCATAACAGTGTGTCCTCCACAGATACCCCATAACAGTGTGTCCTCCACAGATACCCCATAACAGTGTGTCATTAACAGATACCCCATAACAGTGTGTCATCCGCAGGTCCCCCATAACAGTGTGACATCCACAGGTCCCCCATAACAGTGTGACATCCACTGGTCCACCATAACAGTGTGACATCCACTGGTCCCCCATAACAGTGTGTCATTAACAGATCCCCCATAACAGTATGACATCCACAGGTCCCCCATAACAGTGTGTCATTAACAGGTCCTTCATAACAGTGTGTCATCCACAGGCCCCCCTATAATAGTGTGCATGCGCAGCATTATCTCTATTCACTGCTATGGAATTTCAAAAAATAAGAGATCCAGTGATCAGATATTCTCAGAACACTCACAGTATCATGGAGGATAGCCACGCATGCACACTGCGCTCTCCCTTCACTTCAGGGGCCCGGATGGGACAGCCCCTTTTTTTCAGCTTGTGGTTTTATAAACTGCACCATGGAAAAACAGAAGTGCCCTGGCCATTCATAACGCAGGGTCCATGTCCGGAATTCCCATTGAAAATGGGAAAGAATAAAAATCCACGCCAAAACTGCATCAAAAAGTGTTTTATGAAATTAGTCAGAAAAAAAACACATCCAAAATAAACCCGATGCAGATTCTGCATTATGTTTTTTTAAGCATAGAAAATACTTTGTGTGAACATACCCAATAAGGCTGCAGGATCAGCAGTTTACAGTGGAAAGGCAAAAAAAAAAGATTGGCCTCTTATACACGGGTGTCGCGTGTGAGGGCCGGATAAGATGCAGATGCGTTGCGGGAAAATGCACAATTTTTCCACGCGAGTGCAAAGCGTTTTAATGCCTTTTGCACGCGCGGGAGAAAAATCAACATGTTTGGTACCCAGACCCGAACCCAGACTTCTTCACAGAAGTTCGGGTTTGGTATCGGTGTTCTGTAGATTTTATTATTTTCCCTTATAACATGGTTATAAGGGAAATAATAGCATTCTTAATACAGAATGCTTAGTAAAATATCCATTGAGGGGTTAAAAATAATAAACAAATTTAACTCATCACATCCACTTGGTCGCGTAGCAGATCTCCTCTTTCTACTTTCTTCAGGACCTGGCTAAAGGACCTTTGATGACTGCGCTCATCACATGGTCCATCACATGGTCCATCGCCTTACACGTGTGTGTTCTGTTTGGCTGAGCATTAATAGGCTTTCAATGGCAAGAGAGAAGAAGGCCACCGTCCAGGGACGGACTGGGAACTTAAAGTAGCCCTGAAAACCTTAAAGTGGTCCCATGTTGTAGGGGTGTCAAAACTGACAGACGGCGGGGCAACACAAATAGGCGGGGTCAACAATACCGTAGTGCAAAATACCGTCCCAGCAGAAACACATACCACAGAGCAGCATAATATACAGTCCCAAAAGCTGTCCTTCTGTTGTAGCCATCATTAGATGCCATTTTCTGCCCCCTTCCAGTTGTCTCTGATTAAGATATGGAGCAGGGGGCTTAGGAGGTGAGATGTGGGGTGCGGTACATACGTAATTTTGTACCTGGCCAGCGGCATAGAGAATGGTTTGGGTGTCCCCATGAGCATCGGCCTACTGGGGAAATTGCCCTGTAAGGTCTATGGCCAATCAGCCCCTGCAACCGCCACACAGGTCTGGTTGGTGCCTTATTTTCTAGGCATTAAAATTCAACTTGCCCGTTTACTCTTTCCACTGACTTCATCTGTCGGGCCAGGACCCCATACACATTAGATAGTTGGCCATCCCTATATTTAATAACTAGAAATCTAGAACAAGAATATGAATATGAAAAATCATAATTACGAGTCTCAAATAGCCATTTTATACAAATATATAACAAATCCCTCATTACTAATATATCTGTATTGTATAGTATGTTGCATGGTTTACTGCATTTATTGGTGGATGAGGGAGGTTTCATATTTCAACATCCCTTAATTAGTATCTAATACTTTCATGGCAAGGACCTGAGAAGTGAAGAAGGATCAGCTCATCTTGGCGGAGCCGTTAAGTTAATCTCCAATGAAGCCTTTCTGTGATATAAGGTAATAGCCTAAGGATGTATGGGCCGAAAGGTCTACGGATAATTGTCTTGATGTAAGTCTTGTGTTTATGTTCATGAAATATTTAGTGTTTCCTCGATCCTGGCGTATCTGTTCTCCCAGATGTTGTAGTGCAGACAAACATCTTTAAATGATCTGGGAAAAGTATCTGCTGGAAGCCAATAAATCCTACACTCTTAATTAGGTTAGCTTTTCCCTGAAAGTAACCAAACACTTAGGGGGGTCATTTACTAACCAGAAGTACTCCTATATTAGGTATTATCTGTGACTTTTAGACTGAGAAACCAGGTCTAAAAAAGTGGGCATGTTGAGGGCGGGGAAGGGGACGGTCCAGCAGGCCCATCTCATTTACCATGTTCTACGCCTGTTTTCTTTTGGGGGATTACCCCCAAGCCAGCAGAGGGAGCTGAGTGAGATCTATGCAGCAACCTGGAGGAAGCCAGGACACAGGGGAGAGAGGTGAATGTGCGTGGTCTGGGGCAGTGGAAGCTGAGCTGCTGAAAGAGTAGGTTCCAGGACCTCTGGCTCTGGTAGCCACAAAGCAAGCCACAAACTTGGCTGAAAGCCGGAATAGGAGATTCCAAGGCTGGTTTACCGACAGGGAAAGAGGCAAACCATACAGTCCACACTGCAGATTACCGGGGAGTCCTGAGGGGACCTGGTGGGTGCCTGCTGCCATAGTGAGATGCACATAGGGTTGCTACCTTTCCCAACAAAAAATACCGGCCAAGTTAAACCACACCCCAAAGGTGTGTGGTTGTGGAGGCCGGGCTTAACACGGGTGTTAAAGTCGCTATGTCATAATGTGGCTCCCAGTATTAATAATGCCCCCATTAATGCCCCCAGTAATACTAATGCCTCCATTAGTGCCCCCCAGAATTGATAATATCCCCATTAGTGCCCCCAGTTATAGTAATGCCCCCATTAGCACCCCCCAGAATTAATAATGCCCACATTAGTGCCCCCCGTAATAGTAATGCCCCATTAACACCCCCAGAATTAACAATGCCCCATTAGTGCCCTAGAATTAATAATGCCTTCATTAGTGCCCCTGTAATAGTAGTAGCCCTATTATAGCCCCCCTGAATAATGCCCCCATTAATGCCCTGAGTAATATTAATGCCCCAAATAGTGCCCCCCAATATTAATAATGCTCCCTTAGAAGCAGTAGTACTACTTGTAGTAATAGTAGTGGTAGTAGTAGTAGTAGTAGTAGAAGTTCTAGCTCTTTGAGATTACTATCAGTAGCAGAAGTAGAAATTTTTTGAGGTTACTATTATTTTACATTATACACGGTGATTATTAGTATATATGTTATTATTATTATAATCATTATTGTTTAGATTTGTTGTTATAGTAGTAGCAGCAGTAGTATAGTAGTAGTAATATCAGTAGAAGCAGTAGTAGTAGCTGTAGTATATTAGTAATATCAGTAGAAGCAGTAGTAATAGCAGTAGTATATTAGTAATATCAGTAGAAGCAGTGGTAGTAGCAGTACTATAGTAGTAGTAGTAGTAGTAGTAGTAGTAGTAGTAGTAGTAATATCAGTAGAAGAAGTGGTAGTTGCAGTAGTATAGTAGTATTAGTAGTAGTAATATCAGTGGAAGCAGTAGTAGTAGCAGTAGTATATTAGTAATATCAGTAGAAGCAGTGGTAGTAGCAGTACTATAGTAATAGTAGTAGTAATATCAGTAGAAGCAGTGGTAGTTGCAGTAGTATAATAGTATAATAGTAGTAGTAGTAATATCAGTAGAAGCAGTGGTAGTAGCAGTAGTATAGTAGTAGTAGTAGTAGTAATATCAGTAGAAGCAGTGGTAGTAGCAGTAGTATAGTAGTATTAGTAGTAGTAATATCAGTAGAAACAGTAGTAGTAGCAGTAGTATAGTAGTAGTAATAATATCAGTCGTTTTTATGAGCAAACCAAAGTACCCCAAGGGGACTTCAATTCAAATTTCAGCAAAATGTAGATTTGCCACAAAGCCGAATTTCCTGGCGCTTCATGGTAAGGCTACTTTCACACTCGCGCTTGGTGCGGATCCATCATGGATCTGCACAGACGGATCCGTTCAGATAATACAACAGTCTGCATCCGTTCAGAAAGGATCCGCTTGTATTATCTTTAACATAGCCAAGATGGATCCGTCTTGAACACCACTGAAAGTCAATGGAGGACGGATCCATTTTCTATTGTGCCAGATTGTGTCATAGAAAACTGATCCGTCCCCATTGACTTACATTGTGTGTCAGAACGGATCCATTTGGCTCAGTTTCATCAGACGGACACCAAAATGCTGCAAGCAGCGTTTTGGTGTCCGCCTCCAAAGCGGAATGGAGACGGAACGGAGACAAACTGATGCGTTCTGAGCGGATCCTTTTCCATTCAGAATGCATTAAGGGCAAAACTGATCCGTTTTGGACCGCCTGTGAGATCTCACGAACGGAAACCCAAAACCCCAGTGTGAAAGTAGCCTAACAAATCAATTTCTTCTAAAATGGC
Organism: Bufo bufo; assembly: GCF_905171765.1. Taxonomy (NCBI): domain Eukaryota; kingdom Metazoa; phylum Chordata; class Amphibia; order Anura; family Bufonidae; genus Bufo; species Bufo bufo. Next base: position 125,003,674 of record NC_053398.1, read on the forward strand.
AGCAGAAAGTACAAAAATTATACTCACCTCATCCACTTAATCGCAGAGAGGCCATCTGCTCCCGTCTTTACTGAAGAAAACCTGCCAAAGGACCTGCATCAACTGTGATGACCTCACCATGTGATCACGTAGGGCGCGTGCGGTGACATCATCACTGATTTACATCACTGTGCACGCCCAGCATGATCACAGTTCCTTTGTTAGGTTTTCTTCAATCAAGAAGGGAGTGGACGGCCTCTCCTTGATCAAGAAGATAAATGTAAGTCACGGATGCCACGATCTGCGTTAGGTACAGCACCTGTGGAGTTAAATGACCAGGAAGGGGTAGTATTAGTAATAGTATCAGTAGTAGAAGCAGTTGTAGTAGTAGCATTAGTAGTAGAAGTAGTGGTAGTATTATAGTAGTAGTAGTAATAGCAGTAGTAGTAGTAGCAGCCGCAGTAGTAGCAATAGTAGTTAGTAGAAGTACCAGTTGTTTATGGTAAAGTAGCAGTGGTAGAAGTAGCAGTAATAGCAGTAGAAACTGTAGTAGCAGTAGTCGTAGTAGTAGCAATATCAGTAGCAGCAGTAGAAGCAGGGGCGGACTGGGAACTTAAAGTGGTCCTGGAAAAAATACTAAAAGTGGCCCCGTTTTGTAGTCGGGTCCAAATTGATGGAAGGCAGATCCAGCAATACCATATTGTGGCACATCATAGCACCCAACAGAGCCAAATACCACAGTCCATCATAAAATACTGCCAGCAAAAACAAAATACATCCCAGAAAACTTCCACTGGCCAGCCATGAGGAGCGCTCAGGTGGCCCACTGGGCATCGGCCCAACAGGAAATGTCCCTGTAAGGACTATGGCCAATGCGCCCCTGAGTAGAAGTACCAGCTGTTTATGGTTAAGTATGTAACCACTGCTAGTATGTAGCAGTAGGAGTGCTGACTGCTCTTTATTCTTGCAGTAGTAGAAGTAGTAATAGTAGTAGCATTGTAGTTTAGTAGCAGCAGCTGTAGTAGTAGCAATAGTAGTAGTAGCAGCAGCTGTAGTAGTAATAGCAGCAGTTGTAGCAGCAGCTGTAGTAGTAATAGCAGTAGTAGTAGTAGCAGCAGCTGTAGTAGTAATAGTAGTAGTAGTAGCAGCAACAGCAGTAGTAGTAGCAGTGGCAGCTGTAGTAGCAGTAGTAGTAGTGGTGGTAATAGTAAAGCAGTATTTGTAGTAGTAATAGTGTTAGCAGCAGCAGCAGAAGTAGTAGCAGCAGTAGTAGCAGCAGCTGTAGTAGTAGTAGCAGTAGTAGTAGTGGTAATAGTAAAGCAGTATTTGTAGTAGTAATAGTGTTAGCAGCAGAAGTAGTAGCAGCAGCTGTAGTAGTAGCAGCAGCTGTAGTAGTAATAGTAGTAGTAGTAGCAGTAGTAGTAGTGGTAATAGTAAAGAAGTATTGGTAGTAGTAATAGTGATAGCAGCAGAAGTAGTAGCAGCAGCTGTAGTAGTAGCAGCAGCTGTAGTAGTAATAGTAGTAGTAGTAGCAGCAGTAGTAGTAGCAGCAGCTGTAGTAGTAGTAGTAGCAGTAGTAGTAGTGGTGGTAATAGTAAAGAAGCATTGGTAGTAGTAATAGTGTTAGCAGCAGAAGTAGTAGCAGCAGCTGTAGTAGCAGCAGCAGCTGTAGTAGTAATAGTAGTAGTAGTAGTAGCAGCAGCAGCAGCAGCAGTAGTAGCAGCAGCAGCTGTAGTAGTAGTAGCAGCAGTAGATGTAGTAATAGTAGTGGTAGTAGTATAGTAGTATTGGTAGTAGTAATAGTGTTAGCAGCAGCAGAAATAGTAGCAGCAGTAGTAGTAATAGTAGTATTTAGTAGACCCACTAGCTGTGGTTAAAATTAGTAGAATTAGCAATATCTTGAAGTTACTATTATTTATAGTTTATAGAAAGTTAATATTTTTATTCTTATTGTTGTTTAGTTTTGTACTAGTAGCACAAGGAGTTGTAGTATTTTATGGTTACTAGTAATATTATTAGTTATTATTGTGAACTAGTAAGAAGCAGAAGTTATATTTTCTGAACTTACTATTAACGGCAGTAGTAAGTATTTTGTGCCTAGTATTACTAGTAGTAGTTGTAGTTTACTATTAGATTATTGTAATATTTAGTAGATGTTGCCATATGTTACGGTTAGTGATATGTTATTATTTTTAGTGTCATTACTCCTGGGGGCCAATATTGTTATATTTACTGCAATCTTCAGCCCAACACATGAAGAAACTGTTCTAATCCATTCCCCTCACTCCTCTTTGTTCCTTCCGCCCTGCCCTTCTGAAGCATCAGACATTTCTTAAATAATCTCCCGTCACAATCTTTCCGTTGCCTATAGCGTCTATTTTGGAATTTATCAGCCAGGAACAGTTGTCGCTGCCCACTAAACTCGCTATTAGAATAAGCAGCTTTGTAACACAGACATCTTAAGCTTTCTCTTTTTATTCGTATTTTGTCTACGGCTCCGCACTCTGACTTCTAAGGAAATGTCATAGTTTACAAGTTAAAAAGACCCAATCAAATTGTTATTGAATCCTAGAAAAGGAAAAGAGAAAGAAAATCTTCCGACGCAAGACGAGCCCTATCTTAAAATGGAATCAGAGCTGTAAAAACGACACAAAGTATAAAAATAAAATAAAAGCCCAGCACTTCCCATTCCTGGCGTTAGCCGATGCCGAATCTGTGAATCGTATCTTGCTGAAATGTCATCGTTATTTACATTCACCGCAGGTCAGCAGTGGTGGTTTCATATTCGGCACGTCCTCGCACCTTGTTCAGAGGCATGTACACAATATATATTTTATAGATTTTGCTGCCCACATTACATTTAATAGCCGCCACAATCACACAGATCTTTTGCACTAAAACAATGTGCTTCCTTAAGAGAAATGCAGAGTCCCGGTGGCAAACCTGCACAAACACTGTCATAGCAGTGACTGGCTTCCTTCACTAGGGGGAGCTCATTGCCTACAGATTTACACAGCTCCCACCTAGGTATGTACAGTATAAATGCATGCGCAATTAGTGCCCCTAGTGGCAGCAAGCAACTAAAAGGATATATTCTATCAAAAGGAATACAGAGCCTCAGTGGCATGCTTACTAGATGAAGGATAGGGCCAAGCAGCTAGACTAATATATTTTATTTAAAAAATGTAACTGATGAAAATTTTTCTTACTGATGATCTGATCACTTGAGACCCCCGCCGATCAGCTGTTTGAGAGGGCAGTAAGGCTACATTCACAAGACCGTATGTGTTTTGCTGTCCGCAAAACACCGATCCACAAAAAATGCGGATGACGTTCTTTTGGTATCCGTCTTGCATCCGTTTTTTTGTGGATCCATTGTAACAATGCCTATGCTCGTCCGCAAAATGGACAAGAATAGGACATGCTCTCTATTTTTTTTTTGCGGGGCTACGATACGTACGGAACATACGGATGCGGACAGCACACGATGTGCAGTCCGCCATTTTTGCGAACCCATTGAAATGAATGGGTCCTCATCCAATCCGCAAAAAAAAAACGGAACGGACTTGGAAACAGAATAAGTTCGTTCAAATGTAGCCTAATGCTGCGGCCTTCTCACTGTTTCCCACAGGCCAGTGAAGTCACAACTATTTCACTGGCTTGGGTGTAGCTCAGCCCCGTTCACTACAATGGGGTTGAGCCGAGCCCAGGCCATGTACATAGTCGTGATGTCACTGGCCTGCGGGAAACGGTGAGAAGGCCGCAGCACTACTGCAAATGCCACTGTCTTCTGAAACAGCTGATCGGCAGGTCCCAGGTGTTTGACCCCCGATAATAAGATGCTGATGATCCATCCAATAGCGAAATAGAAAGGACCGGTACTCGCACAAGGTAGCTTTTAGATGCTTGGTTTATTGGTCATATATCAATGGTAAGTGACGCGTTTCGTCACTACGTGCCTTCATCTATTTCATGCGGTCCTTTTTATTTCGCTGTTTCCCGGAACGCCAACCCATGGACGCGTGCACCGCCACGTTAACCGCAGTGCCGACCAGTTATCTACATACATTGATTGGTGAAAAAAAAATCATAGTGACCTCCTCCCTGCCGCTCTGCTCCAGCTCCCTGGCTACCTTAAGTGGTCTTACAGTCCCTGTTCTGTACACTTGTGGACGGGGTCAGGTGTACAGTGACCTATCCTTAGTCAGCTTGCTACTGCTGGGTCACGTACTGCTTGGGTACACGTCAATGTTGAGATCAGTGATTGTTCAGAGCTGTGCAAATGACCCTGTTCAGAAGTTCACCCGCCGGAGACTGGAAGATCCCTGAACAGAGCCCGATTTTTCTCACTAGGTACAACAGGCTGCTGGGGTCAGTTAAAACAAAAAGGCTGAGCTACTGTTAAACAAGTAAGGAAAAATGTCTAGCAAAGGAAGATCTTTGCTGCAATGCTGGACTTGCTATAGTGATGACATTCCTTACTACATCACAGGACTGCTGAGACCAGTGATTGGCTGCATCAATCATGTGGAGAATTTGGGGACATCACTGCTACAGCAAAGGAAACAAAGTCCACTGGGACTACCAAAGTGCTAGGGGATTGAGCAGATGAGTAGGGCTTATTTTTTAGTTTAGAGCATGACTAAGGGCCAGTCTAGGTCCGCTGAGCATGAGCCCATCCGAACTCCCAACCACAAGAAACACAAACCCCAAAATCTGGTGGAATAGCCAGGACAGTTCTACATTACTGAAATTCTATAACTGCAAACACTATAATTATTCGATAAATAACATTTTCTTGTTGTTATTTCTTTATTGCAGAAAACTGAATATTCAGAATAACCTGTAGAAAGGGTCCCGGAAGTCACTCGGTGAATATCGGCTACTCAACAGCTTCCACATTTCCTCGGTCTCCTATTTTACTGTCAACAGTGCTCTGACCAATTTGAGGACACCCTCATTCAGAGACCTAAACCCCTTCATGGAGACACTGGCCTCAGAAATACCAATCAAGCTTGGTAACTATCTCAGCGCAAAATATCAACCCAACTGTGGTCAGAGGTTGCTCACTTTTCACCTTATCCACCCATGATACCTTCGACTCCTGCCACCACAACATGTAAATACTACCCAACCCATATAAGTATTTTCCTTGCAGTTTCCCACTGATGATAGGGTTAGACGGGTGAAAGTTCTCCGCTCTTTACCACACTGGAAAGAGCCTCTCCCGACTTATCCAACCCTTGCATGCTCCTGCTCTTCCTCATGCTTCGAGGGGATTTGCTAGCCCCCTTCCTATGCCATCTCCCATGCTTCTCATTCTTCCCTTGTTATGTCCTGAGTTCCTTTGCAATCCATTCCAGGGGCTTACTTCCCCAGCCGTCCATTACATTTTTGGTGGTCCCAGAGCCCCCTTTAATTCTTTACCTCTGAATATCTTTGGTCGTCTCTATGACAAAAAATTAAAAAAAATAAAAAAATATTCCCAATCTCTGCTTAAAGGAAAAAATAACTTTTCCAACTCCATTTTCGAGTACTTTCGAAAGGCTTTTTGCTGACAGCATCGGTTTTGAATTATGTAGATGAAATCGAGCTAAACAAGAGCAGAGGATAATGGATATAATTTTCATTCATACGAAAATGCAAAACCAAACAAAATCTTGGTGGCCCATCTGTAGTTTGTGCTGATTAGATGGTCTAAATCAGAATATGTCCAGCTGGAGAGATTTCACAATACTTAAATCTGCGCTGTTAAAGCACAACAGAAAGATATTATCACTGCACGCGGATCAGATTTTTGGCTCGTCTGATTGTTTAGGCAATTACCTCTTGTATTCCTTCTGAAGTGGGATCCGTATGAAATCTTTAACACCATTTTGATGGTAATTGCAGGCCGTGAATATGAGAGATTGCGCTGAAACTCAAAGTGATCCTGCATAAAATATGAACATCAACACTCGTTCAACGCAGTAACTTCCATATTTCACGTGTGACACGTCGCTAAAGAGCTAATTAACAAAAAGTGTCAAGTCTTCTTTATTTCATTTTCAGCAATTTTCCCAACAAACAAATGGATGAAACCGCTACAAACATGTTCTGGAATATGATGGGAAAAGCGGCAACCAGGGCACAGGAAGTTATGGTGCAAGTTCTTAAAGGGGTTTTCCATGTTCAGTTAATATGTAATGTACTGTAAAGACACGAGCAATCCTTAAAGGGATTATCCCATGAATAATATAAAAATAAATTGAAAAAAGGATAACCTCTTTCTAATAAAGCTAGAACCAGCCCTGTACCTCACATGGATCCAGAGATCTCCCCATTCATTGCTCTAAATTGTTCTGCTAGATTTATTTCAAGCTGTCAGTTGAGGGGATGTGTTCTTTCTTAGGGGGGGGGTCGTTTCTTCTTAAGCTGGTGGCAGTTGAAATATGGGTGAATTAGCATGTGCTTCCGTTTCAGGACAGAGAAATTAGAAAAAGAGCAAACAGCAGGTGGCGCTATATACAGATGGATTAAATAACTCAGTAACTATAATACATGAATTACATGCAATTACAAAATAATTCAGGTTTAGGTGCTGGTTTGAAAACTGCGGAATATTTTTTGTGGGACAACCCTTTTAAAGGGGTTTTCTGCCTGTTTTATACTTATGACCTATCCTCAGGAGAGGTCATCAGTATCTGATGGATGGGGGTCCTACACCTGGGATCCTCACAGATCAGCCGTTTGAGTAGGCTGGTTAGCACCGTAGCCTCCTAGCACCTTACCAAACACAGCACTGTACATTGGATAGTGGTTGTGTTCGGTATTGCAGCTCACTCCCATTCACTTGAATGGGACTGAGCTCCGCCAAGGTCATGTGACCGACAAACGTGACATCATTGCCCCAGGGTAACCTGGTGAGAGCCGCGTACTACTTGAAGCTTTCCCTAGGTCAGTGACGTCACATCATTGGCCACACAGCTTAGGTGCAGCTCGGTCCCAATCAAGTGAATGGTGCTGAGCTGCAATTGGATAAAAAGTAATTAAAAGGTTATACAAACTGTAAAGTGGTATAAAAAAAATACATAAAATAAGCCATCAATCGGATAGGGGGTCAGAAATGGGCAGTACAAAGAAAAAATCATTTCATTTTCAAAGTTTTTATTTTTAAACATTAAAACACAAGTAAAAACTATAAAATGTGATATCCTTGAAAAATCTGTGTTTCCCAGAGAATTACGTCAACAGGTAAGTTTTACCTGTCGACGTAAAAACCAAACCCATGAAACTATGGAAAAATCATGTTTATTTTTTTTCCATTCCACCCCATTTGGATTTTTTTCCCAGGTTCCCTCTACATGGTATGGAATATTTAATTATGCCATTAGAAAGTACGACTTATCCTACAAAAAAAAAAAAAAAAAAAAGTTATCAAACAGCAATGTGAACAATAAAATAAAAAAAATCTATAGCTATGCAGAGAGTAAAAAACAAAAACTGAACATTGCAGGGTCTTAAAGGGGTTAAACTTTGCAGTACACTAGTATTGTTTTGCACTATTTTAAATGTTTTGTTACTTTCTTTCCAGGTCCTTTCAGAGTCCTCCTCAATAATTCTTTATAAAAAGTGCCTATAAAGTGGCAGCCATAGCAACTTACACAGTAATAGGCTCATGTCTCGAATATACAGTCAGTTACATGTCTCCTAAATGCAGGCCAGTCACATGACTCACCATGTAAACTGCCAGCCACATAACCCACCGTGTAAAGTGCCAGTCACATGACCCAACATGTAAAGTGCCAACCACATAACCCACCTTGTAAAGTGCCAGTCACATGACCCACCATGTAAAGAGCCAACCACATAACCTACCTTGTAAAGTGACAATTACATAACCCACCATGTAAAGAGCCAACCACATAACCCACCATGTAAAGTGCCAACCACATAACCCACTATGTAAAGTGCCAACCACATAACCCACCTTGTAATGTGCCAGTTATATAACCCACCATGTAAAATGCCAGTCACATGACCCACCATGTAAAGAGCCAACCACATAACCCACCATGTAAAAGGCCAGCCACTTGACCCACCATGTAAAGTGCCAACCACATAACCCACTATGTAAAGTGCCAACCACATAACCCACCTTGCAATGTGCCAGTCATATAACCCATTATGTAAAGTGCCATCCACATAACCCACTATGTAAAGTTCCAACCACATAACCCACTATGTAAAGGGCCAGCCATAAAACCCACCATGTAAAGTGCCAGCCGCATAACCCACCATGCAAAGTGCCAGCCACATAACCCACCATGTAAAGTGCCAGCCACATAACCCACCATGTAAAGTGCCAGCCACATAACCCACCATAACCCCACCCACATAACCCATCATATAATGTGCCAGCCACATAACCCATTATATAGAGTGCTAGCCACATGTCACATCCTATTAAGTGTCGGCCACATGCTCCATCTTACTAAATGTCACATGTCAATAACGTGACCCATCATAAAATGTATTAGCCATGCGCCTGATTAGTGATAAGCGGCAGGGGCAATATTCATATATTCGTGAATTAGCAAATTCTAAATTATATTCTTGATTGGGAAAATCGGCAATGTATTTGCGTAATGCGCGCGAAATACCGGCGTGGGGTAGGCAACTTTTCTATTGGTTGCTAGGGATGTTGCTAAGCTGTGACAAAGCCTTCTTATTGGCCCACAAGCTAGAAGAAGGGAGGGATGATCACCTGATATGTACTGTGTTAAAAAAAAACTAAAAAAATATAATATTCGTCATTACGAATATATAGCACTATGTTCGAAATATTCGCTAAGTCTCGAAGTGCCGATATTCGCTAAAAAAAATTTGCTTTTCGAATATTCGTGCTCAACACTACGCCTAATAATATAAAATGCCAACCACATGTCCCATCATGAAACGTGTCAGGCACATGCCACATCTTACTAAGTGCTCCATCATGTTGAGTATCGCATTTGCATTCTGAGCAATTGGAGTCCTTAACCAAATTCATGGAAAGTTAAGAGTGGACACAGCTGCATTAAATATAGACAGGGATGAGGTTAGGAAATTTCCATTTGTAGATACTTTTTCAGTTTGAAAGGTGAGTTGTTGGCATTATACTAACCAAATTACCACTGCCCTGAGGGTAACGTTACGAGCAATCTTCCTTGTTTCTCACTCTTTGTCTAAGGCAGCTGGGAGGGACGTCTTGGTTGTAACGTCTTTAAATTCCTTAAGTTTCTGAGCCTCTTTGCTCTGTATAGTGCAAGCTATGTGCAGCACTTAGTTCCAGAATCTAGTAGTAGTAGAAGTAGTCCATTTGAGGTTCCATGCTTCAGAGTCCTATCCTGTATGTTTTGTATCTAGATCAGATATAGCTAGCAGCTCTACACTACATATGGGAATATTAATTACACGCCTCAGGCTATGTCTACGCCACCATTATTGTGACTTACCGTGCTTGCAGATGTTTCTTTCATGTTATAATTTCTCTTTACCTTGGCTCATAATTAGTTTCACTAATTAGCGCACAAAACACTGTGTGATCAAAATAATCTCTAAATGTCTTCAAAGTACTGTAGCTGCCCCCTCTGTGAAAAACAATATGGTAATTTCTGATTCCACAATTTTACTTTTATTATGGCAATCTGTATATATGAAAAGGAGGAATAATGGCTTAAATAATAGATAGATAGATAGATAGATAGATAGATAGATAGATAGATAGATAGACCCCAGAGGCTGCAACACCTAAGCAAGAGTCATCACTAACCAAACACTGCCATGAAGACCAAGGAACTCTCCAAACAAGTAAGAGACAATGTTGTTGAGAAGTACAAGTCAGGGTTAGGTTATAAAAAAAAATATTCAAATCTTTGATGACCCTCCTTTGATAATAGATAGATAATAGATAGATAGAGATATAGATGGATAGATAGATAGATAGACAGACGGATAGATAATAGATAGATAGATAGATAATGTCATGGTACCTTCTGAGACAGAGGTTAGAATATCGGAGAGACTGACTGCACGTGAGGTTAACTGACAGTCTCTTGATTCTCAGTGTTGTGGTTTGGTAATGACCACACCTCTTGTCAGGTGCAGCCCTTGGTCATTAATGCATTCCCTACTTAGTTTGGTCTCACACTTCATACCATGCGGTTGATGTTCTCTGCTTGGATTTGGAAGAGTTGGTGTGTGGAACTTACCTGTGTTCTTGCTCATCCATTTTCTATAAGGAAAGTTGTACTGCTCTTTGTATTTGGTTGTTCCCCTGTGCTTGTTGTTACTAGGCCTTAGGGAAACGCTGGTTTGTTCACCTGAGAAGGAACCAGTAGTCTCATTCCCTGCCACTATCTAGGGCATTTGAGGGCTCCTAGGGTCTAGGTTCCAGCGTATGTATTTTCCCACCTTCAGGGTCTATACATAATGACAGGAGTCAGGGCCAGTTTTAGGGGCTTAATAGGAGGTGACCTTTTCCCTCTCCCTAGCCTTGAGGCCTAGTTCTGTGTCCCTCCCCTCCCCTGTAATCGTAATAAATAGATAGATCGATAAATAGATAGATATATGAGATAGATAAATAGACAGATGGCTAGATGATAGATAGATGATATACATCACTTATTTAGCTCTATAGAAATCTGGAATCTTAAGAAAATTATGAATTTCCATGCTTCTCCACAAGATGGCAGCATTAGGTTCTTTTTTTCTCTGCTGTGTTTAGCAGTAGTTATCCTCTTTGTTATTTTGTCTTTTTTTTCTCAGTAGAAACCTCTTTAAAAGATAAAGAAGCACTTGAGAAAGAACAGATGCAGCAGATAGATAGGTAAAGGGTCACTTAGAATCAGTGAAGCAAAAAGACTCAGCAATTGAATGAGAGATTTCAGCCACCACTCTCTTTAACTCACTTGTTTCTACTCATTGATATATTCTTGTATTTAAAATTTCCTTAAAGGGCACCTTCTGGTTCAGCTTCCACTTTCTATATTAGGCTACTTTCACACTAGCGTTCGGGGCTCCGCTTGTGAGTTCCGTTTGAAGGCTCTCACAAGCGGCCCCGAACGGATCCGTCCAGCCCTAATGCATTCTGAGTGGATGCAGATCCACTCAGAATGCATCAGTTTGGCACCGTTTGTCCTCCGCTCCGCTCAGCAGGCGGACACCCGAACGCAGCTTGCAGCGTTCGGGTGTCTGCCTGGCCGTGCAGACTTACAATGTAAGTCAATGGGGACGGATCCATTTGAAGTTGACACAATATGGCTCAATTTTCAAACGGATCCGTCCCCCATTGACGTTCAATGTAAAGTCAAAACGGATCCGTTTGCATTATCATGAACCAAAAAAACATGGTAATGCAAACGGATCTGTTCTGAACGGATCTAAGCGTTTGCATATAGGTGCGGATCCATCTGTGCAGATACCAGACGGATCCGCACCTAAACGCAGGTGTGAAAGTAGCCTTAGGTGTGCCATTTAGGCTACTTTCACACTTGCGTTGTTCTTTTCCGGCATAGAGTTCCGTCACAGGGGCTCTATACCGGAAAAGAACTGATCAGGTATGTCCCCATGCATTCTGAATGGAGAGTAATCCGTTCAGTTTGCATCAGGATGTCTTCAGTTCAGTCGTTTTGACTGATCAGGCAAAAGAGAAAACCGTAGCATGCTACGGTTTTATCTCCGGCTAAAAAAACTGAAGACTTGCCTGAATGCCGGATCAGGCATTTTTTCCCATAGGAATGTATTAGTGCCGGATCCGGCATTCAGAATACCGGAATGCCGGATCCGTCCTTCCGGTATGCGCATGCGCAGACTGAAAAAAAGGTGAAAAAAATAAATGCCGGATCCGTTTTTGCCGGATGACACCGGAAAGACGGATCCGGCATTTCAATGCATTTTTTCGACTGATCAGGCATTTTTAAGACTGATCAGTCTTACTAATGCCATCAGTTAGCATACATTTTGCCTGATCCGGCAGGCATTTCCGGCGACGGAGCTGCTTGCCGGATCTCTATGCCGCAAGTGTGAAAGTAGCCTTACATGAAAATGTATGTGGCTGCTGTTGCCTACCTGATATCAGATGTAGTGTCAGATATGGACTGCTGGCTGCAGGCTGGTTGGTAAATATGGTGCAGACTGGGGAAAAATGCTGCGGAAACCAGTGCTTGAAGTGGGCCGGAACGCGGCGGTACTCAGTACCGCCACTTCCAAAAATTGCCCTGGAGAGTACCAGCACCTCTCCGTGCGCCCAGTACGTGGGTTTCCGGTACCGGAGCGCAGCGGAGAGCTGGCAGTATCTCCTCCCTAATGTCGTTGGCTGGGCAGCTAGTGGAGGGGGGCGGGTCGTTGCAGAGTACGGCTCAGGCTGGCGCAGGCAGGGAGTTGACCTCACGTTAGGTGACGTCAACTCCTTCCCGCGCGCCTGTGACTGAGGAGCGATCAGTGCGGCGACCAGTGACTGGTCCTCCTTGGAGTCAGGAGTCGGACGGTGCAGCAAAGAACATCGACTTTGCTTTGGAATCCAACTTCTGAAGAGTACTGGTGAGTGACAGGCACCCCCCCTCCCCCCACACACATTAGTTCCTCTCTGTACCAGTACCCCCCCCCCCCCCTGGCAGGGGGGTACTGGTACAGAGAGGAATTAATGTGTGTGATGAGGGGGGGGGGGGGGTCTGATGTGCAGGGCGGTACTGGTACAGAGAGGAACGAATGTGCGGTGGTGGGGGGGGGGGTACTGGTACATAGAGGAACTAATATATATGTGTCTGATGGGTGGGTCTGATGTGTAGGGGGCCCCTGCACATCAGACCCCCCCATCACACACATATATATTAGTTCCTCTATGTCCCAGGACCCCCCCCCCCCCACCACCGCACATTCGTTCCTCTCTGTACCAGTACCCCCCTGCACATCAGACCCCCCCCCCTCATCACACACATTAGTTCCTCTCTTTACCAGTACCCCCCCCCCCCCCCCCCACCACCACACATTAGTGCCTCTCTGTACCAGTACCCCTCTGCACATCAGACCCCCCATCACACACATATATATTAGTTCCTCTATGTACCAGTACCCCCCCCCCACCACCGCACATTCGTTCCTCTCTGAACCAGTACCCCCCTGCACATCAGACCCCCCCCTCATCACACACACACACACATTAATTCCTCTCTGTACCAGTACCCCCCTGGCAGGGGGGTACTGGTACAGAGAGGAATTAATGTGTGTGTGTGTGATGAGTGGGGGGGGGGGGTCTGATGTGCAGGGGGGTACTGGTACAGAGAGGAACGAATGTGCGGTGGTGGGGGGGGGTACTGTACTGGTACATAGAGGAACTAATATATATGTGTGTGATGGGGGGGTCTGATGTGCAGGGGGGGGGAGCACCGGCGCCTAATAGAGTACCGGCACCTCTTTTGGCCCACTTAAAGCACTGGCGGAAACAAAGCAAATGTTTTCTCTGTGGTGAGAACCATCCTGATTGTTCATGAGTCTTGGTTCTTCCATGTCTATTTGCAGAGCAGGCATGAAAAAAATATTCAGCAGCCAGCTGGGATGTGTAGTTCTGAATGCAACTCTCTTAGTCACACTAGCTAAGTTTAAATCCTGCTTCGATTATACAGAGCTTGGACATAACTGAAGGAGTACAACACTAAATAATGATCTTCAGCATGGAACATCTATTGTAAAACATATATGTCAGTGCTTGTTTTTCATGTCGTAGAAATAGATAGATAGATGATAGATAGATAGATAGATAGATTATAGATAGATAGATAGATAAAGACCAAAGAACTCTCCAAACAAGTAAGGGACAATGTTGTTAAGAAGTACAAGTCAGGGTAAGGTTATAAAATAATATCTAAATCTTTGATGATCCCCAGGAGCACCATCAAATCTATCATAACCAAATGGAAAGAGCATGGCACAACAGCAAACCTGCCAAGAGACGGCCGCCCACCAAAACCCACGGACCGGGCAAGGAGGGCATTAATCAGAGAGGCAGCACAGAAACCTAAGGTGACCCTGGAGGATCTGCAGAGTTCCACAGAAGAGACTGGAGTATCTGTACATAGGACGACAGTAAGCCATACGCTCCATAGAGTTGGGCTTTAGGGCAAAGTGGCCAGAAGAAAGCCATTACTTTCAGCTAAAAACAAAAGGCACGTTGTGAGGTTGCGAAATGGCATGTGGGAGACTCCCAAAATGTATGGAGGAAGGTGCTCTGGTCTGATGAGACCTAAAATTGAACTTTTCAGCCATCAAAGAAAACGCTATGTCTGGCACAAACCCAACACATCACATCAAACCAAAGAACACCATCCCCACAGTGAAACATGGTGGTGGCAGCATCATGCTGTGGGGACTGGGAAACTGGTCAGAGTTGAGGGACAGTTATGTACTAGTTATGGACATTGACTTTTTCTGTTATTTTGTCCTATTTGTTGTTTGCTTCACAATAAAAAAAAATAAAAACATCTTCAGTGTTGTGGGCATGTTCTGTAAATTAGAATCCTCAAACAATCCATGTTAATTCCAGGTTGGGAGGCACCAAAATACGAAAAAAGTCAAGGGGGGTGAATTCTTTTGCAAGGCACTGTATATAGATAGATAGATAGGAAATAGATAGATAGATAGATATAGACAGACGGATGGATAGATAGATATGGGATAGAGATAGATGGATAGTTACATAGATAGATAATTGATGGATGGACGGACAGATAGATACATTGAAGACAGTAAATAGATAGGTAGATAGATAATAGATGATTCCTCTCGCTTCGTGGTAACGAATCACAATTTTTCCTAACATGGCGGCTACAATGGCGGAAAAAATGGCGACTACACGTGTAAGGACATGGGGCAAGGTACTCTGGGAAGGCGGGATGACCCATAATGCCTTGCATACAGCCAATCAGCAGCCAGCCAGCCCGGTGATTTCACAGCCCTATAAATACGACGGCTAGATTCTGCCATTCACCATTGTACTTTGTTCAGGGACAGACGTTTCAGGCGCTAGGGAGAGTGAATGAAAAACTAATTGTAAAAAAAAATGCGGTTTATAAGTGCACGATAAGGATAGGGAGGAATTATTTCACATCATCTAAGTGCAGAGACAGACATTTCAGGCGATAGGGAGAGTCATACAGAAAACATCATTGGGGAAAAAACACGATTTACAAGAGCAGGGAAAGATTATTTGGGGATCCAAATAGCCATTATACAGCTCTGTCATTCCAGCAATTTGTTGTAGTGGTGCAAGTGCTATGTGGAAAAGCCTTTAATGGCTTATATCTGTGGAAAAAGATAAATATATACTCTGTTCACTTCTGCAGCTATATATGGTGAAAGCGTTTAGTGCCCTATTATAGTACAATACGAGAAAAATACACGCCGTTCACATTTGGTGTTATTTGCTCAAAAAACATTTATTGTCATATTTCTAGAGAAAAAGATATAGACATCTATGTGGAATCAGCTGACGACGGTGTAAAAGGAGAGCGCTTCTTCTTGGCGCTAACATCGACCTATAAGGCAGAGTTCATACTTGAGTTATTTGGTCAGTTTTGGCCCCGTGACCGCCCTACTAAGTGAAGTGTGCAGTGATTCTAAGTGTGACGCATGTCATCTGCATGTCATACGGACTCACAGTATTATTTCACTACCACAGCAGACTCCCTATGCGTGTTACTGCAAGGCACAGTGTTGTCCACCACTATACAGGCTCTCTGCAGCCCGGAAATAGCCGTTTTTAATGTGATTCTTCGCAAGTTAATTCTGATCGAAGCAAATTTTTCCGGAAAATTCGGCGAACCGGCCGAATCGAATTTTTTGAGAAATAAGCTCCTCTCTAATTATGACATCACATTTAGCTTTCCATGAAGCAACCTGTACATAAAGTGTCATCATTCTCGTGGATAATGAAACAGAAGAGAGAAGAGTGAGTAACAATCAGATGGATTATTAAGCATCTAGTATCTATGCGCGCAATTAGCACAGGTAGACTGGGAAGGCAGATTTTTATTTTTATTTTTTGGTTTTTTTTGTGAAACTTTGAATCAATTTCTTTTCTCCCCGTGAGCTTCTCAGGGATAATTAGTTTAACGTGCATGATTACATCCTCTCCCACTCTCCTGCCTATGTGACAATGATATATATGTCTTCCTGGAAGTAGTGGTGCAGTTAATATCTGCGGCAGGGCTGAGGAATCTCTGTATCAGGAGTTCATGGTGGTCTATCATTACCTTATCAGTAACTGTCTCGCATAGATAAGTGACTGCCTCTCGCGCTTCTAATTAGGCATCTTTTCAAGGGCACCCATAGGTCTCCTTCCATGGAAGGAAGGAGTATTAGCAACAAATATTTCTCCAATAATTCCATTAAGCAAGGACGGGAAGGGCTGGAGAAAATTAGAAATAATAAATTCAGTAATAACAGTTAATGCTTATGCATAAATCTTTGAAATTTGCAATATGACCCCTGGGCAGGTTCAATGACTGTGACAAAGGTCAGATGATATCATAGATTAATTTATTAACCACATTACAGCAGGAAGGGTGGGGGCACCCCAATAACCTTACAGGAACAGCGTGCCCATAGACTATAGAAAACATAACAATAAACCTAACAGTACGCACGGAGACAAGCATCCATCCTGTATTATCTTTCTAGACAGTGCAGCTGGGTGTGTGCACTATATGGAAGCTGGAAGTCAATAGACAGAAAGGTGTCAACTGAATATAACTGTCTGCAGTAGTGATGAGCGGCAGTAGTCATATTCGAATTCGTGATATTTCGCAAATATTTTGTAGAATATTCGGCGAATATTCGCAAATTCGAATTTTTGTTCTATTCTACTATTTTTTTACTAAAAAAATCGACAAGGTAATGATCGCGTAATATGTGAATTTTCATCGCAAATTTTTCAATTGCCGAGCAAAAGCATGATTCCTCCCTGCTTCTTGCCTGTGGGCCAATGAGTCAAAGCACTATATCGAATATATTCGTTTTTTCGAATATTCGTAATATTCTAAAACAAGAATATATAGCAATATAGCGAATATTAAAAAAACAAAAAACAAATATAGAGCAATTTTGCTAATATAGTGCTATAATCTTTTTTTCAATAGTTGAAATTTTTTTCCAATCTGAACTTCAGATGAGAAAAAAAAAATATTAGACAAAGAAGATTATAGCACTATATTAGCTAAATTGCTCTACATTCGTTTTTTTTTCGAATATTCGCTATATTGCTATATATTCTTGTTTTAGAATATTACGAATATTCGAAAAAACAAATATATTCAATATAGTGCTATATATTAGTTTTTTTGAATAATCATAATTTTTCCCATTTAAAGTCATGATTCCTCCCTGCTTCTTGCTTGTGGGCCAATGAGTCATTGGCCCACAAGCAAGAAGCAGGGAGGAATCATGTTTTTACTCGGCAATTGAAAAATTTGCGATAAAAATTTGCATTGCGAAAATTCGCAATAAAAAAAATCTCGAATATTCGAAATTACGAATATATATCACTATATTTTAAATATTAGCGAATTTTCGAATTACCTATATTCGCGATAAAAATTTGAAATTTGAATATTCGTGATCAACACTAGTCTGCAGGAAGAGATGGGATATAGCCGCAGAGATTGACAAGGAGCCTCATCTCTTTGTCCCCTACAAGTGCATCTCCCATCGCTATAGTTCCCCAGTAGTGCAATACAGTTTCTAGCTGTCCTAAAATGGGGATGACATGACTCTGCTGACCATGTCCCAGTCTACATTTCAGAGCCTGTAAAAAGAGGTGCTGAAAACAGAAAATGCCAACCTATTATCTCTGGTATAGTGTTGGCAGTGTACATGTGAATTTATATAAATCTATATATATAAAGAAAGACGTATATATGTATGTATTCCGCAATCACTCAAAAACACAACCATCGATTTCAACGAAACTTGGTATACACATTCCTTGCTACCTGGAAAGAAATCTTGTGGGGGTCACAGCTTTCTAGGACGTACCGTTCCTGAGATATTCCCCAAAAATGCAAATATGGCACATCACATGACCTACATTAGCCAATAGAAGCCTGCAGGTCTTTCTCTTCTTATCCCAACTGCCATACACACTGTCACATGTCCCTTATCATCCAATAGAAGCTCACAGGTACTTAGTCTCCACATACACACAGTTTTACATCAGGTTTCCATAACAACCCAGCCATTTTTCTTCACTGCTGTAGGTCAGCTTTAAAGGGGCAGGGCTATGTGGATGACACTGTTAAAGGAGCGGAGTGCTGTGGAGGTGACAGTTCAGGGGCAGGCAGGGTGGCTATTCAGGCCACCCTCAAAAGACGGACTTAAAAACTCTTCACCCAGGACCCGCTTAGCCACATCCCAATCTGGTAAGGCCACTCCCCCTCCCACTTCGCAACGGACAGGGATTGAAAAAATGAAGGTAAAAATCTACTTCTGTCAGCTTCAGGGGTGGGAGGGATGGTGACTTTCTCCCTGCAGCTCACGCTCTGACAGCACAGTGCTGCTGTCTGAGAGTAAGCTGCTCAAAAGGACATCCCTGCGTGAGATATTCCCAAAAAATGCATTAGCCAATAGAAGCCTGGTAATATGACCCTTATCAGCCAATGGAAGCTCGCAGGCCCTTAGTCTCCACATACACACAGTTTTACACCAGGTTTCCATAACAACCCAGCCATTTTTCTTTACTGCTGTAGATCAGATTTAAAGGGGCGGGGTACTGTAGATATCACTGTTATAGTGGATACTGTCGATATCTTTTAATGACATACACAAACATTAAATTAAATAGATGAAATATACCTGTGTGAAGCCGGATCCTTCTGCTAGTGTATATATACAGAGAGAGAGTTATTCTGTAGCATGGTGGATGGTAAAGTACAGAACAGGGTGTACATCTCACCCAGAATGCTCAGATGAATAGAGGAAAGCTGTTGTGGTTTTAGAAAAGTGTAGTTTTCTGAGGCACTTTTCTTTAAAGTGTTTTATGGGCTGGAGTTTTATGGAATGGCAGTTAGATTTTGGTAGTTAGACATGTCATTCCCTCCCCACTCCAGCACAACACTTTCCCCTAGCCTGAGGCAAACACAGGTGCAGCTGCTGGGTTCATTACCATGGGGAGAAATAAAGGGTGGAATACTCATTTTGGGTCAGAAGCCTGGAAGCTGCATGACCTCCTTGGCTTTGTAAAGCCTAAACTCCTGTGTTATGCTGAAAGCATATGTGAGAAAAACCCACTGTTTAGTTAGTGCCAAGATAGGCAAGGACATTATTATTTTTTTGTTTATGTTCTATTTAGGTGACTGTATAACTTGGATGGAAAATAAGTGATATTGGACCTTTAAACTTCTGAATCCTGTGAAAATTTGTCATCGCTGACCCCAATCACATACCAATCCTAATCATTCTATTGTACAAATGAAATGCTAGTACAACAATAAAGACTGACACTTGTGTAGGTAGAGAAATAGAGTGGCAGTGGACGTTATTGTATCAGAAGAATCATAAGCTATTGATGCCACCATTGCTAGCATGCCATGGTAAAGGACCCAATGATTTACTCTTTCTATGATCATTGGCAGAAATAAATTGGGTGACTACATGCAATAATAAGTGCAATGTTCCTGTCCACCTTTGATTAATACAAATCATCATCATCTCTCTCACTAAAATGAAGCATGCATAATGTTTGTATTATGTCTTTCTTCAGTAGCTCAATTGTGTATTATGATATTCTGCAGCAACTGAGGTGTGTATAATAATTTTTTTCTAATCCGAATCCGAAAAGGTTCTCGAATATATTGAATCTTTTGAATCTCGAATCCTACGAATCCTGTACATAAGAATTGTGTGAACGGTGTAAGAAACAAAGTGATCCAAATTCAATATTCTTTTAATATGACAAAATAAAGAGTCCTTACTTTTTTGACAAAGTATTCGTCAACACAGAAAGAAAGTAACCTCAAGGACGGCGGCTGAAGAGGCTCAAGCCGCGTCAGTTTGTCTACTTTTGTGGGTGGAGAAAAAAAACTTGGCAGGAGAGCTGTGCAAACAAGTCCAGAGAGTGTCACCTGCTGCCAGGGACCCGAGGTGAGTGCGCGCCTCAAGCTGCATTTATGCGGTGCTTGCTTAGGGTTTTACTAGGGAAAGTTCACAGGTAGGGGAATAACAGGTGTCTCGGGAGGCGCGGGGACGCGGCCAGTGGCGGATCCAGAGCCTGGTTTCGGGAGGGGCACTTCCAAATTATTTTCTGTCCGCAGCCACAAAACAATGGTGCTTATAGAACAGACTACACAGTGTAGAGGTATACTGTATATTGTGTGGCACAGTGTATGCTATATGTGTATAACACAGGGCCGTCTTTAACAAGGGGCAAAAGGGGCAGCTGCCCCGGGCCCAGTTGCTCCTGGGGGGCCCAAGGCAGCTGCCTCTTGAGCCCTGCTAGCCACTGCCCCGGGTGTCAGGCTGTCAGCTACACAGGGGGTGCTGCCATGCCATGCCTGCCGGCACTCCAGGCAGCGTACTGTGAGAGCTTTGATTCTCTAGGACCTTAGATGACATCATCACCATGTGATTAGTAACCTAGCAATATTACTGGTCACAAGGCTATGAGGTCATCAAGGTCCTACCAGGAGTGTTGCTGTAGAAGTTTGCCTTAACTGTGGAGCTTTTTTTGTGAAGATTACATCAGAAAAAGGTGACAGGGGCTGTTATGCTAATATACTGTAAACTAATGTATAGTGGGGTGCTGTATAGTGTGGGGGCCTGTATACTGTGGGGGGCTGTATACTGTGGGGGCCTGTATACTGTTGGGGGCTGTATACTGTGGGGGCTGTATACTGTGGGGGGGCTGTATACTGTATACTGTGGGTGCTGTATATTGTGGAGTGCTATACTGCTGTACTGTATAGTGTGGAGGGCTGTATACTGTGGGTGCTGTTTATTGTGGAGTGCTATACTGCTGTACTGTATAGTGTGGGGGGCTGTATACTGTATACTGTGGGTGCTGTATATTGTGGAGTGCTATACTGCTGTACTGTATACTGTGGGGGGCTGTATACTATGGGGGGCTGTATACTGTGGGTGCTGTATATTGTGGAGTGCTATACTGCTGTACTGTATACTGTGGGGGGCTGTATACTGTAGACTGTGGGTGCTGTATATTGTGGAGTGCTATACTGCTGTACTGTATAGTGTGGGGGGCTGTATAGTGTTGGGTGCTGTATCGTGTATAGTTAGGGGTGCTGTATACAGTGAGGTGCTATACTGCTCTACTGTATACTGTGAGGTGTTGTATACTGTGAGCTGCTATACTGCTCTACTATATACTGTGGGGTACTGTATAGTGTGGGGTGCTATATTGCATACTGTGTGGTGCTGTATACTATAGGGTGCTATACTGCATACTGTGGGTTGCTGTATACTATAGGGTGCTATACTGCATACTGTGGGGTGCTGGGGTGCAATGTAACGCTAGGGTGAGCCGAGCCCTGGTCTCCTTCCTGCAGAGCGGTGCCCACTTCCAGCCTGAGCCCAGCTGCCCAGAGCACTGATCCTGAGCCGCTGGAGTCTTCAGAACTGGAAGTATTTACAGTCATTCACTGTACTCTACCAGATGTGTGGATTTTTTGTGTGTGTGTTGTGGTGGAGGGCGTGATTGCCTGCTAAGGTGTGGGAAGGCAGGATCTAGGGGGCCCAAGTAATTTTTTGCCCAGGGTCCAATCAATATTAAAGAAGGCCCTGGTATAACATAAACATATTTTACATGAAAACTTACAATTACTTGGCTTGGCCCTTGGGGATCTCGGACACCACTTCAACACTTTGACCGCGGGCTCGGTGGAGCTGATGTTGTGTTTTATCCTAATGAGAAAGATTTCATAATAAGGATTTGGAGAAGGGGCAGAGGAATAGCAGAGCAGAAAGAGGCTGGTGCTGTTACTAGGGGGTCATACCATGGGGGAGTAATAAAGCCTACAATAATGCCCCTCAGTAGAAATAATTATCCTTATAATGTGCAAAAAATACCCCCTTGTAATGCCCCCAGTTGAGCTAATGTCCCCATAGTGCCCCCATAATGTGCTTGTATAAAATACCCCTATATAGTGTCCCCAGTAAATGCCCCCATACTGCTCCTCTCCCCCTTTCCTCCTAGTGCCCCCATAATGTACCAGTATAAAATGCCCCATATATAGTGCCCCAGTAGATGCCCTCAGTGTCCCCCATAATTTGCAAGTATAAAATATCCCTTCTTAGTGCCCCCTGTAGATGACCCCATAGTACACCTCTCCTCCCTTCCCCAAAGTACCCACCATAATGTGTCCCAGTATAAAATGCTACTGTACAGAGCCCCCCATATAAAATACCCCTTCTTTGTGGCCTCAGTAGATGCCCCTATAGTGCCCCCAATAATGTGCCAGTAATAAGTGCCCCCAATAATGTGCCAGTAATAAGTGCCCCCAATGATGTGCCAGTAAAATGTGCCCCCCATAGATGCCCCCCAATCATGTGCCAGTAACAAGAGCACCCCCCATCATGTGCCAGTAATAAGAGCTCCCCATCATGTGCCAGTAATAAGAGCCCCCATCACGTGCCAGTAATAAGAGCCCCTATCACGTGCCAGTAATAAGAGCACCCCCCATCATGTGCCAGTAATAAGAGCCCCCCATCAAGTGCAAGTAATAAGAGCCCCCCATCATGTGCCAGTAATAGGAGCCCCCCATCATGTGCCAGTAATAAGAGCCCCCCATCACGTGCCAGTAATAAGAGCCCCCCCATCATGTGCCAGTAATAAGCACCCCCCATCATGTGCCAGTAATAAGAGCCCCCCATCATGTGCCAGTAATAAGAGCCCCGCATCATGTTCCAGTAATAAGCACCCCCCCATCATGTGCCAGTAATAAGCACCCCCCCATCATGTGCCAGTAATAAGAGCCCCCCCAATGTGCCAGTAACAAGAGCCCTCCCCAATGTGCCAGTAACAAGAGCCCCCCCCAATGTGCCAGTAAAACTATTCTACATATAAAAAAAACAACACTTATACTTACCTCCATGTCAGCGATGCGATGCAAGCCTCTTCCGGCCTGTGTCCCGCGCTGTATGGCTCAGGCGGCACAATGACATCATCGCACCGCCTGCACTGGCCTGTGATAGATTGCCGGCCTAGCGCCTGCAGCCTATCAGAGGAAGGGGAAGGGACACGCCTCTCCCTCCCCCGCCACAGCACAGACATCTGTATTGCTGTCCTGAGGACGGCGATATAGATAACTATGGAGATGAGCGCTTCCACAATGACGGATTTGTCGTCCCACCTCTAATAATAATGTTCTGCAGCAGCTGAGGTGTGTATAATAATGTTCTGCAGCAGCTGGTGTGTGTATAATAATGTTCTGCAGCAGCTGGTGTGTGTATAATAATGTTCGGCAGCAGCTGAGGTGTGTATAATAATGTTCTGCAGCACCTGATGTGTGTATTTGTTGATGTTCTGCACCAGTTGAGGTGTCTATGATGATGTTCTGCAGCAGCTGGTGTGTGTATAATTATGGTTTGCAGCATGTGTGGTGAGTATTATGCTCTTTTGCAGCATGTTTATGTAATTATGTTTTGCAGCAGCTGTGCTGTGTAGTATGATGGTCCACAGCATCCAGTTTGTGCATTACGATGTTCTGCAGCAGCTGAGGTGTAGATTATGTCCTTCTGCTGTAGTTGTGGCGTGTATCATGAAGTCCCACCGCAGCCGCTGTATGTATTATGATGTTTACAGTCCAGTATCTGTATTATGCATTATGATGGTATGCTGATGTATGCATGTGACTCTCCTCAGTATCTATGGTGTGCATTATGATATTTTATGGCATCTGTATTGTGAATTATGATGTCTTGCAGCATCTGCAATGTGTGTTATGATCTTTTACAGTAGCTAATGTGTAAATCTTGATGTATAATGTTATTTGGTCGCAGTTCAGGTATGTATTATGATAGTCTGCAGGATCTGCATTGGGTATTCTGATATTCAGCCTCTTATGTGTTGTGTATTATCATGTTTTACAGTAGCTGAGATGTGCAATATCACGTTCAGCAGCTGAGGTGTGTATTATCATGTTCTATAGCAGTCATGGTACTGTGTAATACACACTGCAGACAATGAAAAACCTCTTTTCAAAGAGTAAGGGAATGCTGCACTTTAGCTGATCTGTGCCAATGGTGTATCTGCAGATGGAAATAAGTGGCTCTATTGTTGTTGTTTTCTGTTTGT
This sequence comes from Bufo bufo, assembly GCF_905171765.1. Taxonomy (NCBI): domain Eukaryota; kingdom Metazoa; phylum Chordata; class Amphibia; order Anura; family Bufonidae; genus Bufo; species Bufo bufo. The sequence continues at coordinate 125,027,969 of NC_053398.1, forward strand.
TTTGTTGTTGCATTCTTATCTTTTGTATAAAGAAAAGTGATACAATTTTACAACATACAGTACAGACCAAAAGTTTGGACACACCTTCTCATTCAAAGAGTTTTCTTTATTTTCATGACTATGAAAATTGTAGATTCACACTGAAGGCATCAAAACTATGAATTAACACATGTGGAATTATATACATAACAAACAAGTGTAAAAGAACTGAAAATATGTCATATTCTAGGTTCTTCAAAGTAGCCACCTTTTGCTTTGATTACTGCTTTGCACACTCTTGGCATTCTCTTGATGAGCTTCAAGAGGTAGTCCCCTGAAATGGTTTTCACTTCACAGGTGTGCCCTGTCAGGTTTAATAAGTGGGATTTCTTGCCTTATAAATGGGGTTGGGACCATCAGTTGCGTTGAGGAGAAGTCAGGTGGATACACAGCTGATAGTCCTACTGAATAAACTGTTAAAATTTGTATTATGGCAAGAAAAAAGCAGCTAAGTAAAGAAAAACGAGTGGCCATCATTACTTTAAGAAACGAAGCTCACTCAGTCAGCCGAAAAATATGGAAAACTTTGAAAGTAAGGGCTATTTGACCATGAAGGAGAGTGATGGGGTGCTGCGCCAGATGACCTGGCCTCCACAGTCACCGGACCTGAACCCAATCGAGATGGTTTGGGGTGAGCTGGACCGCAGAGTGAAGGCAAAAGGGCCAACAAGTGCTAAGCATCTCTGGGAATTCCTTCAAGACTGTTGGAAGACCATTTCAGATGACTACCTCTTGAAGCTCAGTGTGCAAAGAGTGTGCAAAGCGGTAATCAAAGCAAAAGGTGGCTACTTTGAAGAACATAGAATATGACATATTTTCAGTTGTTTCACACTTGTTTGTTATGTATATAATTCCACATGTGTTAATTCATAGTTTTGATGCCTTCATAGTCATGAAAATAAAGAAAACTCTTTGAATGAGAAGGTGTGTACAAACTTTTGGTCTGTACTGTACATTCTATAGCAATTCCTCTGCTTTTTGTCTTAGGCTACTTTCACACTCGCGTCTCCGTCATAGATCTGCACAGACGGATCCGTTCACATAATACAACCGTCTGCATCCATTCAGAACGGATTAGTTTAGATTATCTTTAACATAGCCAAGACGGATCCATCTTGAACACCATTGAAAGTCAATGGAGGAAGGATCCATTTTCTATTGTGTCATAGAAAACGGATCCGTCCCCATTGACTTACATTGTGTGCCAGGACGGATCATTTTCCATTTGGAATGCATTAGAGCAAAACTGATCCGTTTTGGACCGCTTCTGAGAGCTCTGATCGGATCTCACAAACTGAAAGCCAAAACGCCAGTGTGAAAGTAGCCAAATGCGCCTTGGACTGTATGGACCACGTGGTACACTGTGACATTGTACAATAAAATACATATTTATTTAAATGTTTTCCTTCTTTAACCTTGCTTTCACACGAGCACACATTTACTCATTTGCTGCAACTCCAATTACCAGGCCTGAACTAATGGCCAGCGCTCAGTGTGTCCAATTCTCATGCCAAGATAGTTACGGAAATTTTACCCACTAATCAACCGCCACAGACCTGCTAATTGCAAATGTAAATGTTTCCTCGGCAGGTGGTGTGATCCTGTGTCTTAATAAATAAATAATTAGGAACATGATTAATAATTTGCGCGGCCGCTCAGAGGTTCACGCTCTTCCTATGTGGAAATATGGCAAATTAATAGGAAAAGCCAAACGTGCCGTTTCTGATTCTGGAGGGTCAGAAAAAAGGGACTTGTTAGAGGTGATGGAGAGAGACATGACCGTTGAAGATTTCACATAGCGATGAGAGAGGAAGAGCGCAGAACGTTGGGTTATTGATGTGGAGAGGCTACACGAAGCAAACTACATCTAAATAGGGAATTGCGTCTCTTTCCAATATAGACTTCCCTGGTGAACCGTCAATTGGAATATTAACAGTGAATTCTATTGTACTGAACACATTTACAGTCGTTACTAGTTGCTGCCCATTCTCACTCTATTCCCTTGTCATAACGTTATAGATGTTTATGGTATAATGCACTGGGATAGTAAATCCAGGCCAGAAAGAGTGTCCCTGATGTACCAAAGAAAAGGCTAATAAAGCTTCCTGAATTAGAAGGTCACTTGTGTATGTCTTCTCTTGAAAAAGAGTAGATTAGGCCAGAGTATGCCAGCCTGTACCAGCTTCTAGTAGTGGGGTCTAGAGTAGCAGATTAACCAGTTATGGAAATAAGTCCCAGTATATTCACATAATTAAAGTATTCATATGTAGCTGACATACTGTATATGCATGTTAAATTAGCCATTTCATTATGATTGTCAAAATGTTCTGCTGCAAAATGATGTGTGAATAACGGTGATTGGCAACTTTTTGTATAATTTCATAAATTAAACGGGTCACAACAAGTTATTAGACAGAGAAAATATTGAGCTTGGACTGTTTGTGTTGAGTCCCTTCTCCTACTACGGCGATCACTGTATGTCTTTGAAAAATGTGGAACACCAGATGAAAAGAATGGCTATAGTCTTTATCTACAGATTTGAAAGGGAACTACTACAACAGTCACAAAGCACGGGTGTGAATATAATTTAAAGGGCCCCATAGCAGAGTAAGATGCCCACCACTTAGTGTAAAAGTATTGTAGGAAGGCGCAAGGGGCCGTCATTGATGGAAGGTATGTGTCACCGAGATTCCTGGCCTCGGTGAGGTAAGAGCCCCGGTAGGTTTAAGTGTCAGCGGCAGCTAGTGCTGACTGACACTGTTTGGTGTTAGTATGGCTGTAAAGCCGATCCGAGCCGGCTCTTACTGGGAGTAGCCAAAGTGCTGGGTGGGTGGCTGCTCCCCACGCTCCAGGCCGGGTCTTTTTTGGCCTATATAAAACCCTCCATCTGACTGAGAAGCTGGGGAGTCTCTGTGTTTTGGGACCTGTGAATTTGTGCCGTGCTAAAGGGCTGAGAGCTGCATGCCGGGAAACAGGCCCCTAAACTAAAGCCTGCTGTGGACTGTGGATGGAAAACTGCTAACCAGGTGAAGATTTTGTTCTATGGACATTGCATGGTGCGAACTAACACCAAGACTTTGAACGGTCATTAGTTTTTTCCTTATGTGTGAATAAACACCGAACTGTTTAAGTACAAGACTTTGTGATTGCCTCTATACAGCGTCCGCTATCCTGTCTACCAGAGCAAAACCCCACAGTATATATAACAGCACAATATATCAGAAAATCCACGTTGTTATTCCCCACAAAAAAGCCCAATATTTTTGGATCCCCTTAACCTCTGTGCCCTTCAGCAAGTGCTATGGCTGCTATGACTATAGTTACATCTATGGCACAAAACTTAGGGTCCTCTCACATGGTCAGATATTAGCAATAGCAATAAGAGACAATCGATGATGGCAACATGGCATTTTGTATCTGCATTTACATGAAGCAATCATTGCACTGTGTGGGGACAAATGATCACTCACACGATCATTCGTCCACATAGATGTTGCTTATTATTGGCAGCAAATCCCTGACAAGGGGGAAAGTGCTGCAATCAAACAAACATTTTTATGTGCCTAAATGACGCAGTCACCCGACAAACAGGTGTTTACCTATTTTTTGGGTAATTGGTGGCATGTTCAGCAATGATCACTGTGTAGGCTCCTATGTAAAAGGTGCCTAATGTATCTAGAAAAAGTTAGCAAAATAGATAGATGATAGGAGATAGATAGATAGATAGATAGATGATAGGAGATAGATAGATAGATAGATAGATAGATAGATAGATAGATAGATAGATAGATAGATAGATACATGTGGCTGGCAAAGTTCTGGAGGTGGTGTATATATCACCCAGAATGCTCAGATGGTGAGGTAAAAAGAATCCAGGAGACTGGGTTGTTTCAGCAAAGTGTATTTTTCTAAGGCACTTTGTTTAAGATTATTAATGGGCTGTATTTTTATGGAATGGCAGGGAGGTGTTGGCAGTGGGACTTGCTATTCCCTCCCCACTCCAGTACAACACTTTACCCTAGCACAAGGCAAACCCAAGTGTAGCTGCTGGGCTCATTACTATGGGGACAGAAAGAGGACTGAAAGGCTAATTGATTAACAGGGCATGAGACCGGCAGCACATGCTTCCTGTGCAAAGCCTGTTCCTGTGTTTACGCCGAGAGATAAATGAGGAAACCTATGTATAGGTAGCACCCAGATGGGCATTTTTTATATTTTTTTGGTTACTGTTATGTTTGTGTTCCATGGGTTTAAACAAGTGAATTTGATGTCACTGTATTGTTGGGACCATAATAAACAATAGTCAGACTTTTAACCTGTTGGAGTCTGTGGATCATTGCTGATCCCATCCTCTCGCCCAGAACTTGACAATATTGTGTCTGCCTGAGAGGTCAAAATGGTTTAAATATCTCAAGAGCTGCACAATCTGCTTTTGACTAAAGCTGCCGATATACATTCAATAGCTGACGATCGAATAATCATTTGGCTGGCAGCTATCTCTCCTGACTCTCTCCTAGCTTTCCTATGCTGTTCATATACACATTAGGCTCGACTGACCATGTTGGTGTATTCTATAGGGAGAGCAGAAAAATCCGCTGCCAGACACTTCAGTTTTTTTTTTTTTTTTTACTTTTTCTAAAAAAAATGTAAGCCACCCTAGGTGTAAGCCACCCTAGGCGATCATTAGATTGCCTATTATATGCTATAATGAATATCTGAGCATTACAGAATATAGGATTCAGTATATTCCAATGCCGTGCTGCCATCTGCAGGCCTGCATTGGATTAAACTGGTAACTAGCCTGTATGCCTCCTTGTACAGGCTCAGGCCCATTACTCCCCGATCTCGGCCAGATGAAGGCGGTCTGGGCAACTCATTTGACAACAGCATCTGAGAGTTTAAAGGGATTATCCAACCCCAAAAATGCCCCCCCAAATGCTCGGGCCCCTCAAATAGATTGTACTTACATTACGTTACAATCTGTGTGAGGGGTCTGGGCCTTTGGGGGGGGGGGGGGGCATTATAAGGGTTGTATAACCCCTTTAAATGTCCACAGTCGGCATTAACTCTGCTCGCAGACATTAGCCCTGGGCCTCTGCTGTGTAAAACAGCAGAAACCCAGCATTATGGCGCCCACTGCTCCATCTTTTTTGGTTCGGACTTCCATCCGTACATGTAGGATCTCAAAAACCCCTTCGAGATTGTGTTTTGTGTTATTCACACCTAAAACTATCCCAATAGCCACTTGTTTTCATCCGTTTTCTCACAGTCTCACGTCCCTCAGCAGTTAGCACAACTGAACAAGCAATTCTCTCCAAGAGAGTGGAGACGGGATCGTTGTCTTCCACTCAGCATAGTCTGTGTAAAAACAATCAGCAAACTCTTTCATCATTTTCTAAGAGGCCCAGCTATTTACATAATTATATCTACTACCCTCTCTGTATCCGATTTGTTCTGTATTTAAAAAGGTCAAGATACGGGGCAGCTGCCTATCTGCTTGCCGCTGTTATTGGAGTGCCTCGGCCATCTAATTTCTCAGTGGCTTTTATTGTGCTCATCTGTTCAGGAAGACTAGGTTTTCCAAGCCTCATTTGCTGGTTAATTGCATTTTCAGATCCTTTAAGATGTCTGCTGCACCTGCTCACCACTTCACAGTCTCTTTTGATCTCTCCAGAAATATCAAACTTTGATTATGTGAAAATCATTCTCTACGTGCATAGAAAAGTAAGTTAAAATTAACAATGTAACTGTTCTGACCTGCCCGATTGTCTACTCTGAGGGCTTCAGAGGAGGGGGCAGCAATCTACATCTACACGCTTCTCTGTTCTCTCTCTACCTGTGAGGCTAAGAGCCATTTGCTTGATATGGTCTTCATCCTGATGTTTGTCTGTGGTTGACTGGTCTTCACCAGGGCCAACCAAGTCACAATAGTGGAGCCATGGAAGGGCAACTTTCTAACATTAGAAAAGAAGAGGTGACAGTCTACATGTTTACATGCTTTTGCTGCATCCAAAGTTCCAAAAAAGGGTGACGTTGACAAATGCTTACCATACAATGTAACTTAAGAATCCATCTATCTATCTATCTATCTATCTATCTATCTATCTATCTATCTCTATCTATCTATCTATCTATTATCTTTCTTTCTTTCTCTTTCTTTCTTTCTTTCTTTCTTTATTTCTTTCTTTCTCTTTCCTTCTTTCTTTCTCTTCCAGTCTTTCTTTCTTTCTTTCTTTCTTTCTTTCTTTCTTTCTTTCTTTCTTTCTTTCTTTCTTTCTTTCTTTCTTTCCTTCTTTCTTTCTTTATCTATTTGTCTAACCTCAACCTATCCTTCGTCTTTTCAGCCCAAGCACCATTCAACAGGCCAGGTGACGTTTTTCTCTGCTCATGCTTCCTTTCACTTCCTGTTCCAAAGAGAACCCAGCATTCAAACCTAGAGAATTTGTCTTCTGCGTATATTTCTTACCATCCTACAGGCAATTTCCATCACTGCCCTTGACTTTCTCATCTACTTCTCCAATCTTCACATCCACACATTTACATCCAGGACCTGTTACGGTCATATTGGTGTTTGACCGTGACGCGGTTGCCGTGCAGACTGGTTGCCAGGGGCAACATGTAGTTTGCGGTTTGCACGTGCACTTCCCCTTTAAGGTGTGCCTCGTTGCTGTTTGGTGAGCAAGGGGTTAATCTTCTGGCTAGTGGGGTTTAAGGTGTTTCCTGGGTGTGGCCGCAAGCTTGATATAAACCTGTGGCTTGCTGGCTGGGTGCAGTTGTACTACAGCCTTGCTTGGTGTTGGAGCTTTGCTCATTGCCTGGGTGTTCCAGCCCAGTCCTTGAGGGCCACCTTATGGAACATAAATTGTCCTCCCTTATGTACCCTCCTTGTACCTTTACCTTCACTTTTTGTATGTGTGGTGTGGGTTTATGTTCTGGGTGTGTTTAGCTTTTTGTTGGTTGCTACATGTCTGGGCTTTTGTTGGTGTTGGTCCCTGCATGTATGCTATACGTCACCCGGTATGTTGATACCTCCGTGAGGGGGCTGGTTTCCTGGAAGGATTAACCATTAGTCTGTATGCAGTGCTGCCTGGGGCTGCCGTGCTCCTTGCGGCACGGGGTTCAGGCAATATCAGGAGTGCTGGATACCTGTGTGTGTGTGTGTTGTCTGTACGGTGTCCTGTTTGGTGTGTGGGCACCTGTACTTATGCTTGAGTTCCAGTCGTGGTGGCAGCGGCAGGTAAGTGAGTTTTCAGGTGTTCTTACCTGCCGATCCAGATGCTGCATATGGTCATTTCCCTTCCACCTGTTACTAGGCAGCTGGAGACTCCAGTTCGTCTGAGTCCCTGAGGAACCGGTTGTCTCCTATTCCTATGCCAGGGACCGTCAGGGTCAGCAGGATCCAGGTTCCAGTGCATGAGCCCTCCCACCTTCAGGGTTCGCTCATGCGGTCAGGAGATCAGGGTCAGCGGGGGAAGGACGTGCGCCAAACAGCTCTCCGCCTGGGGCCCAGCCGCCACTATATTTACCCAGTGTGCAGTTAGGGAGCTATAGCGTCCCTGGCACTGCTTACTGGTCCATGTATATGTGGTTAGGTGGACCTTGCCACAGATGGCGTTGCGCAGTGCACACTTGATTTTATCCGATACTTGGTTGTGCAGGGAGGGCACAGCTCTCCTGGAGAAGTAGTGGCGGCTGGGAACGACGTACTGTGGGACAGCAAGCAACATGACCTGTTTGAAGCTGTCCGTCTCCACCAGCCTGGATGACAGCATTTCAAAGGCCAGTAGTTTAGAAATGCTGACATTCAGGGCCAGGGATCGAGGGTGGCTAGGTGGGAATTTACACTTTCTCTCAAAAGTTTGTGAGTGAGATGGAGAGCTGAACGCTTCCGTGTGACATAGTGGAGATGCTTGGTGACGGAGGTGGTGTTGTTGGTGGCACATCCTCTGTTTGATGGGCGGCAGGTGCGAACGTTTTTCCAGAGGCGGAGGAAGAGGCCGAGGCAGCAGCAGAAGAGGGAGCAGGAGGGGCCTGAGCCCTTTCTTGGTTTTGAAGGTGCTTACTCCACTGCAGCCCGTGTCTCGCATGTAGATGCCTGGTCATGCAGGTTGTGCTAAGGTTCAGAACGTTAATGCCTCACTTCAGGCTCTGATGGCACAGCGTGCAAACCACTCGGGTCTTGTCGTCAGCACATTGTGTGAAGAAGTGCCATGCCAGGGAACTCCTTGAAGCTGCCTTTGGTGTGCTCGATCCCTGGTGACGGTGGCCAGTAGCAGGTGAACTGTTTTGGCGACGGCTTCTCTGCTTTTGCACCCTGCTCCCTCTTTTGCTATGCTGTTGGCTCGGTCTCACCACTGCCTCTTCCTCCGAACTCTGAAAGTCAGTGGCACGACCTTCATTCCATGTGGGGTCTAGGACCTCATCGTCCCCTGCATCGTCTTCCACCCAGTCTTCCTCCCTGACCTCCTTTTCGGTCTGCCCACTGCAGAAAGACGCAGCAGTTGGCACCTGTGTTTCGTCATCATTAGAGACGTGCTGAGGTGGTATTCCCATGTCCTCATCAGGAAACATAAGTGGTTGTGCGTTAGTGCATTCTATGTCTTCCACCCCTGGGGAAGGGCTAGGTGGATGCCCTTGGGAAACCCTGCCAGCAGAGTCTTCAACAGCATAAGAGACTGCTGCATGACTTGAGGCTCAGACAAGTTCCCCGATATGCACGGGGGTGATGTGACAGACTGATGGGCATGGGTTTCAGGCGCCTCCTGTGCGATTTCTGCAGAAGACTGGGTGGGAGATAATGTGAACGTGCTGGATCCACTGTCGGCCACCCAATTGACTAGCGCCTGTACTTGCTCAGGCCTTACCATGCTTAGAACGGCATTAGGCCCGATAAAAATATCGCTGTAGATTCTGGCGGCTACTGGGACCTGAGGTAGTAGGTTCAGTAGGACGAGTAACTGTGGCAGAATGGCCACGTCCTCTCCCTGCACCAGAGGCTCCACCACGACCATGACCGCGTCCCTTATTAGATGTTTGCCTCATAGTTAGCGTTCACCAAGAAAAGTAAAAAGTGGTTAAGGCTACATGCACACAACCGTATGTGTTTTGCGGTCCGCAAATTGCGGATCCGCAAAAAAAAAATGATGACTTTACGTATGGCATCTGTTTTTTTTTGCGGATCCGTTTTTTTTGCGGATCCATTGTAATAATGCCTATCCTTGTCCGCAAACTAGAAAAAAATAGGACATGCACAATTTTTTTGCGGAGCAACGGAACGGACATACTGATGCGGACAGCACATACTGATGCGGACAGCATTGAAATGAATGGGTCCGCATCCTATCCACAAAAAAAACTAAACGGACACGGAAACAAAATACGGTTGTGTGCATGAGGCCTAAGTCTGTCAAAAATAATTAACCGCCAATAAAAACCCTGATGTAGGGTATTGCACTCAATTTTTTATTTTAAAACTCTATATGACAGCCGTATTTCTGGCCTAAATGTGACACTCACTTATGCACGTCTAATCCCAGATGTGCAGTATATCAGAGGGCTTTTTCACCCCAGTAAGCAAAAAGCTGTATTTCTGGCCAAAATGTGACACTACCTTAAAGGGAATCTGTCACCTGCTTTAACCATTTTTAAGCTGGCACCATTGCTATGTGGGCTAAAGTACCTTTTTTCCTGCAGTCTTCTTTTTACTTGATTTCGTTTTGTAGTTTTGATATAAAAGCTCTTTTTCTGATATGCTAATTAGGGTCCAAGGAGCCCAGAGGGGCGTTTTTTTCCCTCTCCGGAGCCCAGTGACGCCCCCCTGCAGTGCCCAGCCCGCCTTAATTTGAATTCCAAAAATTACTCCTGATCATCAGATAACCTCCCACAGCCCGGCAAATGGTTCCGCCCCCTCCCCACGTCATATTCTACCTTATAGAAATGCCCCGTCCTTCTTCCTGTCTGCGGCCAGAAAACTCGCGCAGGCGCAGTACCGCCTGCGGCCTGCGCCTGTGCGATCATCAACCTCCTGAGGGCAACAGCCTCAAAAGTCTCACTGGGCATGCGCCGAGCCCAGTGATGTGACCTGAGCGCTGCTGCCCTCAGGACGTTGATGATCGCGCAGGCCGCAGACGGTACTGCGCCTGCGCGAGTTTTCGGGCCGCAGACAGGAAGAAGGACGGGCATTTCTATAAGGTAGACTATGACGTGGGGAGGGGGCGGAACCATTTGCCGGGCTGTGGGAGGTTATCTGATGATCAGGAGGCATTCTTGGAATTCAAATTAAGGCGGGCTGGGCACTGCAGGGGGGCGTCACTGGGCTCCGGAGAGGGAAAAAAACGCCCCTCTGGGCTCCTTGGACCCTAATTAGCATATCAGAAAAAGAGCTTTTATATCAAAACTACAAAACAAAATCAAGTAAAAAGAAGACTGCTGGAAACAAGGTACTTTAGTCCACATAGCGATGGTGCCAGCTTAAAAATGGTTAAAGCAGGTGACAGATTCCCTTTAAGCACGTCTAATCCAAGATGTGCAGTATATCAGAGGGTTTTTTCACCCCAGTAAGCAAAAAGCTTTATTTCTGGCCTAAATGTGACACTCACTTATGCACGTCTAATCCCAGATGTGCAGTATATCAGAGGGTTTTTTCACTTCAGTAACCAAAAAGCCGTATTTCTGGCCTAAATATGACACTCACTTATGCACGTCTAATCCCAGATGTGCAGTATATCAGAGGGTTTTTTCACCCCAGTAACCAAAAAGCCGTATTTCTGGCCTAAATATGACACTCACTTATGCACGTCTAATCCTAGATGTGCAGTATATCAGAGGGTTTTTTCACCCCAGTAACCAAAAAGCCGTATTTCTGGCCTAAATATGACACTCACTTATGCATGTCTAATCCTAGATGTGCACTATATGAAACAGATGGGTTTTTTTCACCCCAGTAAGCAAAAAGCTGTATTTCTGGCCTAAATGTGCCACTCACTTATGCACGTTTAATCCCAGATGTGCACTATATGAAACAGATGTATTTTTTTCACCCCAGTAAGCAAAAGCTGTATTTCTGGCCTAAATGTGACACTCACTTAAGCACGTCTAATCCTAGATGTGCACTATATGAAACTGATTTTTTTTTTTCACCCCAGTAAGCAAAAAGCTGTATTTCTGGCCTAAATGGGACACTCACTTATGCACTTCTAATCCCAGATGTGCACTATATGAAACAGATGGCTTTTTTTCACCCCAGTAAACAAAAAGCTGTATTTCTGGCCTCAATGTGACACTCACTTATGCACGTCTAATCCTAGATGTGCACTATATAAAAAAAAAGTTGTTTTTTTTAACCCCAGTAAGCAAAAAGCTGTATTTCTGGACTTGCAGACATTCAGATATCCTGTGCTGGTGCACTATCGTTGCATAAAATGGCTGCCGATTATGTATTGATATTGACAAACTGAAGTAAAAAAAAGTTTGTTTTCAGCAGTAGTTGGCTCAGGGCAGGCTTAAAAAAATTGTGCACTGCACCCACAAAACACATTTGCTGTAGATCGCTGAGTAAAAAAGCTGTTCTTCATAAGATTTCTCCCTGATCTATCCCTCACAGCAGCTGCAGCCTCTCCCTACACTAATCCGAGCAGAGTGACGGGTGGCACTACGTGACTCCAGTTTAAATAGAGGCTGGGTCACATACTGCAGTTGGCCAATCACAGCCATGCCAATAGTAGGCATGACTATGATGGCCTTTTGGGGCAAGTAGTATGACGCTTGTTGATTGGCTGCTGTGCAGCCTTTCAAAAAGCGCAGAGAAAGCGCCGAACACCGAACCCAAACTTTTACGTAAATGTTCGGGACCGGGTGCCGAAAAACCTAAAGTTCGGTACGAACCCGAACTTTACAGTTCGGGTTCGCTCAACTTTAATTAGGTCCTATGTCGTTATATTTGAATACAGCGACTGTGTTGTGTGAAGAACTCCAGAGACTATTAAAGGAGCAATTCGTCAAAGCACCTTGGAGCATATCTAAGAGTGACCTGTGTTCTAAACCTACTCCAGATCAGTTACTGTTGCTTAGTAAAGTATTCAATTGTAACCTGGATATAAGTAATGCATTACTTTTTTGCAAGTTTGGGGTCTTTGACATTTCTTACCACATCTTCAGCCAGTCCCACCACATTACAATTGGACAACCCCCTTTGGAGCTGACTGAGGACAAGCACGTTCCCATGTTATATTTCTTTAAGGTGGTTTATAAATAATCTACTAATAATGAGATGTCCTAAGTGCATAATAATAAAGATGAAAAAAATTTAAGTGGTTGTGCACATGTTCTATGTAGATAAAGGGTGAACCCTCAGAATAATTCCCTCCTTTTGGTCCAAGAAACTCCAGTCTTCAAGGGCAGGTATCATAATGTAGAAATGGCATTCATTCCCTGACCAGTACAGCTCTGCTTCACATTGAGTTTTATTGTATTTCTTCTGTGATATTAACATAAGGCATACTAATTTGATGTCTAAGAAACTTCAGTCCAACATGAAAGGCAATATTCATTTATAGCAATTTTAATTGCATAATGCTACTACCTACCGTATGGTAATGGTAATCCCCAGTTACACTGCCCATTCAGGAAACAAGAGCCTGCATTCCAGATGAGCGATTTCTATTTCTTTTGGATTTGTTCGTAAAAACAATGACCCCAATTCGTTCTGACGGCTTTTAATAATTGTGACAAAATTGGCCTGACATTTTTAACAAAAGAATAATAAATGATAACTTTTACCAAATCCCTTCATAATAATTGCGGCTTTAACATTTAAACCTCCTCATAGAAAATAAGCCGAAAATAGATTCCTGGTGTAAAGCGCGAAGACAATGGAGATGCTAACATCTTATAGGGAAACTGTCCACCAATGGTTGTTTACAGTAAGATTATTGTCTCGTTATCTTGGCTGACATTTTAAATATGTGTGGTGATATATCCTATTTGGAATATTAATGTCCGCCTAGACAGCAGAGACAATGATAGAACTTTGTTCCATGTGTCATCTCTTATCCCGGCTAATTAATACATTTCACGAGTCCTCACTGAAGGACACATTGGACTGTGAGCTCTTGTACTGAGCAAAGTGCACCATGGAGTGATGCTCAAAGACAGTAGTGCACTTGTTACATTTTTAGGCATATAACATTAAAACCACTGATGGTCAAGTGAATAACATGGATGATCTGGTGTCAGTGGCACTGCAGTGTCCTGAAATACACTGCAAAGCACTGAAAGTGTTAATATTACTGTAGTTGTGTATTGGTTGTATAGGTAGTGGGAGGTCCCATGAGGCTAGTCGGGGCTGGCTCTATCCTTCCTCTCCAGAAGGAAGATTCTGGAGTTAATGGTTGCCTGCTGAGGAGACAGTACCTCAGTGCAGCAAGGAGCAGCTCCTGTATAGAGATTCTGTTTCCCTACAGCCCACAAGAAATGTATGTGCTATCCCTAAGAAGGGAAAGGATCTATAGAAGGTTTAGCCAACAGAAAGGTAATTGCCGCTAATCTGGCTATAGGCTCCTCTGCATGTGGTGGAAACTCTGTAAGCTGAAAGCTGCCCACCATAACCAAAGGACAGGAGGGCCCCTGTTCAGAGACTGTATTCTTCTGAGGATACTGTGGATAATATATATATATATATATATATATATATATATATAAATAACAAAAAATGAGGCAGCACTCCAGACGTCAGGTGAAAAGAAAGTGGATCCTTAATTCTCCTCTGCAACGTTTCAACCGCTCAATGCGGTCTTTATCAAGCATGGTTACAAGTGTCATACAGGGGTAAATATACCCAGAATACATAGTGGTAATACAAGTGAAAATTATTCAATTACATCAATAAAATACATAAAAACAACTAAGAAATATCAACAACTGTCACAATAGTAAAAGCGACATAGCAGTGATACCATACAACATGTGCATGTATTGTGAATCAATCTTATACATGATCATAACAGTGCTGTAGCCTAAATATTATAAATAGGGCTAATTGTGCCAGTGATGCACCACATGTGCAAAGCGTGTATAATCCTAATCATGATAAAAAACAAAGAAAAACTCACACAGCGGTGGACGACTCGCGGCGCCAAAATCTGCGTCCTCCAGAACCAACAGCGCATGTCCTGAAACCTAGCAACGTCACCCAAAACAAGCAAGGAGACGTCACTGCGGTCACGGGACCAACCACGTGACCAAAGCAACTCCCACAGAACTCGTCAACGGGCGGCGCTGGACAACGTCATTACGGAGGAGGAGCAACAGCCGTCAGAGGGCCAACAACGTCAGCTAACTGGCGTCGTTGCCCCAGTAACCAACCGCACACCACCGCACGCAAGACATGCCCAAGCCAAGGGAGGACAGACGCTGCCGGAACCAAAAATCGAGAACAGGAGAGACAATGGGCACAACTTAGTAGTAAAAAGAATTAAGGCAGTAAATGTCTACTACAAAGGTAAATAGAATAGACATATGAGATCGCTGTGATTCTGGCTAGAAGTCTGAGTGAACGTGGTACACTGTATATCAGCACCATAATGATCTAATTAAGATCAGTGCCATACAACTGAATAGGACAAACCCGAGAGAATAGGGAGGAGCCACCGGCTGTTCCACTTCCATGAGAACAACCATAGGCACACATCAGGTCAGCGGTCCCAGGACATGTCTATGCCCTGAACCACAGCACCCAATATCACCCAAAACTCTCTAAATTGATACAATGAATCTATAAATACCACCACTCCTTATCAAAAAGCCATCAACAGACGTCCAACATAATAGACATAAATAGATGATATAGTATATATGATAAATCTAATAATTGTGCCCCATGGTTCCCCACATTCACTAGATGATATAGAGGGAGAGCCACAAGATTCCGGAGCCGCAGGAAGTCAAAACCGCTGAAGAAGCATTGATAGAGATAATCTAAAAGGAACAAACAAAAAAAGGTTAAACAATACTGTAAAACCAATTATTGTAGCACATAGTGAAATAGATGACACCTGTTGGTCTCACACATACACACGTACAACAAGAAAAAGAAAAAAACAGAGGCAAAGAATAGGCCCCACTTTATAACAAACTCCACTTAAAATCAACATTAAGACCAGTGGGTCTCAGGGTGTTGAGGCGATGGATCCACCTAAGCTCTCTCTGCTTGAGAGCCAGTGTCCTATCCCCTCCCCGCCTGGACTGATTGATCTGATCCAAAATCATAAATTTAAGATCCTTCTCATTATGATTTGCTTCAACAAAATGTTTAGGAACTGGCAAGTCCTTTCTCTTGCGCCTAATCGAAAACCGATGATTGTTGAGACGTGTCTTCATGTCACATGTGGTCTCCCCAACATAGAGGAGACCACATGGACAGGAGAGCACATATACAACATATGAACTGTCACATGTCAGATAATGACCAATTACAAATTGGGCTCCTGTTTGGGGATGAATGAATCTTTCACCCTTGATCATGTAAGAACAATTTACACAACCAAGGCAGGGATATGATCCCTTTTTTCGAGGTCCAATGTACGATTGTGTCAAAGCTTTAGTAGGGGTATCGGCCCGGACCAGTTTATTACGAAAACTGGTGGGGCGCTTATATGAAAGAAGAGGAGGCGCAGTGAAAGCTGTAAAGTTTGGGAGATT
Organism: Bufo bufo; assembly: GCF_905171765.1. Lineage (NCBI taxonomy): Eukaryota > Metazoa > Chordata > Amphibia > Anura > Bufonidae > Bufo > Bufo bufo. The sequence goes on from NC_053398.1 coordinate 125,043,704, forward strand.
ACTCCTGAGTATGGGCCAATGTTTGCGGACAATTTTAGCAATTAGTCCACTTTGTTCTGAATAAGTGGAGATGAATGGGATCCTCTCCACTTTATTCAGTGTGACCTCTGGTGACAACTGTTGTCTGCCTCTGACCTTATTAAGGTGTTTCTCAATAACAGAGGAAGGATATCCCCGTTCCCTGAATTTATGTGTCATCTGGGAATATCGATGTGGCAATTTCTCAACATCCTGTACCACCCTCTTAACCCCAAGGAGCTGACTAAAGGGCAATGAGTTGATGGTAGACCTAGGATGACAGCTGCTATAGTGCAATAATGTATTGCAATCAGTCGGCTTGGTAAAAATATCAGTGGACAATTTATCCCCAACTATAGAAACAGTGGTGTCAAGAAATTGTACATGGGTCCCAGAATAAACCAATGTAAATGCAATGTCCGGATCCAATCCATTCAGAAAATGATGAAATAGCTCCAGAGAGGTAGAGTCACCACGCCAAATGAGGAAGACGTCGTCTATGTATCGCCACCTCCCCAGTACCTTACTGAAGTGGTGGGACACATAGACAAGGTCCTCCTCGAGGGACGTCATGAAGACATTGGCGTAGGTGGGCGCCACATTTGACCCCATAGCGGTCCCTCTCAACTGCAGATAGAAACTATCCAAGAACAGGAAATAATTGTTCTTCAGGACCAAATCCAATAGTTGGACAATAAAGTCCTGACAATCGTGGGAGTAATCACTGCCAGATAGTTGTCTCCGGACAGCAGACAAACCCCTTGTATGATCGATGGACGTGTATAGACTGGTGACGTCAAAGGACGCCACCAGACACCCATCGGGTAGTCTGATACCAGAGATTTTCAAAAGAAAATCTCCCGTATCCCTATTATAGGATCTGGCCCTGACTGCATAATGGCGGAGTACACGATCCAAAAAGATGGAGATATTGGAAAAGATGGATCCGGTACCAGCAACAATGGGCCGACCAGGAGGGTCGACCATTGATTTGTGTATCTTCGGTAACACATATATGACAGGTGTCCGAGGATGTGGTATGATCAAAAATGAATAGAGCTCATTGTCAATAATGTCCTGACATAAAGCTATATCAAGGACCCTCTTGATACAACGAGCAATATCAAATCTCGGATCACCTATCAAAACACTGTATACACTCTCGTCACTCAATTGTCTCCTGATCTCCTGAAGGTACTTGGGGGTGTCCATGACAACAACCGCACCCCCCTTGTCGGCGAGTTTGATCGTGAGGCTGTTGTCATGGCAAAGTCCCTCAAGCACAACAACATCGGAGGAGGTCATATTGGGATGTCTCAATGGCATATCAGCAACCTCATTGCGTAAGGCCGCAATGTCAACAGAGATAGCCTTCTTGAAGGTGTCAAGTACAGGTAAATTGCTGTGTGGTGAAAAATCACTTTTAGTAAAGAGTCCAAATGACCTCAATTTAAGCTCTGAATGTGTCAAAGGATTCGTAGATTGGTCAGTGGGAGGACGACCAGCAAACCAAACCTTCAGTTCGATATTCCTATACAGGCGTTGCAGATGGACCTCCAACTGAAACCAATCAACTTTGGTGGAAGGACAAAAAGACAAGCCCTTAGAGAGCACATTAATTTGCACATCAGATAAACATACTGAAGAGATATTTACCACAGTGGACATACAATCAGATGCATTATTCATGGGGCCTGATTGGCCTTCCTGCGTCGAGCCATGGGTTTCGCCAGTTTTGGCGATTTTCGATTTACGCCATCTGTGATGTCTGGCGCCACCCCGTCTGGTTCTTTTACCAGCATTGAACCCATCCCTAAAAAAGAATCCGTAGAGGATGGATCATGCATAGCAGTAGGCCCAGAATGTCCAGATTGTTGGATTTTACGATTCGGCGGCCGATATGCAGACATCTGTTTCTTAGGCCCATCATTAAGCCACGTGTAAACATTACCCTTAGCATAGTCATCAGCGTCACGCTGCCATTTCTTTCTTTTGGTAGCTTCCTGATCTTTGATAATATTTGACTAATGTCCCATACAGGTATCATCATAGGTTTTCCATTCATCAGGTTCCAACATGGTTTGTAGAGCCAGCTTGGTTTCAGATTGTCGTTTTTGACTTGTCGCTAATTCCTGTTGTAAGTACTCTAGGTTGAGCAAAATTATATCGAAGGCATATTTATTAGAAATCTGAACAAATTTTTGAGCAAAGGCTGATTCAGTTGGAAATAAATTTGGTTTGAGTTGTGAGCGGATCCCTCTAGGGATTCTATGTACCTTGAAATACTGGCCAAGGGTCATTAAATGTAAATCAGTAGAAGCAATTTTCTTGGCATCAGCCTCATAGCATCTTTTGAGATCAATCAAGGTCGGAGTGGATAAAAATAAAGGCTCACTCACCAGACCCTGCAAAATTCTTTCCTCGTCATCTCTAGTGTATGTGAAGACATCCGGGGGATCCATAACGGTAGTATAAAAAACACAATAGGTGGGTGCAAGCTGGAAAGAGTCCACAGTAATTAGAACACCAAAAAACAGAGAACCAGCAGCACAAGACCAAAAAGCAAGGGTGCAAAAAATCCTCAGAGCCCCAGGCTCAAACGGCTATCCATGAATATAAATAACAAAAAATGAGGCAGCACTCCAGACGTCAGGTGAAAAGAAAGTGGATCCTTTATTCCCCTCTGCAACGTTTCAACCGCTCAATGCGGTCTTTATCAAGCATGGTTACAAGTGTCATACAGGGGTATATTGTAACGCACCTAGTTGATCAGTTAGGATCTCAACTGCGGAAGCAATAGACATGCACTATTATCCCACTGCCCTTGTTCTTGGCTGTGGGATTCGCGGTTACTCAGTATGTACCCCAGGCGTCTCTCTCAGTCTTGGGCGGAGAGTTTGGGGTAACAAAATCATTTACCGCTATCCATCTATTTAGTATTACTGCTGGAGAGGAAGGTCTCCCAGTATTACAGGAGTCACAAGTTAGTATAAGCTTGTGCACAGTTCAGAGTTAGTATCTAGTATGCAATAGGTTCAGGGTTAGTATATAGCATGTCCTCAGTTTAGTATATTGTATGCCATAGGTTCAGAGCATGTCCACAGTTTAGTATATAGTATGCAGTAGGTTCAGAGTTAGTATAGCATGTCCACAGTTTAGTATATAGTATGCAGTAGGTTCAGAGCATGTCCACAGTTTAGTATATAGTATGCAGTAGGTTCAGAGCATGCCCACAGTTTAGTATATAGTATGCAGTAGGTTCAGAGCATGTCCACAGTTTAATATATAGTATGCAGTAGGTTCAGAGTTGGTTTGGGAGTATCGTCTCACACCAGTCAGGAACCACCCCACTCAGAGTTCCAGGACATTAATCAGAGCAGGTAACAGGCATATACTTGCGGTTAGTTGGTCCTGGCTAGGAAGCCAGCAGTGGGGAAGCCAGTGGCAAGAAGGTAGACAGTCCTTCACGCTGTTGTTAGGGATCCAGGTCTGGATATGTGGACAGAGTCCTCAGATGCAGTGGAGCTAGCAGGGTGCGCACTCCATTAGTGGAACACCCTGCTTAGCACCTGTCTTCTATTTAAGGGCCGGACGGTAAGTGGGCGGAGTCACAGGAGGGCCCAGCAGCCACTGCGTTCCACGCTGGAGTGCAAGCCAGCGTAACAACACAGGCGGTCGGTGCGTTCCACGCTGGAACGCAAGCCAGCGTATCATCACAGACGGCCGGTGCGTTCCACGCTGGAGCGCAAGTCAGCGTATCGTCACAGGGAGCCGCTGTGATCCAGGCTGTACTGTTACATATATATACCCAGAATACATAGTGGTAATACAAGTGAAAATTATTCAAATACATCAATAAAATACATAAAAACAACTAAGAAATATCAACAACTGTCACAATAGTAAAAGCGACATAGCAGTGATACCATACAACATGTGCATGTATTGTGAATCAATCTTATACATGATCATAACAGTGCTGTAGCCTAAATATTATAAATAGGGCTAATTGTGCCAGTGATGCACCACATGTGCAAAGCGTGTATAATCCTAATCATGATAAAAAACAAAGAAAAACTCACACAGCGGTGGACGACTCGCGGCGCCAAAATCTGCGTCCTCCAGAACCAACAGCGCATGTCCTGAAACCTAGCAACGTCACCCAAAACAAGCAAGGAGACGTCACTGCGGTCACGGGACCAACCACGTGACCAAAGCAACTCCCACAGAACTCGTCAACGCGCGGCGCTGGACAACGTCATTACGGAGGAGGAGCAACAGCCGTCAGAGGGCCAACAACGTCAGCTAACTGGCGTCGTTGCCCCAGTAACCAACCGCACACCACCGCACGCAAGACATGCCCAAGCCAAGGGAGGACAGACGCTGCCGGAACCAAAAATCGAGAACAGGAGAGACAATGGGCACAACTTAGTAGTAAAAGGATTAAGGCAGTAAATGTCTACTACAAAGGTAAATAGAATAGACATATGAGATCGCTGTGATTCTGGCTAGAAGTCTGAGTGAACGTGGTACACTGTATATCAGCACCATAATGATCTAATTAAGATCAGTGCCATACAACTGAATAGGACAAACCCGAGAGAATAGGGTCCGGGCCGATACCCCTACTAAAGCTTTGACACAATCGTACATTGGACCTCGAAAAAAGGGATCATATCCCTGCCTTGGTTGTGTAAATTGTTCTTACATGATCAAGGGTGAAAGATTCATTCATCCCCAAACAGGAGCCCAATTTGTAATTGGTCATTATCTGACATGTGACAGTTCATATGTTGTATATGTGCTCTCCTGTCCATGTGGTCTCCTCTATGTTGGGGAGACCACATGTGACATGAAGACACGTCTCAACAATCATCGGTTTTCGATTAGGCGCAAGAGAAAGGACTTGCCAGTTCCTAAACATTTTGTTGAAGCAAATCATAATGAGAAGGATCTTAAATTTATGATTTTGGATCAGATCAATCAGTCCAGGCGGGGAGGGGATAGGACACTGGCTCTCAAGCAGAGAGAGCTTAGGTGGATTCATCGCCTCAACACCCTGAGACCCACTGGTCTTAATGTTGATTTTAATTGGAGTTTGTTATAAAGTGGGGCCTATTCTTTGCCTCTGTTTTTTTCTTTTTCTTGTTGTACGTGTGTATGTGTGAGACCAACAGGTGTCATCTATTTCACTATGTGCTACAATAATTGGTTTTACAGTATTGTTTAACCTTTTTTTGTTTGTTCCTTTTAGATTATCTCTATCAATGCTTCTTCAGCGGTTTTGACTTCCTGTGGCTCCGGAATATTGTGGCTCTCCCTCTATATCATCTAGTGAATGTGGGGAACCATGGGGCACAATTATTAGATTTATCATATATACTATATAATCAATTTATGTCTATTATGTTGGACGTCTGTTGATGGCTTTTTGATAAGGAGTGGTGGTATTTATAGATTCATTGTATCAATTTAGAGAGTTTTGGGTGATATTGGGTGCTGTGGTTCAGGGCATAGACATGTCCTGGGACCGCTGACCTGATGTGTGCCTATGGTTGTTCTCATGGAAGTGGAACAGCCGGTGGCTCCTCCCTATTCTCTCGGGTTTGTCCTATTCAGTTGTATGGCACTGATCTTAATTAGATCATTATGGTGCTGATATACAGTGTACCACGTTCACTCAGACTTCTAGCCAGAATCACAGCGATCTCATATGTCTATTCTATTTACCTTTGTAGTAGACATTTACTGCCTTAATTCTTTTTACTACTAAGTTGTGCCCATTGTCTCTCCTGTTCTCGATTTTTGGTTCCGGCAGCGTCTGTCCTCCCTTGGCTTGGGCATGTCTTGCGTGCGGTGGTGTGCGGTTGGTTACTGGGGCAACGACGCCAGTTAGCTGACGTTGTTGGCCCTCTGACGGCTGTTGCTCCTCCTCCGTAATGACGTTGTCAAGCGATGCCCGTTGACGAGTTCTGTGGGAGTTGCTTTGGTCACGTGGTTGGTCCCGTGACCGCAGTGACGTCTCCTTGCTTGTTTTGGGTGACGTTGCTAGGTTTCAGGGCATGCACTGTTGGTTCTGGAGGACGCGGATTTTGGCGCCACGAGTCGTCCTCCGCTGTGTGAGTTTTTCTTTGTTTTTTATCATGATTATGATTATACACGCTTTGCACATGTGGTGCATCACTGGCACAATAAGCCCTATTTATAATATTTAGGCTACAGCACTGTTATGATCATGTATAAGATTGATTCACAATACATGCACATGTTGTATGGTATCACTGCTATGTCGCTTTTACTATTGTGACAGTTGTTGATATTTCTTAGTTGTTTTTATGTATTTTATTGATGTAATTGAATAATTTTCACTTGTATTACCACTATGTATTCTGGGTATATATACCCCTGTATGACACTTGTAACCATGCTTGATAAAGACCGCATTGAGCGGTTGAAACGTTGCAGAGGGGAATAAAGGATCCACTTTCTTTTCACCTGACGTCTGGAGTGCTGCCTCATTTTTTGTTATTTATATTCATGGATAGCCGTTTGAGCCTGCGGCTCTGAGGATTTTTTGCACCCTTGCTTTTTGGTCTTGTGCTGCTGGTTCTCTGTTTTTTGGTGTTCTATATATATATATATATATATATATATAAAGAGAGAGAGAGAGAAAGTGCATCCCTTTAGGCTGGGAAAAGGAGAGATTGACCAGTCTGAGAGAGAGAAGCTAGCCTCCATATAAAACCTTTGGGAACTGCTTGAATCAACAATAAGGACTGCATTTCATGTGAATAGTGCTTGTGAGGATCACCTGATGACAAGCTTCACTAAAGTACTGAGGATCTGTTATACCAACACCCGTCTCATCATTATACCACATGTAGGGGATCAGCTCTCTTTCATGGGTCATTCTCACAGATATCTTCAGGACACCAAGTTTAAGATCCAAACACGAGGCTTTATTGCGGCACATCCGCATAAACATAAAGAATAATGCAAAATAATAAACAGTCGCCCGTCCAGGCTCTAACTAAACATACTGTCATATTCCTGACTCACCTAAGTCCCTGTTCACTCCCTGTGAACACATGCGGCTTTCTCAGCCAATGTCACACAGCCTCCTGGCTGTACAGAGCACAGTACGCCCACTGTCTCCAGTCCAGTGTCTCTTGGGGAATCGTGGTCTCTCAGCTCTCCTGGCTTGGACCACACTGACAGAGCCTCCAGGCCTCTGTCCACAGGTAACACACTTCCCCCTTGCTGACACCCTGGGAGGTGCCTTATGCCAACCTGAGTACCTGCAGCTGGTCTCAGCTGTGGTGGAATAGGGGTGTGGACAGCACTATCCACTCCTTCCTTACCTCTAACCTGTGTGAGACCTGTCACTGTCTCACATACCCCCCACCTTTGTTCAAGCCCGTGAGGGTGAACACCTGCATAACCATGGGAGGCTGGTGAGAGGGCATCCACCTGGCCTGGATGTGGGGAACAGCCACCCACCCTGGTCTTTGGCTGCTTCTAATAAGAACCGGCCCAGATTAGCTTTACAGCCACACTAAGTAACACAGTGTCAGCGAGCACTAGCTGCCACTGACACAGAAAATTACCGGTTCTTATTTCACCGAGGCCAGGAACCTCAGTAATACGTACCTTCCCTTTGTTCTGCCAGACCCACACCAGCAGAGATTGGTTTATCACCAAAACTAACATCTTGCCCAATCTAACCTGCCTAAAGGTCTCATGTGCCCATCTCATGGCCAGGAACTCTTTTTCTACTCTTTCGCGGGTGATAATGATGAGCTCTCGCACTCTTCGATCTCTCTCTCTTTTTTGATCCTCTGGCTCCCGCACATGCGCCTCATGTCCTTTCTTGGACTGCTGCAGCTCTTTACTGAACTGTTCCCAGTCATGGTCCTGTCCCGACACTTTCTCCTTTTCTTTGCAGGGCTCCTTTAGCAGAGCATGCCTGCCCCTGCTCACTTCTTTTACGTGCGTCTGGGTCACTTCCTCCTTCTTTCCAGCAGTAGTTACCCCAGCTATGGTGGCAGTTTCAGAGACCTCTGCTTTTTTAGTGGCTTTTTACACTTCGGCTGCCGCTCCCTTTGTCTTAACTTTGGTCTCTGCAGCACCTGGGGACTTCATGTCAACCAACACATCGGCCTTAACTTCTTCAGCCTTTGTCTTCTCGGACTCTCCAGTCTCTTTGAGAGCCTTCTCAGACATGGCACCATACGCTTGCCCTCTTAACCCCTCCCGATCCTTCTCATCGAGGCAGGAGGCACCGGGGTCTTCAGCATACTCCTCATCTTCTGGTGTTTTCTCCAGAGGATCACCCAGGACACTGGTCTCCTTTTGGGAAGGAGTCAGGAGAGACAGCGCATCATAATAGCCCGGATCCAAAAACTGATCGTTCACCTCCTCATACTTCTTCCCCAGCAGGCTGCTGGCTATTTGGAAGGCCTTGTAGGCAGAGGGGATGTCTTCCCGGCCTGGGCTACATTCTATCACGGGTCTGTGGTCTTCGGCATCCACATCAGTCCCATCAACTTGTTCAGCAGAAGCATCTTCCATCTTCTCTGCCACAGCCAGCACCGCAGTGCCACCATCTCCAGACCCACTCTTAATAGGCTCTAACTTAGACTTCTCCAACTCATAGACGTTCTTCCCGACGTCATCCTTTGAGCTCACAAGATCATCTATCTCAGCTCTGAGTTGCTTGTTCAGCCTCTCAAATTCAGCATGCTCCTCAAGCGCTTCTTCAAGGGCTCTAGCCAAGGAGAGGGCCTTGGTCTCCTTTTCCCAAGCATATCAAGCCGAGATGCATTTCTCTTCAGTCAGGAGCCAGTCAAACTTCTTCTGTTTCTACGTTAGGTTAGACATAATTTGCTTCTGGTGGTCCAGGTCCACCATTAGATCATCCAATTCTTGCTGAAGTTTGCTCTTGGTTTTCTCCAACTTTTCGTATGTCACACCCTTTTTCTCCAGGCGCTGAACCATCAACTTCATGTTTTTCAACAGTTTCTTTTCAGCTTTTTGCACAAGCTTGTGGGAAGTGCCCCGCTTTTGGGCCTCTGGTTCCAGCTGCTCCTCGCTCGGCTCTGCTGCAGCAGATGTAGGAGTATCACCATTCTCTTTCTGGCTCTGCAACTTTGCCCTTTCTGAAGCCTTCTTCAGTTGCTCTTTGAAGACAGCTAGTCCCTTCTCTAATGTTTCTAGGGAGCGTAAGGAGAGAGAGAGAGAGATCTTCCTCCTGTTTGCAGCTGTACTGTCGTGTCAGGTCATCTACAACTGCCTGGACATGGGCCTCAGACACTAGGCTGACGTCACCCGACTTAATTCTCATCTCGTCAGATATAACTGTCTGGTCGCTACTAGTAACCACCTTTGTTTTGCAGGACCTTGACATGGTAGCCTTACTCTCTGAGTTGCTATCGGTCACAGCACATACATCACCTACACTGCTCGTGTCATTATTAACTCTGGCTTCTAGGGACACTTCCTTAGTAACCAACAAACATTGTGGAGACTGCACATCCACCTCTGGTACGTGTGGTACACACTCTAGTCCCGCCCCATTGTCTACAATGGGGTCTCCTAGCGGTGTTTCTTCAACATTTATCAACACTTTTATATCAGAGACATGTTTACCAACAGGGGGAGCTTTTTCCCCAATCACAGCCTGCAAAGGAAAAGGCCTGTCATTATTATCACATATTTCACATAACATCACATTTCCATTATGCATTTCAGCAAACATGGTACCATCACTTTGCACCTTACCTGCACCTTTGTTCTCAATGTGCAGCTCCTTCACATTATCATTTAAAGGGACAGGTACAGGTTCTGCAGGAGTTTTGTCACTCTCTGCAGAAGTGTCTCCATTACGTAAAACCTCCAAGCATAAGGGGAAATTACGGCCCACCATTCCCTCATGTATGAGATTATATTTGTAACATCAGGTTCACAAGTCCCAGTTCTCACCGGAGACTCTCCCTCAGTGAGAACCACCTGATAGTCCGTATTATCCACATAATTGTCCCGAACATGTAACACTCTATCAGTCTCTGGGGCGGCCATCATGCTACCTCTTACCTGGGCTAGCATGGGATCTCTGACTTTCACCACCCCAAATCTAGCTTTGATCACAGGCTCTTTGGGCGACCCAGAAACCTTCTCCCCTGCAGGTTCCTGTGAGGGAGTAACCGCAACAGGCTTACCCGCCTGTTCAAACACTGTGTTTTTCCCAATGTCATACACTTCCGAGACGGTTTTTCGCCTCAGTGATTTTTTCGTCACTGACCCAGCCGGTTTCCACTGTGACAGGCTCACGGTCACTGGATCTGCCACCCAACTATTAACAGGAACAGTCTTACCGCCTGACGTCGTGGATTCGGGAGACCACGATATTCCCAGGACATCTCTACCAAGATCACCAGCCTTCTCTTGGTTCCTGGTATTCCGAACACCCGCAGACTCCTTACTGCAAACGTTGCCACCGGAAACAGCATGGCCTGGAGTCCCGACTTTTCCTGGACGGTAACTCCAGCCGCACTCTTTAGGACTTTGCGCACACATGCAGGAAACATAGAATCTCCTGAGAGCCGCACCGCTCTCCACCTCCTTTTCTTCCCGACGGTTGCCCTCGGCAACGGCACACATCTTTTCCTATAGAACTCCAGCCGCACAACTCAAAGCCTTTTTTCCGTGCCATAGCTGCCAGAAGAACGGAAAGTCTTTGCCAAGCACAAACTCCACTTCCAAGGTCTCACATTTTAAGAGCTCCCATTGCACAGGGCCATAGTCCGTGATAAAGGTCAGAGACATGGTGACATCTGTCTCTGGCCCCTTCTTTAGAAAGTCCAGTACTTCGGGCTTAACCCAGGACACGCGTTGGCAGGCATCTAAAGAGACCCACAGCGGGGTTCCCCCAATCACCAGCTCACAGGATCTTTCTGTATCAGATCTTCTGACCTCGCAATCATCCATTGCATAGTCCTACTGGAGGTGGGTCTGCACAGATCTCCTAGTGACAACAACAACAAAAAAATATATATATATATATATACAGTACAGACCAAAAGTTTGGACACACCTACTTATTCAAAGAGTTTTCTTTATTTTCATGACTATGAAGGCATCAAAACTATGATTTAACACATGTGGAATTATATACATAACTGTGAAACAACTGAAAATATGTCATATTCTAGGTTCGTCAAAGTAGCCACCTTTTGCTTTGATTACTGCTTTGCACACTCTTGGCATTCTCTTGATGAGCTTCAAGAGGTAGTCCCCTGAAATGGTTTTCACTTCACAGGTGTGCCCTGTCAGGTTTAATAAGTGGGATTTCTTGCCTTATAAATGGGGTTGGGACCATCAGTTGCGTTGAGGAGAAGTCAGGTGGATACACAGCTGATAGCCCTACTGAATAGACTGTTAGAATTTGTATTATGACAAGAAAAAAGCAGCTAAGTAAAGAAAAACGAGTGGCCATCATTACTTTAAGAAATGAAGGTCAGTCAGTCAGCAGAAAAATTGGGAAAACTTTGAAAGTAAGGGCTATTTGACCATGAAGGAGAGTGATGGGGTGCTGCGCCAGATGACCTGGCCTCCACAGTCACCGGACCTGAACCCAATCGAGATGGTTTGGGGTGAGCTGGACCGCAGAGTGAAGGCAAAAGGGCCAACAAGTGCTAAGCATCTCTGGGAACTCCTTCAAGACTGTTGGAAGACCATTTCAGGGGACTACCTCTTGAAGCTCATCAAGAGAATGCCAAGAGTGTGCAAAGCATTAATCAAAGCAAAAGTTGGCTACTTTGAAGAACCTAGAATATGACATATTTTCAGTTGTTTCACACTTGTTTGTTATGTATATAATTCCACATGTGTTAATTCATAGTTTTGATGCTGTCATAGTCATGAAAATAAAGAAAACTCTTTGAATGAGAAGGTGTGTCCAAACTTTTGGTCTGTACTGTATATATATATATTTTTTTTTTTCAGTCAGTCTCTTTTATGGGCTTCTGGCCCTTTAAATCTCTGCACCACAGCAAAAATAGTCCACTATAGCACGAGCAGCACCTGCTCCACCGAACAAACAGGCTTCTGGCCCTTTAACTCCACACACTGCAAAACAGCTTTCAGCAGCACCTGCTGTCTCGTCGTTGCCCTTCTCTCATGGACAACTTGCCCGCATCTGACACCAATTGTAAGGGATTGCCTCTTATTTTTACACACACTACATTTTCCCCACAAGGTGGTGGCATCAAAACAACCGGGACCCTGTATCGCACCGTAAAACAGCAACATCAACGGCACTTCAACCGCCACCAGGCGTACCCCAGAACCAGAGTATGCCCTGAAGGGAAGAACTGATGCACCCTTTCCGTCACTTCATGCCGACCCAGGGAGCTTCAGGAAACCATGAGTATGACTACTGCACCTATCCGGTCATCCACACTCATGTGCGCCACTGCAGCACTAGTCTACAGGTGGACTGTATAAGGCAGCATTTAAAGGGCATCTGTCAGCAGTTTTGTACCTATGAAACTGGCTGACCTGTAACATGTGCACTTGGCAGCTGAAGGCATCTCTCTTGGTCCCATGTTCATATGTGCCCGCATTGCTGAGAAAAATAATAATAAAGTTTTATTATATGCAAATGAGAATCTAAGAGCAACTGTAACAGCATTACTGTTACACCTATAGGCTCAGCGCTCTCTGCAACTGCCGCACCCTCTTCAGTTTGATTGGCAGAACCAGACAGTGAAAATGTCATCATGCCTCCCTGGTCCTATCAATCAAAGTGCAGAGGGCGCAGCAGTTTAAGAGCATAACCTCTAGGTGTAACGGTAACGCCCCCGTTGCTCCTAGAGGCTCATTTGCATATATTAAAACCTCATTTTTCTCAGCAATGCGGGCACATATGAACATGGGACCAACACAGATGTCTTCAGCTGCCAAGTGCACATGTAACAGGTCAGCCAGTGTCATAGGGACAAATCTGCTGACAGATGCCCTTTAAACAGTCAGTTCCAAAAAACAATTTATTGGAAGCACGAAAATGAGTAGGTGTAAAGTTTCAAGCTACTTTGACAAGAGCGGCTGGATGACTTGTTGGGTCTTGTTGGGTTTTCCTGGTGTGAAGTCATTAGTACCTGTCAAATGTGATCCAAAGAAGGACAACTGGTGAACTGGCAACCAGATCACAGATGCCCAAAGCTCCATCAAGCAGGTGGAAATGAACGCAAGCCAATTTGGACCTATCCCACAGAAGAGCTACTTTAGCATGCCATTGTATAGGTGGGGTTTAGAGTCCCAAACTTGCCCATAGCAAAGCCCCCTGTCCCCATAAAAATGAAAATTGCACTTACTGGGGGACAAGCTCAGTACTCATCTCCAGTGGCATTAAATGTGTGAATATTGCACTGATGACGCCGAGGACAGTACACCTCACATCCCTGAGCATGCGCTACTCATCACCATAAGTAGTGTTGAGCCAAATTTTTAAAATTTGGACTCGGCTGCTTCGCCGAATTTCACAAAGAAATTCAGTTTGTGACAAATTACTTTGCCATGAAATTGACGATTGCACCGCCCCCGTCATTGAACCCATCCACAGCATTCATTGCTTATCGCAGCAAATATAATAATAATACTCACCTTATCCATTTGAGCTCGAAAAGGTAACTGCAGCCATCTTGATTGAAGACACCGTGCGTAATCGTGCACGGTGCGTGATAACGTCATCACACTGGCTGGCATGGTGATGTCATATGTCACCTTGTGCAAGATTTCATGCGGGATCTTCAATCAAGATGACCACGCCGGGCCTCTTCACGCTCAAACGGATGAGGTGAGTATGTTTAGGAAGGAAGGAAATTCGGATCAAATTCCGCTTCGGATTCTTCAGTTCGCTCATGGATGAAACAAGGTTTACAGTCCCGGACTCATCAATCCGCAAGTTTGATATTTACTATTCTACGTGGCTTTTCTATGAGCAGGATTGGGACCAATATACGGGCGGTTTTAGTGGGACCAACGGGTTCCCTGTAAGCAATGCACTGACTACAAAGAACCCTGTCCCTTTAAACCCTTATCTGTGTACTGCAGATTGTAGAAGAGGTTACGTTCACCTTTAAGAGGTAGTAGCACAAAAAGATTAATATTCCTACTTTTGAAACTGTTTTGAAATTTCCATATCTGCATATGTAATTTGCCGTCCTGACACAACGATCCTCCCAGGGCACAGAGTTAATTTATTCTTACAAAAATAACTGTGACTTCATTTTATTATTTTCAACATTTCATATAAAACTAAATTATGGGAAGAAAAAACAATAAGAAATCAACAGAAATTTTACATTCATTAGGCACTTGATTGCTCTGTTTCATTATTATGGAAATTCCCTGTGTCATGCAAATAGCAGCAGCATGTCCGATAACCTAATTCCTTGCTTGTCAGTTCTGTACTTTTTATCACTAAGCATTAGACAGTGAAGTGAGTACTGAATCCTATTTCCATTCAATATCCCACAGAAAGATGTCTCCCCAGAGCCCAGATATTTTCATAATGTATCCCCATGCCGAACCGGCTTCATAAGTGATTTTGTTTTTATTTTTTTACCACCTTAACAATGTTCTCTTGCAGGACCTGCTGACGGAGCTAGCTCAAGGAAAAGGTATTCTTGTCTCAGTCATTTTCATCTAGATCCTTGGGGCTCATGCACACGACCTTATGTATTTTGAGGTCTGCAAAAAAAACGGATCCGCAAAAAATAGGTGTGCATTTCGTATTTTGCGGAACGGAACAGCCGGCCCCTAATAGAACAGTACTGTCCTTGTCCGTAATGCGAACAATAATAGGACATGTTCTATGTCTTTGCGGAATGGACGTACGGAAACTGAATGCACACGGAGTAACTTCAGTTGTTTTTGGGGACTCATTGAAATAAATGGTTCTGCATACGGTCCACAAAAAAAATGGAAAGGACATAGAAAGAAAAAATAAGTTTGTGTTCATGAGCCCCTATACTGTAGGACAGGGATCAGCAACCTTCGGCACTCCAGCTGCTGTGAAACTACAACTCCCAGCATGGAAACATGCCCAGATGCTCTTCTAACTCTCATAGAAGTGAATGAAGCATTCTGGGAGTTGTAGTTTCTGAACAGCTGGAGTGCCGGAGATTGCTGATCCTTGCTGTAGGATGTAATGCGTCTCCTGGATTCCCTAGGGCACTTAATCTCTCCAAGGAGTAAAACAGTCATGTTGGATTTTTGCATCCGAATGACCCTTTAGGAGCAACTGGGGCGTTGCTCCTAAAGGGTGACGTTAACACTGCCTGGCCCTGTCTATGAAAGGGGAGAGGGTGCAGCAGTTACAGAGAAATCAGAGCCTCTAGGGGTAACGGCACCGCCCCGTTGCTCCTAGAGGCTCATTTGCATATATTTTTCTCAGTAATATGGGTACATATGAACATGGGACCAACACAGATGCCTTCAGCTGCCAAGCGCACATGTAACCGGTCAGCCAGTTCCATAGGTACAGATCTCTTTAATCAATAAAATGCATCTGTCTAGCGCCACCTGCTGTTTTTTTTGTTCCCTCATTTCTCTGACCACACAGAGCATGTATCCTTTACCTGCCACCAGGATCCTCGCTCCAGTAGTCCTATCATATAGAAAATTCAATCAGCAATGCTGGCTTCTGCAATAATCCTTGCATGTACAAGACTTGACCTCAGAGACTACCAGCATAAGTTACATGACTGATGTACATAGCATCATCGCTGCTATTCCTTCTCTGGTGTCACGGACTGACATGGTGTGCTTCTGCAGTACCTCAGACTTGGGCGTATTTACAAGTGTTATTTATGTGATACATTCAGGGGCGGACTGACAACTCATGGGGCCCCCGGGCAATAGGAGATTATGGGGCCCCCTGTGTCCCGGCCCACCCTCGAGTCACACCCACATATCGCACCACCCACATCACCTATATCAAATTGTCAATCCCAGAGAACCCTTTTACCTTATGTTATCTGTAGTGTTACATCGGACTGCAAAAATATCCAGGAGCCAACTTAAATTTGTAGTTGCCTAATTTAAAATACACAAATTAGGCTACTTTCACACTAGCGTTTTTTTGCTGGAAACGCACGAAAAACGCATGTGTGTTTTTTGTGAATTTGTGATTCTGTTATTACTATACATTTTCTTAAACTATTTTTATATGTCTTTGAATGTTAATAATATTCTCCATATAGGATTTGTGATTATTTGTGTTTTTGGATTCTTTTTGTGTTTTTGGACTTTTTATAATACCTTGAACATAAATACATAGAGCAGACAGTATACATACTATATATATGGAGAGCTAGAATCCAGACCAGCTATTCACAACTGCTTAAAACTGGGACACCTTGATACCCCTCCTCCTCATTAGTAGATGACCCAATAAAAATCTATTCAGCTCAGACACGGCTCATACCCACTGAAGAAGGAGCTCCGAAACGCTTTTGGGATTTGAACAGTCTTATCTCAACTAAAATATAAAGAAAATAATATGCCACGATCCAACAAGTGATTTCCTTACATCACATATGGACATATACAGCGACATTGAACATCAATTATGAAGGTACCTCCCCCACCCACACCGAATCGCTAACATACAAAGTAACCAGCCGGACGAGAGCACCGTGAATAACCACGTGGGATGCCAACAGAGCGGCCGGGAGTTCGGAACAGAGACCGGAGTGTGGTGCCTGGCAGCCTTACCACCAAAGCGTGAGTTACCCTATGAAGGGATATTATTTTGAATTAGGAGGAGATTATTTATTATAAACTAATAATCCAAATACAAAACATACAGTTGGACTCACTGTGAGATTAATTCCCAAAAAACGGTAATGAAAGAGATAATAAATAATGATTGATATTGCCAATGATTTCGAGCGGTAATATATGAAACTTAGAGGGAATCTGTCACCTAGTTTTGCACGGATAGATCTCCGCTAGCATGTCCGCAATATACCTGTCCCATAGCTTTGTGTGGTTTTATTTTGTTTAAAAAATGATTTTATAGATATGTAAATCAGCCAAGTAAGGTGCCCAAGGCGTGGTTACTTACAGTTAAGGAGCCCAGCACCGCCTGCATCCAGGAATCTTCTCCTTGCTCACGAAGTTACAGTGACGTAATCTCGCGATGCGCGAGCTAGTGCATGCACAGAGCCTCAGTGAACGAACTGCGCATGCGCTAGCTCGCGTATCGCGAGGTTATGTCACTGTAAGGGCTCATGCACACGACTGTATGGCTTTTTCAGTGTTTTGCAGTCGGTTTTTTACGGATCCTTTGTTCCGTTTTTTTTTTTTCCGTTGTGTTTCCGTTCCCTTTCCGTTTTCCCGTTCCGTTATTCCGTATGCCATGTACAGTATACAGTAATTACATAGAAAAAATTGGGCTGGGCATAACATTTTCAATAGATGGTTCCGAAAAATGGAACGGATACGGAAGACATGCGGATGCATTTCCATATGTGTTCCGTTTTTTTTTGGCGGACCCATTGACTTGAACGGAACCAAGCACCGTGATTTGCGGACAAGAATAGGACATGTTCTATCTTTTCACGGTACAGAAATACGGAAATAGTGTAACGGAATGCACACGGAGACACTTCAGTTTTTTTTGCTGAACCATTGAAATGAATTGTTCAGTATATGTACCGCATACTGAACTCAAAAAACGGCCAGTATACTGCGCGCAAAATACTGTCGTGTGCATGAGCCCTAACTTTGTGAGCAAGAAGGAGATTCCTGGATGCAGGCGGTGCTGGGCTCCTTAACCGTAAGTAACCACGCCTTGGGCACCTTACTTGGCTGATCTACATATCTATAAAATCATTTTTTAAGCAAAATAAAACCACACAGAGCTATGGGACAGGTATATTGCGGACATGCTAGCGGAGATCTATCCATATCCCTATAGAGTAAAACTAGGTGACAGATCCCCTTTAACGATATTGAAGATCTACAGTACTAACAACTATCTTCCTATTATGGTTTGATCACCAACTACCAACCATCTAGACCATTATCTACTTTCACTATAAGTCGGGACATTGTTACAATCTGAAGAATTACTATTAGTATATATCGACTACAGGAGGACTAATAATAAATAAGAATATTTTTACAATTGTGCTTCTCCCTAAATATTAAGGACAAACTGAACCTTTTATTTTATATGTCTTTTATATACTATAATATCATTAGGGATTATTTTATGTTTTTGTTATGGATATTTTGATATACCCTTTATATTTTTATCATCAATTTATTATTGATAGAATCAAGATCAGACACTAATCAATTTAAGATTTTTAATACTGATTTTTCTGATCCGTTCGACATATCTTGGATTCTAGTATATCATCGATTTGTCTGATCATGATTAACTATCACAATTATCACTAACCATGTACAGGGTGGGCATTTATATGGATACACCTTAATAAAATGGGAATGGCTGGTGATATTAACTTCCTGTTTGTGGCACATTAGTATATGTGAGGGGGGAAACTTTTCAAGATGGGTGGTGGCCATGGCGGCCATTTTGAAGTCGACCATTTTGAATCCAACTTTTGTTTTTTCAATAGGAAGAGGTCATGTGACACATCAAACTTATTGGGAATTTCACAATAAAAACAATGGTGCGCTTGGTTTTAACGTAACTTTATTCTTTCATTAGTTATTTACAAGTTTCTGACCACTTACAAAATGTGTTCAATGTGCTGCCCATTGTGTTGGATTGTCTCCCACTCTTCACACACTGATAGCAACACCGCAGGAGAAATGCTAGCACAGGCTTCCAGTATCCATAGTTTCAGGTGCTGCACATCTCGTATCATCTGAAGGCAATCGTCTATGCTGTGAAGATACGAGATGTGCGGCACCTGAAACTACGGATACTGGAAGCCTGTGCTTGCATTTCTCCTGCGGTGTTGCTATAAGTGTGTGAAGAGTGGGAGAAGAGGGTTGCATTGACAATCCAACACAATGGGCAGCACATTGAACACATTTTATAAGTGGTCAGAAACTTGTAAATAACTCATGAAAGAATAAAGTTACGTTAAAACCAAGCACACCATTGTTTTTCTTGTGAAATTCCCAATAAGTTTGATGTGTCAAATGACCCTCTTCCTATTTAAAAAACAAAAGTTGGATTCAAAATGGCCGACTTCAAAATGGCCGCCATGGTCACCACCCATCTTGAAAAGTTTCCCCCCTCACATATACTAATGTGCCACAAACAGGAAGTTAATATCACCAACCATTCCCATTTTATTAAGGTGTATCCATATAAATGGCCCACCCTGTATATTGAATAGTATTCATACTATTTGCCATCTATTTATGGGTCTATTCTTTTATGTGCAATTTATAAATTTTTATTCTTGATATTTTTAATTCAAATAAATATACTATATATTCTTCTACACTGTTCCAGATATAGTGTGTGCCATCCATATATGTACTTACATTATCTAATTTTCATACCAGGCGGAGGGTACCGCCCAGGATAGATCACCACAATCCAGAAAGTCCGAACAAGTGAGCCACTAAATTTTCTTTTATACTTACAAATCTGCATGCAAATCCACACCAATTGCAGCGGATTGACCGCACGGATTTCCCTGCGAACACCTGCAGATTTCAATGCGGATTGTCCGCACTTAGATCCTGAACATGTGCAATTACCCTAAGGCTGGTTTCACATGAGCGAGTTCAATGCATTTAACTAGTAACGCGTGTCTGCGAGAGCTCCCGTCCTGACCTACGTAGCACTGAGAGGATCACATAGCATTAGATTGATTTACGATGCTTTGTAACCCTTAGGCCTCTTGCACACGACCGTAGATGTCCCGTTGCCGTATTGCGGGCTGCATTTGTGGATCCGCAATACACAGGCACCGTTCCGTGCGCATTCCGCATCACGGATGCGGACCCATTCACTTCAATGGGTCCGCAAATCCGGAGATGCAGAATGGTGCAGAACGGAGGCACAGAACATGTCCTATCTTTTTTGCGGAACGGCTGGATTGCGGACCCATTAAAGTGAATGGGTCCGCGATCCGCTGCTGCTGCCCCACAGTCGGTCTTCGTGCATCACAATTTGCGGGCTGCAGCACGGCCACGGGCCTTGGGCCCCTTTCACACGAGAAAAAAAGCAGAATATAGAGCATGCTGCATTTTTCACACAACGCAGAACTGATGCGTAAAAATTAACGCTCATGTACACAGACCTATTGAAATGAATGGGTCAGGATTCAGTGTGGGTGCTATGCGTTCACGTCACACATTGCACCGGCGTGGAAAACTCGTGAAAGGGGCCTAACTGCTGCAGAACATCACAATACACATCTCGGCTGCTGCAGAACCTCATGACAAAAACCTTAGCTGCTGCAGAACCTCATAATACACACCTCAGGTGCCACAGAGCATCATAATACACACCTCAGCTTCTTCAGAACATCATAACAAACACCTCAGCTGCTGCAGAACCTCATAATACACACATCAGCTGCTTCAGAACATCATAACAAACCTCAGCTGCTGCGGAACCTCATAATTCACACCTCAGCTGCCACAGAACATCAGGAATACACATTTTAGCTTCTGCAGGCAGTAAAATGCATCAAACATGACCTGTTCAAGTATTGATTCCCAAGTAGACTTGGAAACCCATTTCAATTACTTTTAATCCCTAACAGTTTGCATCCACTTGTGTGATGGCCTCTAAAACGAGCACAGATTGATTTGCTATGTCATGGACAGGTTCTGATTATTGACCTCAAAGGCCCCTAAGGCACTTTAGACACTTATCAGTGATCTCCCCTTAACATTTTCCTTCTGCATTTTTGGGATGGTGACATCTTTTTCCTGACGGAACAAAAGATCAGAACAACCTGATCCACCCTTATCTCCCCCACTTTTAATGTCAAGGGACAATTGGGAGGCCTTCCTGTACGTACATCAAGCTGGCCAATGATCTAATGTGTACAGTATGGGAGCCTAATGATTACTCCTCGATGGCAGATGTCTGAGCAAAGGACAGGACTTGTTGAATCTCAACTTTCTTGAGAAAGACAAGCCGCTGCCAGAGGTTTCTAGGAGTGATTTATTCCCTTCTGCCCATTGAAATAAACAAATGGGGGACATATATGTTTTTGGCCAAATAAATGACCAGATTTAGATTGTCAAGGGAATCCACTAACATTACTCTAATGTGTTTGGGAAGCATACTGCTAGCCATAAATAGAATATATTTATTGGTAGATTTAGTCAATGTTTTAGGGGTTCTAGTCCAAAACTTTAATTTGCTGGCGGATTCCACCAAATCAGCTGGATCTTCGAACATATATGCCAGGTCAATGGCCATCTTAAGGAAATGAAACCACAATGTCCTGCAGTCATCAGCTGTTTTATCCTATCTACCCTTTTATTTTAGAATTTTGCAACTGTTAAATATTATATTATGCTAGTCCCTCATGAAAAAGACTACAAATTTAACAACATCCATGTTTTCCCAGTTGTGATGAGGACTGGTGCATTCAGCTTCTACCTTGCTTCGACCAGCTTCTACCTTAAATGTCTGACTCAAAGCAGATTCTCAATGCAAAAATAGCACAACTGAACTTGTGGCCACTGGGTGACACTGTAGCATTTCACATGGATTCCTCACAAGCGGAAAATGTTATTTTGAACCAGAGAATATAAAGCAGGAATTATGCCTGGGATTCAGTTCATTGCCACATGAGCAAGGTCCATAAAACATACACCTATACTTTTTTTTTTTAGTAACTATCTGGACAGGATCGTGATGAACTGGTTTAAAAATTATAATGAAAATGGATCATTTTTGCCATTTCCTTCTCATTATATTCTGTCAGAATGATGGATTAATTTGGGGGCATGTTCTGTCCTTGGTATAATCTATTTCTCTTTTTCTTTTTCTTTTCCTTTTTTTCTAAGAGAATAAGGTAACAGAATTTTAATTTCTATTATACTTGTTTGAAAGAGTGTGCTATGAAATCTTGACTTTTACTAAAGAAAACATTGTTTTTCGAGTTATCAGAAGAATGACCCCAAAGAAGAATATTCATACTGGTTTGCTGAAGTGGAAATGCGTGTTATTTGCATACAGTTGGGTGTAGTAATTAATATTCTGTGGGAATCAGCTCTATAACAATTAGCTCTTATTTTGTTGCACTTAAAGAGGACCCTTTCATCTGTTTTACTTATAGGAGCTAAATACCTGTATTTGCGGGATACCCCCCCCCCCCCCCGCTGATGCTGCCAGGCAGTTTTTTTAAAAACATTGCCCCTACGCCCCGCTACGCCCGCCTGAAGTTCTCGCACTCAGTATGTAAATACTTAGCATCGGAACAGGGAGGAGGAGACACCAGGGTTTCTCAATGGGCGTCTCCTTCTCCCTGGCTGTGTGACGCTCTCCGATGTGATTGGAGTGGCAGCATCAGGTACCCCTCAAGTACAGGTATTTAGCTCCTATAAGTAAAACAGATGAAAGGTCCTCTTTAAAGGGGTTGCTGGGTTCAGAGCTGAACCCGGACATACCCACATTTTCACTCAGGCAGCCCCCTGTTATGAGCATCGTGACTTTTTTAATTTATAACAACACACTGCTGGGCGGAGGCTTCCACCCAGCAGTGTTCCCGGTAACATCACTGGCTCTGATTGGCAGGCTTTAGCGCTATTTTTACAGGCTAGGGCAGTGCTAAAGTCCGCCCATCAGAGCCGGTGACGTCACCAGGCTCAACGCTTGGGGAAAGCCTCCGCCTAGCAGTCCTTATTGAGAAAATGATAAAAATTTAAGTGGGCCCAGCATGCATGTGGAACCTACACTCCCTGAATTGTATGGTAGCGTCATGGCACATAACAGGTAGAATTTAGTGTTAGGTTCCCGTCTTACAGAGATCGCCTTGACGTGCGGCAGACGGGCTCAAATAATTTTGTACAAAATGATTTGCCAAGCATCTCTAATTTATAAGCATAGCATAAGCAATATAATATGTTTTTTGTACTTTATTTGGTTTGTAGAGAGCTGTTGCATTGTATGTTGTGTTCTATGTTGTGTTTTTAGCCATAGCATCGTGCACCTGCGCATTGGGATGTGCTGACTGACCCCCTTTTTATCTTTGCAGTCCTTATTGAGAGCCTGGTAGATCACCAGAACTCCATAAAATCCCTTTACCCTGCGCAATTCAGTGCAGGGCAAAGAAGAGCATGAGAGCGTGAAATGCTCCGATGCTCATAACAGGAGGGCTGCCTGGGTGAAATTCTGGGTATGTCAGGGTTCATCTCTGAACCCGGAAAACCCCTTTAAAAAATGCATTGGGGGTCATTTATTAAACAAAAATACTTCTAAATTAGGCGTATTTCTGGCACAGATTGCAGTGCAACGGTACATTGCACTGCAATCTGCGACTTCTCCCCACTCACGCCTGGTCTAAAAATGGGGAAGTGGTGTGTGGGCGGGGAAGGGCTGGCAGGCCCATCTCATTTACAATTTTCTATGCTTGTTTTAGACGTAGAAAATGATCTAAATGTAAGACACCTAGGAAGCTGTCTTACATTTAGAAGTGGTTTAGGATCCGCCGAAGTAATGCAGAGGCCAGCATCTCTTCATAACTCTGATGGATCCACTGCCAGGTATATGGGTTATTAAGACCATAATGTGCCCCATAGACTTTACAGTCAGGCCCAAAACACAAATCAAACACTGCCCAGTTTCCCTGACTGTACAAGTGGCTTACTAACAACCACTCAAAAAAATTACATTAACATGTTTTACCTCAAAACACAAAGAAATTTCCACTTTTAGGTCAGAAATCACAGTAACGGTCTCACCAGACACGTTCTGTCTCCGTAGATGATTCATTTTCTCTGGTGCACATACAAGGAGCTCCCCAAGAAGCAATTTCAGAAGACGGGAGTGATAGTGGCCCTGATGAAATGATGTTGTGTCATGGTGTCCTACCTCAGGTCATCACTCCCTGGGGTATGAAAAAGCTGATGATGAAAGGTAGCAGGCAGATATGGAACAAAGAATGTCTTTCTTTACTGAGTGCAAAAAACAATTAGCTACAGTTTGTTCAAAGAGCAATTTTTTTCCTGCCAGATAATGGCCTATGATAGCTTGCAGTATGGCAGAAGATGACACTCAGAACTTTGCTAGCTGACACTGTCTGTCTCTCTGGATTGCCTTCCCAATGGCTTTACTCGGGCACCTGTGGCTGTAGATGTCCACTATATGATGCAAGCTTCTAGCTATGCCTGTCCTGAATTGGCGTGATGGTGTCTGAATGTGTTACCCACCACTTTGCAGCAGAATCTTTATAGATTAGTTGATTGATCACCCTGCTGACCCTGCAGTGTACCTGGGGCAATAATATCTTCCTAGGTGAGTCACCTCTGTGGTCCACCTGTCTTGGAGTTGCTGATGATGGATCAAATACCCCCTCACTCCACACTTACAAATCTAAAGCATAATCTAACTTGCTCTGCCTCTCCCTTGGACAGCTCACTCCTACCAAGAGCAGAGGAATGGAATGGTCATTTCCATTCCTGTCAGCAAACACAGCCAACCATCCGCCATCTGCTGGTGCACAATGTGTATTGCATGAAAGATGACATAACATGAATATTACAAAGTATTACATTACAAAGTAATTGTAGTACCACTAGGTCTGTGGTACTTTACACACCTTAGACCTAAATAGCATAATAATGAATATACTAAAATAACCTTATACTGGCCAGGAAGGGAATGATAAGACCTACTATCAACCTGCCCATTATTCCATTAAAATCCAGGTCCAAAAATGAGATTTAGTGAAGTCCTTAGCAAACTACTCTTTGCCAGAGATACTCAATTTTTCTGGATTCCTTATATCTCATCCGCCTTTCTCTGGAAGAGCTACATATTTCCTGGAGCCTAGTACTCATATGAGAGAAATCTTGGGGAAATGTAATAATCCCTGATCATTTTTCCTGTCAATGTTTTAATGCTTTAGTAGATTAATGCATGTCGTTTCATAGATGTTTAGAGCAACTGATTATTCATGAGTCTCATGACCAGTTAAATTAATTAATTTATCTGTCATTAATTGGACTTCATGAAAAGAATATATATCCTGGATTTATTTTTTAGAAAAATAACCACATTTCAGAGCTAGGCTAAAGGATGTGCAACATATGCGCTCACATAGAGGGTAAAACTAATCATAACTAAAGCATCCTGGGCATCTGAAGGATGCAAACGACCCCTCACCTTGGGCCAGAATCTATGTAAAGGCAAAAAATCACCATAAAAAGGTCATCACTAGAATGTGCTGCACAGGGTACTTACCTTACATTTCGTCAGCTGTTATAGAGTGACTTTGCAGAAAAATTGGGCAAAACTAGGTACAAACCGGATTCCAAAAAAGTTGGGACACTAAACAAATTGTGAATAAAAACTGAATGCAATGATGTGGAGATGGCAAATGTCAATATTTTATTTGTAATAGAACGTAGATGACAGATCAAACGTTTAATCTGAGTAAATGTATCATTTTAAAGGAAAAATACGTTGATTCAAAATTTCACGGTGTCAACAAATCCCCAAAAAGTTGGGACAAGTAGCAATAAGAGGCTGGAAAAAGTAAATTTGAGCATAACGAAGAGCTGGAAGACCAATTAACACTAATTTGGTCAATTGGCAACATGATTGGGTATAAAAAGAGCTTCTCAGAGTGGCAGTGTCTCTCAGAAGCCAAGATGGGTAGAGGATCACCAATTCCCACAATGTTGCGCAGAAAGATAGTGGAGCAATATCAGAAAGGTGTTACCCAGCGAAAAATTGCAAAGACTTTGCATCTATCATCATTAACTGTGCATACCATCATCCGAAGATTCAGAGAATCTGGAACAATCTCTGTGCGTAAGGGTCAAGGCCGTAAAACCATACTGGATGCCCGTGATCTCCGGGCCCTTAAACGACACTGCACCACAAACAGGAATGCTACTGTAAAGGAAATCACAGAATTGGCTCAGGAATACTTCCAGAAACCATTGTCAGTGAACACAATCCACCGTGCCATCCGCCGTTGCCAGCTGAAACTCTACAGTGCAAAGAAGAAGCCATTTCTAAGCAAGATCCACAAGCTCAGGCGTTTTCACTGGGCCAGGGATCATTTAAAATGGAGTGTGGCAAAATGGAAGACTGTTCTGTGGTCAGACGAGTCACGATTCGAAGTTCTTTTTGGAAATCTGGGACGCCATGTCATCCGGACCAAAGAGGACAAGGACAACCCAAGTTGTTATCAACGCTCAGTTCAGAAGCCTGCATCTCTGATGGTATGGGGTTGCATGAGTGCGTGTGGCATGGGCAGCTTGCATGTCTGGAAAGGCACCATCAATGCAGAAAAATATATTCAGGTTCTAGAACAACATATGCTCCCATCCAGACGTCATCTCTTTCAGGGAAGACCCTGCATTTTTCAACAAGATAATGCCAGACCACATTCTGCATCAATCACAACATCATGGCTGCTTAGGAGAAGGATCCGGGTATTGAAATGGCCAGTCTGCAGTCCAGATCTTTCACCTATAGAGAACATTTGGCGCATCATAAAGAGGAAGGTGCAACAAAGAAGGCCCAAGACGATTGAACAGTTAGAGGCCTGTATTAGACAAGAATGGGACAGCATTCCTATTTCTAAACTTGAGAAACTGGTCTCCTCGGTCCCCAGACGTCTGTTGAGTGTTGTAAGAAGAAGGGGAGATGCCACACAGTGGTGAAAATGTCCTTGTCCCAACTTTTTTGGGATTTGTTGACACCATGAAATTCTGATTCAACATATTTTTCCCTTAAAATGGTACATTTTCTCAGTTTAAACTTTTGTTCCGTGATTTATGTTCTATTCTGAATAAAATATTAGAAGTTGGCACCTCCACATCATTGCATTCAGTTTTTATTCTCGATTTGTATAGTGTCCCAACTTTTTTGGAATCCGGTTTGTAGATGTATGCCTTGTTTCAGCCTCTCCAGAAATATGCCTAAATTACTGTAGATTTATTTCTGGCACAGATTGCGGCACAAAGGTTATTTGTCCCGCCAGGTCTAAAAAAGTGGGCGTGACGTGGGTGGGTAAGCAGGCGAATGGGGGTAAGCTGTTTTAGGCTCAGAAAATGGTCTAAATGTAAGCCAACAAGAAAGCTAGCTATGCCAAAGTTATGTAGAGGCCAGCACCTCTTCAATACTTCGTTCGGATCCACCGGCAAATATAGTGGTTATTAAGTGGTCAGCCCCTTAATTCTTTGTCACAATCAGTGATTGGAAGCCAAAGCCAGGAGTGGAGACTACACAGATAATGTATAATTGAAAGATTTGTAATTGTTCTATGTTTTTGACCCGCACCTGGTTTAGGCTCACAATCGCTAATGCAAATCACTGATCAAACACTGACTGTGTGAAAATGGTCTAAGAGGGATGTCTGATTACTTGTTTCTTTTGTTTTGTGAATGACAGGAAAAGTATTAAATTTTAAAAAAAGTTATACTCGCCATTCCAAACTCCCTCCTTTCCAACTCCTCCACTCTGAAACTCCCCGTTGGCTTTATATTTATGACTGCATCAATGACACGCTGCAAAGACAAAAAAAAATGTGCAGGGACGCATTGCCATGGCTGAAAATACAAAACCAAACACAATGCAACAGCAGTCTGCAAACACAGAATATATGAACTAGTGCTGTACTCACTATATGAATAAACGTGAGGTTCTTAGAAAATATATTCCTGATCAAATTCATTTGTGCCCATCCTCCACGGCAAGGTGACCTCTTTTGGATGGGAAACTACATTAAATTCTACCTCTTTTGGTGCCAACCATTCTCAAATGAACTTAGGGAAGGCAGGCTCCACATATATAGTGCACCCATGACTAATCTAACTTCCCCACAGGCTGCTTTTGATTAGTGTTATAAAGCTGAAGTCTGCTCTCCCTGTATTCATTGGAGGCCAGTTGATGCCAAGAGAGGTAGCAGAGTGAGTCCAGTAAATTTATTAGAGGCCAGTTGGCACCTAAATAGGTCACATTTAGTGTAGGTTCCTGTACAAAAGAAGTCACCTTGCCGTGGTGGATGGGCGCATATGTTTATGATCTACTGTTTTGAATTTGTGCAGAATTTCTTGCAATTCATTTTCAGCAAATCAGAGAGAGATAGAAAGAGACCCAAAGGGACAAGAAAATATCTTTCCCACAAATTAGCTTATCATTCAAAAAAGAAAAGAACACTATGCCTATCTGATGTCAGCAGATGTAAGATATTAAATGTTGGCTGGACAACAGTACTCCTCATGCATACTACTTGGTCTCCCTAATCAGAAAGAGCACCCCCAGTTTTGGAAGGAGCACAGGATTGCACATCTTGGTGCCATAACTTCTAGTGGAGGATTACTTGTGGGTCTCACCTTCTGGGACTCCTATTTTTTTCTCTGAATCTTTTTTTCAAAATAATGTGATATACCAATTTTCAGAGCAAATGGAACATATTTAATTCCTGTAGAACCAACTTGGTCCAAATAGAATTTTTTTGAAAAATTTGCCAAATTTGACACTAACTAATTTCAAGAAATTCACTCATCTTTAAAATATATTTGGTAAGTACCTCATGTTTATAGGAGCTGCCTGGGTGAAGAAGGGGATATGTCTGTATAAATATTTATGCATAAATCAGTTTTTTCAGACAGGAGTCATCAGGAAACCAGTCACTGAATGACTTACTGCAGCTATCTATGTACTGTAAACACTAGCAGCTTCCAAATCCAAAGTTTTTTTTAAATAGAAACCTATTACAGAATGTGTTATTTTAGCCTAAATTATATATAAGCCAATAATAAAATAAAATGGCTTCAAAAGTGTCCATAGCCTTTAATGTATGTTCATGCATATTTGCATTTTGTAGAATTTGTATTGTAAATTATATTTTTTAAAATATTCTTTTTTTAAATATGCTTAATATTGTTCTTACAAATGTGTGTAAATATAATTTCAGAATTTGCTATTTATTTTATTTGCCATTTTTGGCATTTAAGATCTTATTTTGTGACATTTTAAACAGCTATTTTCTGGCACTTTTGAAATCATGTTGCGAGGCCATGAAGAAAATGTCAGAAAAAAAGCATTAACACAAGCAGGTTTTACTCATGGTCTCCTCCACAAATTCTTTCATAAATTATTAAGTACTTGCAGTTCTTTTACCAGATTTTTTTTCCAGAAGATAATCAACACAGTTGTCACAACTTTAGACAGACCCTTCTCCATGCAGTGTTTTGGGAGAGCACACCCTCTTACTCACCCCTCTCAGTAAAATCCCAGGATATTTGCTGGAGGTGTGGGGTAGACAGGGTAAAAATGTCACACTTATGGTGAAGTTGCCCTCCCCTTCAGCATTTATGGACCCCAGATTTTAAATTAACAGAGAAAATGACCTCCATAACCATCCTCAACACCCCTAAAGCCTTTCTTCTCTATGTGCTATGCCACAGTATAAAGGGTCACTGTTGTGTCACTTACTTCAGGTTGCCAAAACTATCTTTGCTACCATTTGAAAAGTCAAGATCCCCCACCCTCGAGGAGCCTTTTGCAGAGATCTCTCTGTTTTAGAAGATGAAGAACTGATTGCAGATACACCTCTAGGTTGTGGAACTGGATAAAATGCCAGCAAACATACTCATGTCTATTCTCTGTCCACACATAACATTTTCAACTTGTCTATTCTTAGTATTTGCTACTCCACTAGTATCTCATGTACCTTCTTTTGACTATTTTTTTGAGGGATTTACTGTATAATTAGTATTTTATTCAGAACTAGTTGTGCTGAGTCTTCTGTTTTCCTTTGACTTCCTATCACCCCCCCATCACCTTTTCTACCTGTTTTTTCATCAGACTTTCTTGGGGCACCCAAAAAAAAAAAGCTGAACAAAAACCACTTAAAATACCATATAAGAGTCTAGCTTAAAGGGGTTGTTCGGGTTCAGAGCTGAACCTGGACATACCCACATCCCCTTCCCCTCTGGCTCCTATTATATAAGCATTGGAGCATTACATGCTGCCATGCTTTCCCTTGCAATGCGCTGTATTGCTCAGGGAAAGGGATTGTTTGTTTACCCTGGCACACTGCGAGACAGAGGCTTCCACCCAGCAGTGTTGCCAGTGACGTCACCGGCACTGATGAAACGGCTTTAGCGCTGCCCTAGCTGTTTTACAGGCTAGGGCAGCGCTAAAGCCGTCCTATTAGTGCCGGAGACGTCATCCGGCACACTGTTGGGCATAAGTCTCAGTCTAGCAGTCGCTATGGAGAGCCTGGTACATCACCGGATCTCCAGAAAATGCCTTTGCCCTGTGCAATTCAACGCAGCGAAAAGGAGAGCATTGGAACATGAAATGCTAATATCAGGGGGGCTGCCTGGGTGAAAATGTGGGTATGTCCGAGTTCAGCTCCGAACCCGTACTACCCCTTTAATGGTAAAATTGACCTAAACTGGCCATGCACTTGAGACATTGATTGGCAACTGATCAATCGTCCATGAGATAATTTGTATGAGTAATCCTACCAGCAACACACCAGACTAAACTGGCCCACCATGGAGTCAGTTTTATTTATTTATTCTTTTAAGCTTACTTTCTGATCCTTGAGCACAATGGCAAATGATCAGTCAACTTCAACTGATTATGCCGTAAACGTGTAGTTTTGCCCGACAATGGCTGAAATTTTCCAGCATGGCTGATTACATTGTTGGCAGACAAGAGTCTGCCATTGGCCATTGCGAATGGTTATTCACTCTTGTTTTTTACATGACAGTTGGCCAAAATCGTCCATTTCGACCAGCTTTTATCATAGGTGTATGGCCAGCTTTATTATGTGTATCTAGAATATCACAAGGCATACTTTCATAAAATAAAATTTGAATCCTGTATACGAATTACCTGCTTGGACATTCAATGAGTTAATCAGTTTCTGATTCTTTTAGAAACATAAACCACTTAGGAGGTGTTAAAAATCCAGCAAAAGTTGCTCTCATTTTTACAAAGCTAATGAACCTGGAAATATGCCTGATCGATTACTAATTACACACAAAGAGCCCCTATTAGATTTAGTGGTGGTGCTTCTCACACAAAGGAACCAAAATTCCCAGGTTCAGATTTCATACAATGAACCAAATGTTCCCTGGCATTCATCAGTGCCATTTGCATTTTAATTAAGATTGTGGCTTTTGGCCATAATATACTGTACCTCTCTCGCCATCTTGCCCACTTAATTGAAATTATGCATTTTATATTATACACCACAGAAAAATTAATAAAGTCCAATTAAAATATAAACTGCAGAACAAATGAAAAAAAGTGTAATTTTTTATTTTATTATATGTTCTTTGTAATTATTATTATTATATATTTATTATTAGATCCAGAAGCTCCTCTTTCAGTACAGTAGGCTTAAAACCATGTTTCTATAACCATGTATCTAGGGTCTATAAATAAAATTGCATCAGAATTATGAAAATGTACAGTCAGGTCCATAAATATTGGGACATGGACACAATTCTAACATGTTTGGCTCTATACACCACCACAATGGATTTGAAAAGAAAAAAAACTAGATGTGCTTTAACTGCAGACTGTCAGCTTTAATTTGAGGGTATTTACATCCAAATCAGGTGAACGGTGTAGGAATTACAACAGTTTGCATATGTGCCTCCCACTTGTTAAGGGACCAAAAGTAATGGGACAGAATAATAATCATTAATCAAACTTTCACTTTTTAATACTTGGTTGCAAATCCTTTGCAGTCAATTACAGCCTGAAGTCTGGAACGCATAGACATCACCAGACGCTGGGTTCCATCCCTGGTGATGCTCTGCCAGGCCTCTACTGCAACTGTCTTCAGTTCCTGCTTGTTCTTGGGGCATTTTTCCTTCAGTTTTGTCTTTAGCAAGTGAAATGCATGCTCAACCGGATTCAGGTCAGGTGATTGACTCTGCCATTGCATAACATTCCACTTCTGTCCCTTAAAAAACTCTTTGGTTGCTTTTGCAGTATGCTTTGTGTCATTGTCCATCTGCACAGTGAGGCGCCGTCCAATGAGTTCTGAAGCATTTGGCTGAATATGAGCCGATAATATTGCCCGAAACACTTCAGAATTCATCCTGCTGCTTTTGTCAGCAGTCACATCATCGATAAATACAAGTTCAGTTTTTATTGCGCGGGTGCAATGCGTTTTGCACGCGCGTGATAAAAAACTGACTGTGGTACCCAGACCCGAACTCCTTCACAGAAGTTCAGGTTTGGGTTCGGTGTTGTGTAGATGTTATTATTTTCCCCTATAACATGGTAAAAGGGAAAATAATAGCATTCTTTAATACAGAATGCTTAGTAGGTGGTCAATTGAGGGTTAAAAAGCTGCCGGTCTCTTCTTACTTCTTTAATCACGAGTTGCCGGCTAAAGGACCTGTGGTGACGTCAGATCACATGGTCCAATCACATGGCCCATCACCGTGGTGATGGACCATGTGATTGGACCATGTGATCTGACGTCACCACAGGTCCTTTAGCCGGCAGCTCATAATTAAAGAAGTAAGAAGAGACCGGCAGCTTTTTAACCCTCAATTGACCACCTACTAAGCATTCTGTATTAAAGAATGCTATTATTTTCCCTTTTACCATGTTATAGGGGAAAATAATAACATCTACACAACACCGAACCCAAACCTGAACAGGTACTTTAGCCGGCAGCTCATAATTAAAGAAGTAAGAAGAGACCGGCAGCTTTTTAACCCTCAATTGACCACCTACTAAGCATTCTGTATTAAAGAATGCTATTATTTTCCCTTTTACCTCGCGCGGGTTTGCAGCAACGCATCCGGACCTTATCCGGACACGCTCGTGTGAACTCAGCCTAATACAGGGTATATTAATCGCATTGCAAATTCAACTTAGAGCTGGGTTCCTAATGGTTGTATTGCTAGAATATAACGACGATTGAAAATATAATGCTATATTCGTTATATTTGTAAATTCTAGCAAAAGAACCATTAGGAACTTAGCTCTAAGTTGAATTCGCAATGCGATTAATGCAGGTTATATTAATCGCATTGCGAATTCAACTTACCACACTCTGCGTCAACTACATAATTTTCCATGGGAGTTTTGCCATGGATCCCCCTCCGGCATGCCACAGTCCAGGTGTTAGTCCCCTTGAAACAACTTTTCCATCACTATTGTGGCCAGAAAGAGTCCCTGTGGGTTTTAAAATACGCCTGCCTATTGAAGTCTATGGCGGTTCGCCCGGTTTGCCCGTTCGTGAACATTTGCGAAAATTTGCATTTGCCGTTCGCGAACGGAACATTTTATGTTCGCGACATCTCTACCGAGCACCCGAGCACAATGGAAGTTAATGGGAGAACCCGAGCATTAAACCAGGTACCCCCTGCTCTGAAAAGGGGAGGATGTCTGGTTCATAGGAAAAGGTCAGAAATTGATGGAAACACCACCGAAATGGTTCGGGAACAGAATGAAGAGGATGTCTAGATGCATCTTGGACTCCCAGGTAGCTGCTGGGAACAATGTTGTCCGAGTAGTATGCCACTTTTACAGGCTGACAATAACACGCACAAAACCGAAAATAAGATCGATTTTAGAGGAAAAATTGTTAGGAAACATTATTTTCTGTATATTTACTTGTATATAAAGTGCAAAAAATTTGCACTCCGAAGAAGCAACTCCGATACAACATGTATTTCACATAATAGAGGGCCTCATTCACATTGTGGTACAATTGTTCAGGTAGTGGGACTCCTAGACTCATAAAGCCTATGCACTAAGTGAAAGGGCTTCCAAAAATTACAAGGAATTGGCACTCCAATACACCCTTTAATACACATAAAGGAGGGCATCATACACCCTTGAAAAATTATTATTAATGGCCTGTTGGTGATCTTCAAAAACATTAGGAGCAAGGGCCTGCTTGTGACCCTCTAAAATATTACAGGCGAGGGCCTGCTGCTGAGCTGACCATCTAAAACATTAGGGGTGAGGGTCTGCTGCAGAGCTGACTATCTAAAACATTAGGGGCGAGTGCCTGCTGCTGATCTGAGCATCGAGAAAATTATGGGCGAGTGCCTGCTGCTGAACTCACCATTGAAAAAAATTATGGCGAGTGCCTGCTGCTTTGGTAACCAGTGAAAAAATTATGGACGAGGGCCTGCTGGTGACTTGACCCTGTGAAACATTATGGTTCAGGGCCTGATGGTGAACTGACCATTGAAAAAATTATGGGCGAGTGCCTGCTGCTTAGCTAACCATTTAAAAAAATTATGGGCGAGTGCCTGCTGCTTAGGTAACCAGTGAAAAAATTATGGACGAGGGCCTTCTGGTGAGTTGACCCTGTAAAACATTATGGTTCAGGGCCTGCTGGTGAACTGACCATTGAAAAAATTATGGGCGAGTGCCTGCTGCTGAACTCACCATTGAAAAAAATTATGGGCGAGTGCCTGCTGCTTAGCTAGCCATTGAAAAAATTATGGGCGAGGGCCTGCAGGTGAGCTGACCCTCAAAAACATTATATGCGGGGGTCTGCAGGTGAGCTGACCATCTAAAATATTGTAGGTGAGGGCCTACTGGTGAGCTGACCCTCTAAAACATTATATGCGAGGGCCTACAGGTGAGCTGACCCTCTAAAAGATTGTAGGTGAGGGCCTGCTGGTGAGCTGACCCTGTAAAACATTATATGGGAGGGTCTGCAGGTGAGATGACCCTCTAAAAGATTGTAGGTGATGGCCTGCTCGGGAGCTGACCCTCTAAAAAGATTGAAGGTGAGGGCCTGCAGGTGAGCTGACCCTCTAAAACATGACATGCGATGATCTGCAGGTGAGCTGGCCTTCTAAAAGATTGTAGGTGAGGGCCTGCTGGTGAGCTGACCCTCTAAAACATTATATGCGAGGGCCTGCAGGTGAGTTTACCCTCTACATCATTAGGAGTGAGGGCAGACTAATAAGCATGTTGATATGGAAGAGGAGGAGGATGAGAAAAAGGAGATTGAACCATATACCCTTTTTTGTAGTGGAAGGGGTGCATGGAAATACAGTGTATTCAGTACATTGTAAAAAACACATTTAAAGTGCTTTTATGTTCAGCCGCTTTCCTCTGGTGCAGTAGAAAAGTCAGGGGCAATCCAGGCCTTGTTCATTTTTATAAGAGTCAAACTGTCAGTATTTTCAGTTGACAGGCAGATGCGCTTATCAGTTATTATGGCCCCTGCAGCACTAAATACCCGCTCTGACAAAACTTTGGCAGCAGGGCAGGCCAGCACCTCCAAGGAGTAAAGCGCCAGTTCATGCCATGTGTCCAGCTTGGACACCCAGTAGTTGTAAGGCACAGAGGGATCATTGAGGACACTGACACGGTCTGCTACGTACTCCTTCCCCATCTTTCAAAATGTTTCCCTCCTTGTAACACTAGGCCGCTCATCGGGGGGGGTGCTGGCAGTGTGTCAGCTGGAAATTTTAGGAGCAATTTGTACACAAGGACCTTCTGGTATTGCACCATTTTGCTCGTCCTTTCCACCACAGGAATGAGAGATGAGAAGTTCTCTTTGTAGTAGTGGTCGAGAAGGGTGAACAACCATTAATTGTGCGTAAAACGTGTGGGTCATGGGAAAGGCAGCCTAACATAAGTCAGCCATGTGTGCCAGAGTCCCAACAGGCAAGACTTCTCTGTCGTCATCAGGATGACTCTCAATCTCCTCATCCTCCTCCTCCTCTTTTGCCTTCCACGCTGAACAGATGGAATTAAACTTCCATGGGTACAACCCTCTGTAGCGGAGGCAAGCGTCTCCTGCCCTTCCTCCTCCTCATCATCATCCAATTTACGCTGATAAGATGAACTGAGGGTGGTCTGGCTATAGCCCTGTTTAATGTTTTCTCCCATTTCCACCTCTTCTACATGCAAAGCGTCGGCCTTAATTGTGAGCAGCGAGTGTTTGAGTAGACACAAAAGTGTGATGGTGATGCTGATAATAGTGTTATCGCCGCTCACCATCTGTGTTAATTCCTCAAAGTTTCTTAAAACCTCACAGAGGTCAGACATCCATGTGCACTCATCGCTTGTGAAGAGCGGAAGCTGCCTGGAAAGGCGACAACCATGTTGCAGCTGGTATTCCACTACTGCCCTCTGCTGCTCACAAAGTGTGGCCAACATGTGGAACGTGGAGCTCCAGCGCGTGCTCACGTCGCACGACAGTCGGTGAGCTGGTAATTGTAAGCGCTGCTGTAGCGTTGACAGACCAGCGGAAGCTGTTGATGACTTGTGGAAATGGGCACACACGAGGTGCACCTACACCAGTAGCTCAGGCAAATTGGGGCAGGTTTTGAGAAACCGCTGAACCACTAAGTTGAAGACTTGGGCTAGGCATGGTATGTGTGTGAGCTTGCTGAGCTCCAAAGCTGACACCAAGTTCCAGCCATTGTCTGGTTCTAGGTTGAGTGGCGAGAGCCAGAGCTCAGTCTGGTCCCTTATCCCCTGCCACAGCTCTGCTGCGGTGTGCTGTTTGTCACTTAAGCAGATCAGCTTAAGCACGGCCTGTTGACGCTTCCCCACTAGAGTGCTAAACTGCTTCCAGTTACCGACTGATGGCTGACTGGTGCTGCAAGAGGATAATTCTGAGGTGGAAGTGGAGGAGGAGGAGTGGGGGTTGGAGTCATTAACGTAGGTGGTGGCGGAAATCCTGATGGAAGTAGGGCCCGCAATCCTTGGAGTCGTTAGCACCTGTGCCATCCCAGGGTACGACTCGCTCCCGGCCTCCACAATGTTCACCCAGTGTGCCGTCAGGGAAATGTATCATCCCTGGCCGACAGCACTTGTCCATGTGTCAGTGGTTAAGTGGACCTTCCGAGTAAGTGCGTTGGTCATGGCACGGGTGATGTTACGGGACACATGCTGGTGTAAGGTGGGCACGGCACACCGTGAAAAATTGTGGTGGCTGGGGACTGCGTACCGAGGGACGACCGCCGACATCAGGCTGCGGAAGGCCTCAGTGTCCACAAGTCTAAAAGGCAACAGGGCCAGTAATTTAGAAAGTTGCGCATTTAGTGCTATGATCTTTGGGTGGGTGACTGGGTATTTGTGCTTGCATTCAAATGCCTGGGGTAAGGATATCTATAGGCTGCGCTAGGACACAAAAGTGGATGTGGTCGCTGATGGTGCTTGTGAAGGTCCAGGTGCAGGGCGGGAGGCATCTGAGCCTGTGCCTTCGACAGGGGATTGGCCAGCATGTAACACAGGGGAAGAGGAGGCAGTAGTGTGACCTGCAGACACAGATTGTTGACCCAGGCGTTCGGCCCACCTATTACGGTGCTTTGATGCCATGTGGCGGATCATGCTGGTGGTGGTGAGGTTGCTAGTTTTCACGCCCCTGCTCATTTTTGTACGGCACAGGTTGCAAATTACAATTCTTTTGTCGTCCACACTTTCCTCAATAAAGCGCCAGACTGCAGAACACCGACCCTTTGGCTTGGGAGATTTCCGCAAGGGTGTGCTCTGGGGAACAGTTGCGGACCTGTTTGTTGTGTCCCGCCTTCTCCCTTTTGCCACCCACTGCCTCTTCCAGCCTGTTGCGGTGCTGCAGATCCCTCCCCCTCTGTACTGCTGTCCTCACTCAGCTTGCCACCTTCCCAGGTTGGGTCAGTGACTTAATCGTCCACCACCTCCTCTTCCACTTCTTCACTCTGCTCATCCTCCTGACTTGTTGACCTAACAACAACCTCAGTTATTGACAACTGTGTCTCATCCTCATCATTAACCTCTTGAGACACTAATTGCGGTTGACATATTGGCAACTGTGTCTCATCATCATCATCCACTTTGTGAAACATTAATTGCCGTTCCCCACCGTCATCTTCTTGTGACTGTGGATGCTCAAGAATTTGGGAATCAGGGCACAAGATCTCCTCATGTCCCTTTTCAAGTGGACTTGGTGGGAGGCCCAAATGAAGGAATGCACTGAAAAGTCCTCGGAATATCTGAGTGTGGGATTAATTGTTTGGCAAGGCTCCCCATGGTGGGAGGAAGGAGGATCAGGGTGAGGATTATGTTGACAAGACTCTTGGCTACTGAGACTGGACTTGGTGAAAGACAGGTTGGTGCTTAACCGACTGGAAGCATTATCTGCTGCAATCCAACTGACCACCTGGTCACACTGGTCTGACTTTGAGAGCGTTGTCCTGCGCCGCCCTGCAAACTGGGACATGAAGCTAGGTATCGTGTATGATTGTTTTTCTTGTGCTCTGGCAGCAGGCATAGTTTCCACACGCCCAGGGCCACGGCCTCTGCGTGCGCCATCAGCATCACGGCCACTTCCCTGTCCCTTACTGCTCGCCTTCCTCATATTAAATGTTATATATGCTTGAAAGTATGTCACACGTACAGTAGCGTAGGATTTGTAAGTGTATGCACACAAAAAATTATGTAAAATATATTTTGGATGTGGATGTTTTTTTTTCGAATATTCGCTATATTGCTATATATTCTTGTTTTAGAATATAACGAATATTCGAAAAAACTAAGTTATAGCAATATAGCGAATATTTGAAAAAAAAAACGAATATAGAGCAATTTAGCTAATATAGTGCTATAATCTTTTTTTTTTATAGTTGTAATTTTTTTCCAATCTGAACTTCAGATCAGAAAAAAATTACAACTATTAGACAAAGAAGATTATAGCACTATATTAGCTAAATTGCTCTATATTCTTTTTTTTAGAATATTCGCTATATTGCTATATATTCTTGTTTTAGAATATTACGAATATTCGAAAAAACGAAGTTTAGCAATATAGCGAATATTAAAAAAAATAAAAAAAAGAATATAGAGCAATTTAGCTAATATAAATATAATTTAGCTAATAGTTGTAAGTTGAAAAATTCGCAATAAAAATTCGCATTACGAAAATTCGCATATTACACGATCATTACCTTGCCGGTTTTTTGAGTAAAAAAAGTGTAGAATATAATGAATATTCGAATTTGCGAATATTCAACGAATATTCTACAAAATATTCGCGGAATATTGCGAATTCGAATATGACCCCTGCCGCTCATCACTATTAGTCATGTCACTGCCTGCTATTCATTTCCATTGTTTGGTATTCAATTTAGGTCCTTTCTAATCAATGGATGAGCATGAGGAACCTTGGAAAAATGAAGTAGATCCAGGATGAAAAGATGCAAAACAGCAAAAATGTGCATAAATAATAAAGAGTAAAAGTTATGTCCATTTCTGTCAATGATGTGAGAACTCTGTCTGCTCAAAGCTTCAACATTTAGAATCTACATCTACAGGTATTAGCGTATTATGAAGTGCTGCGCTATGGCCTATAATTGATTTATGGCTAGGAGTGAGAACGTAACACAAGGTGAGAGAGAAAGAGGAAAGAAATCTTCCCTGGCTCTGAAATAAGTCATATATTTTATGATTCACAGATGAAATATAAGATTTGCTTTTCGGGTTATGTCAGGTTACTGTAGAATACAGTTAGAATCACATAGAAATTGTATTTTTATGTGCTACAGTTAAACCAACAGTTTATTAGAGCTTGGTAGAGTAAGGTATATGTAAGATGTCGAAATAGCTGCTGAAACTGATACAAAGCATCTGTGTCCCTTTCTATTTTCCATCCAAACTTGCCAAGTAAAGCAACTCTTATATAGTACCATTGGCTGTAACACTCATGACTTGCAGATGCAGCAGAAATCAATAAGTTTCCATTTTTCAAGAGTGCAGAACATGGACTGATATATCTTAGCTCATACAGGTATCATAATGGAGAAGCAATACCTATGACTAGAGGAGTTGCCTGGCGTATAAAACACATTTTTAAATACACTATTTAGGAAGTTTGAGTTCATAGGGGGGGCTACCAAAATACGAGAAACGAGGCAGTGCTCCAAGTTCAATGAGGAAAGATGTTAGTTACTTAATTGTCTAATGCACAATGTTTAGCCCTTGCTCAATTGTGAAAAGGCTACCGAAGAGGACTGGATTGTGTAAATGTGAGGATAAAGAATCACCATCTGTTTTCACTGAAGTTGGAATGTTTCCTCATATTAAATAGATAAAGATATGTGATGGATGGATAGATAGACAAAAAGACATATACAAGTACAGGTGAAACTTGAAAAATTAGAATATTGTACAAAAGTCCATTCATTTCAGTAAGGCAAATTAAAAGGAATTTCATTAATGCAGCTTAAAATTCGAATTTTGTGAAAAGGTTCAATATTCTAGTCAGATAATTAATCCATACCCCCTAAGCAAAGGGTACCTCAAAATTGTGACTTTGGGGTTTCATAATCTGTAAGCCATAATAATCCAAATTATAACAAATAAAGGCTTGAAATATCTCGCTTTGCCTGTAATGAGTCTATCTCATGTGCTAGTTTCACCTTTTAAATTGCATTACTGAAATAAATGAACTTTGCATGATATTCAAATTTTTCGAGTTTCACCGGTATTTCACAAAAGTGAGTACACCTCTCACATTTTGGTAAATAATTTTGTATATCTTTTCATGGGACAACACTGAAGATCTGACACTTTGATACAATGTAATGCAGTCAGTGTACGGATTAGGCCTCTTTCACACTTGCGTTGTTGGGATCCGGCATGCACTTCCGTTGCCGGAGGTGCCCGGCGGATCCGGAAAAACGCAAGTGTACTGAAAGTATTTGAAGACGGAACCGTCTTCCAAATGCTTTCAGTGTTACTATGGCACCCAGGACGCTATTAAAGTCCTGGTTGCCATAGTAGGAGCGGGGAGCGGGGGAGCGGTATACTTACAGTCCGTGCGGCTCCCCGGGCGCTCCAGAATGACGTCAGAGCGCCCCATGCGCATGGATGACGTGATCCATGCGATCACGTGATCCATGCGATCACGTGATCCATGCGCTTTCGGGCGCCCTGACGTCACTCTGGAGCGCCCGGGGAGCCACACGGACGGTAAGTACACTGCTCCCCCGCTCCCCCGCTCCCCACTACACTTACCATGGCTGCCAGGACTTTAGCGTCCCGGCAGCCATGGTAACCATTCAGAAAAAGCTAAATGTCGGCTCCGGCAATGCGCCGAAACGACGTTTAGCTTAAGGCCGGATCCGGATCAATGCCTTCCAATGGGCATTAATTCCGGATCCGGCCTTGCGGCAAGTGTTCCGGATTTTTGGCCGGAGCAAAAAGCGCAGCATGCTGCGGTATTTTCTCCGGCCAAAAAACGTTCCGTTCCGGAACTGAAGACATCCTGATGCATCCTGAACGGATTTCTCTCCATTCAGAATGCATTAGGATAATCCTGATCAGGATTCTTCCGGCATAGAGCCCCGACGACGGAACTCTATGCCGGAAGACAATAACGCAGGTGTGAAAGAGCCCTTATATAACAGTGTACATTTGGTGTACCCTCAAAATAACTCAACACACTGCCATTAATGTCTAAACAGCTGGGAACAAAAGTGATTACACCCCAAAGTGAAAATGGGCAAATTGTGCCCGATTAGCCATTTTCCCTCCCAGATGTCATGTGACTCATTCGTGTTACAAGGTCTCAGGTGTGAATAGGGGGCAGGTGTGTTAAATTTGGTGTTATCGTTCTCACACTCTATCATATTGGTCACAGGAAGTTCAACATGGCTCCTCATGGCAAAGAACCCTCTGAGGATCTGAAAAAAAGAATTGTTTCTAAACATAAAGATGGCCTAAGCTAAAATAAGATTGCCAACACCCTGAAACTGAGCCGCAGCATGGGGCCAAGACCATCCAGCGGTTTAAGACGACAGGCTCCACTCAGAACAGGCCTCGCCATGGTCGAACAAAGAAGTTGAGTACATGTGCTCAGCATCATATGGAAAGGTTTTCTTTTCAAAATAGACGTATGAGTGCTGCAGAGATTGAAGGGGTGGGGGGTAAGCCTGTCAGTGCTCAGACCATACGCCGCACACTGCATCAAGTTGGTCTGCATGGCTGTCGTCCCAGAAGGAAGCTTCTTCTAAAGATGATGCACAAGAAAGCCCGCAAACAGTTTGCTGAAGGCAGACAGACTAAGGACATGGATTACTGGAACCATGTCCTGTGGTCCAATGAGACAAAGATAAATTATTTGGTTCAGATGATGTCAAAAGTGTGTGGTAGCAACCAGGTGAGGAGTACAAAGACAGGTTTGCAGGAACGTAGCTAAAGGCTCATGGGCCCTGGTGCAAGAGTTCAACTTACGCGCCCCCCCCCCCCCCCCCTCCTTCACTCAGCACTGGTGCACCTAGCTTTTCTTCTGTCCAAGGCAAATATTGAAATGGCCCCCCACTTCCCTCCAGTCCTACTGTTAAAGGGGTTGTCCTCTTTTTACTACCGATGACCTATCCTCAGGATAGGTCATTAATATCAGATCAGCCGGGGTCGTCCGGTACCCCCGACGAACAGCTATTTGAAGAGAGGGTAGCGCTCATTTGAGAGCTGCTTTCTCGGTTCTGTTCACCTGCTCATCATAGAGATGACCAGGTAAACAGAGCAGAGAAGGCGGCGCTCATACAAAACAAAAAAAAAGCGGACAACCCCTTTAAAGACATGCTTGGAAAACATTACATACAGCGCTACAGAACATACAGGGTCATACAGCGCCACATATATACCTCTTACATCCAGTGACTTCTCTGATGTAGATATTCTCTTTCTTTTTCTTCTCCTGTCAGACAAGACCGCCATGGTGACTTCTTTCAGCCGCGCCTCGTCTCTGCAGAGTTTAACAAACATAGAAACATAGAATTTGTCGGCAGATAAGAACCATATGGCCCATCTAGTCTGCCCAATATACTGAATACTATGGATAGCCCCTGGCCCTATCTTATATGAAGGATGGTCTTATGCCTATCCCATGCATGCTTAAACTCCTCCACTGTATTTGCAGCTACCACTTCTGCATGAAGGCTATTCCATTCATCCACTACTCTCTTAGTAAAATAATACTTCCTGATATTACTTTTAAACCTTTGTCCCTCTAATTTAAAACTATGTCCTCTTGTAGCAGTTTTTTTTTCTTTTAAATATTCTCTCCTCTTTTACCTTGTTGATTCCCTTTATGTATTTAAAGGTTTCTATCATATCCCCTCTGTCTCGTCTTTCTTCCAAGCTAAACATCTTACTTTCCTATTTTTCCATCCTCCTCCTCACCATCTCAACACCCCATCCTGCCACCCCCAATACTGTACCCACTGTGCTCCCCAATACTTTCCTGCAGAAACAGTCCTCCTGAAAATACTGGAACCACACAGATAGTGTGTCAGTACAAAAACACCCCTTTATATTGTGCGCTAGTACAAAAAATTTCCCTTCCTTTCAGATCAGACCCCCATATAAAGCCCTAAATGAGATCCCCCCCCATCTCAGACCAAACCCACTTTAGACCTCAGATCATACCTCCATTAGACCTCCATGTAAGACCCCGACCCAATATCAGACCTCAGATAATACCCCCATTAGACCTCCAGACCCCCATATCAAACCTCCAGACCCACATATCAGACCTCTAGACCCCCATTACACCGCCAGATTCCCACTAGACCTCCAAACCCCTATGTCTGACCCCCATTAGAACTCCAGACCACCATATCTGACCCCCGTTAGACCTCCAGATCCTCAATCAGACCTCCAGACCCCCAATCAGACCCCATTAGACCTCTAGACCCCCAATCAGACCCCCATTAGACATCCAGACCCCCAATCAGACCCCCATTAGACAACCAGACCCCCAATCAGACCCCCATTACACCTCTAGACACCCAATCAGACCCCCATTAGACCTCCAGACCTCAAGTCAGACCTCTCCAGACCCCCAGTCAGACCTCTCCAGATCCCCCAATCAGACCTCTCCAGAACTCCCAGTCAGACCTCTCCAGACCCCCCTGTCAGACCTCCAGACTCCCCAGTGAGACCTCCAGACCCCCCAGTCAGACCTCCAGACCCCCCCATTAGACCACTTCAGACCCCCAGTCAGACCTCAAGACCCCCATAGACCACTCCAGACCCCCATTAGACCTTTCCAGACCCCCAGTGAGACCT
This sequence comes from Bufo bufo, assembly GCF_905171765.1. Classification (NCBI taxonomy): domain Eukaryota; kingdom Metazoa; phylum Chordata; class Amphibia; order Anura; family Bufonidae; genus Bufo; species Bufo bufo. The sequence goes on from NC_053398.1 coordinate 125,087,940, forward strand.
CTCCAGACCCCCCATTAGACCTCCATATCATATCTCAGATCAGACTGTAAAATAATAAAGTAACTTACCTCTCCTGCCGCCACTCCTTGGCTGTTCTCTCTTCTCAGGGCCCACACTGCAGTCACCTGACCTCCTGCAGCGTCAGGTCAGAGTGCGCTCAGTACATCCTGACGCTGGAGGCAGCCAGGACACAGCAGCGTGGGCCCTGAGAAGAGCGAGCCGGAGGATGGGTAAGTACTGTACAGCGCTCACAACACTTCTCTTCCCCTCCTCCTGCAGACTAGTGAGCGCTTCCATTATGAAAGCGCTCACTAGAATTCACTTTATAAGAGGCACTGCATCTTATAAAGGGAAAAGTACAGTAACACTGGCAAGGGGGACCCTTAGGGGCCCGGTCGCAAACCGCGACCGCTGCGACCACTACAGTTACGCCAGTGCAAGGTTTTTTTTGCCTACAGTCAAGCCTGGTGGTGGGACTGTCAGGGTTTGGGGATGCGCGAGTGCTGCCGGCTGTGGGGAGCTATAGTTCATTGAGGGAACCATAAATGCCAACATGTACTGTGACATACTGAAGCAGAGCATGATCCCCTCCCTTTAAAAACTGGGCCACAGTGCAGTATTCCAACATGATAATGGCCCCAAACACACCTCGAAGATGATCACTGCCTTGCTAAAGAAACTGAGGGAAAAGGTGCTGACCAGCCAAGCATGTCTCCAGACCTAAACCCTATTGAGCATCTGTGGTGCACCCTCAAACGAAAGGTGGAGGAGCATGAGGTCTCTAACATCTACCATGTCATCATGGAGGAGTGGAAGAGGATTCCAGTGGCAACCTGTAAACTCCATGGCCAAGAGAGTTAAAGCAATGCTGCAAAATAAGGATGTCCACTAGGGATGAGCGGCATGGTCAATATTTGAATTTGCTATATTTTGCGAATATTTGGTAGAATATTCACCATATATTTGCAAAATTGCGAATTTGAGATTATTTTCTTGATCGCGAAAAATCTGCAATGTAATATTTGCGTAATGTGCGTGCAACATAGGCGTGGGTCACTATAGCTAAATTTTTCAAGCTGCTAGAAGTTTCCTGAGACTGGAGAAAATGGTTGGCACGGCAGAACATTACAATGGCTTTATATGCAGATAGAGTGCTCCAATATGTTCGTGATTGCGAAATCGGCACTAATGATACAAATATTTTGGCGCAATACGTGCAACTTCACATTTTAACAGGTCTGACTACTTGTTAGTGATTGTGCACTAAGTATTGTTGTAAACTTGTGACATCACAGCACTATGTCTGTATGTATGGACAGCTCCACTATATCAGGATATAACCTACACTGACTATCTGTATTATATATATATATAAGCTTTCTAACTATCTATCTACTGTAATGACACAGGAAAGCAAGAAGCACAGCAATGACACTGCTGTCTCTCTCAGATCTGCAGAATACTGCATACAGTGACTGCTGGGGAGGTTCTAATTGTTTGCTAGGGATGTTGCTAAGCTCAGAGAAAGACATTGCAGCCTTCTCATTGGCCCACAAGCAAGAAGGGAGGTTACTGATGGAAAAAAAAATCTAGAATATTCGAAATTACGAATATATATCACTATATTCTAAATATTTGCGAATTCTCGAAGTGCCGATATTCGCGATTAATATTCACTATTCAAATATTCGCGCCCAACACTAATGGCCACACAAAATATTGACACTTTGGGCACAATTTGGCCATTTTCACTTAGAGGTGTACTTACTTTTGTTGCCAGCGGTTTAGACATTAATGGCTGTGTGTGGAGTTATTTTGAGGGCACGCCAAATTTACCGTACACTGTCATATAAGCTATACGCTGACTACTTTACATTGTATCGGTGTCAGATCTTCAGTGTTGTCCCATGAAAAGATATAACAAAATATTAACAAAATATCTCACTTTTGTGAGATACTGTAGACAGTCAGACAGAAGATGGATAGGAGATAGACAGAGACGGACGGACGGACGGATAGATAGATAGATAGATAGATAGATAAGTTTAACCAATAATGTTCAAAAACTTCTATATGTCCTGAAATGACATGAAACAGAGTTCATGCTGCTCTATACTTCATCTTCTTTAAAGTTAGATCAATGTTTATTTGAATCAGTATCTAAATGAGAATGTATTTTAATTTAGTGGACGCCTCACAAGAACATTGACTATTCATCCTGTCTGTGTCAGGCTCTTTTTTTAATCAGACCTCATTTTTCACTCTGTGATAATTAAAGAGCTGAACGTTTTACTGTAATGTTAAGGTTTGTAAAGAAGCATCTTGACTGAAGTGGAACAGATTGTGCAAGAAAATCTGAGATGAGAAATGTCCAAAAGTACATTCCATTCTCTCCTTTTGCTTTTTCTCCTGTTTAATCTGCTAGGCAGCATAATAGTTCATAAAAATAATATTCCCGATTGCGAGATTCTGAATTGGGCCCCCATGCTGTGGTGCTCCTTGCACACTCACTTGCACTGGATCCCACCACTACCTATACTGGCTTCTCCCCTGCAAATTGAATGTGGCCATATTTCAACTGGCAAAATTCTGGTACTCACTACAGAACCGATCCTTCAGAACGGATCCTATTATAGTGAATGGGATCTGGCAGGTGCTGGCGGTGTTCGTCATTTGTCAGATCTATGGGTTCCAGTATTCTGCTTGTACGCTGGAACAGAATACCAGAATCTGATTGCAAGTGTGCACCTAGCCTTACCCAATGAACTGTACCTGCTGCCTCGTATTATACAGTGTGAGAGGAAGATGAAGAAAAAGGGGACCAGTTGGTGGTGCTCTCCTCAGACAAGGACCTCGGGACCAGGTAAGTATAGGTAATAGGTATCTTTATTGTTGCTATCCGGTTCAAGGGTGGATCGCCCTCTTCATCAGGCATATGCAAGTGAACATGCTACAAGGAGGCACCTACGAGCCACTGCTCTCCAATTTTGTATGTGTTTTTAAAAAAATCTTTGTAGCATGTTTACTTGCATATGCCGGATGAAGAGGGAGATTTGCCCTTGAAACGTGTAGCATCAATAAAGATACTTATTACATCTACTTACCTGGTCCCGAGGTCCTTGTCTGTGGAGAGCACCACCACATTGGTCCTGTTTTTCTTAATCTTTTTCTCAATGCAAACATGGCCAACGTTTTACCTGCAGAACCGACAAGGACCGAGACCGCCACCGTGGATACCGCTTGCTGTGTGGTATAGAAACACAGACTCTTCTTCTATTTGTTGTGTCAAAACAACAGAAAAAGGTAAATGCATTACCTAGCTTTTGAGCAGAGAAACATATTGGATGTTTATTCTGGAAACCTGCATACCGAAGGGTCTAAACAGAAAATATGATCTAACTCTGCAGTATATGTAGTTCATCAGTATGTGATTTCAAATGCATAATATTGAATTGCCACCTCCCCGCCCATGTGTTCTTGGTTGGACTTCCCACCTAATCCAGGAACACCTGGGCTTGGGATGTAACCTCTACTCAATTAGAGAAAGAGGAGGAACCTATTTGTGTTGTATATAAGTACTTGTTTTTAGTGCACTATGTATTGTCTTGATGAAGGGCTCAATACCATAGCCCGAAACGCGTCACAATTACTTTGTGTCTCTCCATGTGATGTATGTTGGATCTTAAATTTTGAAAGCCGAATAAAGAACAAATTATTTTATACGTCAGAAGCTGGAATCGACCCTTTGTTTTTGGATATATCAAGCGTGGCTGGGTTCAAGCCACATCTTCCGTGCTTCCCAAGGGTGATTAGAGGTGAGAGCTGCAACTTTTATTTTCTCTATATTACCTAGCTTTTATTATATTATTATTTTATTACAACAAACGATCCTGCACATGAGGCACTGCCTCTGTCCCAATTTTTTGTTCACAGTATATGTATTATATGGTGTGCCATACACACCCATGAACTGTGCCTGCTTCCACCTATTATACAGTGTGCCATACTCCCCTATGAACTGTATTTGCTGCTGCCTATTATATAGTGTGCCATACTCCCCTATGAACTATACCTGCTGCTGCCTATTATATGGGGAGTCATAATCTCCTATGAACCCGACCTTCTGCGTAATACATAGTGTGCCTTACCTCCATAAACTGTACCTGCTGCTGCATATTATATTGTGTTATATCCCCATGAACTCTGACTCTTGCTTGTTATATAGTTTGCCATACCCTCTATGAACTGTGCCTGCTGGTTTGTTTTATATAGTGTGCCATACCTTCCATGAGCTGTGCCTGCTGCATATTATATAGTGTGTCATACCTCCCATGAACTGTACCTGCTATTAAGTATTATATAGCTTGCCAAAATCTCCCATAAATTGTGCCTACTGCTGTGTATTATATAGTGTGATATACCATCTATCAACTGTGCCTGCTGCTTAATATATAGTGCCATACCCCTTTTCCCCCAAAGTTATATAGTGTGCCATACACCCCCACCCTATGAACTGTGCCTGCTGCTGTCTGCTTATTTTACATAGTGCCATAACTCATCAATCCACAGCCTTGGGCCCTAGCCCTCATGAACTTTTTTATTGTGAAACTTAATTGGCAGTGGGTCCCTAGCACTGCTGGCCATCTCACAGTGCACATATTTTCCGCACCTAGACTCGGTAAGGTGATACTGCAGGAAGACAATATTGATGTGACATCATTTGCTAGCAGAAGTCCCTACTCACATGGCACAGCTCAGATCACTAAAGACTCTCTGCTGGGCGCTAGGTATGTTCTTCTAGCACTGCTAATGCTGATTGGCCAGCCCAGCGCCCATCAGAAAAACAACACAGAGTGAGTGCTCATCAGGACTTGGGCGGGACTGATAGATACTGATGCACTGGGTAAGGGTGGGAGGGGGGTTCCAACGAGCACAGCAGCGAGAAAGAAAGGAGCCAGAAGTTTAATCCAGCCTGTTTTAAGTGTAATTAGGGCATTTCATTAATGGCCAGTCCCTCTTCCCCGTGGGTCCTATAGCAGCAGCATGGTCTACCTCCATTGGAGGTACACCACTGCTTTCATCATATGTGCTGGTTAAGTATTGTATTTATGTACATATTCAAGCATTTTTGCTTTGGATTAATGTTCGATACACTTTGAGGCTCTGCCGGCTGGAGGGTACGTATTCTGGAATATAATGAAAGGTGGCCAAAATAAAGTTCTGCAGCTTGAGAACGTAAATGATCTGGTGAAGATCAGTGATATTTCATATGCATCCTGTATGTTTATTATGAGTTACCTGTTTCCACTAGGTAATTTAAATGTATCAGTCAGTATAATTCCAACTATGCAAAATTTGTATAGTTTTTTTTTTTTTAATCCTGTACCTTACTACATTTAGAAAAATAAAAGATCTGTAGTTTTATCGGTGCCACTTTGGGGTGTATACAACTTTTTTTTTCTAGTCGCTAGGTGACAAAAAATATGCTCTTTGCAAGGCCTCAGGCTAACATGGCAACCAATTGGCACCCACCGACTGCCATAGTGGGGGTTTGCAGTCAGAGGACAAACTGACCATAGTATCTGAGGGCTTAAATGATCGGGATATAAATTATTTCCAATCCCAATCACTATGGGCCAGTGTCAGTTGCATAACACAGTGGGCATCCATCACATATGGGGTTAGCTCAACTCCTAAGCTCACTCCAGCACCCCTTCTGATGTAAATGTATGCCATGAAATGTAAACGGGTTAAAGAAATGCTGTAATGCCTTTAAAGGGCTTGTCTTCTGAAGACAACACCTTTTTAGGTCGAGGTTTTAAATTTGAAACACCCTATGGCGGTCTCCTTGGATTCTAGCTCATAAACACTAATGTACATTCACTAGAGAAAAAATAACTCCTACAGGTACTAAGGACAAGGAGAACCAAATTTTTAATAGTTGGGCTCTGACTCTCAGATTTCCTTTGTATTCTCTGTGGCCCATGTTCTGTCAAATGTCATATAATTTTCAATACAGTCTCATAGTCAAAGACAATCGTTGCCTGTTTTCTATCCGATCTGCTCCTTATGTAAGCAAATAACACAACAACAAATCAATAAGCGCGCAGCACCTCCGATGAAAAATAAATCACATCATATCTAGTAAGCAAGGAAAGAAAATCACTGAGATTGCATGACCTAAAATGATATTTCAGTCAATAAAGCCATAGTTGATGCATACACAACAGGACATGTGTCATTTCATCACATCCATTCCTGGTCTGCTTCCGAGGCAAGACACAGGTGAGAATATATGATGGAGCGATGAGACTGCAGAGCGTTTTCTTTCTTACAGAGCTAAGAATATCACAGTGGAGAGAGAACTTGTCCAGATGCGCCATTAGAGGGAGATCTGACAACATAGTTGAGATTTTCTGTAATGAAACAAGTAGAATTCATTTCCTGTAAATGGAGGGCTGTGCTCTTCAAGTTAAAACACACTAAATGATAAGATGATCTATTTTAAAACTTGATACTTCTCTTCCATGATAATAGCATTCACTGTCTTAACTCAAAGAAGCACTCCCACAAAGAAAAATGTTATCCTTTAGTCTATTAGTAAGGAACACAATGCAAACAGTAATGTGAGTGATCTGCTTACTGGTACCTTTATTCATGATTTGTGGGCTTTATTCATTTTCTTCACGTAACACGACAAATCTTACAGTTCTTTTGAGACTCAGATTGAGATTTTCATAGAACTGCATAGAAAAATTAATTTTCACTCCTAAAATGCTCTAAGATTTGGAGAGGCGGAATGGCAGTCTCAAGATAAAGCCAAGAAACAGAACAATGCTCCTAACCAAAAAATAAAGTCAGATTTTTCTTTAATCCCATAACTGATAATAACAAACTGTTATTACCGGTCCAATATGCAAAACTATTCCAGAATTCCAGAATTCTTACTTCTAACCAGAATTATTCCAAATCATTAACGGGTATCTAAACCAATTGTAGCTAGTGATGCTACTATATATTGTTAGGATATGATTGTTGATGATTAGTGGTGTTCTTAAAACTACCAATTATGAGGGTAATAATTTGCTATGTACAACATTGTGCCTCTTTAGGTGTTATGCAAGCAACTGTAACTCTGCTCTATTAAACTAAATGGGGCAGAGCTGCAATAGTTGAACAGTCCCCAGATGGCTTCTTTATTCTAGAAATCACTGGAGGTCCCAGAAGACTGCCTACTAGAAAACCTTTAAAGGGTTTTCCGATATTTTCTAACTTATCACCTATCCTCTGGAGAGGGCATCAGTATCTGAATGGTGGGGGTTTGATACCCAGGACCTTGCCGACCAGCTGTTTAACCACCTCAGCCCCCATGGCTTAAACACCCTGAAAGACCAGGCCACTTTTTACACTTCTGACCTACACTACTTTCACCGTTTATTGCTCGGTCATGCAACTTACCACCCAAATGAATTTTACCTCCTTTTCTTCTCACTAATAGAGCTTTCATTTGGTGGTATTTCATTGCTGCTGACATTTTTACTTTTTTTGTTATTAATCGAAATTTAACGATTTTTTTGAAAAAAAATGACATTTTTCACTTTCAGTTGTAAAATTTTGCAAAAAAAAACGACATCCATATATAAATTTTGCTCTAAATTTATTGTTCTACATGTCTTTGATAAAAAAAAAATGTTTGGGTAAAAAAAAAAAATGGTTTGGGTAAAAGTTATAGCGTTTACAAACTATGGTACAAAAATGTGAATTTCCGCTTTTTGAAGCAGCTCTGACTTTCTGAGCACCTGTCATGTTTCCTGAGGTTCTACAATGCCCAGACAGTACAAACACCCCACAAATGACCCCATTTCTGAAAGTAGACACCCTAAGGTATTCGCTGATGGGCATAGTGAGTTCATAGAACTTTTTATTTTTTGTCACAAGTTAGCGGAAAATTATGATTTTATTTTTTTTTTTCTTACAAAGTCTCATATTCCACTAACTTGTGACAAAAAAATAAAAACTTCCATGAACTCACTATGCCCATCAGCGAATACCTTGGGGTGTCTTCTTTCCAAAATGGGGTCACTTGTGGGGAAGTTATACTGCCCTGGCATTCTAGGGGCCCAAATGTGTGGTAAGGAGTTTGAAATCAAATTCTGTAATAAATGGCTGGTGAAATCCGAAAGGTGCTCTTTGGAATGTGGGCCCCTTTGCCCACCTAGGCTGCAAAAAAGTGTCACACATGTGGTATCTCCGTATTCAGGAGAAGTTGGGGAATGTGTTTTGGGGTGTCATTTTACATATACCCATGCTGGGTGAGATAAATATTTTGGTCAAATGCCAACTTTGTATAAAAAAATGGGAAAAGTTGTCTTTTGCCAAGATATTTCTCTCACCCAGCATGGGTATATGTAAAATGACACCCCAAAACACATTCCCCAACTTCTCCTGAATACGGAGATACCAGATGTGTGACACTTTTTTGCAGCCTAGGTGGGCAAAGGGGCCCATATTCCAAAGAGCACCTTTCGGATTTCACTGGTCATTTTTTACAGAATTTGATTTCAAACTCCTTACCACACATTTGGGCCCCTAGAATGCCAGGGCAGTATAACTACCCCACAAGTGACCCCATTTTGGAAAGAAGACACCCCAAGGTATTCGCTGATGGGCATAGTGAGTTCATGGAAGTTTTTATTTTTTGTCACAAGTTAGTGGAATATGAGACTTTGTAAGAAAAAAAAAAAAAAAATCATCATATGCCACTAACTTGTGACAAAAAATAAAAAATTCTAGGAACTCGCCATGCCCCTCATGGAATACCTTGGGGTGTCTTCTTTCCAAAATGGGGGTCACTTGTGGGGTAGTTATACTGCCCTGGCATTCTAGGGGCCCAAATGTGTGGTAAGGAGTTTGAAATCAAATTCTGTAAAAAATGACCAGTGAAATCCGAAAGGTGCTCTTTGGAATGTGGGCCCCTTTGCCCACCTAGGCTGCAAAAAAGTGCCACACAAGTTGGGGAATGTGTTTTGGGGTGTCATTTTACATATACCCATGCTGGGTGAGAGAAATTTCTTGGCAAAAGACAACTTTTCCCATTTTTTTATACAAAGTTGGCATTTGACCAAGATATTTATCTCACCCAGCATGGGTATATGTAAAATGACACCCCAAAACACATTCCCCAACTTCTCCTGAATACGGAGATACCACATGTGTGACACTTTTTTGCAGCCTAGGTGGGCAAAGGGGCCCATATTCCAAAGAGCACCTTTCGGATTTCACTGGTCATTTTTTACAGAATTTGATTTCAAACTCCTTACCACACATTTGGGCCCCTAGAATGCCAGGGCAGTATAACTACCCCACAAGTGACCCCATTTTGGAAAGAAGACACCCCAAGGTATTCCATGAGGGGCATGGCGAGTTCCTCGAATTTTTTATTTTTTGTCACAAGTTAGTGGAAAATGATGATTTTTTTTTTTTTTTTCTTACAAAGTCTCATATTCCACTAACTTGTGACAAAAAATAAAAACTTCCATGAACTCACTATGCCCATCAGCGAATACCTTGGGGTGTCTTCTTTCCAAAATGGGGGTCACTTGTGGGGTAGTTATACTGCCCTGGCATTCTAGGGGCCCAAATGTGTGGTAAGGAGTTTGAAATCAAATTCTGTAAAAAATGACCAGTGAAATCCGAAAGGTGCTCTTTGGAATGTGGGCCCCTTTGCCCACCTAGGCTGCAAAAAAGTGCCACACAAGTTGGGGAATGTGTTTTGGGGTGTCATTTTACATATACCCATGCTGGGTGAGAGAAATTTCTTGGCAAAAGACAACTTTTCCCATTTTTTTATACAAAGTTGGCATTTGACCAAGATATTTATCTCACCCAGCATGGGTATATGTAAAATGACACCCCAAAACACATTCCCCAACTTCTCCTGAATACGGAGATACCACATGTGTGACACTTTTTTGCAGCCTAGGTGGGCAAAGGGGCCCATATTCCAAAGAGCACCTTTCGGATTTCACTGGTCATTTTTTACAGAATTTGATTTCAAACTCCTTACCACACATTTGGGCCCCTAGAATGCCAGGGCAGTATAACTACCCCACAAGTGACCCCATTTTGGAAAGAAGACACCCCAAGGTATTCCATGAGGGGCATGGCGAGTTCCTCGAATTTTTTATTTTTTGTCACAAGTTAGTGGAAAATGATGATTTTTTTTTTTTTTTTCTTACAAAGTCTCATATTCCACTAACTTGTGACAAAAAATAAAAACTTCCATGAACTCACTATGCCCATCAGCGAATACCTTGGGGTGTCTTCTTTCCAAAATGGGGTCACTTGTCGGGTAGTTATACTGCCCTGGCATTCTAGGGGCCCAAATGTGTGGTAAGGAGTTTGAAATCAAATTCTGTAAAAAATGACCAGTGAAATCCGAAAGGTGCTCTTTGGAATATGGGCCCCCTTGCCCACCTAGGCTGCAAAAAAGTGTCACACATGTGGTATCTCCGTATTCAGGAGAAGTTGGGGAATGTGTTTTGGGGTGTCATTTTACATATACCCATGCTGGGTGAGATAAATATCTTGGTCAAATGCCAACTTTGTATAAAAAAATGGGAAAAGTTGTCTTTTGCCAAGATATTTCTCTCACCCAGCATGGGTATATGTAAAATGACACCCCAAAACACATTCACTAACTTCTCCTGAATACGGAGATACCACATGTTTGGCACTTTTTTGCAGCCTAGGTGGGCAAAGGGGCCCACATTCCAAAGAGCACCTTTCGGATTTCACTGGTCATTTTTTACAGAATTTGATTTCAAACTCCTTACCACACATTTGGGCCCCTAGAATGCCAGGGCAGTATAACTACCCCACAAGTGACCCCATTTTGGAAAGAAGACACCCCAAGGTATTCGCTGATGGGCATAGTGAGTTCATGGAAGTTTTTATTTTTTGTCACAAGTTAGTGGAATATGAGACTGTAAGAAAAAAAAAAAAAAAAATCATCATTTTCCACTAATTTGTGACAAAAAATAAAAAATTTTAGGAACTCGCCATGCCCCTCATGGAATACCTTGGGGTGTCTTCTTTCCAAAATGGGGTCACTTGTGGGGTAGTTATACTGCCCTGGCATTCTTGGGGCCCAAATGTGTGGTAAGTAGGTAAATGACCTGTGAAATCCGAAAGGTGCTCTTTGGAATGTGGGCCCCTTTGCCCACCTAGGCTGCAAAAAAGTGTCACACATGTGGTATCTCCGTATTCAGGAGAAGTTGGGGAATGTGTTTTGGGGTGTCATTTTACATATACCCATGCTGGGTGAGAGAAATATCTTGGCAAAAGACAACTTTTCCAATTTTTTTATACAAAGTTGGCATTTGACCAAGATATTTATCTCACCCAGCATGGGTATATGTAAAATGACACCCCAAAACACATTCTTCAACTTCTCCTGAATATGGAAATACCACATGTGTGACACTTTTTTGCAGCCTAGGTGGGCAAAGGTGCCCAAATTCCTTTTAGGAGGGCATTTTTAGACATTTGGAAAACAGACTTCTTCTCACGCTTTGGGGCCCCTAAAATGCCAGGGCAGTATAAATACCCCACATGTGACCCCATTTTGGAAAGAAGACACCCCAAGGTATTCAATGAGGGGCATGGCGAGTTCATAGAAAAAAAAAAAATTTGTCACAAGTTAGCGGAAATTGATCTTTTTGATTTTTTTCTCACAAAGTCTCCCTTTCCGCTAACTTGGGACAAAAATTTCAATCTTTCATGGACTCAATATGCCCCTCAGCGAATACCTTGGGGTGTCTTCTTTCCAAAATGGTGTTATTTGTGGGGTGTTTGTACTGCCCTGGCATTTGAGGGTCTCCGCAATCATTACATGTATGCCCAGCATTAGGAGTTTCTGCTATTCTCCTTATATTGAGCATACAGGTAATGAGATTTTTTTTTTCCGTTCAGCCTCTGGGCTGAAAGAAAAAAATGAACGGCACAGATTTCTTCATTCGCATCGATCAATGTGGATGAAAAAATCTCTGCCAAAAAAAGAAAAATGAGGGGAAAGGCGTCTGCCAGGACATAGGAGCTCCGCCCAACATCCCTACCCACTTAGCTCGTATGCCCTGGCAAACCAGATTTCTCCATTCACATCAATCGATGTGGATGAATAAATCATTGCCGGGATTTTTTTTTTTTATATATACAAAGTGTTTGCCAAAGTATATGAACACCGCCACCTCCTCAGCTCATATGCCTCGGCAAACGTATCTTTTACTGCAGAGGAGAAATTTCGTCTTGCAGCGCCGCATACACCGACTTGCGTGTAATCTGACAGCGGCGCAATGCTTCTGTCCGAATGCACATCAGTGCTGCAGCTAGTCGATCGGTTGGTCCACCTGGAAGGTAAAAAAAACAAAACAAAAAAGAAAAAACCAGGCCGCAACGCAATAAATTTATTAACTTTTGAACAGAACATATAAACTTTTTTTTAACTTTTTTAACTGAACGTTAACTTTTTTACTTACCGGTATTTTTTTTTTTGTTTAGTTTTTTTTACCTTTATAGATCAATGTGCAAAGCGCAAATCGCCCAAAGATGTGGCGAAGTACGTTATGCACTTTATCCCAGGTGAAAGGAGAGGTTTGCAGCAGCTGTGAGTAAAAGGGCCCTAATAGCCCTGTGTGCCTGTCCTGTGAGATGCAATCCCTATGCTAAGTGTACCTGTGTGTGGTACTTCCGGAAACACTCTCCATAGCATAGGGCAGGGTGGTCAGGACAGTCAGTACAGAAATAGCAGGTGTCACGCCTTATTCCACTCCTGCTACAGACACGACATCTTTTTCGGGGTGACGGTTGGGTTGAGGTACCAGGAACGACACTGGGGAAATGTCGCTCGTGTAGACGGCTAACTACACTGGTGGATGGGGCCACGGAACCTTCTGGATACAGGAGGTTCTCGATGATCTCTTCCTGGAATTTGAGGAAGGATCGTGTTCTCCCAGCCTTACTGTAGAGAACAAAACTATTATACAGCGCCAATTGAATTAAATATACAGACACCTTCTTATACCAGCGTCTGGTTCTGCGGGAAACTAAATACGGAGACAACATCTGGTCATTGAAGTCCACCCCTCCCATGAGCGCATTATAGTCGTGGACACAGAGGGGCTTTTCAATGACACGGGTTGCTCGCTCAATTTGTATTGTCGTGTCTGCGCGAATGGAGGAGAGCATGTAAACGTCACGCTTGTCTCTCCATTTCACCGCGAGCAGTTCTTCGTTACACAAGGCAGCCCTCTCCCGCCTTGCAAGACGGGTGGTTACAAGCCGTTGGGGGAAGCCCACGCGACTAGTTCGCGCGGTGCCACAGGCGCAAATCCGTTCTAGAAACAAATGCCTAAAGAGTGCCACACTTGTGTAGAAATTGTCCACATAAAGATGGTACCCCTTGCCGAATAAGGGTGACACCAAGTCCCAGACTGTCTTCCCACTGCTCTTCAGGTAGTCAGGGCAACCGACCGCCTCCAGGGTCTGATCTTTTCCCTCATAGATCCGAAATTTGTGGGTATAGCCTGTGGCCCTTTCACAGAGCTTATACAATTTGACCCCATACCGGGCACGCTTGCTTGGGATGTATTGTTTGAAGCCAAGGCGCCCGGTAAAATGTATTAGAGACTCGTCTACGCAGATGTTTTGCTCGGGGGTATACAAATCTGCAAATTTCTGGTTGAAATGGTCTATGAGGGGCCGAATTTTGTGGAGCCGGTCAAAAGCAGGGTGGCCTCTGGGACGGGAGGTGGTGTTGTCGCTAAAATGCAGAAAACGCAGGATGGTCTCAAATCGTGTCCTGGACATAGCAGCAGAGAACATGGGCATGTGATGAATCGGGTGCGTGGACCAATATGACCGCAATTCATGCTTTTTAGTTAGACCCATGTTGAGGAGAAGGCCCAGAAAAATTTTAAGTTCGGAAACTTGGATTGGTTTCCACCGGAAAGGCTGGGCATAATAGCTTCCCGAGTTTGCGGTTATAAATTGTGTGGCATACCGGTTTGTCTCTGCCACGACTAAGTCCAAGAGCTCCGCAGTCAAGAACAGCTCAAAAAATCCCAGGGCCGAACCGATTTGAGCCGTCTCAACCCGAACTCCAGACTGGGCGGTGAAAGGGGGAACTACTGGTGCGGCTGAAGTTGGTGACTGCCAATCAGGGTTTGCCAGCACCTCAGGGATTCTAGGGGCTCTACTGGCCTGTCTGTGCGGTGGCTGCGACGGGGTAACTATTGCACGTGCCACCGTACCAGCTTCAACTGCCCTTCTGGTGCTCGCTACTTCACCAGGTTGTACGGCAGTGCTGGTACTAGGTCCAGGAAGGGCTGCGCTGCTGGTGTATGCCTCACCACGTGATCCGGCAGTGACAGCCCCACTCTGCTGCTCTTGAAGCGGATCCTGCGCAACCTGTGGTCTAGCGACACGGGGCCGGGTACGCCTGGTTCTATCAGGGACCTCCACCTCCTCGTCCGAACTTTGGGTCAGAGAGCCACTGCTTTCTACAGGTTCATATTCTGACCCGCTAGATTCGTCAGATGAGGGTTCCCATTCCTCATCCGACTGGGTCAGAATCCTGTAGGCCTCTTCAGAAGAATACCCCCTGTTTGACATTTTGGACTACTAAATTTAGGGGTATTCCCTGAGACTACCCAAGAAAAAAAGCAAGCCTGTCTTACAAAGGGGAGGCTAGCGAAGTACCGGAGGCCGCTGCGGTTGATAAAAAATATCAAAACGGATTTTTTTATCGCCGCAGTGCGTGTAAAGTGAATGTGCAGTGATTAAAAAATAATAATTTTTTGTCACTGCGGTGGGGCGGGCGTGGGTGAACGCACGTGTGGGCGACCGATCAGGCCTGATCGGGCAAACACTGCGTTTTGGGTGGAGGGCGAGCTAAGGTGACTAATACAATTATAGATCTGACCGTGATCAGTTTTGATCACTTACAGATACTATAAAAGTACAAATGCTGATTAGCGATACGCTAATCAGCGAATAAAAGTGACTGCGGTGCGGTGGGGTGGGCGCTAACTGACGCTAACTACCTAACCAAGGGGCCTAAACTATCCCTAAAACCTAACAGCCAATACTAGTGAAAAAAAAAAGTGACAGTTTACACTGATCACTTTTTGTCTTTCACTAGTGATTGACAGGGGCGATCAAAGGGGTGATCAAAGGGTTAATTGGGGTGCAGGGGGGTGATCTGGGGCTACAGTGAAGTGTTTGGTGCTACTCACAGTTCAGTCTGCTCCTCTGCTGGATCCAACCGATGAAAAGGACCAGCAGAGGAGCAGAGAAGCCATATAACAGATCATATTTACTAATATGATCTGTAATATGGCTTGTGATTGGATTTTTTGAAAATCGCCAGCCTGCCAGCCAATGATCGTTGCTGGCAGGCTGGTGACGAACTTGTTCTTTAACTTTGCCGGCCCGCGATGCGCATGCGCTGGCCGGCTTTGAGCGAAATCTCGCGTCTCGAGAGATGACGCGTATATGCGTGACTCTGCGCAGCGCTGCCACCTCAGGAACGCGAATCTGCGTTAGGCGGTCCGGAGGTGGTTAAGAAGGCATGGGCGCTCACAGCTATGCCTAGGCCATGTGACATCATTTTCATCGGTCACATGGCCTAGGCGCAGCTCAGCCCCATTGAAGTGAATGGTGTTGAGCTGTGCTACCAAACAGAGCCGCTATACAATGTGTGGCGCTGTGCTTGGTGAGCTAAGAAAAGGCTGCAGCGGTACTGCAGAGGCTGTTACCTTCTCAAACATATGATCGGTGGGGGTCCCGGGTGTTGGACCCCCACTGATCAGATACAGATGACCTATCCTGAGGATAGATCATCAGTTAAAACATTTCGGAAAACCCTAATAATAATAATGAGCATTATTATTATTATTATTATTATTATTATTATTATTATTATTATTATTATCTTTTATCTAATCATATTCTCATGCAGCAAAAATATTTACAATTTACAATGTTATCTTGAAGAAATGCCATTTGCACTGCAGTCATGGTAAATTACAATGCAATGTTTGTCTATGGGCAATCTTGGAACTAAACTGTCCCCGCAGCAGCACACACTGGTGTGACATATTATACATATATTATATAATTCATGTAATTTGTAAAGATGAATACTCATTTCCAAGTGGAGTTTTTCAGATGTTGATTTATCACTCTCTTATAACCAGTATATTAGCATCTTCTTTGGTCCTCACAGATATCACTTTTACAGCCTTACCCTGATCAGCGGCAGCTAATTGGAATTCATTATAAGAAAACATCTCTATCAGCTTGTATAACCTATGTCTACTAGGAGACATGGGGTTAATGACCATCAGAATGTCCATCGTCTGATTAATATACAATACAGTGTTGTACTTCTAGGCCAGTAAGAGTGCTGAATACCTTCTTGCCACTTAGGTTGTAGAACATAGGGTTTAACAATAAACACCGACAGTGCTATCTTAAGAATTGTTTTCTCCAATTCCAGCATTTTAATGGGCTCTCCAATCTGGGACACTGATGGCATATTGCTAGGATATGAAATCAGTGTCAGATAAGTGCGGGTACAACTTATCGGACCTTCTCCTATCTCCAGAACTGGACCCCTGAAGTGAACAGAGAGCAGCCACTCAAGCGTGGCCACCTTCCATTCGATCCTATTGGACTTCCAAAAATAGCTAAATGAGCTTGCTCTGCAATTTTTGGAAATCCTATAGTGATTAATGGAGAGCAAGCTGTACATGTACATTCACTTAGGGTTCATAGATTTGAGTAAGTCCCAGAGGTGGGACCTGTACTTATCTAACATGGATGGTACATCATAGCAATATGTCATCAACGTTCCAGTTAGACCCACCCCTTTTAATGTAACCACCATAAATCATGACCATCAACGGGTCATTAAAGATAAAGGTAAATTTGGATTCTGCTATAAACTCCCAGAAAAATAGTATGAAAAGCTTGAAATCAGAAGTCGTTTCAGTACCAGGCAGCATCAGGAAGATTCGGGCACACTAGGCTTTTGGCATCTACAGTATTTTAGTTATACAAGTCCTAGAATTATCTAGCGAAGGATGCAGTAGAAGTTTAATCCAATGTGACTTTGTAGTCTGGGGCCCACAAGCATCTTGAACTGGATTTGCTTGGGATAGTCTAGCATACTATGGGACCTCCTTACTGTGAAAGGTTTTCTTGTGTGTTAAATATGTATTAAAATACAAAAAGAACAGGAATTGACAAATGTAGACATGTGCCTACCCTTTCCTTCCAATGTATTTTGTTAAGTAAAACTGGGAAATATACCACTGAAAAAGACTTGAGGATATTGGTGGACAGTAAATTTAACTTTAGTGACCAATGCCAGGCAGCTCAGAAAAGAGAGAGACTAATAAGCTCCTCTGGGTTTCTAGGCAATATATATGCATTGTCTGGGGGGTACTCTTTCTCATTACAGAGTTGCTTAGTATGTGTGTGGAGTATGGTAGGCCAGGCAATGGCCCTTTGAGTTTTCTGGGAAAGATATTCAAATTAGCATTACTAAGCCTATCTGATGCTAGAAGATAGTAAGATGTGGAAATTTCATATATTTTTCCCAGAAACCCATAGGAGCATTGGCTGTCTCACAATACTTCTCATGCATACTTAGTGCATACTTTCAGGCAACCAAACAAACTTCTTTCCTTAGCTCTGTTATAGAGTAGTTACTCAGAAAGAGCTGGGTTCCTGGTATGAGATACTCTGTGTTCCTTTCCATTTGAAAGGGAGACTAGCTTGCATTTCTCTTTTCAGAGAAGCATTATGTGGTGACCAAAGCACAGCAATTGATTTAAAAATAAAATAATTATAATGCAAATGGCACTGATTGAACAGTTTGAGGCTACCACCAGGAGAAATTCTTAATGTGCAAAAGCATTGATTGAATAGTTCGAGGCTGCCACCAGAGGAATTTCTTAGAATGAAAAAGCATTGATTGAACACTTTGAGGCTACCACCATTTGTAATTTAAATATAATGTAGAAATACATGAATGTAAAGTACAGTTATCTTGATAATGTTTTTTTTTTATATCTAGACCCATAATCATCAAACTGTAGATGGGATTCTTTACAGTAAGAGCAGTGAGACTATGAAACTCTCTGCCAGAGGAGGTCGTGATGGCACATTGACTGACAAGTTCAAGAAAGTCCTAAATAGGTTATGGGTTCTAGATTTCTAGAGATGGGACATCAATTCAGGGATTTTTTCTGAATGCAATATTTAGAATCAGGAATTTGTATTAGTACAAATTGTATCTGCACCAATACTGTTGTATTATAGGTTAGCTCTGATGGACCTGTGTCCTTTTCCAGCCTTAAAAACTTTGTAACTATATTTAAATTTAAATATGTAATACGATGACATATAAACCATAAACAATTCCTGACAGAGAAATGCTATTTTTTTTTTGATGGTCAACTCCTACAAGTCATCAAAATATATCTCTGGTCAAAATCAAAGGTAAAAAAGGACGCATCTTTATGTGCCTTTCACCGGAAAAAACACCAATCATTACATCATTTACACAGAAGTTAACCTAATAACCTTCAATTGATCAATCAATTGAAGAAGTAAACCTTGTAAGATATTAAGGAGATAAAAAAAATAAATGAAACATTACAGTATGCATATATATATGCATCTGACAGCTGACACCTGTAACATACGGCTGACATATTTCCCGACGTGGGGAAATTATGTAAAAATATGCCATGAGATAATAGACATGGGTTGTTAAAACGTAGAAACCATCCTGTGAAAAGAGGACATGCAGAGCTTTTACAATGTACAGCTAGGGAATACATGCAGGTATTTTGTGACGGCTGTTTATTATGTTTGACTTTTTATAGGGTTTGTTAAATCTGTTACATCTTTAACAAAATTCTGAATATTGACAGGCAATGTTTGGATAACCATTTGCTTATAAAACTCAATATTAGCCTATGACCTTAATAACAAAAATGGCAAAAATGTACCTATATCTTCCCAGTGCGGAAGCTTTCTTCTGATCATAATCTGACAGTTACATCTCACCCTTCCCAAATTACAACCTTATGCTTACCACAAAGGGCAGATACACAGAAATATTTTTATTATAGATGATTTTAAAAAAATATATTTTTTACTTGCTTGTTTGGTTACAAGTATTAACTCAGTCTCAGTGTAATCTCCTGCATTGCATCAAAATGTTGCTGCTCCTGGCAGCCTTTATTATATGCATACAAAATTGAAGACGCTCGTCCGGGGCAAGATGCAGCGACCTTCTCCTTATAATTCCCAGAGAAACCTCTGTCTGTGGGTTTGATTACTGTGACAAGAAGAACTTCATGGCCATTGTTAAAAATGACAACTGGATCTTGCATTCAAGCAGAGCCTCTGGCATTGCTGACAAAGGTCAGTTGACGGTATAGGCTTCATTATCGTCACTATGTTTATGGCTGTTTTCCATCATAAACCCAATTACTTACGTCTTGCATGTCTCGGAAGAAAGTGCTATGACTGAGAAGCATACAGCATTATTTATCAGAGATGTTCCTACCTTGGGAACACACTATGATGCAAGATCAGAGATCATGCTTCTCATTTTATCTACTGCTCTGAAATCTTAGTGGCAGCAAATTTGATGTGAAAGTTCTAAGTGTGGTACACATGAATTAAATACTTACCGTAGTGTAGAATGCAATATAATTGGCATGGTCTATGTCCGGGTACTACATTTTTTTTTTATATTAAAAGTGAAGCAAAATGGAATAATAAATTCATGTAACAGAAAATGAAAATAATATTTTTTTGAAAGGTCAGAAAAAGAATACATCTGTAATATGCACGAGGACAACAGGATCCATATGGTATTAGTTTAAAAAAAACAACAGCACTGGAGCCTTGCAGCGCTGGGCTTCTAGGTTCAAATCCAACCAAGGATAACATCTACACAGAGTTTGTAGGTTCTCCCAGTGTTTGTGTGGGTTTTGTCCGGGCACACCAGTTTCCTCCCACACTGCTGATAGGGATCTTAGATTGTGAACCCCACTGGGGGCAACGAGCGATGACAATAGGGTTATTTATCGAGACAGTTTATGCTAGTTTTTGGTGTAAAAAACTCGCATGAACCCCTTTTTTAGACTTTTTAAGCACCTGCATGTCTAAACGTAGGCAAATGCAGACTCATGTACACCATACCCATCCCTGGGGAGTGGCGGGGACATAGCACAGATGAGACCATCTGCCCCAAACATATTCACTGACATTTAAGCCTAAATGACTATTGTAGTCCTTTCTAGCTAAGAACTGGATTAGATTTCAATCTAGGCACACTGACTGCCAAACGATGAGCCTAATTTACGACCAGGCCTGCGTCTTGTCAAAAATCAGGTGCATTCCACCGGCAGTGCATGGGCTGCGCATGCCCGAGGAGTAAACTTAAGCAACCAAAAGAAACCCACCATATACTGACATTGTCCCCAGTTGCAATGGAATACAGAACCCCAGTTCTACAAGACACCAGTGCTAACAGCTGAACCATCAGACTCCAAAAATTTCTTGAAAATGGGTTTAGAATAATGAACTAGGTGTCCACTCCTTTTATATTGATGCATATCCTCAAGATAGGTCATCAGTATCTAATCGACATGGGTGCGACACCCAGCACCCCGGACAATGAACAGTTCAGGAGTTGTACACTAGGCACTGAAACTACACAATTCCGTTCTTTGTCTAGTGGATAGAGCCGGTTACTACATCACTGCTTCTATGGAAGTGAAAGGGAACAGCTCTGTATTAACTGTATTCATTTATCGCTAAGCACATTTCTTTGATGGGGAACAGCGTTTATGCTGCTCCCCATCATTGAACCCCCTCAGATGCCGCATTCATCGCTGACCGTGGCATCTGAGAATAATAGTGAGGGCTTCCAGGGGTTAATCAGGTAAAAAATATATAATTTAAAATAATAATACTCACCTCATCCATTTAAGTGCAAAGAGGCCGTTGTGGCCATCTTGATTGAAGACACCGCGCATAATCTTGAGCGGTGTGTTGTAATACCTTCATGTTGGCCAGCCTGGTGACTTCATACCTCACTGTGCACAAGAATTCAACAGGATCTTCAATCAAGATGGCAGCGGTGCCCTCTTCACGCTGAAATGGATGAGGTAAGTATGTTTTTTTTTTACCGCTATTTCAGGGAAAATTGATTCATTACCATCAATCACGAGGAATTGAGAAAACCCATTTATGTCTATCACTTCTGTCTGGAGATGTTACTCCACTTTCAACACCACTGGAGTAAGATTGCAACTATTTTTGCAACTTTTTAATAAGGCAGAGCTGACAAATGCGACTTGATTCAGCTCGACAGTCTAACCAGAATTATAGTGGGAGGTGAAAAAATGCAAAATTTTTGGCAAATGGGCCAAAAATTTTAAAGTGCAGAGCTTCATGAATTCCTCTCTTTGTATAACAAAGACAAGATACTGACGTCTTTAGGTTAAGACCACCCTATAATAAGTCAAATCATAAAAAAATAATGAAAGCAGCGGAAGAGGGTGTGTTGACCTTGCTTGAAACAGTGACCTATGAGTTTGTTTGACCATTTTAGTAGAGAAACAATTTTGTGGAGTGTGCCGAACTTGTTGAAACCAGTGACCTGGAGTAAGACATGGATCATGATGATCTTAGAGGCAACGACGGGGAGCCAACAGAAGCCCCCAAAGAGTAATTTATACATCTGCCTATATTAAATACCAACATTTAAAAAAATATACATTAGGTTTGTACATTTATAATAGAATTGATCAAAATTTGATCAGTTATGAGCGACTAATGTTGCCCATAAAAAGATGCATTCCAGTCGGCGCTGAATTAAATTTTCAAAGATTTTAAATTTTTAAAGATACAAAATGAAATAGCTTGCAATATTGTGCACATGATCAATTATTAGTGATTTGTATTTTGCATCATTTATTTTGGAACCATCATTGATGCGCCCATATAGAGGCGTAAAGATAAAATATTCGGCACATGTAATATAAATCTGTTGAGTCCTCATGACAATTCTCTCACAGCTTTTTATTTTCAATTATTTACTTAAAATTCTGCTTCCCTAAAAAATAATGTAAGCAACAAAATAGAGAAAAATTTCAGACTGCAGAGAAAAAGACATGGATCACGTATACACATGCCACGATTTCACATATACACATGCCACACTTTGATCTAGTGCTTCTCAGCCTCATTAGTGTAGGGACCCACTCAAAAGATGCCATATCGAGGTGGTGGGTGGGCCTATGCATTTTGATCAAAATTAAAACGAAATGTCTTGTTGGAAATACAGTAAATTGTTTCATAAATAGCTAATAAATTATGCTGAGAAGCAATAAATCAATGCAGGACATGTGGATGTGCAATCCATGTCCTTTTTATCTGCTGTGCAGTAAAACAGAGAAAAATACAACATATGTTAATACAAAAAGGAAGAAAATTTTGTTGCCTATGGCAGCCAGTCAAGTGTGTGTTATTTTTTTAACCTTTGCTCTGTTTAAAACTTCAAAAGGAATGAACCTCGTATCTCCTTTGTAATCTAAATGACTTTTCAGATGTGTGTCTGCCTGCTGATTTAGGGAATACTATATCTCCTTAAGAAAGTGCCTAATCGGCTTGAGGAATCTTATAGGCCAGGCAATGCTTCTCTGGAATTCTGGGAAGAGAATATGGAAGGGAGCTATTAGCAAGCCTTAAATGCAGTGTACAGAGAGTACTGGCTTGGCTGGGTAAGAGGCCTAGGTCAGGATTTGGGGATACTATATTTCCTTATGGAGAGCACCTAATCAGTGTGAGTAATAATGTAAGCCAGGCAACACTCCTCTGGAATTCTGGGAAGAAAATATGGAAATGAGCTCTTAGCAAGCTCTGCCTTTAATGCTACCAGATGTAAGGTAGATATTGTATGAGTCAATATGCAACTTTTTAAACAGGACTTGAAATATAATTAGGCCAACACCTCATCTGCTGTTTCAGAGTGATGGTGGACCCTTATCAGTGTAGAGCAGAGAGTACTGGCTTAGCTAGCTGAGAAGCCTACCTCAGGTTTTGGGGATACTATATCTCCTTATGGAGAGCACCTAATTAGTGTGAGGAATCAAGTAAGCCAGTCAATGCTCCTCTAGAATTCTGGGAAGAAGGCCTGCTGTTTCAAATGAAGTTTGCTCCATCTAGATTGGTGGCCACATCCCAGAGAAGTTGATGCTTTTATTATATGCAAATATCCTACTTGTTGCAACAAGGGCATTACCATTGTACCTCTTTGCACCTAAACGTCCACTCTTTTTGGCTATAGGCCCTGGGGGTGTGTGGCACAACAGCCAAATGGACCAAAGCTTTAGGTGCAACAAGTTAGGCGTACCAAAGTAATGTGATATAGGTCAATATATACCAGTAAGGCCTGTATTTCTAAATATGTTTCACTGCATTGTCCTTGAGCCCCAATTAAATGGATGAAGTTATGATGCATCTTACAGCCAACAACAAGTCCCAGATGCATGATCAGACCCATCTCCCAGGACTTAAATTACACCACCCAGTATCCATATCCAAGGTGCACAACCTGCCATGTAGAAACTGCCTGATTAACAGGTGACACATAGTCAAATCTATCTCCAAGACCACGTCTTCCAGGATATCACCCTTGACCTACTTACTATAGACAGATTTTTTAGTGATTTTCAACTCCCTTATATCTTACATATATTGGCAAAGATTTTGACAACAAGAAAAAAGGACCAGCACCAATCCAATTAAAATCCTTCAAACTTTATTTCCTTCTATATAAAACCATGTCACAGTAATAAAGACAATAAGATATGTCTCCAAAAAAGAGTACATGGAGAGTAGGAGAACTCTCCTGGGCGATGCGCTTCAGACCTCTAAAATTATAAGCTGTGAAAAAAGACTAAGGTCTGAAAAACATTGAGAATTGTCAGACTGTCCATGTAGTATATTTTGGAGACCAATCTGGTTGCCGGTGTTGCCGTGACAGGGTTTTATATTGAAGGAAATAAAGTTTGGAAGATTTTAATTGGATTGGTTCTGCTCCATTCTCTCTTGTTGTCAAAGTATGTAACATTGAGGAGATGTTTCTAGAATCATGCACCTCGAAGGTTAGCTGAACATTGCTTCATGGACTTTAAAGTTTTAAATACATTAGCCCTCTGCTTGGAAGGGTCAATCCCTAAAGTAGGCCATTTTCCATTGCATCACCTATACATAAAAAATAAATTAGGAAATCCAGAAGCTGGTCCTGCCTAAGATGTTGGACTAATTTTAGGAAATACAATATCTCCTTATGGAGACTGCTTTTAACAGCACGATGGCTCTTATAGGCAAGGCAATGATCCTCATGAATTCTGGAAAGGAGAGCTCATTTGTATACTTTCTTCCCAGACTATTTTTAGGTTAATTAATTGTTTGCTAGCCGTTTTCTCTTAGCTGATGTTCCAAGTATCCGATTCTCTTTTACCAATACCTGTATGTTACATAGTGATAAAGAGTATGGTAAAGTCTATACAAAGAATGAGCTCAATTCACACATTCAATGGTCTCATACTGATGCTTTTCTTTCATTATAACAAGGGGAAAAAAAAACATAATAGGCATCAGTGGGGTTTCCACATTGTACTTCTTCACATTATATTTAGCCAGGAAGTAAAATAAATTGGTAAACATAATTCACATTCACAATATAGTTTCCCTGTTTGTTTGCCCTTCATATTCACAGGTACAATGCTGCAAGCTGTTTATAGACCAAGCTTTTGTTAAACATCTTATTAAAATGTTGTAAATGCTTCACATAGTGAGTAGAAATGTCGCAAACATCAAATTTTCCATTCGCGAACGGCGAACGCGAATTTCCGCAAATGTTCGCGAATGGGCGAACCGCCATAGACTTCAATAGGCATGCGAATTTTGAAACTCTTTCTGGCCACAATAGTGATGGAAAAGTTGTTTCAAGGGGACTAACACTTGGACTGTGGCATGCCGGAGGGGGATCCATGGCAAAACTCCCATGGAAAATTACGTAGTTGACGCAGAGTCGGGTTTTAATCCATAAAGGGCATAAATCACCTAACATTCATAAATTGTTTGGAATAACGTGCTTTAAAACATCCAGTGTGTGTATACGATCAGGTATGATGTTGTATCGATCAGGTAGTGTAAGGGTTACGCCCGCTTCACAGTGACAGACCAAACTCTGACAGACCAAACTACCCGTTTAACGCACCGCAAACAGTCCATTTGCACAACCGCAAACTCCCCATTTGTACAAGGTTGGATACCAAGCTAGCCATGTCCCGTTCCTTGTCCTCACTGACGTCATTAAAGGTCTCTCTTCCTCCACCCAGCCACGTACAACACGAAGGGTCCCAGAAAGGTGACAACAAGCCCCCTGGGACGCCTGCTGTGGTTGGTCTTCCACCTCCTCAAAACCACCTTCCTCCTCTGACTCCTCTTCTTCAGACTCCTCTCTCTGCGTTGCAGCAGGTCCAGCAATCGACGACGACAAGGCTGCTTCTGGTGGTGATGGTGACCACAACTCTTCCTCTTCATGCTCATCTACGGCCTGATCCAGCACTCTTCGCAGGGCACGCTCCAGAAAAAACGCATATGGGATGAGGTCAATGATGTTGCCTTGGGTTTGACTGACTAGGTTTGTCACCTGCACAAAAGGACGCATGAGCCTACAGCCATTGTGCATGAGCGTTCAGTAACGCGGCCAAAAAATACCCAGCTCCGCAGAGGCTGTCCTCTTTTTTTTTTTATTAAAAAAATCTGTTCTTACCAGTTTAATCTCTGTTTTGTCCCCTATCAGTGGCCGGTGTATGGAATAGATTTTAGGAACCAGGAGATGGAAAAAGATGGTTGGTCGGTCCTCTTACTTCCAATTTGGGGCACTGCGCGTGTGCCGTGCAATGTACTATGTCACCCTATATGAGTGGTGTGTTAAGTAGTACTTTTCCTATCAGTTTAATCCCTGTTACGTCCCCTATCAGGGGCCGGTGTATGGAATAGATTTAAGGAACCGGGAGATGGAAAAAGATGGTTGGTCGGTCCTCTTACTTCCAATTTGGGGCACTGCGCGTGCGCCGTGCAATGTACTGTGCCACCCTATATGAGTGGTGTGTTAAGTAGTACTATTCTTATCAGTTTAATCCCTGTTACGTCCCCTATTAGGGGACGTGTATCGAATAGATTTTAGACAACCGCAAAGAGTTGTCAATAGTTGACACACTCATGACATAAATTTTTTTCCTCTATGCGTCAATCACCAGAGGCCAGAAAAATTTGGCATGTACACATGCCTGAAAAAGTTGGCATTGTTGCAGCCGCTTCTGTAGCAGTGGCCGGAAAAATTGATGTTTTCCAGGCAGAAAGTGCACTAAAACATTGCGGCTTGAACCCTAGTTGGTGGCGGAGAAGTCACGCAAGTCATCCGGCATGCAGAGATTAAATACAGCAGCGTGTGGACCATTTTTAGCCCAAGGCATCTCATCAGGCCTTTTTTAGTCAAATGCATCCCCCACTGTCAGTCCCTTCGGGATCCATGCCTCATTCATCTTAATAAAGGTGAGGTAATCTAGACATTTTTGACCTAAACGACTTCTCTTCTCAGTGACAATACCTCCTGCTGCGCTGAAGGTCCTTTCTGACAGGACACTTGAAGCGGGGCAGGCCAGAAGTTCTATCGCAAATTGGGATAGCTCAGGCCACAGGTCAAGCCTGCACACCCAGTAGTCAAGGGGTTCATCGCTCCTTAGAGTGTCGATATCTGCAGTTAAGGCGAGGTAGTCTGCTACCTGTCGGTCGAGTCGTTCTCTGAGGGTGGACCCCGAAGGGCTGTGGCGATGAGTAGGACTTAAAAAGCTCTGCATGTCCTCCATCAACAACACGTCTGTAAAGTGTCCTGTCCTTGCCGGCGTGGTCGTGGTAGGAGGAGGATTACTTTGACCTCTTCCCGTGTTAGATTTCCGTTGTGCTGTGAGATCACCCGTATACGCTGTGTAAAGCATACTTTTTAACTTGTTTTGGAACTGCTGCATCCTTTCCGACTTCCGGTAATTCGGTCACATTTCAGCCACTTTCTGCTTATACCGGGGGTCTAGTAGCGTGGCCACCCAGTACAGGTCGTTCTTCTTCAGCCTTTCAGCCTTTTTATACGAGGGTCCCTCAACAGGCATGACAGCATGAAAGACCCTTTTTGCACAAGGTTGGATGCCTGGCTACTCATGTCCCGTTCCTCGTCCTCACTGATCTCATTGAAGGTCTGTTCTTCCCCCCAGCCACGTACAACACCACAGGTACCAGATAGGTGACAACGAGAACCCTGGGATGCCTGCTGTAGTTGGTCTTCCTCCTCCTCAAAGCCACATTCCTCCTCTGACTCCTCTTCCTCAGACTCCTCTTCCAGCGTTGCCGCAGGTCCAGCAAGCGATGATGATAAGGCTGTTTCTGGTGGTGATGGTGACCACAACTCTTCCTCTTCACGCTCATCTACGGCCTGATCCAGCACTCTTTGCAGGGCACGCTCCAGGAGGAAAAAAAATGGGATGATGTCGCTAATGGTTCCTTCGGTGTGACTGACTAGGTTTTTCACCTCCTCAAAAGGACGCATGAGCCTACAGGCATTGCACATGAGCGTCCAGTAACGTGGCAAAAAAATACCCAGCTCCGCAGAGGCTGTCCTAGCACCCCAGTCATACAAATACTCGTTGACGGCTTTTTCTTGTTGGAGCAGGCGGTCAAACATTAGGAGTGTTGAATTCCAACGTGTCGGGCTGTCGCAAATCAAGCGCCTCATTGGCATGTTGTTTCGCCGCTGAATATCGGAAAAGTGCGCCATGGCCGTGTAGGAATGCCTGAAATGGCCACACACCTTCCTGGCCTGCTTGAGGACGTCCTGTAAGCCTGGGTACTTATGCACAAAGCGTTGTACGATCAAATTCAACATATGTGCCATTCACGGCACATGTGTCAACTTGCCCAAATTCAATGCCACCAACAAATTGCTTCCGTTGTCACACACCACGTTGCCGATCTCCAGTTGGTGCGGGGTCAGCCACTGATCCACCTGTGCGTTCAGGGCGGACAGGAGTGCTGGTCTGGTGTGACTCTCTGCTTTTAAGGCAAGTCAACCCCAAGACGGCGTGACACTGTCGTATGCGGGATGTGGAATAGCCCCTGGGGAGCTGGGGGGGTGCAGTTGATGTGGAGCAAGATGCAGCAGCAGAAGAGGACTAGCGAAGAGGTTGGAGTAGGAGGAGTAGAGGAGGTGGCAGCAGGCCTGCCTGCAAGTCGTGACGGTGTCACCAACTCCTCTGCAGAGCCACGCATTCCATGCTTGGCAGCCGTCAGCAGGCTTACCCAATGCGCAGTGTACGTGATATACCTGCCCTGACCGTGCTTTGCAGACCAGGTATCAGTGGTCAGATGGACCCTTGCCCCAACACTGTGTGCCAGATATGCCATGACTTCCTTTTCCACAATAGATTACAGGTTGGGGAAAAAAAATTCGGCCGGGTACCTTCCACTGCGGTGTCCCAATAGCTACAAATTTTTTGAAGGCCTCAGACTCCACCAGCTTATATGGTAAAAGCTGGCGGGCTATGAGTTCTGACAAGCCAGCTGTCAGACGCCGGGCAAGGGGGTGACTCTCTGACATTGGCTTCTTGCGCTCAAACATTTCCTTGACAGACACCTGACTGTAGGCAGATGAGCAGGAACTGCTGAAGGTGAGAGGCGGAATGGCGGGTGGTTGAGAGGGGGCAAGGAGAACAGCAGTGGTTGACGTGGCTGAAGATGCTGGACCAGGAGGAGGATGGTGGCTTTGAGTTTGTGTGCTGCTTGTACTCATCATGTGTTGAGCCCATAGGCGTTTGTGATGTGAGATCATGTGCCTTCGCAAAGCAGTTGTACCTAGGTGGTTGTTGGACTTCCCACGACTCAGTTTCTTTTGGCACAGGTTGCAAATGGCATCGCTGCTATCAGAGGCAGACACACAAAAAAAATTCCACACTGCTGAGCTTTGCAATGGCAGCATTCTGGTGGAGGCAACAGCATTCGTTGATTGGCGTGCTGTCTGGCTGACCCCGGGTGCCGATACATGCTGTCTGACTGTGCCACTAGCTCCATGCGACGACCTCCCTCTGCTTTCGACTCGTCTCCTCCTCCTCTCTGTCTCCCCATCTGAACTTTCTCCTTGTTCTTCTTCTCTTCGAGCGGGCACCCACGTGTCATCATCAACCGCTTCAATTGTATCTGACAACTCAGCAAAGGAAGCAGCAGAGGGTACAACATCATCATCATCACACCGTACGTTCATGTGTGTAATGCTGCCTGACTGAGACATATCCCTGTTATCTACATCCTCTGGCAATAATGGTTGCGCATCACTCATTTCTTCCAACTGATGTGTAGATAACTCCTCTGACAGTGAAGCGGCTGTGGTGCTAGTGTTGGTGGTGGCGGTGGGGGGCGAGTGGTAACTTGAGAGGTGCCCGAAGCTGAGCGGGAGGAGGATGGTGCGTCAAGGTTCCGAGCGGAAGCTGTAGAAGATTGGGTGTCCTGTGTAAGCCAGTCAACTATGTCCTCAGAATTTTTCAAGTTCAGGGTACGTGGCCTCTGAACACTGGGCATTATTCTAGGGCCAAAGGAAATCACAGCACCACGACCACGACGGCCCCTGCGGGGTGGCCTGCCTCTGCCTGTCATTTTTTTTTAGATTAGTGGTACTATGCGTGCAAGGTACTGTGCCACCCTATATGAGTGGTGGGCAGTGGGCACAGTACAGTCTGTGGGCCTGACACACACTGGCAGGCAACTGTAATTATATTACAGAGGAAAAATTGAATGACCTTTTTATCTGCAAGGTGCTGTGCCACCCTATATGAGTGGTGGGCAGTGGGCACAGTACAGTCTGTGGGCCTGACACTCACTGGCAGGCAGCTGCAATTATATTACAGAAGAAAAAGTAAATGACTTTTTTATCTGCAAGGTGCTGTGCCACCCCATATGAGTGGTGGGCAGTGGGCTCAGTACTGTCTGTGGGCCTGACACACAGTGGCAGGCAACTGCAATTATATTACAGAGGAAAATTGTAATGAATTTTTTATCTGCAAGGTGCTGTGCCACCCTATATGAGTGGTGGGCAGTGGGCACAGTACAGTCTGCGGGCCTGACACTCACTGGCAGGCAACTGCAATTATATTACAGAGGAAAAATTAAATGACTTTTTTATCTGCAAGGTGCTGTGCCACCCTATATGAGTGGTGGGCAGTGGGCACAGTACAGTCAGTGGGCCTGACACACACTGGCAGGCAACTGCAATTATATTAAAGGGTAAAAATTAAATGACTTTTTATCTGCAAGGTACTGTGCCACCCGATATGAGTGGTGTGCACACAGTACAGTCTGTGGGCCTGTGCCCTCTCACATACGGGCAGGCAACTGCAATATATATATAGAAAAAAATATATAAAAGCAGACTGATGTACCAGCCCTAAAAAGGGCTTTTTGGGGTGCTGTCAGAACACTGTCCTTACAGCAGATGAGATTTTGAGGACTGGAGTGGACACAGAACACTGGCCTAGCTAACGATTTCCCTATTAATTCAGCAGCAGCAGCACTCTCCCTGCTCTAACTAACACTGCAGCTTCAGAATGAATCTAAGAGGGCTGCCGTCCCTGCTTTTTTATAGGAGGTGGGAGGGTCTGAGAGGGAGGGTATGCTGATTGGCTGGAATGTGTCTGCTGACTGTGAGGTACAGGGTCAAAGTTTGCTCAATGATGACGTATAGGGGGCGGACCGAACATCGCATATGTTCGCCCGCCGCGGCAAACGCGAACAAGCGATGTTCTCCGGCGAATTGTTCGGGACATCTCTAATAGTGAGAAGTTAGTGCACTTTGTGTGCATGGTTGCTCCTTGTTTTCTACATTTTCTTTGTAACTTAGTATGCTTATTGATAAAGCAGCTTTCCAAGCAAACACAATGAGAAATATTGATGTAATGATATTATTGGTAACAAGTCCAAAATGCAAAACAATAAGAAAGATTGCTTATTTTAGCCAGAGTGCTGCTTTTCATAAATAGAATGGCCTAAATTGCCTTAATGTGTATTATATAAATCTATAAAAATGATAAAATACAAAAATTTGATGCAACACGTTTTAACCTTGGTCTGAGGTTTTCATCAGGCACAATCATGAGGTGTAAATTTTCCAGTATATATGCAAAACCTATTTGAGATCCACTACACAATAAAAAAAGGCAGGGAATAAGTACAGTAGGAAATAAAAGAGGCTACGATTATTGGCTGAGGTCTTTGTCAGGATCAGTTATGAGGTGTACATTTTCAGGTATACAGTATATACTCATAATAAGCTGAAATCCACACACAAGAAAAGGACAGGGTAAATAGAGCAGAAAATAAAGTAGAAAAGTTACAACCTTTGATCTAGGTCTTCGTCAGCAACAGTTATGCTGCGTATAGTGTCAACCAGTAAATATCCACATAACCCAACTCAGACAAACCACACAATAAAAAGAGTGAGAGGACAAATAGAGCAGAATAACTATGCAGGACTTTTTTCATCTAAAAAAATGGATCTCTGATGAAAATGGCTCAAACAGACGCCAAATGGGCATAACTGATGCACAGTATCCGTTTTTTACAGGATCCATTTTTTTCTTTATTTTTCCTTTATGGGTCAGAAGAACGGAAAAATAACAGTGATATGAACTCTCCATAGGATCCACCACACTACAAGAAGAAGTGAGGGAATATGTAGAGCTGGAAGTAAACTAAGACACACCATATTTCGACCTTGGCCTGTTGTCTTTATCAGGCACAGTCATTGGGTGTATATTTAACTATAACCCAGTTGATACCTAACACACAATATAAATAGTGCAGAAAACTTAAGTAAAAGAGTTTTGACCTTGGTCGGAGGTCTTTATCCGGCACTGTCCTTGGGTGTACATGTAACAGGATATATACCCATAACACAATGGAGACCCCCGACACAACTAAAAAAAGTGGATGAGAAGTGCAGAAAAAGTAAGACATTTTATTCTTCAAATTTTACATTTAAAACAATATCAATCCATAGATGAATAGACAAATTCATAGATAATTATATTCAAATATAGCAGGAATAAAATGTGTCATAAGGTTATATCCATCTGGATATGGAGACTGATGTGTACCATCTCTGGCATCATCAGCCTTATGTTTTCAGTTAGCATCAGATATTTCTATTGTTATGGCACTGGATGCAAGTTCCCCAACATCCCCAGGTTGTCTAGCCGATGCTTTTAGTTTTATTACCAAAGCAAAACTTGTGAAAATTAAAAAAGGAACTGTGGCATCCTCTAAGGATAGTGCAGATCATCTATTTTTCTCCCCACTAGGTAATGCAGTGAGTAACATAACAAAAAAAAAAAAAATGTCAAAATTATGTTACCAAATAGCATCATATGTTGTCAAGTTCCTGCTACATGGACCAATAATCAGGCAAATTATCGGAGATGTTCCCAATAATTGTCTGATCATCAATTTTTATTTTTTTGTCAGTATTGACTTAGGAGGACTTAGGGGCACATTTATTAAGACCTGCGTTTTAGATAAGTCTTAATAAAGCCCTCACTGGTGGTGGATCCCCCGGAGTTATGAAGAGGCTTCCTAGCTGTTTTACATTTAGACCATTTTCTAACGTAAAACAGGCGTAGAAAATGGTAAATTAGATGGACCTGCCAGCCAGTGCCCTTCCCTGACCACGCCACTCCCTTTTTTTTGGACCTGGTGTGAGCGGGGAAAAGTCAAGTAATCTGCGACAGAAATAAGCCTAATTTCTGTATTTTAATTTGCAAAATTTCCCATGCAGTTGAAATACCCTGTCATCTTTATTCTGTAGGTCATTATGAATATACTAATATCAAATCTATATACTATTTTATGTTTTACTGATTTTGAACAAGAAAAGCACTTGGTTTATTTTTATGTTGCCATATTCTGAGAGATTCTGAGGGCTTGTTTTCGTGCTGGGTGTGCAGTAGATGTTTTATTGGTATTATTTTGGAGTACAGTATATGTGACTTTTTGATAAACTTTTATTCCATTTTTTTTAAGATGAGCTGGTCAAAAAACAATAGTTCATTACAATCATTGTGATACAAAATGTGCATTTTTTTTACATTATTGATTTGGATCTTTTTTTATTGCGATACAGGCTATTTTTGTTTCTTTTTATACTTTTATTTTTTTTATATTTTTTATATTTTTTATAGTTTCACTATGGGACCTGATCACCTGAACACTATAAGGGACAAAAAATTCTACACAAATAAAAACTTATTTTATTGCCTGGAAGTGTCTCTAGTCAACACCATAGTTGTGCCATACAGTGAGGGGGACCTAAAAACAAGGAACATGGACATTCACTTCATAGGAATGAGGTACAATTTATTCAAACATCTTTAGTAGGATGAAAACAAGCTCTTGACAAATTATTGGGAACAAATCAAGAGGATCATTATTAGGTGTATTAAGAAGAAGATGACCAAACCAGTCCACTATTCTGCAAAACATTATATACTACAGTATGAACCACTGAAGCAGGCCAAACAAGTTGTCATACAAGCATGTGGAGAAACAGCATATATATGTTGCCTTTGATCATATAGTTACATTTTGACTGTCTTGTAAAGTTATTCTTTATGATAAAGCATTTGTCTTTCAATAGTGCTAACCTAGTCTTCACGACCTCAGTATAGGCCAATATTTTCTTGCAACCACAGTTACAGACTGTTCTTGGTATAGTCCCCGATGATGAGATTGTCGTGGGCAACTCAGCAATGATAAAGGACATGGAAGTCTTAAAAAATACATTGTCAGGACCTCACAATTGGTGCTGAATGCATGATCATATGATTGGGGATGGTTGTTATGTCAGTTCTGCATTTTCATCCAAAATATCAGTTACAAATTCTTTCTGATATGTCTACAGGTATGACCATACAGTCAGGTTTCCTGATGCAGTTTTGGAAGCCAAAACCAGGAGTGAATTGAAAAAATAAGAAAAGTTGTATATGTCCTTTTTACTTTCTAGCCTTTTATGGTATACTCCTGCATCACCTGACCATGTGGCAGTACAGTCGTGGACAAAAGTTTTGAGAATTAGATAAATATTGGAAATTGGAAAAGTTGCTGCTTAAGTTTTTATAATAGCAATTTGCATATACTCCAGAATGTTATGAAGAGTGATCAGATGAATTGCATAGTCCTTCTTTGCCATGAAAATTAACTTAATCCCCAAAAAAACTTTCCACTGCATTTCATTGCTGTCATTAAAGGACCTGCTGAGATCATTTCAGTATACTTCTTGTTAACTCAGGTGAGAATGTTGACAAGCACAAGGCTGGAGATCATTGTGTCAGGCTGATTGGGTTAAAATTGCAGACTTGACATGATAAAAGGAGGGTGATGCTTGAAATCATTGTTCTTCCATTGTTAACCATGGTGACCTGCAAAGAAACGCGTGCAGCCATCATTGCATTGCATAAAAATGGCTTCACAGGCAAGGATATTGTGGCTACTAAGATTGCACCTCAATCAACAATTTATAGGATCATCAAGAACTTCAAGGAAAAAGGTTCAATTCTTGTTAAGAAGGCTTCAGGGCATCCAAGAAACTCCAGCAAGCGCCAGGATCGTCTC
Source organism: Bufo bufo (assembly GCF_905171765.1). Lineage (NCBI taxonomy): Eukaryota > Metazoa > Chordata > Amphibia > Anura > Bufonidae > Bufo > Bufo bufo. The sequence goes on from NC_053398.1 coordinate 125,122,809, forward strand.
CTAAAGAGGATTCAGCTGCGGGATCGGAGTGCCACCAGTGCAGAGCTTGCTCAGGAATGGCAGCAGGCAGGTGTGAGCGCATCTGCACGCACAGTGAGGCGAAGACTTTTGGAAGATGGCCTGGTGTCAAGAAGGCCAGCAAAGAAGCCACTTCTCTCCAAAAAAAACACCAGGGACAGATTGATCTTCTGCAGAAAGTTTGGTGAATGGACTGCTGAGGACTGGGGCAAAGTCATATTCTCCGATCAAGCCTCTTTCCGATTGTTTGGGGCATCTGGAAAAAGGCTTGTCCGGAGAAGAAAAGGTGAGCGCTACCATCAGTCCTGTGTCATGCCAACAGTAAAGCACCTTGAGACCATTCATGTGTGGGGTTGCTTTTCATCCAAGGGAGTGGGCTCACTCACAATTTTGCCCAAAAACACAGCCATGAATAAAGAATGGTACCAAAACACCCTCCAACAGCAACTTCTTCCAACAATCCAACAACCGTTTGGTGAAGAACAATGCATTTTCCAGCACGATGGAGCACCGTACCATAAGGCAAAAGTGATAACTAAGTGGCTTGGGGACCAAAACATTGAAATTTTGGGTCCATGGCCTGGAAACTCCCCAGATCTTAATCCCATTGAGAACTTGTGGTCAATCCTCAAGAGGCGGGTGGACAAACAAAAACCCACTAATTCTGACAAACTCCAAGAAGTGATGGGTTGCTATAAGTCAGGAATTGGCCCAGAAGTTGATTGAGAGCATGCCCAGTCGAATTGCAGAGGTCCTGAAAAAGAAGGGCCAACACTGCAAATACTGACTCTTTGCATAAATGTCATGTAATTGTCGATAAAAGCCTTTGAAACGTATGAAGTGCGTGTAATTATATTTCACTACATCACAAAAACAACTGAAACAAAGATCTAAAAGCAGTTTAGCAGCAAACTTTGTGAAAACGAATATTTGTGTCATTCTCAAAACTTTTGGCCACGACTGTACACTAAAACATGTCCCAAGATAACATCAGTAGTGGTCAACGAATTAGGAACTTCATCAACTTCAAGAAGGAGGTTTTCACCTTTCTTATGTACCTGTTTTGCTAAGGACAAGCTTTGCACCTCAGTAAGGATAGGCTACTTTTAGGAGGCCTTAGTGATCTGATACAGTACTCACTAGACATTTTTTTTTAGCTCAATGTCTCTGACATTGAGCTAAAGAAATTCCCGAGCTCTAATGGTATTTTCTTCTGCATGTCGGAGTTGGAACCAACTCATAAATGTTCAAGTTGTAAAAACCTCCCACAAACGCAGTCAACATTTCTGAGTATTGTATCTCAAGTTATATCTAATAGATGTCCAATGTCCATAATCAATGGAAGAATTCCCCTTTAATTTTTAGAAAAAAAGTAGAGGATGCTGTTTAATTTCTGCCAGCTTTGGGAAATACCAACGGTAAAAAAAAACTCTAGATAATGGAAAACAATTTCCGATCCTTTACTATCAATGAATTTCAGGGTTTAGTAATGCTAAAAACTCAAAGCAATTTAATCCCACAAATCTGCACACTGAAACCTCTACTCTGCAGAATATTTTGCTAATAATCATTTTCTTTGTTAAATGTTTAATAAAGGTATTAGGATGAGAGCGAGGAGGAAACTCTATACATAGGAAATTATTGATTTCATATCTGTTGAAGAACGATGAAGATGGTTTGTTTGTTGTGAGCTGAGAGCCGGAATTCCTTGTCAGTGGATTAATTATGATCATGCGAGGTTGCATATCTACTCTTTGTACTGCTGACCACATTTTAGCTCTGATGCAACTGATTAGGCTGCAAGTTGCCAAAGGCTTGGATCGATCTAGAAAACACAATGGAAATGAAAGTCTTTGCTGCTGATACAATATGTTCTGGAGAAAGGGGTTCTTCTCTCACGGTTGTTACTCATACTTCTATATAGGTATACTTATCTTTTTTTTTCATGCTGTATAAATTAAAATCAGATACTATTCTTTTTTTTTATCTGTTTTTATTTTCTGATTGTAGGTTTTTATTTTATTTTATGTACGTGTTTATTGAGGTGGCCACATTGCCTGAGCTGCTGTTAATACCCTTCAAAGACTTGATTTGCAGCAGTCGTATGGACTATAACAGGCATGCTCAACCTGCGGCCCTCCAGCTGTTGTAAAACTACAGTTCCCACAATGCCCTGCTGTAGGCTGATAGCTGTAGGCTGTTTGGGCATGCTGGGAGTTGTAGTTTTGCAACAGCTGGAGGGTCGCAGGTTGAGCATGCCTGGACTATAAGAACCTTTAGACTTGAGATATTAATTGACTTCTGTAAGAGAGCTTTGTGGTCATACTCTGTGACCCATGCAGAGGTTATTGTGCTGCAAGAGGGGGGAGGTAAGCTGTGATCATCAACATCATCTACTATGAATGGTGGGACCCTGTGTTATTTATTGTATGTAAGCTGCAGGGGGACAAGCGACAAATCGACTTAAACATGTTGTCTGCAAATGATTTCAAATGGCCCCCAGCAACCTGTTGTAAAATATGAGCAGGACTGGTTACCACCACTTGCAGAGCTTCCTAGGTGGAGAGGTCAATAGGGTCATTTATTAAGACCAGCATTTAATAAGCCCCTGGGTTGGTGGTAGATCTGCCAAAGTCATATAGAGACCTCAGACTCGACATAACCGGTCTAAATGTAAGACATCTTCCTTGCTAGCTTTCATTTGAACCATTTTCCACGCCTAAAACAAGGGTAGAAAATGTTGAATGAGACGGGCCTGCCGGCGCGTCCTCTTCCCCGCCCACACCACGGCCTCTTTTGTAGACCTGGCGTGAGCTAGGAAACATCTCAGTTCAGTTAGATTCATATATAGGGTTGAAAAGGTGAAGACTGCTTCTGTTACAAAAAGATAAAAGGATAACAATTCATTATAAAATGAACAGCCTTTATTTGCTGAAACCCAAATTTTTAATTATTGTTCTTTACGTCATTTCTATCTACAAAAATCTTGACAAGTTACCGAAGATTAGTAGCATTTCACTTCAAGGTCATAGGAAAGAATATATGATTTTCTATATTTCTTTGTTTATTTTCAAATCTAAAAAGAAATTTCTATATTCTGTTAAATTTTCCCGATCAATATTTTTAGCAAAGGGTCGTCCGTATTTTGTTGAACAGATACTTTTCGACCTGTTATTCATTTGCCATCTTGCTGAGCTGGCGTGTAATTTTTTTTAGGACACTGACTTCCAAATACATCAATCACAATCCATCATGTCTAGTTATCTGTAGCTACATCATTTAATACAGCATGACAGATGTAACAAGATATGACTTGTTGTCAGAACACTGTATGTCATTCGGTAATATCAAAGCTCTCTACAAAGGAAATAAAGTATCAGGAAGTATATTGTCGCTATATTTCTTCACAGGTGGAGAACAGAACAGATTCTTCTGCTCATTCCGAGCACGAATTGACATAAACAAAGCGGGCCTTGAAGAGAGGGGGTCAAGTACTAATTGCTTGATTTCCCTTGGCTACTGGGTGGAGATTTCTGGAGGAGCTAGGGAAATTGCCCCTAGGGTCATGGAAAACAGACCATGTTTCTATGGTAGAATATATGCGGGATACGGCATTCAGTGGAACAGGCCATGATTTAACTTCTGTAAGGTTAGTATGGAATCCAACAAAAACAATCTATAACTCCATATGAAATTGGAGGAATATGAAGGCATAATAGGATCCCAGCCAAACAACAGCCTATAGGTATGATATTCATCTTACTATGGGCAGGTGCCTTAAAGGGGCTGCTCACCTTTCTACAGACTGCCCAGTGTGTCTGGACCTTTGGCGGTAATCATACTTACCTGATCCTTGCCACTGGGTTCTGGCTCCATCGCTTCCCCACCGGCTCTCCAGGTCACGGGCTTCTCAGTATCAGCATCCTGTTCCTTGACCACTTCAGCCAGTGACGAGTCACCCATGCGTCATGTGATCCAGTGACATGACGCATGGATGACACATCACTACTGTGGCTAGTCATTGGCTACAGTCATGTTACCGGATCAAACTGAATGTTAAAGTGGAGACTAGAGGTCCAGGACCTGCAGAGCGGCGATGGGTCTGGAACCCAGCAGCGGGCATAAGGTAAGTATGATTACCACTAGAGGTATGGTCACGCTGGGGGGACTGTAGAAAAGGTGACCAACCCCAAAAGGCTTCAGTACACATAGTAACATAGTTTGTAAAGTTGAACAAACTCATATGTCCATCAATTTTAGACTATTATCCTTCACATAAGAATTTAGTCAACCAAACCTATTGCTTTCGGTGGAGCTCACCAAAAATCTAACCTGCAAGAGATGCATGGTCGATGATGGTAAAAAAAGGACAGGCTATGCCCTATCCTATCTTTTTTAAGGAAATTAACCACCACCAGTGGCCAAGTGCTGAACTTCTTCTGTTTTCAACATGAAAAGCTATAAAGGGGAGCTCATTTCAAACTGATTTTTACAGCTTCCACAGCAGCCACTGGTAAATGTATGCATTTCTATGCACTATAGCTCCTCTAGTGGTGGCTTCAGGCAGACCATTTTAGATAGAGCTATATAGGGAGATGTATTAATGTATTTGTGCCAGTTTTGTAGTGTAAATGCATTAATAAGCATGTGTTCGGGTTGGGCACCAGATTTATAAGGCAGCTGTCCCACTTTTTCCCTAAATATCAAACCTGATTGCTGCAGTCAATCGATGGCCTCAGAGGTCACTTTGGGTAACTCAGAGCTGTTATCCCCACCGAGAGACCACTGATCTGACAACAGCATGGAGTCTCTTCCGACAACACATATTTGTAAATGTAATCTCACTTATTTTTATTAAGTGACTGTAATAATAATTCATTATTGAATACCCTCATTATCTGTTGTGACACTTGGCTTTGCTTTCTTCATCATGATCTTCAGTTAATCACGTACATAAATACTTTGATTTTCACATTGTTATAGAGAACAGCTTTGGATGCCACAACGTCAAAATGATTGTCTGAAAGACTGTAACAAGATTTACAGGCGCACCAAACTTATATTCTAGTTTTCATGTGCATTGCCAAAGTTCCCCAGGAATTGGCAGCAGAATGCTTTCTCCCGACCCAGACATCTGCACGTCTGCCACTGAGATGTTCCTTAATTTAGCAACATCATCTGTGTTTAAAGAGAAAGCACATGAAAGGATTTGATGTGTAGAAGAACTGGAAATCGTACTGTAAAAATTGAAATCTACAGTAAAAATCCATAGTCAAATTGCACAAACAAAATGCAAATAGACAATAGATGTCCTACTTCCTTCGAGGACAGTGAAGAATTTGCCTGCAAACCAAACAATATGAAAAAAAGGTATATTTAAAGGAAGATTCTGGGAAAAGTGATACACTGTGTCCTAAATAGTTCAAGGTCTAAGGAATGGAGTTTTACACAGAGATTCAAAGAACACTAAATGCACAGTTATATGCAAAGTAATAGCAGTCTAACATCACTAATGTGTTGAATTACTGCTTTTGGCAGAAAAGATAATACAACATAGGAAAATATTCATGACTAGGTGTAGCCGAGAAATGGGCAACCAACAAAATCAACAGTCATGACATTTTGGATAAGGAGAACAACCACTGCCCCTTGATTAGAGGTGTTATTTAAAAAAAATACTCACTTAATTACGATTAAGAACACACCTGTGTTCGAAACGCGTCAACTGTTGCTTGGGTGGAGGATTATGTCTTTGTGAGTTATTTCTTACAAAAAGAAATAAAGCTGAACAAAGTTTTTATTAAAAGTGCCGAAATCCTTTTCTTCTCTGTATTGTATCAAAGAAGTAAGAACTTTGATCAAGTAGTTAATTGGAGAGGGTAAGACATATAAAGAAGTGCAGGGATTCATGGTTCAGACAGACATCTGTCTGTGGGTATAATATTACAAAGGTGGTATGGGAAAAATCAGTAGTCACAGACTGCCACCCTTAAAACGTAGCCTTTATTCTATACCATTAAAACCCCAAATAACCCAAATAATGATAAATAAAAAAGATGAAGGAAAATTGTAACTTAAGTAAGTAGATACTTGACCTTCTGGGACATGAATAGGCAGGTGTGGGCCAGATATGTTATGCTATGGGCTCTAACCCTATCACTGGCCCTATATCTATCATGCCCTACCTATAAATGGAATAGCTGCCCCGATAGGGGCGATCCCATATTAGGAACCTCCTAAGCGCCCTAGGATGGCCCAGAGTATGGGGTATACCTATCAGCTAATATATGCTGATCAACATTACCGTCACTATACTATGAGTAGCAGAAAATAATAAAGATGATAGATAGAAGAGAAAAACAAATAAAGAAGAAAAAAAGAAAACAAAGGTTATATCACAATAATAAAGTAAATACGTATCCAGGTAAATGAACCACTTCTATGCATCGATCCTGATGTTCAGAATAGAGTAGAGAACATGGAGCACAGAGTTTCTTCCCAAATAGAGAACATGGAAAAGAAAGTGCCGTGTTGATTCACAGCGTTTCGTTCCAACGCGTTTCACCCGTGCTATAATTGGGCTCATCAGGGGACACTTTTTTTTATTTTTATTTTTTATATTTTTTTATTTATTTTAGAAATCAAAATATTAGTACATAAATCAGTATTGAACACATTGGCGTAAAATAGTATATCAATTATAAACATCATTATAAACGAATTATGTACGTCAACTTAAGTTCACATCTAAGATAATAGAAAATATGAATATATATATATCCCACCCCGCCCTCCCCATTGGCTGTCGACCATGCCATATTAAAATTTAAATGTCATACATATCGCTACGTAGTTATGCGTGTACCTCTCCGCTTTCTTTCAATGTCCTCAAAAATTCTAATTTGTTGAAAGGATGAAACCCACTCCCTAATCGAGGGCGGGGAGACAGAGCCCCAATACTTGACCAATATAGCCTTAGCCACCATCAATCCCCTCATCCAGAGGTGTCTAACCTGGCGTGAGACTTCAATTTCAAGCGAGTCATATCCCAAAATCACTGTCAAAATCCCCGGATTATAGTTCGTTAAAGACTCCTTTTGTAAGGAAGAGAAAACCTCATCCCAATATTTTTTCATTTTGCTGCAACTCCAAATCAGATGGACATAGTCTGCATTAACATAACCACATTTAGGGCAGCAACACTCCCGGTCCCTATTTAGGGGAATTTTCCTTGAATTTTAGGGGTATAGTACAATCGATGAAGGATCTTAAATTGGATTAGTCTATGAGCACTAGAAACTGTCGCCTTTCTCACATTCCTATAAATAGTGGACCATTGCAGTGGAGAACAATTTAACTCTTGCTCCCACTTACTTGGGCTTTTAAAAGGTGTTACAGTTGCCAATGCTGTTCGGAGTTTAGCATATAATCTAGATAACTTCACTTTCTCGTACTTCTGGGCGTCACAGTAATCAAAAAATATATTCTCTCGTGGGTAAATACGGCCCCTATTCCTAGCGGCTTCAAATATGTGTTTTAATCGTGTATACATAAATAAATCTAATGGTGAACTATCTGTAGAACCAAATTCTGAAAATGACTTAAAATGGCCCAAATAAAAACGGTGGGCGACCCTATTAATACCCTTACGTGCCCAGTAACCAAAATCTATAATTTTAAAGAATTCCTCTAGCCCCCTATTCTCCCACAGGGGGGTGAAGGCAAACGGATCCGAGACTTTTAGAATCTCCTTCAGCTTGTTCCACACCCTCTGTAGTGAGTAAGGGATCAGCAAGGACTTCCTCATTCCCATATACCCAGTCTCCAAACATGAAAAGATATTCTCTATTGGTTTATCTATTACTTTAATCAAATACGGTGACAGTAAGTTCCCTTTCCAATAACAACAACGCTGAATCTGTGAACATAAAAAATAACCTTGAAAAAAAGGAAGTGACAGCCCACCATCTGCCTCTGACAACCATAAGTATCTCTGCTTTATCCGCACCCTCTTCCTTCCCCAAATTAAATCGTTAATCAAGGACTCCAGTCTGTGAAAGAAGATATCATCGATCCAGATGGGGGAAGCACACATCGGGAATAAGACTATAGGTAATATAATCATCTTAATCAGTGCTATTCGATCTGTCTGTGCCAGTATCAATTTCCGCCAGGCGCTTATTTTAGCCTTAACTTTATTCAGGACCGGGGCCAAATTAAGCTCGTAGAATCTATTTATCGGGAGCCCTATCTTAACCCCCAAATAATCCAAGGTATCATTAGGGATCAATACCCGTACTCGCTTCCCCTCATCTACAGCTTTCCGGTTCAACGGGAGGAGCGATGACTTTGACCAATTGATCATATAGCCTGATAGTTTACCATAGTGCTCTATTACCTCCATCACATATGGGAGAATTTTCCAACCCTGGTCCAAGAACAGAATCACATCATCAGCATATAGGCTTATTTTGTCATTCACTCCCTCCACCCCAAAACCTTCTATACAATTATCTGATCGAATCCGACAAGCCAAGAGTTCAATAAAAAGGGCGAAGAGGAGCGGTGACAGGGGGCAACCCTGCCTCATCCCCCTCTGCATCATAACAGGTGGAGAACTCACACCATTAATATTGATGCATGCGACCGGCTGTTCGTATAGCATTTGGGTCATTTCCAAAAATATATTCCCGAGGCCAAAGTGGGACATCGTGGCCCACAAAAAGGGCCACTCCATCCTGTCAAACGCTTTTGCAGCGTCCAAAGACAGGATGGAGTGGTCTATACTACCCCCAAGAGACAAATTCAGATAGACCCTATAAAGACTCATCTGGATTTGTCGGCCCGGGATAAACCACGTCTGATTGGGATGTACCAGAGAGGCTATAACCCTCTTCAGGCGATTAGCCAAGATTTTTGCAAAGATCTTATAGTCCGTATTTAGAATCGATATAGGTCTATATGACCCCATATCACATGGATCCTTCTCCTTTTTTAAAACCAGGGTAATAACTGCCTCTCTAAATGATGGAGGTAGAGAGCCACATGCACAGGATTCATTCAAGACTAGAAGTAGGATCAGCAGGAGGGATTTAGCATGGTACCTATACAATTCAAACGGCAATCCATCTGGACCTGGAGATGAATTATATTTTAGGAATGGAAGAGTCGCTTGAAGTTCCTCCAGAGAAATGGGGGAATCCAACTTCTCTCTATCTTGTAAAGATAGCTTGGGGAGCTCCAATTGTTGAAGATATTGGTCCATGTCAATACGGCTCAACATAGACTCAGATTTATAGAGGGTGGAGTAGTATTTAACAAATTCTTCCCTAATCTCCTCTGCGGATCTTAACCCAACCTCCTGAGAATTCCTAATTTCTATTATACTAGTAACCTCTCTCTGGTTGGCCACCAAGCGAGCCAAAAACCTACCTGTTTTACCGGATTCACAAAAGCGATTCTGACCTTGAAATAGGAGCTTATGTTGGGCTTTATTATACAAGAGTGTCTTAAGTTGTGAGCTAGCCTCCTTTAACTGATCAATGTACTGCTCCTTATGGGATTCAATTAATGCAGCGCGTAGTCTCCTTATTAAGTCCGTCAGATCTTCTTCCCTGCGACGCGATTCTTTTCTAAACCTATTAATTTTATTAAAATATAAGCCTCTTATATGGGCCTTCAGAGCGTCCCACACAAAATGAATATGAGTTGAGCCTACATTAATTTCCCAGAATTCCTGTATATCCTGGTCTAAGCGGGATTGCTCCCCTATCACCTCAAACCAGTGAGAATTCAGTTTGAAGATCCTTCCTGCAGTTGGAGCCTCAACAAACGCGATCAGTACTGGGGAATGATCTGAAATTCCATGGGGTTCATATTTCATTCTCAGGACGCGGCTGCACAAATCCCGGCTTGCAAAAGCCAGATCAATACGGGACATTGACCCGTGTGCCTGACTAAAACATGAAAAGGTCATCAGGGGACATTTTAAACCTAATATCTTGCCGGGATCAGATCAAGACATAGATCTGATGGTATAATAACTTGATCCACATACAGGGAGTGCAGAATTATTAGGCAAGTTGTATTTTTGAGGATTAATTTTATTATTGAACAACAACCATGTTCTCAATGAACCCAAAAAACTCATTAATATCAAAGCTGAATATTTTTGGAAGTAGTTTTTAGTTTGTTTTTAGTTTTAGCTATTTTAGGGGGATATCTGTGTGTGCAGGTGACTATTACTGTGCATAATTATTAGGCAACTTAACAAAAAACAAATATATACCCATTTCAATTATTTATTTTTACCAGTGAAACCAATATAACATCTCAACATTCACAAATATACATTTCTGACATTCAAAAACAAAACAAAAACAAATCAGTGACCAATATAGCCACCTTTCTTTGCAAGGACACTCAAAAGCCTGCCATCCATGGATTCTGTCAGTGTTTCGATCTGTTCACCATCAACATTGCGTGCAGCAGCAACCACAGCCTCCCAGACACTGTTCAGAGAGGTGTACTGTTTTCCCTCCTTGTAAATCTCACATTTGATGATGGACCACAGGTTCTCAATGGGGTTCAGATCAGGTGAACAAGGTGGCCATGTCATTAGATTTTCTTCTTTTATACCCTTTCTTGCCAGCCACGCTGTGGAGTACTTGGACGCGTGTGATGGAGCATTGTCCTGCATGAAAATCATGTTTTTCTTGAAGGATGCAGACTTCTTCCTGTACCACTGCTTGAAGAAGATGTCTTCCAGAAACTGGCAGTAGGACTGGGAGTTGAGCTTGACTCCATCCTCAACCCGAAAAGGCCCCACAAGCTCATCTTTGATGATACCAGCCCAAACCAGTACCCCACCTCCACATTGCTGGCGTCTGAGTCGGACTGGAGCTCTCTGCCCTTTACCAATCCAGCCACGGGCCCATCTATCTGGCCCATCAAGACTCACTCTCATTTCATCAGTCCATAAAACCTTCGAAAAATCAGTCTTGAGATATTTCTTGGCCCAGTCTTGACGTTTCAGCTTGTGTGTCTTGTTCAGTGGTGGTCGTCTTTCAGCCTTTCTTACCTTGGCCATGTCTCTGAGTATTGCACACCTTGTGCTTTTGGGCACTCCAGTGATGTTGCAGCTCTGAAATATGGCCAAACTGGTGGCAAGTGGCATCTTGGCAGCTGCACGCTTGACTTTTCTCAGTTCATGGGCAGTTATTTTGCGCCTTGGTTTTTCCACACTCTTCTTGCGACCCTGTTGACTATTTTGAATGAAACGCTTGATTGTTCGATGATCACGCTTCAGAAGCTTTGCAATTTTAAGAGTGCTGCATCCCTCTGCAAGATATCTCACTATTTTTGACTTTTCTGAGCCTGTCAAGTCCTTCTTTTGACCCATTTTGCCAAAGGAAAGGAAGTTGCCTAATAATTATGCACACCTAATATAGAGTGTTGATGTCATTAGACCACACCTCTTCTCATTACAGAGATGCACATCACCTAATATGCTTAATTGGTAGTAGGCTTTCGAGCCTATACAGCTTGGAGTAAGACAACATGCATAAAGAGGATGATGTGGTCAAAATACTCATTTGCCTAATAATTCTGCACGCAGTGTAGAGTTTCCAAATTAAACACCAACAGTGAGGAATATTCAACATCAACTCATTTGTATTATGCAGTTTCCCTACATAGGGGAGAACTGCAGAATAAAAGTCCTTTGTCTACTTGCGCGTCTCTGGGGTAAAAGCCGAGATGCTTTTATGTACAAGCCTATACCACTTTAAGGATGAAGAGCAGTAGACATATGTCATTGTCATGGTCCCTGTATATAGATGAGGCACTCTATATGTTGTGATAAGGGATTACAACCAGACGTCTATTCGCATGTCAACCAGAAAACAGATGCGGTTCTAATGCCCGCTATATCAATCTGAGGAAACCGATTGGTAACCTGTGACACAGCCACCTGTGTAGAGATGAGGTGCTGCGTCTCCAAGGTGGATCAGGAATGGTCTCCCGGCGTCTGTTGTAGAGAAAATAATTGTCTGCTCAGCAAAAATTATCTTCAATGCTTTAAAATGGCAAACAAAACCCAAAACATGTGGTAGGAAAAGAAATACTACCATCCATGTAGAATAACTGCAGTATGTAGTCCAGTCAGCTTGGGCTGGAATATCTGTTCGCAGGTGTCAGATGTTCGTTAACTCCAATGTAACACAGATGGAAAGCGGTGATCAGAAATAAAGGTTATACAACTAAGTGTTAGTTCAGTGATTAACAGAAAAGAAAACTCTGTAAACATATTTTAGTTTCCAGTGGAAATATTCGAGTTTGTAACTGAAAATGCAAACACTGCTTTTTCTTAACAGCCTGGTATTCCTTTTTCTTCATTTTCCATTTAAAAATTGATATTTTGTTCATGTTTTCATTTGGAATTGAATGTGCAATGCTCCCAGTGCCTTTGTGTATATGGAAATAAATGCTATTATGAGGAATGAGCTTTTTCTCAGTTGTTTTAAACACACGGCTATTATTTAGCTATTTATCTATCTATCTATCTATCTATCTATTATCTATCTATCTATCTATCTATCTATCTATTATCTATCTATTATCTATCTATTATCTATTATCTATCTATCTATCTATCTATCTATCTATTATCTATCTATCTATTATCTATCTATCTATCTATCTATTATCTATCTATCTATCTATCTATCTATCTATCTATTATCTATCTATCTATTCATCTATCTATCTATCTATCTATCTATCTATCTCATATCTATCTATCTATTATCTATCAATTATCTATCTATTATCTATCTATTATCTATCTATCTATTATCTATCTATCTATCTATTATCTATCTATCTATCTATCTATTATCTATCTATCTATCTATCTATCTATCTATCTATCTATCTATCTATCTATCTATCTATCTATCTATCTATCTATCTATCTATCTCACATGTATTATCTATCTATCATCTATAGTGATGAGCGGCAGGGGCTATATTCGAATTCACAATATTTCATGAATATTTTGCAGAATATTCATCATATATTCACGAGTTTCGAGAATTCGAGATTATTTTATTGAATGCGTAAAAATGGTGTAATGCGAATTCATAACGCAAAATACAGGCGTGGGTCACTTTAGCTACATTTTTCAAGCTGCTAGAAGTCTCCTGAGACTGGAGAAAATGGTTGCCATGGCAGAACATTACAATAGTTTTATAGGCAGATAGAGTCAAGTGCTCCAATATATTCGCGATTGCGCTAATCGGCAGTGATTAGAATATTTTATTGCAACTTCACATTTTAGCAGGTCTGACTACAGATTACTGATTGGTGCACTAAGCATTGTTGTGAACGTGACATTGCTTCCTTCTAATTGGCCCACAAGCAAGAAGAAGAGAGGAATCATGTGTTCAAATGGAAAAACATGCAGAATATTCGATATAACGAATACATAGCACTATATTCTAAATATTCGCAAATTCTCGAAGTGGCGATATTTGCTATTCAAATATTCGTGCTCAACACTAGTCATCTATATTCTTTCTATCTATTTATTTATTTATTTTAAAACAAAGAACCTGATGGGATTGAACTGAGACTAATTATAAACTGCTAGAGGTACTTGGTCAATGATCACACAACCAAGGTGGTGTGCTTTTTATTTGGAGTTCTGCAGCAGGGCATATAATGTCAGGGTCACATTAATACTGGGTGGCATTTCCCTTTCCTGTGATACAGGGGTCCACTCTGGCATTGTGATGTTCATACTGATGCTGGATATCCTCCTGTGATATGTCATTCTAAGCTCTTTCAACTTGAATCTGTAGTTGTTGGCTGCTGTGTATGGGAGATCTGTCGCCCCATCCAGTCCCAGACGTTCTTGATGGAAGCTGGCCAGACAAGCTGCTGCCTACCATGTAGATCATGCTGCGTATCACGGGCACTGCATGGGTGGGTGTTATCTTGTTGTCTCCTGAGTCAGAAAATACTTAAACCCTGATTAATCCCCTGAGAGGCTGAATGTGACTCTCAGATGCCGCAATTAACATTGAACGCGGCATCCGCTCCCTGTCATTGTGCCCACTCCATACAATGGAATTTGATTCCTTATGAAGTAATTCAGAATGAATCAAATTTCTTTCTGAAGTTCTGTGAAGCAGCTGAATCAAATTTGGGAAAACTTCGCTCATCACTAGTCATTGGTACCAAGGCAAAACCTGCTTTTATCTTTGAACACAATTGTTTGCCATTGATAGCTAAATCAGAGTTCATAAGACAAAGTAAATTCAGCTTTGGAACCCGCGCTGCCGTGCAGAGGAAGAGGTCCTACACCGATTTACACTCCGTGGGAGTGCGTCGCTGCTTGGTCGACGGAGGGTTAATTGCCAAAATAACCTCCAAGTTACATTAACATCAAAAAAGGTAAAGGGTTTGACCCGCGCTGAAAAATGCAGTAGGTAAAATAAAAGTTGCAAAAAGTTTTTAACTATGTAATCCCCCTAAAATTGTAGTGCCGCTAGCAACAATAATAACCTGGATAGTGTGCTTTAATCTTCAGTGTTCATAACACTAAGATGAATCACTTGCCTGTTTGTGTGGTTGCTGGTGTTCCTCATAAGAATAGTAGCGCTGTCTTGCTGTAAGATAGGTGAGTCTTCAGCTTCTGCTCTCAGCGTGCATGGTCCCGGCCGTTGACGCTCGCGCGCGAGGGAAGCCTGCAGTAGTAATCCAGGAAAGGAATTCTCCGTGTGCCGTCACACTAGGTTCGGGTACCTGCTTGGATCAAAATACCAACACGTTTCGGAACTATCGAGTTCCTTCCTCAGGGCTAGTTTAGGTCCCGCCTGCTGATGAATAAATAGGCGTCTGTTTCCATGGTTACTGCTCCTGTTCTCAATGCTACTTTCAAAACGCAAGGCTGTCTGTTTAAATCTGCCATTCCAATTGCCCCATTTCCATGCTTTTGGATTAAGGAGGGGGGGGGGGGTTCTCACTTTCTATGTCTAGTGTTTAAGTGCATTTTTGTCCAATATTTCAAGCAAAAGCAATAAGTTCAATTTCATGGTTGAGGCCTAAAGATGCCAGCGTATTTAACTTGTAGATCCATCTTGCCTTATTTTTTTACATCAATTTAATGAAGTCCCCTCCTCTGGAATCTGGCATAATCTGTTCCAATGCCCCAAATTTTTACCCTTCAAACCTCCCTCAATGCTTTTCTTTGTAATGGCTTGAAAGTGGATCACTAGCTATCCGAATAGGAGAACACATCAGAAACATAAACAAAAAGTTTGATGGTCATCCACTTCCACGCCATTACAAAGAAAAGCATAGAGCGAGGTTTGAAGGGTCAAAATTTGGGACACACGAAGGATTCCTTTCCTGGATTACTACTGCAGGCTTCCCTCGCGCGTGAGCATCATCGGCTGGGACCATGCACGTTGAGAGCAGAAGCTGAAGACTCACCTATCTTACAGCAAGACAGCGCTACTATTCTTATGAGGAACAGCAGCAACCACACAAACAGGCAAGTGATTCACCTTAGTGTTATGAACACTGAAGATTAAAGCACACTATCCAGGTTATTATTGTTGCTAGCGGCACTACAATTTTAGGGGGATTACATAGTTAAAAACTTTTTGCAACTTTATTTTACCTACTGCATTTTTCAGAGCGGGTCGAACCCTTTACCTTTTTAGAGTTCATAAGACAGCTAGAGAATGCCTACTGCCATTATGCATGGTACAGAGACAGCCAGGACCAATAACCTTCTGTAGAACCCAAAATAAAGGGTGCAATATCTTGGTTGTGTTATCATTGACAAAGCGCCATTGGCAGTTTATACTTTGTCAATCTCGGCTCTTTTGCATTACACTCCATGTAATACTATAAATTTCAGATTTGACACCTCTCCTGGAATGTCCAGAAGACTGAAAAAGCTGAAGAGCTTCCAAAAAAACTAACAAATCTTTGAGAACCCCAAATACCTGCTTCTTCAGAGTCCTGTAGCCAACATACTTGGTACAGTTTCTAGGTTGAGTGCTGTGGGCTCCTCTAATGCTCCGGCTGATGGGTAGTTCTTTATTTTCAAGTTGACCAGCCGGTGTCTAGGGGGACGGGCTTTCGGGCTTTGAGTGTGACCATAAGCTAGTACTATATCATTTATTGAGCCATTACACAAATGCAAATTAACTCTAATCTGTGGCTTTCACTGAACCATTAATATGTTTATATTTGCAATTATATAGTTGGCAATCTCACTGACACATGGGATGGGAATATAACTCTCCTTAGTGATCTCATTTCACATATTCATTTGTTTTTAAAGATACATATTTTTATATGAGGTTTAATGTGACAAGTAAAGAGGACTTAATGACTCCTGGTGTAATTACAAAGCATTGATAACATTAGCTGATTTGCAGAGGTTAATTCTAAGGGTTAAATAGTTGGTCTCCTTCCTGTAGAGTCGTAGCTGCTCTTATGTTCATCCACGATGCTTCTACAACCTCCTATCAATACAGAGATTTGGTGAGAGCTATTCATTAAAGGGGTTGTGCTTCCTAGGAGCTAAAAACCGCAATGATAGAAACCTTACCCAATAAAGAAAAAACCCAGTCACCTTCCCACAGTCTTGTCGTTCCCATAACTCTGCCCTGTTTAAGACCATTTCTGGTCTCTACCAGACCTGAAGTGGGTTGGTCCCATGACCAATGTTCTCAGTGTTTAAACGTGCCAGAACACACATCATTCCTTGGCTTTACAACCCTTTTGACCTGGCATGAAACAAGTTAAGGAAACAAATACTGAATATTTATGGGGTATGACCATCATAATGATATGTCGCCTTGTAATGTACAGTATGTCACATATGTGTTAGCATGTTACAATTTCCCATTATGCAGCATAATAGTACACTATGGGGTGGGGCCCTTATACAAGAGCTGCCTATGATTGACAAATGACAACCTTCTGCAATAGAAAGGACTGGAAATATTTCAAACATTTAAGCACTTAAAGGGAATCTGTCACTAGCAATTTACCAAATTTTTTTTTTTCATGAATCCATGTTTAACAGAGTACCTTTTTTCCATCTGTCTTGTTCTTTTGATTGTCAGTCTTGTCATTTCTTCAAAAAATCGATTCTTATGATATGTAAATGACGCTGTAAGGAGCCCAGAGGGGCGTTCTTCTTTCTCCACGGTGCCCTGGAAAGCCCCTCTGAAGTGCCGTGCCCGGCTAAATTTGAAAACTAATAACGCCTCCAAGTTCATCTAAATCGCCTCCCAGAGGCGCGGCTAAGTGCTCAACACCCCCCCTCCTCAGTGGCGCGCTCTGCGGCAAACACCCCGATCCTCCTCTCGCCGCCATCCCAAATCCCGCGCAGGTGCAGTGCCGTCACTCATCTCATCATAGCACAGGCAATCACCGGCACTGCGCCTGCGCGGGATTTGGGATGCCGGTGAGAGGAGGATCGGGGTGTTTGCCGCAGAGCGCGGCGCTGAGGAGGGGGGGTGTTGAGCACTTAGCCGCGCCTCTGGGAGGCGATTTAGATGAACTTGGAGGCGTTATTAGTTTTCAAATTTAGCCGGGCACGGCACTTCAGAGGGGCGTTCCTGGGCACCGTGGAGAAAGAAGAACGCCCCTCTGGGCTCCTTACAGCGTCATTTACATATCATAAAAATCGATTTTTTGAAGAAATGACAAGATTGACAATCAAAAGAACAAGACAGATGGAAAAAAGGTACTCTGTTAAACATGGATTCATGAAAAAAAATTTGGGGTAAATTGCTAGTGACAGATTCCCTTTAACATGCACATGTCTAAGGCAACTGAAGGTAAAAAAACTCTCTTTGTCCAGCTTTTGGTGTCCCATTGGGTTACACTCAGGCCAGCCATCATAAAAATCCTTATGAAGTTCGAACAAACATAGTATTGTCCCTCCCCCATCAGGGTTGCCAACCGTCCAGAAATTTCTGGACAGTCTGTAAAAACAAACAACTTTTTTACTGTGTCTGTGGAAAAAATAGATTTGACCATGATAATTTGAGGCTGGTGGTGCTTGACGAGATTGCTTTGGTGGTAATTATCATCCTTTTTACGGCTTACAGTAAATGCTGGTGACAAGTTCTTATCAGTATATTGAGCTATAGACATGTATTACTTAAATTTTTTATCAATTATTATAGTTTTCCAATTTGTCCGTAAAAAATATTGTCTGTCTGTGATTTTTGGGACAAGTCCAGAAATAAAGAAACATTTTGGTTGACAACACTGTCCCCCATCCCCAATCTGATTCTGGAATCTAGGAAAACATACGGGAAGGAGTCTAGAAAATCATGTTGAGATTTCAGAGCCCACAGTCACATTGAGGTCCTAATGAACAATGGGGCCCAAAGATTCCTCTGCCTCATAAGTGGCCAGCAGTATCGTAAAGGAGCATTTAAGACAAAAGACAGTTTAAAAAGAAACTAAAGACAGTTTCCATTTATTCCTTCAAACCTTGTATCTCAAGAACCTGGTTGAAATTCACGGGCAGCAAAGCATTTTTAGCTTTATTTTAATTTAATTCAGAATGTGTTAAGTACAGTGGAAAGACCTTTTAAATTGCCAAGCGATAAAACATTTTTTTCTTTCGTAAAAGATTTTGGGGAAAAAAATGTGTCAAAATTGCAAAGGGTGAATAGATGCTCGTTACAAAGATCTCCGGGCTGTATAAATGTGAGGTGAACAACGTATCTCTTAACCTTTACTCCTTGAGAAATGAACAACAATGATGGCATACATTTCAGATGTTGTATGTCTATTAAAGTTTCAGCATTCCACGGTTTTGCAAATGTCACCTTCAAGAATCTCGCTGCCCAAACACTTTGTATCGAGGAGACACAAAATAGCTAAAAGGTCAAGTCCGGGAAGTTGGTGAAAAATGTTGTTCTCTGGCACCTTATGAGTAGTGTTGAGCGCGAATATTCAAATCGCAAATTTTAATCGCGAATATCGCCACTTAGAAAATTTGCGAATATTTTGAATATAGTGTTATATATTCGTATTCGCTAATAGTGTTGAATATTATAATCGCGAATTTATTGCGAATATATTACATTGCTGATTTTGACAATCAAGTAAACAATGACTGGAGATCACGAATTCTCGAATTTGAAAATTTATGGCGAATATTCGGGCAAAAATTTGAATATTGCCTATGCTGCTCATCACAACTTAAGAGGTTGTGGTGGCAAAAAAATTGGGAAAAACACGAAGTGGTCATTTACGATTCAAAATACAGCTATTTTAGGTGTATTTCTGGCACAGATTGCAGCGCAAAGGTTATTTGTGCCACAATATGCGACTGTTCCTCGCTCATGCCGGGTCTAAAAAAGGGGGCGTGGTGTGGGCGGGGAATAGGACAGGCCGATAGGCCCGTATCATTCATCATTTTCTATGCCTTTTTTAGACATAGAAAATGGTCTAAATCTAGGCCAGCAAGGAAGCTGGCGGATCCAACGTAGGGGCATCTAAAACGGAGGTCTTAAAGGGGTATTCCCATCTTAGACAATGGGGGCATATCGCTAGGATGTGCCCACATTGTCTGATAGGTGCGGGTCCCACCCCTGGGACCCGCACCTATATCGAGAACGGAGTGGGGAACGCTGTGGCTGGAGGACCCTAGATTTCCTTGGGTCCGTCCACCACCAAGCGCTAATCCCCGCCTCTCCCATAGAAGTAAATTAGAGTGTGCCGCGCATGCGAGGCCCATTCTCCCATTCATTTCAATGGGGCAGACGGCAATAGCCTAGCCAGCGCTCTGCTATTTTCGGTGGCCCCAATAGAAATGAATGGAGGGCAGCTGCGCATGAGCAGTGTGCTCTCCTTCACTTTTGGGGCTCCGTTCTTGATATAGATGCGGGTCCCTGCGGTGGGACCCACACCTATAAAACAATGTGGACATATCCTAACGATATGCCCCCATTGTCTGAGAAGAGAAAACCCCTTTAGTAAATGACCTCTAAACAGTATAGTTTAAAGAGTGGACCTATTTCAAATGGGAAAACATGACACCTGTGTATCTAAGGGTAAAATTATGGAGCAACAGGGTGGTATTTTTTTTTCTTTTTCTTTTTAAAATCATGTTGGCTGTAGTTATTACAACATCCCAATATTTCTTGGAAATAGCAGGACACTGTTCAGTAAAGGAGCATATACTCATAAATGCAATGACTGGTCTGACTGATGAAGAATTCATACTCTTCTCTGATAATGAGGTTGTCAGGCTGTATATATATATATATATATATATATATATATATATTGTAAATGATCGCTCAGGTGGTCTCAATCACAGATTTCTCGCAGACAAGAGGATTGAAGTCCAAACGATGCTTTATTTTCTAGCACTTTAGCACAATACAGCAACCAAAATAACTCCTGCCCGTCTAGGCACTACCTACTACATAATTTATTCCCTGACTCACCTCTAAACAACACAGTTCACACACGTGATCAGATGTGGCTTTCTCAGCCCAAACAATCCAGCAGCCTCCAGGCTGTGCCTACCACAACATCAGTACCTTTGGGGGATTGTTGCCCAGAAGTCTGCCTGACTCTGGCCGTGTGACCCTCTCTCCACAGGCATTGCTGGGTCCCCCAAACTTTGGGCTATCACGTAGCCTCATGGCACCTCGACCTCCTGGCTGAGACCACTCAGAGCCTCTGCAGGCCTCTGTTCCAAATCACTCTCTCCCCAGACTAACACACAGAGGGTTAGTTTTATGCCTCCTTGATTAGAGCAAGCCTCACCTGCGATCACCTCAGGTGAAAGGGAATACCTGTGCCGGAAGGGTGTGGACTGGCAGATCCTCTGGATTTTAGTTATTTCACCAAGCTGAGGTATCTGGTTGGGATACACACACCTTCCCGCACTGTCCACATTACCACAATATATATATATATATATTAAATTATCAGCCTCTCAAACAGCTGAAGCTGATTAGCGAGGGTGCCTGGAGTCAGATCCCCGCCAATCTCATATTGATGACCTATTCCTAGAATAGATCATCAATATTAAACATTTGGAAACACATTTAAGGATAAAATTGTCTGCTTCTTTAACCCCTTAACGCATAATGCCTGTACGCCATTATGGGCAAGGGCTTGTATGGAGCGGGCTGCTGTGCTGAGCCTACTCCAAACATGGTGGCAGTGGCGTAACTACAATTGACTGGGCCCCATAGCAAATGTTTTAATGCAACCCTCAACTCATGTGCAACCCTCACTCCTGTGGCTAGTCATACCTAAGCTCTCAGAAAAGGCCCGGTAGCCGCTCTGTCCGAGGGGGCCCCTTGTGTGTCTGGGCCCCAAAGCAGCAGCTTTCCCTGCTTCCCCTATAGCTACATCTCTACATGGTGGGTTGCAGCTGTATAATACAGGATTGCAATGACCAGGATTGGCAATGGCATTGAAACAGGTCGTTTAACCTCTCAGGTGCAGTGTCCAAAGCGATTGCAGCTTCCTTGAGTTTAGGCAGAGGAATGCTGCTCCCTTTGCCTTCCAATCAGAGCCCTAGCAATGAAATTGTGGGGCCCTGATAGTTTAACGTGGCAGCCTGTGACCTGATGGTAAGTTGTGCACAAGGCACAGCTCAGCAGGCAGCATGTCAGAATCCCAGGGGTGCTGGGAGTCATTGTTAGCAGTGGTGTGAGAATATATGTAATATGCAACTTTCCATCCTGCCAGCTGCAGGACTTCTTCATTGTGTGTAAAGCCGCTGGCGTGTCAGTTCACCCAGAAGTCGAGGTGCCAGCAGCCTCCACCACAGCGGAGAAACACTGTAGCTGGTAGGATGGAAAGGTAAATATTATCTCCTTCCTGCACAGTGCTCGCTCCGCTGCAACCAATGACTCCATATAGCATCTATAGCATTGGATAGCATTATTTTTGTGTCAAAGCAGCAGACATCATTACACAAGGCCACTAACTCTGTCAATAAAAGATGAGGGGGGAGTATAATGAGGTGCTCGAATGCTACAGCCTGCCCCTTGGTGCTCCAACTGCTGATTTGCATAAGGATAAAAAGTACTAATTTCTCCTCAACCATGCAAGCTACAAAGGAAAGAAAGGTTATGTTTTCTTTAGCATGATCAACCCTATCAGGCTCTATGCCTGTTTTAATAGGGTAGATCATGCTGATGTAGGCCCTTTAATATTGAATTATGAACTATTCTCATGATAGGCTATCAATATCTGACCAGGGGGGATCGACACCCTGCACTTCCATCAGGAACGGACTGGGAATTTAAAGCGGCCCTGGAAAAAAAAACTAAAAGTGGCCCTATGTTCTAGGTAGGGACTGACAGAAGGACTGGCAACACAAGTAGACACGGCAAAAAGAAGTAGGTGGGGCCAGCAATACTATAGTGCAGCACAAAATACTACCCCAGCAGAACCAAATACCACAGTGCAGCACAAAATACAACCCCAGTAGAACAAAATACCACAGTACAGCACAAAATACAGCCCCAGCAGAACCAAATACAACAGTGCAGCACAAAATATAACCCCAGCAAAACCAAATATCACAATGCAGCACAAAATACTGCCACCCATGCCACAGTGTGAAACGCTATCATCGCCCTGGCGAAGGCAATCCAGTTGAATTCAGGAGGGACCTGTGGCTACTGGCCAGATGCATAAGTGCCTGATGCATCTATATTAATTTAATTCTGAGAACATCAGATCTTTAAGTACTTTGATGATTACAATAAGGAGGGCTTGGGTGGCCCCCGGCCACGGCCCACCGGGAATTTCCCTGTAGGGTCTATGGCCAATATGCCTCTGACTTCCACGATCATCTGTTACTGAGTAGCTCCAGTACCGGAAGTCGGGACTGTAACTTTACATCTCTGTTCACTTGTGAAATTGTTGCTCCTATTGATCTGAATAAGAGCAGCATTGCAGTGTCAATTTCTTGCACCAGAGCTACTCGACAGCCGATTAGCGGTAGTTGTTGGCGGTTGTATCTGCGCTGATCAGAAAATGATGGCCTATTTTGAAATTAGGCCATCATTATTAAAATCCTGAAGTACTTTAACTCCTTAAAGTCTGGGCCTATTTTAATTTTTTAATTTTTTATTCTTTCTCCCCATTTTTCAAAAGCCATAACTTCTTTTTTCTGTTCACATACCCACATGAGGGCTTATTTTTTGGAGGACAAAATGCTTTTTTTTTTATGCCATTTAATTTACTATGCATAGTACTTGAAAACGGGGGAAAAATTATTTGTGTGGGAAAATAAAAAAATCACATTTCCACCAAGATCTTTGGGGTTTTGACATCACAGCGTCCACTGTGCACTAAAAATGGCATAATGTCCTTATTCTGCAGCTCAATACGATTATGGTTAAGCTAAAATTGCACAGTTTTTATTTTGTTTAATTAATTAAAAAAATATAAAAACCTTTGAAAAAAATCTTCCTTGCATCACCATTTTATGACAGCCATAACTTTTTAATATTTTGGTCTACAGAGCTTGTAGTTGAGGGCTTGTTTTTTTGCATAATAAACGAAAAAGGTGGTTTTTATTGGTATCATTTTTGTGGTATATATGACTTGATCACTTTTATTCAATTTTTTGGAGGAGACAAGATGATTGAAAAATGGCAAATATTTCATTTTTTCTATTGCGGAGTTCAGGAAATAATTTTTTTTTTAATTTATAGTTTAGACAGTCTTAAACACGGCAATACCTAATATGTTTTTTTTATTGTTTAGATATTTTTATATGTAAAGATGGGAAAGGGGGTGATTTAAACTTTTAATATTTTGGTGTTTTTTTTTTTTACTTTTTATTTAATAACTATTAGACTCCTTAGGGGGCTAGAACCTTGGATCTTTTGATCCCTTGTCATATTCACCCTAAGGGCTCATGCACACGACCGTATGTCCTCCGAGACATACGGTCCGTGAGCGGGCTATTGTCCTGCACTCATAATATCATATGAGTGCGGGACAATATCCCCACGGGCGGCCCGATGCGCACAGCATCATAGTAACCTATGATGCTGTACACTCCAGTGCGCACAATTTATGCTGCTCCGAGACATATGGCCCGCTCACGGATCATATGTCTCGGAGGGCATACGGTCATGTGCATGAGCCCTAATTGAGATCTATTAGGGTGAATAGGATTCTGACACTGTCCCTGCTGTGCTGTGCCTCGTGCACAGCACAGTAAGAAAGCTTACCATGGCAGGTCTGGAAGGTTTCAGAAGCATCCAGGCTGCCATGGTAACCGTTCAGAGCCCCGCAATTTCACTGGGGGCTCATATCGGAAGGCAGAGGGAGTTCCATCCCTCTGTCTTACCTCACAGATGCAGCAATCAGCGTTGAATGTGCCATCTGAGGGGTTAAATGATGGGGTGTGGCATGATCGCCATTCTTCGTCATTGCAGCCGGGTGCCTGCTGTATGAAACAGCTGGCACTCGCTAAGTATAGAGCGAGCTTACTGCAGAAACTTGCTACATACAAGCCCTTGCACATAATGCCACACATGTATGGCATCATGCGTTAAAGGGGTTCTGTAATTTTTTTAAACTGATGATCTTTTCTCTGGATAGATCATCAGCATCTGATCAGCGAAGCTCCGACAGCCGTCACCCCTGCAGTAGTGCTATGGCATTCTCGCTGTTTACCGCAGGCCCAGTGATGTCACGACCAGTAGCAATGGGCAGGGCTAAGCTCCATTCAAGAAACAGAGCTTAGCCGCGCCCAGGTCATTGATACTAGTCGTGACATCACTGGGTCTGCAGTAAACAGCGAGAAAGCCGCGGCACTACTGCCAGCGCCGCTGCCTTCTCAAACAGCTAATCGACAGGGGTCCCAGGTGTCAGACCCCCGCCGATCAGATTCTGATCTATCTAGAGGATAGATCATCAGTTTGATAAAACTGCAGAACCCCTTTAAGTGGTTAAAGCTGCAATACCAGAGATATACAATAAGACTAGAATGGCGCTGTTTCTAAAATTACTTTTGTATCACTGTAATCGCACGGCCCTAGAGAATAAAGACTTTATGTTATTTATGCCAAAAAATTTATAACGTAAAAACTCAGTGGCAGTATTGCTGTTTTTTCACATCTCCCTCCCATAAAGAGTTAATAAAAGTTAATCAGAAAGTTTTGCGTACCCCAAAATGGCACCATTACAAACTACGACTTGTCCAGAAAAAAAAAACAAGCCCTCATACAGCTACATAGATGGAAAAATAAAAAAGGTTATAGCTCTTGGAAGGCGACGATGACAAAAGGAAGAAACACGCTTGGTCAGTAAGGCCCAAAACAGGCTGGTAAGGGGTTAATATATTTTGTAGACATATGTATGATGTACGGACATTTATATCCAAAGTGACACATACCGCGCATGTTAAATTATACATTAATGTTGATGGTCGTCCAGGTGATAAATATAAACCTTCTTAAGAGTCTGGAGGCATTTCTTGTGAACAGTAGTTGAATTACGGAAACAGTCGTTCGTAAACGATCTTGTCGGAGTCAGGAATGATAGCGCATGCTGTAAACACTAACATTAACATAGCACGCATCATTGACGGAAGACTCTGATGTGTACGTAGATCCATGTATTCATGCACTGTATGTATTCTAGAGGAAATCCACTTACAGAAAATGTCACATGCAGCCTGAGCTTAAAGAGCATGAGATATAGATTTAAAAGTACTTCTGCAGTTAATCACAGTTTTTGAAAGTCTATTACTATTTCAATTTCAAGCAAACATCTGTGAAATGACTGATGTCTTGAAAATCATCAGAACTCTTCCTTTCCACATATTTTTTTTTTCTATTCACATCTTGAAGTTCGCTCTGACCTTCACTCGAAAACTGATTTCACTGCATTATTTAAACAAAGTAAAAAAAAAAAAAAACGTTTCCTTGATTTCTTGCCTATAAAAAAAAGATACTTCTGGAATTTAGTCAAGAAAAATGCTGGTCACAAATTATTTAGAAATGCATTCTGCAATTAGATTTTTGACTGGGTTGTGGACGGTGCCTGTAAATACAGGATTCCAATAGCCGATCCAGATCATAACCTTGCAGTAAATGTCTATTGTTTTACTATAATAATATTAACAATTAGTAGTAGTAGTAATAATATTATGTGTATGAAAATTATTGGTAGTAGTGACAGTAGTAATAGCAGTAATATTATTTGTAAAATTATTATTGGTATTATTACTATATTATTAGTAGTAGTAGTAGTAGTAGTAGTAGTAATATTATTCGAATCAGTATTATTGGCAGTAGTGATTCATTTTGAGGGAAGCAAAGCATTCAAAGTGGAATTCTGTCCAAAGTTTAGAAAAACCTTGATTCTAAACAAACCTGAATTTTCTAACACTTTGTAGTAACAAATCAGGTTTTCCTAAAATGGCGGCTGCACATGTTAAAAAGTGAAAGTAAGAAGCCCAGGAACAAGAAATCACCCTTAATGCCGTGAGGTCAGCCAATCTGCAGGTAGTTACCCCCTGTGATGTCACAGCCCTATAAAAGCCTCATCTCGAGCAGTCTCCGCCATTGTCCTGCAAGCTGAGCATAGGGAGTGACGTGGCAAGAGCTCATGGGCTAAGGACAGTGTTGCTGCAATAATCCAGCGGCCATGTTTTATCCATCCATCATGTTCTGCCAACTTGTTTTAATCCTAGTAATTTTAAAAGCTAAATATTACTAGGTTCATACAGTCCTGATCAAAAGTTTAAGACCACTTGAAAAATGGCAAAAAAACATATTTAGCATGGCTGGATCTTAACAAGGTTCCAAGTAGAGCTTCAACATGCAACAAGAAGAAATGGGAGTGAGACAAAACATTTTTTTAGCATTCAATTTAATGAAAACAACGAATAAACTGAAACAGGCTGTTTTTCAACTGATCAAAAGTTTAGGACCACACCCCCCAAAAAAAACTAAACCCCCCCAAAACAGAAATCCAACTTCCAAACATGAACTCAGTAATGAGTAGCTCCGCCGTTATTGTTTGTCACTTCAAAAATTTGTTTTGACATGCTTGATGCAAGCGTTTCCATGAGGTGAGTGGGAACATTTCTACAAGTGGTGAAGACGGCCGCACGAAGCCCATCTACTGTCTGGAACTGTTGTCCATTTTTGTAAACTTCCCTTGCCATCCATCCCCAAAGGTTCTCAATTGGATTTAGATCAGGGGAACACGCAGGATGGGCCAAAAGAGTGATGTTATTCTCCTGGAAGAAGTCCCTTGTCCTGCGGGCATTGTGTACTGTAGCGTTGTCCTGTTGAAAAACCCAGTCGTTACCACACAGACGAGGGCCCTCAGTCATGAGGAATGCTCTCTGCAACAACTGGACATAGCCAGCGGCCGTTTGACGCCCCTGCACTTCCTGAAGCTCCATTGTTCCACTGAAGGAAAAAGCACTCTAGACCATTATGGCGCCCCCTCCACTGTGGCGCGTAGAAAACATCTCAGGTGGGATCTGCTTGTCATGCCAGTAATGTTGGAAACCATCAGGACCATCAAGGTTAAATTTTTTCTCATCAGAGAATAAAACTTTCTTCCACCTTTGAATGTCCCATGTTTGGTGCTCTCTTGCAAAGTCCAAACGAGCAGTTCTGTGGCGTTTAAGGAGACGAGGTCTTTGAAGAAGTTTTTTTATTTTTAAACCCTTCAGTCTCAGATGCCGTCTGATGGTTATGGGGCTGCAGTCAGCACCAGTAAGGGCCTTAATTTGGGTCGAGGATCGTCCAGTGTCTTGACGGACAGCCAATTGGATCCTCGGGCTCAATGCTGATGAAATTTTTTGGGTCTTCCACTTGACTTTTTTGTTCCATAACCCTCAGGATCATTTAAGAAATTCCAAATGACTGTCTTACTGCGTCCCACCTCAGCAGCGATGGCGCGCTGTGAGAGACCCTGCTTATGCAGTTCAACAACCCGACCACGTTCAAAAAGGGAGAGTATTTTTGCCTTTGCCATCACAACATGTGACTACCTGACAGAGAATGACAATGAATCCACATCTTTGCACAGATTTGGCCTTTTAAAGGCATGTGGTCCAAAAATTTGGATCAGCTGAAAAACAACCTGTTTCAGTTTAATCGTTATTTTCAATGAATTGAATGCTCAAAAAATGTTTTGTCTCACTCTCATTTCTTCTTGTTGCATGTTGAAGCTCTACTTGGAACCTTGTTAAGATCCAACAATGTAAAATATGATTTTTTGCCATTTTTCAAGTGGTCCTAAACTTTTGATCAGGACTGTAGTAGGGAGGGATCCCGGACCTTATGGAAGATCCACATGGGATTATGGTTATCCCTGTTGTGGATGCCTCAATTTTATTGCTTTGAGAAAGGTTTTCCTGCCTCAATGCTGTGTACAATCTCTGGTAAAGGACTATCACATAGGAGGACAGGGGCTGCTGCATAGACTCTTCGGCTGTCCTGATCCCAGCCAGGGGAAGCTGGAAAACACCCGGATCACCATGACATCTGAAGGGTAAAAAGTCTGCAATTGTGGAAATGAATGCAGGTGCCTGCTCTTTACAACAGCAGACAAACAGCAGCCATGGAGCCCGCTGCATGCGCCAGTGGGTGCCATTTTTAAGTACCCGGCTGCCAATGTAAATTTACTGTTGACATTCAGGAAAGGGGTAACTTCCAAGTGGGAAGAATATGATTAGACAGAGTGTCCTAGGTATACCTAGATTATAGCAATTTGTGATTAATTAATTTGAAACAAATAACATTTCTTAGCGAAGTTCGTCAAAGCTCATCTCTAGTAGTGTTATTATTATTATTATTATTATTAGTAGTAGTAGTAGTAGTAGTAGTAGTACTAGTAGTAGTTGTAGTAGTAGTACTACGATTATTTGTATCAGTATTATTGCTTTGTGTTATTATTTTGTAATATTTGTATCAGTGTTATTGACAATAGTAATAGTAGTAGTAGCAGCAATAATAATATTATTTGTAGAATTGGCTCACACAAAAACGTAGGAGTGGATGCTAGAGGGTTCGCTATCAATTTGGGTCACCCAGTCCCCATATTAAAAAAAAAGATTAATAAAGAAAGATAGGCACTCCTCCTTCTGAGGGGCATGTAGGACAAGATAATTTATTATAATAAACCCCAAACCAACTAGATAAATATAAAATACATAAAAATTTAAATAAAAAATTAAAATTATCCGATATTGCACATAGTAGCAATACTACAATATGCAATATAGGAGTGCCTATATTTCTATATCAATAATATTATTTGTCACAGTATTATTGGTATTATTACTATTTTATTATTATTAGTAGTAGTAGTAGTAGTAGTAGTAGTAGTAGTAGTAGTTGTAGTAGTAGTATTTACTTGTTTATTTTTTTAAAATCTAAGATTGATTTTCTTGTCTGTCTTTAACAGATTTGATTCTCTGGTTTTCAAATCTTTTATGTTGCCAAAAAATTACATGACAAAATACTGGCTTTCTCTAGTCTCCACTAGGGGGAGCTAACCATAAAACTATTCTATTCCTTTTGAATACTGTAATACATATGAATGCAGTAAGCTGCTAAAGTCCTCAGTGGAGGCTAGGTAACAGAAAAATTATCTCCTATCTGATCAATATGCATTTATCATTCTAGGAAAAAGTACATTTTTTCCATAGACATATATGTTTCTATAGGACAAATTACTATGGCCAAAAATGTGATTGAGGGAGATTTAGAAATGAAAATGATGCCACAATTTGTTACAATTTTTTTTTTAAATATACCTTGTTCTCATTCATTGTGTTTTAGACTTTTTTTTTCATCTCCCCTGATGAGGGGGTGTGGTTTAATGGAGAAGGCTGAGACTTGTGGGAACAAGTGTGGATAAAATTGTGATGGTAAGTAGTGTTGGGAGTAAATATTTAAATAGCCAATATTAATCGTGAATATCGGCAATTTGAGAAATCGCGAATATTTAGAATATAGTGATATATATTCCTATTTTCGAATATTCTAGATTTTTTTTCATCTGAACCCATGATCCCTCCCTGCTTCTTGCTTGTGGGCCAATGAGAAGGCTGCAATGTCTTTGTCTGAGCTTATCAACATCCCTAGCAACCAATAGGAAAGTTGCCTACCCCTTACTATATAAGAACCTCCCCAGCAGACATTTTTAAAGTTCTGAGAGAGAGAGCAGTGTCATTGCTGTGCTCTGTGTTTTCCACATTACATTAGATAGTTAGTTAGCTTATATATTATACAGTTAGTTAGTGGGAGATAGTCAGTGTAGGTTATATCCTGATACAGTGGAGCTGTTGCAGTGCAGGGTGTTAGGTAGTGTGATAGGTTCTGCTGTCCATACATACATGTATAGTACATGTATAGCACAGTAATATGCAGTCAGACCTGCTAAAATGTGAAGTTTCATGTATTGCGCCAAAATATGTGCATCATTAATTGCCGATTAGCGCAATTGTGAATATATTGGAGCACTCTATCTGCATATAAAGCCAATTTAAATGTTCTGCCGTGCCAATTTTTGCAATCAAGAAAATAATAGCGAATTCTCGAATTTGTGAATATATGACGAATATTCTACAAAATATTAGCAAAATATCGCAAATTCAAATATTGCCCCTGCCGCTCATCACTAATTGTATGTAAGCCAACTAATAGGTGGCATAAACTTAGGGGAAGATTTATTATGAAGGTATTATTTGAAATCACTTTTTCGGAGTATCTGCTCTTTTTAAGCGACTTTTGTGATACATTTACTAAATGTCACATGCCATTTGTTAAAGTTGCTGCATAAATTTTTTTTTTTTTTTGTTTTTTTTTGTTTAATGTCTAATCTTGTTTATGATAAAGATGCTATCAGTTCTTGCTCCAACAGGGACATAAAGCACACTTGTGACATTTACATTGATTTTTTGTAAAATCTGGCAAAAAATGCAACTGTGCTGCACAAACAACTTTACTATGTGGTTAATGTAAGCCACTGAAGCCAATGACTGGCTAGTGGGAAGGTGTCTCCAAGGGCATGTGATCTAGCAGTGGTATGCTGCTTGGGGACATGTCACTGTTGAGACCAGTTATTGGCTTCAGTGGAGCACTTGACTCTGTCCACGCAGGAAGCTTATATGTGATAACAGGTCGGACCCCACAGAGCTGGAACCGAATAGCAAGGAGAAGGTAAGTATAGTATACTACCCTTCACAGCTCAAGTGTGATGGGGGTGTACATTAAAAATATAGAAAACATTGGAGAACTTTTTAGTTTTGATCAGAACTGCAAAACTCCAAGGTCTATGCAAACTTGAAAATTATTTTAACTCCTCTGAATGGGATACATAAAACTACTGTAAATGTGAAATAACAGTTTGTTCTTTTACAACCTGCACTGTTTAATAGGGCCCTAGCGCTAACATACTTTACCTGGACCTTTGCCGTATGTATTTTCTTTCTAGAGATATCCAACAGTGACTCTAATTGTAAACCATAAAATGAATCAGTTTGTTGGCGCCTCTACATAACTTCGGCAGATCAACCGCCAGGGTTTACTAAGACCGGCGTCTATAATGGCTGTCTTAATAAATGACCCCTAAAATGTCTTATGTTCCCCTAGGGTATGGGTATCTTTGAGCATAATTTTTTAGTTGATACATAGAAATAATTTAGTTTAACTCTTTCACTACCAGCAGTGTACATCTACGACGCTGGAGCGATGTTTAAGCATGGCGCCTGCTCGCGTGTGCACTGTGCATCTTGGCCGGTGGGTCTCTGCTGTTTCAACAAAAGAGGCCCGCAGCTAGTGACCGCGATCGGCAATAATGCCCATCACCGTCTTTACAGTCTTTAGATGCCGTGATAAAGTGTGTTCACGGCATCTAAATGGCAAAAAAAGCTGAAAAGCATGCGCTTCCGAGTTAATATATTGAGATAGTAGTAATAAATTCTAATAGGCTGGGTATCTCTGAAGAGACCCAGTTTATAAGAAGTGCAGTTCCTATGTTGGCCAGCAGGTGGAAATCAGTAATTCATATAATACTATACACTCTATGGTTGAATAGAAATAATCTTTAAAAAAAAAAAAAAAAGTATAGAACATTGTAGCCTCTTTGTAGAATTTTTTTTTAAATGTAAAAAATATATAAAAAAGAAAAACATTAATTGCGTTTTTTTTCCAATTCCACTCCATTTGGAATTTTTTTGCTGCTTCCTCTTACATTGTATGCCATATTAAATGGTGGTATTAGTAAAAAAAAAAAAAACAAGCCCTTATATGGATATGTGAATGGAAAAGTAAAATGAAAATGAAAAAATAAAAAAAAACTCCTGTATCCTAAGGGTTAAAAATTTTGTAACTTGCATTTATAACACTTTTTTGTACTGGCCATAAATTCCAATCGTTAAAATTGTTATTGGAGACCAATAAAAGCTTAGCTTAACTCCTATAATAGCTCTAATAAAGAAGACAAGTAGTTCGTTTGCAAGCATTGTTTTCTTTCACATAGGGGGGAAAGAATCAATTCGCTGTCCCATGCCTTGTATTTAAATATCCTGAACAAGAAGAATGGTTTAAGATGCCCTCTTCAATGCTCAAATTTTTAGTACCAAGGGTCCATGGCAAATCATCCCCAATTAGACAATAAGCCATCAAGGAATTCTCAGCAGTGTCAGCTTTGAAGTCTGCAGAATTATGAATGCATTTGTAGATTATAATACAGGCTGTAATTAGCACAGGTAGAGAAGTAATGCAATGTATTTGTTAGAAAATATTATGGTCACAGTCCAGACCCTCACCTAGCAAACTCAGAAACGTCTACCAGTGTTTTGTAACCACTCTGAGAGGTCTACTTCACCAGAGCCCTCTGCAAGGCTGCATAGACTTGACAGATAGGGACCCAGGTTATGTCTATGAAAAAAGGTAGCAGAAAAATGGTGTTGGCTCAGTAGAAGTAGAACTATCAAAATGGCCGGCAGTGCAAAGGGTAAGAGGCAATCAGGGTTCAAAATAGGATAGACAGATAGTGCCAGAACAGCTCATAAGTGGTTAATCCAGCCAAATCAGCATACAAGAGGATTAATCTAGAAAACACAACACAGTCAAATTACCAGGAGTTAAAATGCAGTAGTAGTGAGTAGCACGTGCAGAAGCCAGAATGCAACAAAATCACAGGCAATGACAATCACTGGGTTGCAGTCTTAAATCCCCTGCCTAGGTCTGGGATGGTCTGCTGAGTCAGAAACCTGATTGGCTTCACTGATGAGGATGACCAGCAGGGACTTAACTGGCCTGCATGGTGACTCTCCCAAGACAGGCCTGCACAATAACTTGGCGGGGTAAACTCCTGCTAGCAGTTACAAACGTACTCAACTTTTATGTAGATTAATTAAATGTGTAAAGTACAAAATAGGGTTCAAAGGCGAACCTACCCTTCAAGAAATAAACATTGGGAATCAATACTCTCCTGGAGACAGTGAAGGCATTTGATTGTTTATGATTGTTTTTATAAGATATTATATATATTATCTCCTCAGAAAAATCACAAACACAGTGTTTGCAATTTTTTAAACCCCATTCTTGCAAAATATTGTCACATGTGGTATTTGTACATCACCCTTCATCCGTTTCCTAAAAGAGGGGATGTCAAGGAGCAGGAAGGGACGGGGGCCAATGGACAAGGCACATTTATCTTAATTTACACAAATTTTTCTTTTTTGTGCAAGTAAAGACAGAAATCGACAGCAGCTCATTGGTGATGTAGATGTACATTTGGGTGCACAGGCTGCTGTTGGATACATCTAATTTATGTTGAAGCCTGCGCCTGGTCATAAACACGGTGCATCCAGGACAGCAGGGGCTATCTTTGATTAATCTCCCCCAAGCTCCTTTTCTCTCCAAGAAAAATCTTCCTATCCTGATGCTCCCCTTGCCTTGAGCTGCATCGGTCAGGGCAAGGTCTGTTTGTTATGAGCCGGTGACGTACGCGGCTTCACATCAGTATGCTATACAGAGAAGTCACCAGCACAAATGGGTGGTGTTTAACACTATTCTGGGCTGTTTTAGAGGTTGGTATAACTAGTACTCGTCTCCGCCCAAAACCACCCAGAACAGCGTTATATACCACCCATTTGTGTAAGTGATGTCAAACAGAATTTGCCCTGCGCAATGCAGCACAAGGCAAGGGGAGCATCGGAGCAAGGAAATGGTAAGGGATTGAAGGGGAGCTTATATTCAGGTTTAGCCCTGAAACTTGACAACGCCTTTAATTATTTAAGGGAATGTTCTCCATGGACGTTAAAGTTCAAAGTTAATGCCAGCAAACTAAGATCAGACCATAAATGAGCTTACTAGTTGCATCCCTGCTTGAAATACATCTAAAAACACTATAAAATAGAAATGATAGATTCCAAGTTTTTCGACACTCGAGAGAAAAAGTATGTATTTTCAAACAGCGTCTCAAATGTATCAGTATATCTTTCCTAATAGTAAAAAAAAAATGTGTCTATTGACTATCCAGTTAATGCTTACAGTTTTATGGTTTCTCATTGGAATGACGGAGAAACATCCATTTGAAGTGATATTTTTGGAGCTTAAAAATTGTTCGCTGTCACAAATGTTATCTTAGAACACAAGAGAAAGATCTGTAATGTGTCGTGGGATTTATCATAATGAATTGACAGCAGAAGGAGGCTGTCTGCTCTGTTTACCAAGCTCACCCTCAATATATCATGGAAAACCCAATATTTTCCTAGCGGTAGAAGGATGATCTGTTCCAATATGACTATAGAAAGGGCTGCTGCTGGGCACGTCATATTCAGCACCATTCATCTAGCAATATTATAGGCCACCATGTTGTAGATGTTGACAAGGAATAAAGTAATACAGTATGTGGTGGAACTATAACTCCATGTGTATTGCTGGGAGTAGTAAAATTTCACCAGATACAAGTATGGTTGTTTTCAAGGTAAAGGATAGTGTTGAGCGCGAATATTCGAATTTTAATCGCGAATATCGCCACTTCGAGAATTTGCGAATATTTCCAATATAGTGCTATATATTCGTATTCACAAATATTCTAATTGCAAATTTATCGCAAATTTATTGCGAATATCGACACTTAGCAACATCCCTAGCAACCAAGAGGAGTAGTGTTGATCGCGAATTTTCGCATCGCAAATTTTATCGCAAATTTTCCAATTGCCAATTTTCGCAATCAAGAAAATAATGACGAGATCACGAATTCTCGAATTCGCGAATATATGACAAATATTCTCCCAAATATTCGCAAAATATTGCAAATTCAAATATTGCCCCTGCCACTCATCACTGGTAAAGGATAGAGTAACAATCAGAATATGTCTAATAAAAAAAAAACGTTTTTGGGAGATTTGCTCAAAGGGGTTGTCTCACTTCAGTGAATAGCATTTATTATAAAGAGAAAGTTAATACCAGGTACTTACTGATGTATTGGGATTATCACTTTCTACACTGCTCATATCCAGGGGTTATGAGGACAGGAGTTGCTGTTCATGTGTGTCTATGCACGCTTCAACGGTCCCAACCACGTGAGAGGCTGGAGCTTTTTACATTGGTGTGCAAGCACGACCCACACTACTGGATTGCAGGGTGGTCATCACCCCGGGATACGAGCAGTGGATAATGCGATGAAAAATGAATCTTTTATCTACATAGAGGCCATTTGCTGAAGTAAGGCAACCCTGTAAGAAAAGCTCTGATTGTTTACTCTACTTAATTTTCATAGGAACTCATTAAGGAAAATCAATTTTTCTTTCTTTCTTTCTTTCTCTAATACTATTTGTATTCCTTTTTGGAATAATGTATTATCCTTCCTTCCTCACTTCCCTTCTGGCTTCCATACCTTACTTCATTGCTTCCCTCCTTTCTTTCTCTCCTTTCATTTCTTTCTTTCCTTCTCCATAACATTTACGATAATTTATCTTCCTTCCTACATTCCTTCCTTCCTTACCTTCTTCCATTCTCCTTTCCTTCATGTATTTACTTCATTCCTCCATTATATCTTCTTCTCTTTGCTTCTCTTCTTTTTTCCCACTTCTCCCATGCTATTAGGTTTTCTTCTTTTTAATAGGATCTTTCTAGTCTTCCTTTCTAACATTCTTTATCCCTTTTTAATTTCATTCATTCTATATGTATATTTACAAAACTTTGACGTAGGCTACTGGTCTGAATCCTGACTTACTAACACTATATATGGTCAGTTTTTTTAAGTTTTAGGCCTCTTTCACACGACTGTTTTTTTTTCTGTTTGCGGGCCGTTTTTTGCGTTCCGTATACGGAACCATTTATTTCAACGGTTCTGCAAAAAAAACGGAATGTACTCCGTATTCATTCCGCTTCCGTATTTCCATTTTTCCGTTCCGTTGAATGATAGAACATGTCCTATTATTGCCCGCAAATCACGTTCCACGGCTCTATTCAAGTCAATGGGTCCGCAAAAAAATTGAACACATACGGAAATGCATCCGTATGTCTTCAGTATCCGTTCCATTTTTGCGAAACCATATATTGAAAATGTTATGCCCAGCCCAATTTTTTCTATGTAATTACTGTAATCTGTATATGCCATACGGAAAAACAGAACGGAAAAATGGAACAGAAACGGAAACACAACGGAAACAAAAAAACAGAACAACGGATTCATGAAAAACGGACCGCAAAACACTGAAGAAGCCATACAGTCGTGTGAAAGGGGCCTTAATTTTTTTTTTGTTTAGTTTTGTAAACAAGCTCCTGCATCATGGCCATGAAACAGAAGATTTATACTTACCTGCTGAACTTTGCAGTCCTCTGCACCTCCTCTGCTCTCTCCATCCTCCGGTTCCAGCACTATTTACATCTGGCTGGCAATGATCATGGTCTCATGCACAGCTGAAGCCAATGACTGGCTTCAGTGGTGAAGTGGCTACAAGTAGCACATCACTGATGAAGCCAATCATTGGCTAGAGCAGTGCGTGTGACCATGCCATATGCTGGCTGGATGTAAACAGTGTGGGGACAGGAAAATGGAAAGAGAGAAGACAGCACGGAGGACCGGAGCAGGGTAGAGGAGGTAAGTATAAATCTTGTTTCAGGGACCAGGCTGTGGGAACTTGATAAAAATTTCATTTTTACTGGGACACCCCTTTAAATGATGGCCATTGGTTAAATACATACAGTATAATGAATTCGTGTAAGAAAGTTATTTATTTTGTAAAAAGTTCAACCAAATTGTTTTAATGCTGAGTTGAGCTTTGACCATATTTTTTTACATTTCCAAAACTTTTTTTTACAAAAGAGAGGAACTTGTTCCATCCTGTATTTCGACTAAATTGTTGAAGACATTTTCCATACATATATTATCATGAATTAATCACGTGGGAAGTGAAATTATAGAAATCACTGTGGCATTATTTAAGTGAAGCTCATTCAACTGTAACTGTACGTTATCTGAAATAATTTTCTGCTCCCTGCAGAGAGCTGCAAAATGGTTGTCAGTTAAAGTAATTTGCTGCTGAATTCTCATCTGTGAATATCTTTCCTTCTGTATCTTATCTGTTAATAGGCTTAATTAACCTCAATTGTCCTAGATTGTCCTTAGCTATAGTCTTATGAAATGCTTTATGAAAAACTTTGATTTTTATTATTTTTGTCTCTGTCATAACTTTAAAAAAAAATAAGTCATATCCTTGAAATGAAGGAGGCACTTCACAAACCTACGTTTTAAT
This sequence comes from Bufo bufo, assembly GCF_905171765.1. Lineage (NCBI taxonomy): Eukaryota > Metazoa > Chordata > Amphibia > Anura > Bufonidae > Bufo > Bufo bufo. The sequence goes on from NC_053398.1 coordinate 125,160,623, forward strand.
TGGGTCATTTTTTATGTGTGAGAGTCCTACAGACTACAATGCACAACCGATTGAAAAAAATTGTAACTGTTTATGGGAAATATTATGTCAAACATGGGGGTTAGATAAGTTTGATAAAAGAAGCCGCTCTTACAGAACTCTGGTGTTGTATGGTTGTGGAGGCAATGGTACTGCAGCTCCACTCCCATTGAAGTCAACACTACAGTTCCATTCTTGGCCACCACCCAATGAATGGAGTAGCACTATTCCCGGGGGTTGTCCACAGCCCAGCAACCGTCCACACAGCTGATTCCTCCCTCTGACAAGGAAAGGTCATCAATATTACAGTCTTGGTAAAGCTGTACCCAATTCAACAAATCCAAAATGGTGCACAAGTTAGAAAAGGATTGTAAATCACAGTGTTCTAGACTTGTATGGTAAAATGTACCAAAATAATGGCACCTTCAGAAATATTGAGATTAGATGATGGATCATAAGATACTGTAGGTAAACTTTTTGAATAAATGTATATTGGGATATCTGTGTGGCAACCTGTAGTGATATGAATAAAATAATTTTGTTTTACATGCATCAAGAAATCACACTAAATATATAATGCACAGTCAACTTTTTTAAGATTACATTTTCATTTTTTTGGGCTAAAAATCTTTTTTTAATTGGTCATTATTAAAAATGTTCAGCTGTTTTTTAAATACACGGTGTGTTTTCAGAGTATCACTTCTTGCTCCAGTCAGCTGAATGCTCATGTGAAGAGTTATCCGTGGTCTTCTGATCTCATAAAGACTCATTTAATCCATATCCCTATCCTTTTGATGAATTTACCTATACTTTCTGTTTTTTAAGGTCAAGAGGTCAGAGATATGGCTTCACGTAACATCAGACTGATTTTTTAACCCTTGTATTAAAAAATGAGCGGACAGTTTTAATAAAGATCAATTGAAAAAATATTTTTAAAGAGTAACTAATCTTTTGTATACATTTTTGTGAACATGTCCCTAATGCCCTAATAACAGTTTTTGTAATATACTGTGTTTATGCTTTTGTATTTTTAAAACACTTTTCCCTCCCTAAAGCGCATGATTCACTCTACGCATAAAGACTTTTCAGCGGTGTATGGAGTACGGAGTTGACATTTTCATCAATGGGGCCGCAGTGCATGGAGTATTGACAAGAGCGCACATTGCTGCTCCTGCCCGTGCCCCCCCAGAGGGTTACTAAATCCTGGCATAGAACATGGGCACACTGTAACCATGTGCTATGCCAGGATTAGCTGATCAGAGCAGGCTCCTGTCTGTGCCTGCTTCGCTAAGCTAAGAGCTGACATGCAGGACTCTGAGCTTAGTGGATCAGGCAGAAGCAAGAGCCCGCTCCGCTCAGCTAATGTCATGCCCCACTCTGACGATGTGCGGAGGTCAGCCAGGATTGCAGCACGAGTCTAGTATTTGTTTTGATGCTGTGCTGGATCCGCCTCGCATCAGGTGCACTGGGTGGAGTCATTAGTTTAAATAGTCTTCAGCTAAGGTGCTCTGAGCGGATTATACTCTTCATTGTGGTCTTGGAAGATAGGATGGAAGGTTGGCTGTTTGTTCCTGCTCTCAGCAGATAAGTGTCTTTGGTTGTTTATGTCATCTATCCCATCCAGGTTCTGTGCGAGCTGGCAGCTCCTTTCTCCCCACTTTACCATCTCAGGGAGTTCAGGGTTCTGTTAGCATAGGCTGGTGGACACAGCAAATCTACCATCAAGATTTGATCTGTGGGCTGAGCATTGTAGGGAAAGAGGTCAGGGATAAATTAGGAGGTGACCCTTCCCCCGTCTCTCGTCCAGAGCCTGGTTGGTGTGTATTCTGTTTAACTGTGCACGTCCGCCGTGACATTATAATCCGCCATACTGTGACCGCCATTTCTCAGTGTTTATGGGATAGCGTCAATTGAAGCACTGGTTGACCGCATGCAGGGTTTGTCCCTGGAGGTTGCGGATCTACGTAGTACGGTCACACAGTGTCAGAGGGTGTTGGCTTCAGGTACAGGTCAAATTGTTGGGGAGCCTAAAGTCGCTCTTCCGGAGAAATTTGCAGGGGGTACTGATGATTTTTTCCGTTTCAAGGAATCATGTAAATTGTACTTTCGTTTGTGCCCATTTTCATCAGGTAATGAGGATCAGAGGGTGGGTATCGTCATGTCTTTGCTGAAAGGGGACGCGCAATCCTGGGCTTTTTCTCTGCCGCCCGGTTCTCTGGCTCTCCGGTCGCTGGAGGAATTTTTTAAAGCCCTGGGATTGATTTACGATGACCCAGATCGAGTTTCAATGGCAGAGTCAAAATTACGTAACTTACTACAGGGTAAACATACTGCTGAGGTTTACTGCACAGAGTTTAGGAGGTGGGCTACTGAGTCGGGGTGGAACGACCCCGCGTTACGTAGCCAGTTTTGTCAGGGGTTATCTGAAAGGTTGAAGGATGCTCTGGCTTTTCATGAATACCCTGATACTTTGGAAAATGCAATGTCTTTGGCGATACGTTTGGATAGACGTATCAGAGAGAGGGGTAAGGGTCCCTCTGTGCAGGGGATTCCTCCTGCGTGTAGTTTTGTTCCACCAGCTTCCCAGGGAGATATTGCTTGTTATTCTGGCCTAGGAGAGGAACCCATGCAGTTAGGTCAGATATCTTTCCATTCGGATAGTAGAGACTTTCGTAAAGCGCACAATTTATGTTTCTTTTGTGGAAAGAGGGGTCATTTTGTTTTTTCTTGTCCGTATGTTGAACCACAGGAGAGAGTGATAAAGAAAAAAGAAAAAGAAAAAAAAAACTCCCTCACACTTGGTGGTATGAATGGTGTGGTGGAGCAGACTGGTGTGCAAGTTCCCTGCAGTTCCCGTTTTCTCCTTTCAGCTATGGTGGCGCTAGAGTCTCGAAATGTGTTTGTTGATGTTTTTCTTGATTGTGGTGCTGGGGTAAATTTAATTGACTTTCTGTTTCTTCAGGGTTTGGGACTAAGTATTTGCACGTTAGAGAACGAGATTCGTGTTTTTGCCATTGATTCTTCCCCTCTTTCTCAAGGGAGCCTTACTCACGTTGTTCATGATATTCATTTAAGGGTGGGTGATTCACATACTGAGAGTATTTCCTGTTTCGTCATGAAGGATTTGCCAGCTCCAATAGTTTTGGGGTTGCCATGGTTGTCTAAACATAACCCAACTATAGACTGGCAGGCGAGACAAATCATTGGTTGGAGCAAGTTTTGTTCGGATAATTGTCTTGTCACATCTATTTCTGAAGTGTCTGTTACGGCCTTGCCTCAGTATCTCTCAGATTTTTCGGACGTGTTTGCGGAGGGTGGGGCTCAGGAATTGCCCCCTCATCGTGACTATGATTGTCCTGTGAATCTCATTCCGGGGGCTAAGTTGCCTAAGTCTCGGCTCTACAACCTCTCTCAACCCGAGAGAGAGGTCATGCGAAAGTATGTCACCGAGAGTTTGGAAAAGGGTCATATTAGACCATCTAAGTTTCCAGTGGCTGTAGGTTTGTTCTTCGTGAAGAAGAAAGATGGATCACTGAGACCGTGTTTGGATTTCCGGGAGCTGAATCGTATTACAGTCCGGGATCCATATCCCCTGCCTTTGATCTCTGATCTTTTTGATCAGATTGTTGGAGCCAAGGTGTTCTCCAAGTTGGATTTGAGAGGAGCATACAATCTGATCAGGATCAAGGAGGGGGATGAGTGGAAAACGGCCTTCAATACGCACGAGGGTCATTTTGAGAACCTGGTAATGCCTTTTGGGTTGACGAATGCACCAGCGGTATTTCAGCGATTCGTCAATGATATTTTTCATCATTTGGTGGGGAGGTTCGTAGTAGTCTACCTTGATGACATTTTAATTTATTCTCCTGATCTGAAGACCCATCAGGATCATGTGAGACAGGTTTTGACGATCCTGCGGGAGAATAAGTTATACGCCAAATTGGAGAAATGTTTGTTTGCGGTGCAAGAGCTTCCATTTTTGGGATACATGCTTTCTGATTCTGGTTTTCGTATGGACCCCGAAAAGGTCTGGGCGGTTCTGGAGTGGGATCGACCGGAGAATCAGAAAGCTTTGATGCGATTTCTGGGGTTTACGAATTATTATAGAAAATTTATTTTGAATTATTCCACGCTAGTCAAACCTCTTACTGATATGACTAAGAAGGGCGCTGATGTCTCTGTCTGGTCGGATGAGGCATTGCAGGCCTTTTCGGCTATTAAGGAGCGTTTTGCGTCTGCTCCCATTCTGGTGCAGCCGGATGTTTCTCAGCCATTCGTGGTCGAGGATGATGCATCAGAGGTGGGCGTTGGGGCGGTGCTTTCGCAGGGTCCTTCTCCTGGCAAGTGGGTCCCGTGTGCCTTCTTCTCCAGGAAGCTCTCGGTCGCTGAGAGGAATTATGATGTTGGAGATAGGGAGTTGTTGGCGATCAAGTTGGCCTTTGAAGAATGGCGTCACTGGTTAGAGGGGGCTTCTCACCCCGTTACTGTGTATACAGACCATAAGAATTTGGCTTACCTGCAATCTGCCAAGCGTCTGAACCCTAGACAGGCCAGATGGTCATTGTTTTTTACCAGGTTCAATTTCGTGGTTACCTTTCGCCCAGGGGTCAAGAACGTCAAGGCAGATGCCTTGTCTCGCAGCTTCCCTGGGGGAGGTGATTCAGAAGATCCAGCGCCGATTTTGGCGGATGGAGTGGTGGTCTCCGCTCTGTACCCTGAATTGGAGATGGAGGTGTTGGGAGCTCAGGAGGGGGCTCCTGGTTCGTGTCCCCCAGGGAGGTTGTTTGTTCCTGAGGGCCTACGATACAAGGTGTTCAAGGAACATCACGATACTGTTCTCGCTGGACATCCTGGTGGTAAGTCCAACTGTGATCTGGTGTCCCGGAGGTTCTGGTGGCCAGGTTTGCGTAAGAGTATTGAGAATTACTTGGCAGCTTGTGAAACCTGCGCTCGGTCTAAGGTTGCTCATACTCGACCACCTGGTTCACTTCTTCCATTGTCTATTCCATCTCGTCCTTGGACACATTTGTCCATGGACTTTATTACGGACCTACCGAGTTCCTCCGGGAGAACAGTGATTTTGGTGGTAGTCGATCGTTTCAGTAAAATGGCTCACTTTATGCCACTAACAAGTCTGCCTAACGCTAAGACTCTTGCGCAGAATTTTGTGGATAATATCGTTAAATTGCACGGTATTCCTTCGGATATTGTCTCTGATAGGGGCACGCAGTTTGTCTCCAGGTTTTGGAGGGCGTTCTGCTCTCGACTTGGCATTCAACTTTCTTTCTCGTCGGCTTTTCATCCACAGTCGAATGTTCAGACGGAGCGTACAAATCAAAACCTGGAGACCTACTTGAGGTGCTTTGTGGCTGAGAATCAGGAGGACTGGTCCTCATTCTTGCCCTTAGCAGAATTTGCATTGAATAACCGTAGGCAGGAGTCCACGGGTAAGTCGCCATTTTTTGGCGCATACGGTTTCCATCCTCAGTTTGGTACCTTTTCTGGGTCTGGTTCTTCCGGGATGCCAGAGGAGGAGAGATTCTCTTCTGCCTTATCCTCTATCTGGCGGGGGATTCAAGGGAATTTGGAGAGGATGGGTGAGAGGTATAAACGAATGGCTGACAGGAGACGTGTGACTGGTCCGGACCTGTGTGTGGGTGATTTGGTGTGGTTGTCCACTAGGAATATCAAGTTGAGAATGCCATCTTGGAAACTGGGTCCAAGATTTGTTGGTCCATATAAGATTTCTGCTGTGATCAATCCTGTGGCATTTCGACTTGATCTGCCGCAGACTTGGAGGATCCACGATGTCTTCCACAAGTCTTTACTAAAAAAATATGTTAAACCGGTGGTACCATCGCCATTGCCTCCTCCTCCTGTTCTGGTCGAGGGAAACTTGGAGTTCGAGATCTCCAGGATTCTCGACTCAAGAGTTCTGCGGGGTTCCCTCCAGTACCTGGTTCACTGGAGGGGATACGGTCCTGAGGAGAGGATGTGGGTTCCGGCGTCAGATGTCAACGCCAGCCATCTGGTGAGGGCCTTTCATAGGTCCCATCCGGATAAGGTTGGTCCAGGGTGTCCGTAGAAGGGGGGGTACTGTCATGCCCTACTCTGACGATGTGCGGAGGTCAGCCAGGATTGCAGCACGAGTCTAGTATTTGTTTTGATGCTGTGCTGGATCCGCCTCGCATCAGGTGCACTGGGTGGAGTCATTAGTTTAAATAGTCTTCAGCTAAGGTGCTCTGAGCGGATTATACTCTTCATTGTGGTCTTGGAAGCTAGGATGGAAGGTTGGCTGTTTGTTCCTGCTCTCAGCAGATAAGTGTCTTTGGTTGTTTATGTCATCTATCCCATCCAGGTTCTGTGCGAGCTGGCAGCTCCTTTCTCCCCACTTCACCATCTCAGGGAGTTCAGGGTTCTGTTAGCATAGGCTGGTGGACACAGCAAATCTACCATCAAGATTTGATCTGTGGGCTGAGCATTGTAGGGAAAGAGGTCAGGGATAAATTAGGAGGTGACCCTTCCCCCGTCTCTCGTCCAGAGCCTGGTTGGTGTGTATTCTGTTTAACTGTGCACGTCCGCCGTGACAGCTAATCCTGGCATAGCACATGGTTACAGGGTACCCATGTGCTATGCCAGAATTTAGTAAGCCTCCGGGTGGCACGGGCAGGAGCAGCAATGTGTACTCCTGCCCGTACTCACTGTGCTGCAGCCCCATTGATAAAAATGTCAACTTTATACACTAGATTTTAAGTGACCCTCGAAACGTGCTCTTTAGGTAGGGAAAAGTATGTTAAAAATACAAAAAACATTAATAAACTATATTACAAAAACTGTTATAAGGGCTTTTGGCACATTATATATAAATATAATAATTAAAAATACACAAAACATTAATAAACTATATTACAAAAACTGTTATAAGGGCTTTTGGGACATTATATATAAATATATAAAATTATACAGAAGTTTAGTTACTAGTTAACCCAAAATGAATAAAATGCAGTCATAAAAAATTGTTCCAATGGTGTCTATAGCCTTTAAATACATGTGCCATCTGCATTTTACCAGTTTTTGGCCTTGAATTACCAAGAATTATTCTTCTAAAGAAAATAATTAAATAAAGTATAGACAATGTACCACTTAAAATCTCTTAATTAAATAGACACCTACCAATATATTTTTCCATTTACCTAAAATTCAGCAAGCAAAGAAAATCTCATTTTATTTTTACATTCATATATAACACAGGAAAAAATAAATTTGCTGTCACAATGTTACTCCTTTCCTTCAGAGTATATTCTTCATGTGAATGTAATCAAATCAAGGTGTCTATTTGCTTAAAAAAACGGCACATTGAAACTGATAGAATTGCAAATTGAGCTTCACTTCTAAAAGGTTCTTTTGCTTCATAGAATTACGATGATGGTAAAAGAAAATAGAAGCTAGTAAATTTAGCATTACCCATATATTCCGAATTTTCAGGTGGAATTTACATACATTTTGCATTTCAAGTGAAAAAGGACTCATTCCTGGACTATAAAGGATGTTTAGGAAGTCTTTTGAACAATAACTGGTAATTATAGTCAATAATTCTTATATAAAAGCATCACTTCTACTCTAAAGGGGTTCTCTGGTCTCAAAACCCTTATTAAAATCCGCAACTAGGAAAGGGGGTACCACATCCATGAGGGTGGAGGCCCTAGGTACTTTATGATGAAGATGTTAATGTCTTCCTTTCATTTTCTGATGACAGGCAACTAAAGCAGATGGAGCTTCTTTGTTGAGTGGGTTTCATAATGCCCGATCTTCTACAGACAGAGGATTGGGGGAGGGCTTCTGCAGGAACTAGTTGCTTTACAGCCATTGAGAGTTGCAAGTGGAACTGAGTGATCGAGACGAATGGGAGAAGTTTGCTGATCTCCAGATATACATATAAAAGAATCCTCTATATGATTTTTAAAATTTGTTTGCAATATAATATGAGGCATGATCAGATCAAAATAGAAGAGATAGAATTTGTATAAAAAAGAGGAACAAATTTCTCACATTTTTTGTGGGTCCCATTTGTCTGAATAGGCATTGGGATTCAATTTGGGATGCATTGATTTTACTCGATTGAAAAGTACTCTGAACGCCTGGAAAGTCTTTATCCTGCTTTCCTTCTTTCTCTCTCAGAAAAATTTGCCCAAACCACATCTCAAGCAAGTACAAAAATACCCCTTTATATTGTGCGCCAGTACAAAAATACCCCCTTACCTTTCAGTTCAGACCCCCATATAAAAACCCAGATGAGACCCGCATCTCAGACCAGACCCCCTTTAGACCTCTATGTCAGACTCTATGGAAACACAAAAGGGGTTGGTCAGCACATCCCATTCAAATGCGCAGGTGCACGCTGCTATGACTGGAAACATAAAACAACACAACATATAATGCAACAGCTCTGTGCGAACCAAATAAAGTAAAAAAACATATTATAATGCTTATGCTATTCTAATAAAGTAGAGATGCTTGGCAAATACATTTTGTACAAAATTATTTGAGCCCGTCAGCCGCATGTCAAGGCGATCTCTGTAAGATGGGAACCTAACACTAAGTTCTACCTGTTAAGTGCCATGACAGCGACCATGAAATTCAGGGGGTGTAGTTTCCACATGCATGCTGGTTCCCCTTTGATTTTTATCATTTTTGGCGCCAAAATGGTCTCCATTGAATACAGGGGAGGCAAGTACCAACATTCATGCCAAGTCTACTACCCATTCCATACCTCTCCTGGTGTCAGGGGCTTCCAGTGAGTGGGGAGGAGCAGGCCAAGCTTTATACTCATGCTAATTAAAATCAGCCTATGAGGCAGACAGGCTGTTTAGGACTCAGGAGTGCACGACCGACTGGGTTCAGCCAACATAAAACAACACAGCTCTCTGCGAACCAAATAAAGTACAAAAACATACACCCCCTGAATTTCATGGTCGCTGTCATGGCACTTAACAGGTAGCACTTAGTGTTAGGTTCCCATCTTACAGAGATCGCCTTGACGTGCGGCTGACGGGCTCAAATAATGTTGTACAAAATGTATTTGCCAAGCATCTCTACTTTATTAGCCTAGCATAAGCATTATAATATGTTTTAGAACTCCAGACCCCCAATCAGACCCCCACAAGACCTCTCAGATCCCCCATATCAGACCTCAGATCGGACTTCAAAATAAATTAATTAACTTACTTCTCCTGCTCCACCACCACTCTCCTGGTGCGGCCGTTTCCTAGTTCTCTTCTCCGGGCCCACGCTGCACAGTCACCTGACTTCCTGCAGTGTCAGATCACAGTGCACTCTGTACGTCCTGATGCTGTAAGCAGTCAGGACACAGCAGCGCAGGCCCTGGGAAGAGCAAGCAGGAGGAGGGGTAATTACAACATTTACAGCGCTCACTAGTATTCCCTTTATAAGATGCACTGCACCTTATAAAGGGAGATATACAGCACCACTGGGCCCCCCTGGCTCAATGGCTCGGTCGCAACTCCGACCACTGTGACCCCTATTGCTACGCCAGTGCATGCAGCGGTTTTTGTACAACAGATTCCCGGCATTCTCTGCCGGAACAGCCTGCCGGAACAGCCAGCTGCGGAAGTGAAAGTAGCCCTACATGTACTTGTGTCTGGTTTTAGCTTATTAAGGACTTTAGTGTTAACATAATCTATGCAAGCATTTATTCATCTACATAAATCATTTTACAAGGATGGGCAGCCATTTCTCTGTAGTATAACAAGCAGCACTATACAAGCACAAATGTATGAAAAGAACATGCCAAAGCGCTATGGAAGTAACTCCATTAACCATAACACATGGCTGTGCTACACCTGGCCATTCATTAGAAGCTTAGATAACTTTGCCAAAAATGATGTTAATGGAGTTTCTTTGGCTCCTCCACATTTTTCTTGTTTGCAAAGACAACAGGTGTTTTAGAAAGACAATTAGCATCACAGAAATAATTGGCAACTTTAATCCTCATTATGCAAGAAACAGAGAAGAGCGATGAGCTTTTGGGGTCCCATTTGTCTTAATCGGTTGTTAGATTTGATTCGGTCCTAATAAATTCGGCCCAAATTGAAATTGCCCCAATTGCCCTGAAAAGTCATGTATGAAACTTTGGGGTCTCCTAGGACTGTATCCTGTATCCAACTATTGTCTTTTATGTCAAGACAGCATTAGTAATGTCAAAGTGGTATTACATATATGGCTATGGGTCAATGGATGGCGGCCGCTGGTAACAAACAGCCTGTTTAATAACACATTGCATTTTTTAATTAATAAAACAGTCCGATATTAGTCCATTTAGGTGGCAGATGCCTTATTCTCTGTCTTCTGGTCTGTGAAATGGTGGCTACCATATGAGCATTTCCTCTGAAACAAATTTCTAAAGTTTTGGTTTTGTTAATTTTTGGGGAAAATTCATAATGAATTTGATTCATTTAGAACCGATTTGCTCTTCTCTGGTAGCAACATTAAGAAGGTTAAACCAAGAAATTAAAATTAGGCCTCGTTTCAGCACATATTAAAAATGAACACGTTGTTGCCAGTAGAAGTAATTTTATAAAATGAAGGAGTATAGAGATCTCACAACATCCTCTGGATGCATTTTTGGCATTTTGGAAATGTCCTTCAGTAGATCTTTCGGTAAGAGGGATCAGCATGCGCAGATCACCCCACTCTGTGAGAATAGTAAGTCTTCTATTCTTTCTGGGCAGTGGGATGGCACTGTATGTCATGGGAAATGCAGTTATTACTACTGAATCTCCTGAGCTGCAGGACCTCTCACTCCATTACCAGCAAGTGTGATTGGAGTCTCGAGGGTGCCGATTAGAGAGAGGGGCAGATAGGTTGGTCAATGCACACTTAGTATGCATTTATAATATGTTAATGAATCTAGGACTGTAAAAAATGTAATTTTGGTACATTTTGACCAAAATATTAAATTGGTCACTGTCACGGATGGTGTACAGGAAACAAGACAATACCATATAAACAATGTCTCTCTGGATCCACAACTAAGGAACAAAGGGAGACCCCTGCAATAGACCTGCCGCTCTCCCTCACTGCTCAGCCTATGCGAACACCCCAAAGGTGGATGGCCGCATATCCACGTTCCTCGGCTATCTATTACCTGAAGACCCTACAATAGTGAAGGGACACGACCACCGGCTCCCTACACTGACACGGAGGGAGTCAGGGTCACCTGGATCCAGAAAAGACAAAATCATAAATACATAAACAGCACTTATCTTGCAGATGACTGACGACTGAGGACTGGGAACTGGGAACAGCATGCACACACACTCCAGGAAGTTGTATCAGCCGCACACTACTGCATTATGGGGAGGAACTTAAAGGGTAGCGATCAGTCCAACTGCATGACAGCTGAGATAGACTAACGAGATGAGAAACTAAACCAAAACAAAGAAATTCAAGGAGGAGGATCTGAGAAGCTCCTGTGAGCGCTTCTCAGCTGTCTGGCTGTGACAGTCACATAGTAAAGTTTGGTAAATATGTTTCTTTTATTTACAGAGATATGAATGCTTTACTGGGTTGCCATGGTTGCCAATTTTATTATTTTTTTTTTTACTATACACCATATATCAATATTATATCACTATTATAAAATGTACCTCATCCTATTATATTCAATCTACAGGGTGGGCCATTTATATGGATACACCTTAATAAAATGAAAATGGTTGGTGATATTAACTTCCTGTTTGTGGCACATTAGTATATGTGAGGGGGGAAACTTTTCAAGATGGGTGGTGACCATGGCGGCCATTTTGAAGTCGGCCATTTTGAATCCAACTTTTGTTTTTTCAATAGGAAGAGAGTCATGTGACACATCAAACTTATTGGTAATTTCACAAGAAAAACAATGGTGTGCTTGGTTTTAACGTAACTTTATTCTTTCATGAGTTATTTACAAGTTTCTAACCACTTATAAAATGTGTTCAATGTGCTGCCCATTGTGTTGGATTGTCAATGCAACCCTCTTCTCCCACTCTTCACACACTGATAGCAACACCGCAGGAGAAATGCTAGCACAGGCTTCCAGTATCCGTAGTTTCAGGTGCTGCACATCTCGTATCTTCACAGCATAGACGATTGCCTTCAGATGATACGAGATGTGCAGCACCTGAAACTACGGATACTGGAAGCCTGTGCTAGCATTTCTCCTGTGGTGTTGCTATCAGTGTGTGAAGAGTGGGAGAAAAGGGTTGCATTGACAATCCAACACAATGGGCAGCACATTGAACACATTTTGTAAGTGTTCAGAAACTTGTAAATAACTCATGAAAGAATAAAGTTACGTTAAAACCAAGCATACCATTGTTTTTCTTGTGAAATTCCCAATAAGTCTGATGTGTTAAATGAACCTCTTCCTATTGAAAAAACAAAAGTTGGATTCAAAATGGCCAACTTAAAAATGGCCGCCATGGTCACCACCCATCTTGAAAAGTTTCCCCCCTCACATATACTAATGTGCCACAAACAGGAAGTTAATATCACCAACCATTCCTATTTTATTAAGGTGTATCCATATAAATGGCACACCCTGTATATTTATTTACAGGTTCTGGAATAATCCTCACATATTTCTGTTAAACAATGCCATTGAAAACCCTAGAAGAACTCAATTGAAGGTTGGATATGGAGAGAAAATGTATACAGTCCCAAGAAGCACAACTCATATTGATAAAAGATAGTGGTTTTTGAACCCTATTTTCGGCGCTGAAAACAAGAGGCAGATTCTCATAAAATATATTTTAAAAAATTGAATAGCTTATTTATTCTTTTGTCAACGCGTTTCAAGGGCGCACAGCCCTCTTCGTCAGGACAATAAAAGCATATGTTGTATAAAGTTAAAACATCGTCTTTTAAAAGGGTTATTTTTGGCGCGCAGGCCGGTGGTTCGTTGAGCAGGGAGCTGGTGTGTATGACGTCATTCGTGGCGTCATTGGGGGGGACGTCCTATACTATCTGGCTGATGCTGAAGGTACGGTGGTCGCTTTTTTGTGTATATGTATTTGTATATAGTGCGCCTAATTGCCGTTTTTGGGAGTCTTTGTGTCTTTTTTCTAATATTGCTCTGTGAGTGTTATTGTTTGCTGGCCGCTCATTTTTATATTGCAATGGTGTGCCGCAAGTTTCGGTACCCTGATCTGATGGTTTTTGTATGTTTTGGGCTGCTACCGGCACTGTAAAGTAAGGGGGATAAGTGCCTCGGTAGGGCTCCAGGTGCCTGTAAATGTCAGGCTTTGGTAGCACTAACGGTTTGCTGTGGTGACAGCATGAGAGAAGGGGAGAGAGGGGGGGCGGTGTTCCGTCTCAGATGGCTTTTCCGAGTGCTGCAGGGTGGCGGACTATGTTGGCGCTATGATTTTTGAATTTGTGTTGGGAGCGGACTGTGGTCTACTGTTAAGTGTTCCCATGGATACGGGGATGTTTCATTGGAAGGCTGCCAGAGGGGAGCGCCTTGTAGAGGGCCGCATTCTTGTGCATATGCGTGTGGCAGGGTCCCTGTATTTGGTCTCTTATGATGTGAAGGTATGTCCTTTGGAGTTGTTATCTGGCATTTCGATTATGTAGAACAAAAGTAGTACGGTGATTTCTCTTAGTTGGGGATTGTATTGTATTTTTGTTTTTATTGTTATTGTATTTTCGGTATGGCTGTATATATATAGAGGCCCAGGTGTCTATACTGTCATGTGTAGTGAAATTGCGGTCGCTACGATTATTATGTTTGTGTGTACTGTTTGTACATGGATTATGTTTGTTTGTTAATATTTTCGTTTTCATTTTTGTAGAATGCGCTGTTTGCTGGGATTCCAGGCTGGAGGCTGTCACACCGTCCGCAGGTAGTATCACTTTGTTTGTCATTTGTTTTATAGCGCAGAGTTTTGTAAAAGAAAAAAGAAAAAAAGAGAAAAAAAGGGGAAAAGAGGGGGGGGGGTTTTGGCGGAGGTGTTGTATTTTTGTTCATATGTTTCCATATGACACCATTTCCATCAAGATGTTTCTATATTTATTAATTGGAAACCGGGATGGATATCTTGTTGGTTGTATTTTTTGGGGGGTCGGATGAGAAAACCGCACAAATAACGCAAAAAACCTGTTTAGAGAAAAGCACTAATAATGAACAAAAATCGGAGATGCACCTAAGCCTACTTACCCAGTATAATACATCCAATAAAACCATACGTTCAATACTAGCCAAACACTGGCATATTTTACAACAAGATCCCTACCTCAAAAAATACCTGTCATTACAACCAAGAGTCATCCACAGAAGAGCTCCCACAGTGAAAACTATGCTAGCCCCCAGCAAACCAATACAACACGAAAAAACCACGGATAGAGATAGGTCAGACCAGAAGGGCAGTTTCAAATGTGGAGTAAAAACCTGCTTATGCTGTAAGGTTATTACCCACAACCGCACACAATTCTCCTCAAACAAAAATGGATCCACGTTTATGATCAAACACCACATGACATGTCAAACCTGCTACGTGATATATCTGATTGAATGTAAATGCGGCCTCCAGTATGTGGGACGCACAACCCAGGCCCTACATAACCGTGTAAACCAACACAGGTATAACATACGCAGACAATACCTAAAACATAGCCTTTCCAGACACTGTGCATCAACACCCGACAAAGAAAAACACCCCCTAACCATCACCCCAATCGACTTCATAGCAGAAAACCCCTTTAACAGATTCAACACTCTACAAAAGAGAGAAGTGTACTGGATATACCAGCTAGACACCCTTGCACCATATGGGCTCAACGCAATTTCAGAAACCATCCTATAACCAGACACTCTCAAACTCACCCCCCCCCCAAAGGAAAAATATCCTTCAAAATATTAATAATAATAAAAATAAAAATACATGATGCCGCTCTCCATGTCCGTCATCCGACCCCCCAAAAAATACAACCAACAAGATATCCATCCCGGTTTCCAATTAATAAATATAGAAACATCTTGATGGAAATGGTGTCATATGGAAACATATGAACAAAAATACAACACCTCCGCCAAAACCCCCCCCCTCTTTTCCCCTTTTTTTCTCTTTTTTTCTTTTTTCTTTTACAAAACTCTGCGCTATAAAACAAATGACAAACAAAGTGATACTACCTGCGGACGGTGTGACAGCCTCCAGCCTGGAATCCCAGCAAACAGCGCATTCTACAAAAATGAAAACGAAAATATTAACAAACAAACATAATCCATGTACAAACAGTACACACAAACATAATAATCGTAGCGACAGCAATTTCACTATACATGACAGTATAGACACCTGGGCCTCTATATATATACAGCCATACCGAAAATACAATAACAATAAAAACAAAAATACAATACAATCCCCAACTAAGAGGAATCACCGTACTACTTTCGTTCTACATAATCGAAATGCCAGATAACAACTCCAAAGGACATACCTTCACACCATAAGAGACCAAATACAGGGACCCTGCCACACGCATATGCACAAGAATGCGGCCCATCTACAAGGCGCCTCCCTCTGGCAGCCTTCCAATGAAACATCCCCGTATCCATGGGAACACTTAACAGTAGACCACAGTCCGCTCCCAACACAAATTCAAAAATCATAGCGCCAACATAGTCCGCCACCCTGCAGCACTCGGAAAAGCCATCTGAGACGGAACACCGCCCCCCCTCTCTCCCCTTCTCTCATGCTGTCACCACAGCAAACCGTTAGTGCTACCAAAGCCTGACATTTACAGGCACCTGGAGCCCTACCGAGGCACTTATCCCCCTTACTTTACAGTGCCGGTAGCAGCCCAAAACATACAAGAACCATCAGATCAGGGTACCGAAACTTGCAGCACACCATTGCAATATAAAAATGAGCGGCCAGCAAACAATAACACTCACAGAGCAATATTAGAAAAAAGACACAGACTCCCAAAAACGGCAATTAGGCGCACTATATACAAATACATATACACAAAAAAGCGACCACCGTACCTTCAGCATCAGCCAGATAGTATAGGACGTCCCCCCCAATGACGCCACGAATGACGTCATACACACCAGCTCCCTGCTCAACGAACCACCGGCCTGCGCGCCAAAAATAACCCTTTTAAAAGACGATGTTTTAACTTTATACAACATATGCTTTTATTGTCCTGACGAAGAGGGCTGTGCGCCCTTGAAACGCGTTGACAAAAGAATAAATAAGCTATTCAATTTTTTAAAATATATTTTATGAGAATCTGCCTCCTGTTTTCAGCGCCGAAAATAGGGTTAAAAAACCACTATCTTTTATCTTCAATCTTATTTCTCCTGCCACCGTCTGGGGCAGAGAAAAAAGGAACCCTTGGCAGCAGTACAGGACCCCGCATGCTGGACGGGAGAATACCAGCACAAGCTCTCTACAGTTGTTGTGGCTTCACACAACAACATACGGTAAGCGCTTCTTGTATATAGTGCATTCAGACCAAATATACATCCACACACACACGAGGCGCGGCCTCCTGTCTCTTTCTTCTCTCCTTTTCTATATACAACTCATATTGATGCCACTGCTATGTTTATCATCATCACTAGGGCTATAAGTTAGCAGGTGGGGAGCCACGGTGCCACAGAACAGATTTGTCTTGGGGTTACTCCTGAGGGCATTATCGAGGTGAACCCCTAGTGTTCACCCTTCCACTCCTTTACAGGGATCTGGACTTGGCAGCAGGAGCCACAATGAAGCTACTTCTAGGAGTAGACTCTGTTCAGAGACTGCTGAGCCAGGCAGTCAAGAGACACCAATTTGTGGCACCAAGGGGACAAGCAAAAGTGTGGTCAGTGGGCAAGCCAAGGTCAGAACAACCAGAGTTTATGCAATATGGTAATCAGTCAATAGGTCAGGACAGGCTGATATTTCTGGGATGGAATACCTCCATTATACAGCATGTGAAGGAGCTTGCCACAGTGTTCACCTCACGGAATCAGTGACCACAGACTTTACATGCTACCATGCAAAATCAGAAGCATGTGGAGATTGGGTATGGACTCACAGAAGGCTATGTGAAGCATATCACAACCTCTACTGCACAGATCTGAAAGATGGTTGTGTGCACCAACTGATGTTCGCACATCCCGGTAGTACAGTATCTTCTGATGGAATATTAAGAGGCTGATGTAATGTATTCAAGTCTAATAATAAATATGCAAAGTGTTCCAGGCAATTTTAATCAGCACTAAAGTGATCGGAGTATTCGGCACTACGGCATATTGCAACTTGCATCTTACCAGCCATTCAATAACATTATCTCCACATTATCGTACTGTGCAACATTTTGTAATGTCTGTCCCCCAGTATTCATTTTACGCATATTACTCAAGTTTGAAGATAAGTACAAATGAATACATAACCGTTGCATTTTTGAGCAGCTGTGGAACCCTGTTCGTATTTTCTCTTCCGGCAATAATGGCACTTTCCAGAAAAAGATCCTAAGGAGAACTAATTGCCATTGGCTATATTCCTCATTTCCGCGGTTTCATCTTCTCTCAATTTCAAGGTATTCAATCTGTCGTGGCAGAAACAATTTGGATAAACAAGCAAAAAACAGTTTACGTTGTCAGTTCTTTGTCTGCTTTTTAATATACAGTAAAAGCAGCTGAGCAGGAGTTTTCCAGAAGACCCTTGTAATAAAGGTTCTTATCTTACAAAATGAAATGTATTAGCATAGAATGAACCAACGCGTTTTATAAGCAACACATTGACAGCCTAATTAACATCTGTTATGGGGAAATGTAAATGAGTAAGCTTTTAACCCTTTGACCCCGGGAGATTTTTTTTTTTTTTTCATTTTTACAGTTTCATTTTCACTCCCTGCATTTCCGGCGTTATCATTTTTACATTTTTCTGTTCACATAGTTATATACGATGGCTTGTTTTTTATGGGACAAGTTGTATTTTCTAATGCCAACGTTTAATATTGCATAATAGGGCACAGTGGGGAGCTGGAAAAAAATCCAAATGGGGAGAAATCTGAAAAAAATAAATAAATTGCAATTCCACAACAGTTTTATGTATTGTTTTTTTTTATTATTTTTTTTACGACATTCACTATACGGTAAAACTGACTACAGACAGTAACCATTTAAGTAAACAATGGCAAGAAAATATTAACTGACTTTTTTCAATGTATTTGAATGGCTTTTGTCACAAGATAACACTATGTGGTATCAGAGACAATTTTAGCTCAGCTACACTTGTACTTTCATTCGCCAGGTCAGGAAGATTACGATGATGCCACATATGTATAGTTTGTCTTGCATCTTATTACTGAAAAAAAACAAAAAAAACATTGAATTGTTTTTCTTTTTGTTGCCATATTCTGACTCCTGTAACTTGTTTTGTATTTATGTGTATGGACCTGTGAATTTTATTAATACCATTTTGGGGTGTGTACAATTTTTTTATCCATTTAAAAAATAAAAAAAAATTGTGGGAGGTGTCAAATCAACCATTTTGACTTTTTTTAGACTCAAAAACAGCAGGTACCCAGTTGCTATGGCACCCACTCTGTTCCATTTTTTTTTACCGATTAACACTTTTTTTAATCTCAGATGCCGCAATCAGTGATGAACGCGGCATCTGAGGAGTTCAATGACGAGGGGCGGTGCAATCGCTGTTCCCCATCATTGCACCTGCTACTCACAAAGAAATGCCCTCCGCGATGAGGTCATTTGTCACAAAGCAAATTTCTTTGCGAAGCAGCCGAATCAGAGTTTTTTTAAACTTCACTTATCTTTACTGATGAAGGTCACTAACTAGAGCACCTCTGGGGGAGTTAAAACATTCTTAATTTTTGAAGAAAGGTACAATGTACAGTATATTTTCGATTTTAAACCAGACCTGTAAAAGAGCTTGATTAATTACTTCTTATCTACAAACATAATGAAATGCGTTTTCAGTGGTTTTATCAGCTATTTAGCATTCTGTCCTTTTTATTAGAAAAAGTTTGGCTGTCAATACTAAATTACGAGCTATGAGGTGAACTCTCTTTGCGGAAAGAGGTTTTGAGAATCTTTGATTTTTTTTTTTCTAGCTTCACAATCAATTCTGTCTGTGACCATTTGTGTTTGTCCAGTATAAATCCCATTAGTTCTGAGAAAAAGAATACATGTGCTACAGAAGCTTAAACTTTCAATAAAAGTCAATTCTATGTTGAGATCTTTTTAGGTGCCTTGTGCAGTCGAGAGTCTCAATGAAAAAGCAATCTTCTTTAAAGTCATTAGCACATGCAGAAAAGCATAAAAAGGAAAAACCATAGATGAAATGTAATTTGGATCCCATAAGGTATAGTGTTGAGCACAAATATTCAAAAAGCTAATTTTTATTTCGAATATCGCAACTTCGAGAATTTGTGAATATTTCGAATATAGTGCTATATATTTGTTATATCGAATATTCGTCATTTTTTCCATCTGAACACATGATTCCTCCCTGCTTCTTGCTTGTGGGCCAATGAGTCATTGGCCCACAAACAAGAAGCAGGAAGGAATCATGTGTTCAAATGGAATAAAATACGAATATTCTAAAAACGAATATATAGCACTATATTCTATAGTGATATATATTTGTTTTTGACCCACGCCTGTATTGATCGCGTAATATTTGCATATTACGCGATCATTTCCTTGTCGATTTTCAAGTTAAAAAAAAGAATGTAGAATATAACGAATATTCAAATTTGTGTATATTCGACGAATATTCTACAAAATATCCGTGAAATATCACGAATTCGAATATGACCCCTGCCGCTCATCACTAATAAGGTATAAAATGCTTAACTTATGTTCCATGACTATCAAAAAGATATTAACATTAGATACTGTAAGAATTGGACTAAGGGTCATTTAAGGGTCTAAGGGACTAAGGGTCATTTTCCAAATAAGGTTAGATATTTTTTTTAACCAAAAACAGAGAAGTAGACGGTAAGTCATCCCTCAATGTTTTCCACTCCTTTTGTGTCCACTCCTGGCTTTGGCTCAAAATACTGCATGAAAAATTGTAATGGCCTTTTCTAAAAAAAAAAACACAATGGGTGAAACTGACCTTTGCCCCTTTGGCTTCTTTCAGGACGTTTATTAAGACCAGCGTTTTTCATGCCGGTCTTAAGTCCCACTGCGATGCCAGGCCTCTACATAAGTTTACTACTTCCTCCAGCAGACCATGAGACTGACTTAAATCTACGGTACACCATCTCCCTTGCCGACACAGATTTAAGCCATTTTCCAAGGCAAAAACCGTTGTGGAAACTGATAAATGAGCTAGGCCTGCCGATCTGCCCACTTTGAAGCCTGCACCTCTTCCCCTTTCTCGCCACTCTGGAAAAGTAGTGTGAGCTGGGAAAAGTCACAGATTTTGCTGCCAAAATGGAATGCGACAAAATCTGCGACAAAGGGATGTATGAGTTAATAAATATCCCCCAAAGGCAAAAAAGAAATGTTTTGGGATTTTTTGGGCATTTTTTCTGGCAATTTTCATCGTTGTAATCTTTGTGATTTTCATAATGTACTATAAACTTAAAAGTAACATCTGGTGAAAAAAAAAACTGAATTAAAAAAAGCCAGTTCCATAAGGGTGTAATAAATATGTTTTATGCATTCGCATTTCGGGCAAGTGTTCAGATCAAGTTTATGGAACCAAACTCACAGCATCATAGGTATCTATAATGTTGTGGGCATGGATTATCTAAATCCATGGCCAGGCCCATTCAAATCTGAAATACAGATGCATACATGCCAATTAAGGCGCTCTCTTAAAGCAGAGATAGTACCCCCCAAATCCTGACTTAGTCCTCTCATCCAGTTAACCAGTTAAGCCACCCCGAAACAGCTGTCTGCAGATGAGGTGCAAGCTTATTTAATATCTCAAGGCCTATTTAAAGGGTCGAACATTGACTTATAGGATAGCTGCCTTACATCTGGTGGCATTAGAGGAAGAGCTTGTCAAGAGCTCAGTTGCATCCCTTTCTTACTACATCTATAATACACTCAATAAGTCAGATATTAGGTCTAGATGAGGAACACATCATCCATGTACAGTATCTTCACCATTTATGCAAGTGTGTTTAAAGGGTTTCTGTCACCAGATTTAACCCTATTAATCTAGCTGACATTAACGATGTGCTAATGTCAGCTAAACCTAACTAGCCTATTCCTACTTTTATCTATGCCCCCGTTACGCCAGAAATCTAACTTTTATAATATGCTATTTAGCCTCTAGGAGCAGGGGGGCGTTGTTCCTGCTCTTAGAGGCTCCGTTCTCCCACCTTTGTCGCCTCCCTCCAAGTCCTGATTGACAGGGCCAGGCAGCACTCACATCTGTCTGCCAGCCCTGTGCTCTGGTGAAATCTGGCGCCGTTTAGTATTCGGCGCAGGCTCGGTGAGGAAGCTGGCAGCCTGCGAGCGTCTTTCCCTCACCGCGCCTGCGCCGAATACTGAACAGCGCAAGAATTCACCAGAACACAGATCTGGCAGACAGATGCGAGCGCTGTTGGCCCTGTCAATCAGGATTTGGAGGGAGGCGACAAAGGTGGGAGAATGGAGCCTCTAAGAGCAGGAACAATGCCCCCCCCTGCTACTAGAGGCTAATTAGCATATTATAAAAGTTTGATTTCTGGCGTAACGGGGACATAGATAAAAGAACGAGTAGGCTAGTTAGGTTTAGCTGACATTAGCACATTGCTAATGTCAGCTAGCTTAATAGGGTTAAATCTGGTGACAGAAACCCTTTAAGTGGAGGGTTAAGGAGGACCTGGTCTATGAGTGCCACCACTTCCAATTTGTTGTGGTGAAGATATATAGATGATGTGTTCCTCATCTGGATCGGGGATCTGGATGGTTTGGAGACTTTTTTTTTTAGCTATTTGAATAATTTGTGTACAGGTCTAAATTTTTCATGTTTCTCTCTGATTCTTGCCTATAGTTCTTGGCTATGAATATAAGGGTGGTTGAGGGCAAGTTCACAACAGATATGTTTTGTAAGGGTACTTATAGAAACAATCTGTCACATTTTAAAAGTATTCCCCTGGGGACCAGGCTTAAAGGGGTTGTCTCTCACTTCAGCAAATGGCATTTATCATGTAGACAAAGTTAATAAAAGGCACTTACTAATGTATTGTGATTGTCCATATTGCCTCCTTTGTTGACTTGATGCATTTTTGTCATCACTTTATACACAGCTCATATCCAGGGGTTATGACCCCCCTGCAATACAGCTGTGGTGGCCATTCTTGCACACTATAGGAAAAACCTGGGTTAGTGGGAGTGCACATAGGCATGCATGCCCAGCAGATCCCGTCCCGGCCACCTTGTATCAGTGCTGTTGCGTTGGCCGAAACCCCTAGAAACAAGCAGTGTATAATATGTACAATCACAATACATTAGTAAATGTCTTATAATTAATTTGTCTACGTGATAAGTGCTATTTCCTCAGGCAAGACAATCCCTTTAAGTTATCTCCCTTTTAGAGGCCAGATGGAAAGTGAGCTGACGAACTTGAGGCCAGGTTGGAACAAATGTGTATGAAATTTACGGGCAGAGACTATCCTGTTGGTTTAGTCTATTCACAGAAACAAGGGGTAGAGTCGCAAAGAGGAGAGTAGCAAAGAATGAATGGATTATGTTCATCTCTACTTTCAATACTATAAGTAGCACTGAGATTAGTGTGATATTTCGGAAGACTTCATCTTCTTACCAAAATCTTTCTGAGTGTAAAATACTTCAAACGGGCTCCCCTGATGGCCTACTGTATAGGCAGGGAATGCAATTACAGATTGATTAGTCAGGAATGATATTGTCTCGAATAAGGGTCTTATACAAACGTATTTATACCCTTGCCTTAGCTGTCAAAAGTGTAATGATATGATCAAAGGGACTCTTTTCATCATCCTCACACAGGGAAAAAGTATCTGATCCAGAATTTTGTATACGTCGGTCCACTTATGGAATCCAAGGTGGAGACCACAATGTAATGTCACCTACGTATGAATAAACATAAATGAACAATAAAGACACAGCCCATGGAGCTCTTGCGTAACATTATTGGAACAAAAAAAAACACCCCAAAAATTATGTCACCCAAAAATTAGATCTGACAGTTAAAACAGATAGTAACATCTTTTTTATAATCTATTTTTATTTTATGATTATAGTTTTTTTTTAATTCTATTTCCTCAAGTCACAGAAGATAATTACACTACAGTATATCAACAGATGCAAACATAACATATGGACTAAGCCCTCACTCTAATAATAAAATCTGAGACTCTTAGCCAATATATTTTGATCAAAACACATCTGTGCCCGCCTACCCAGTGGCAAGGTGGTCTCAGGTCAGGCAGGTCCTACTCTATACCTACCTATGCAGTTGTGCATCTATGTTTAGGAGGGAAAACCCTGCACATATAGTGTGTTGCACCTAGTTACCTCTGTGTGCAACAGCAACCAATGAAAGGAGGAGCACAAACACCTACAACAACACTCAGAAATTCTTAAAAAATATGACAAACTTAAAAATATTATTTAAACAATAGGTTAATTACTGATGACACAGTCCCTTAAAGTTTAGAATCAAATCATTGATCATGTACTGTACCAGTGGGCAGGAAGGGTGGGTGCAGGGAGCTCCTCTTAAAATGGAAGGAATTAGAAGGCATTTATAGGTTGGTATGTATAAATCTGTATGTGTATGAATTGCATGAATGATGAATATGCGGCTCGCCCACACATTTAGATTAATAATTTGCTACCTCAATCCCTGTAGAATACGTTGCCTATTTTTAATCCCTAGGTGATGGGTTTCTGGTTACTGATTAAACAAGTGTATTAGTATTCCTCACAGCTTCCATAAATGTAGTGCACTGTGTGTTGATTTATACACAATCTGTGATACAGAAGTCAAGAGTTGAAATAAAATATTTTAAAATAGTTTTCCACCCCTGGGAACCTTTTTTGCAGACCCTCCAGCTTGACTGGGCCTGTGTGGGAATCATACTTACCTGATCACCGCAGCTGCGTTCCGGCTACATTGAACCCATCAGGCGTCGCAGGTCTCAAGTTTACCCACATCAACATCCAGTTTAATGCAGGTCACGTGGCTGCTGCAGTCAATGACTGGTTGCAGCGGTGATGTATTACCCATGTGTCATGTCAATGCATCACTTGACACATGGGTAACACTTCTCTGCTGCGGCCAGTGATTGGCTGAAGAGACCATGTGATCTGCATTAAACTGGATGTTGGCATGAGGTCTACAGTGCCCAAGGGGGAGCGATGGAGCTGGAACCCACAGGCGGGGATCAAGTAAGTATGGGTACCACTGTGGGATCGGCCATGCTGGGGAAGGGGGGGGGCTCTGCAGTAATGGTCCCCAGGGATGAACAACCCCTTTAAGATATTTGGATGCTGTAATTTCTCATCCTAAACCAATTTCAATAGCTTCAGATTCACTCATGTCTAGTGTTTTATCAGGATCTTTTAAAGGGGTATTCCAATGTATGTAACTAGAGCTAATTCATTATATATTGAGGAGTTCAGTAATTTTCTGATATACTTTGTGTTTCAATTCTTTACTGTTTTCAAGGTCTCTGATTGTTGCCGGTGCATGAAAACCTCCATTTTATCTTGTATAGCCAAGTCTGCAGGTCATTGGCTGGTTACTAGTGTTGAGCGAACAATTCGAGCATAGTTCGGGTCCGTACCGAATTTTGGGGTGTTCGTGACACGGACCCGAACCCGAACTTTTTCGTAAAAGTTCGGGTTCGGGTTCGTCGTTCGGCATGTATTTTGGCGCATTTTGAAAGGCTGCAAAGCAGCCAATCAACATGCATCATACTACTTGCCCTAAGATGCCATCGCAGCCATGCCTACTATTGGCAAGGCTGTGATTGGCCAAGTGCAGCATGTGACTCAGCCTCTTTATAAGCTTGCGCGCACGTCGGGACGTGCTCACTCCCGATGTGAATAGAACAGGGATAGACGCAGCTGATGCTAGGGCGAGAATAGGCAGGGATAATTGAATAACTGGAAGCAAATTTCTCTCCTCCACCTGTGATTCATCTGAACAACTGCAGCTGAGCTGCTTTTTTGATAGGGATTGGCTATTTTTAGAGTGGCCAGAGTGATTTTTCCATCCACATGTACCTGGGCTGACCGCCGGCCGCCATTTTGCGACTTGTAGTGCTGCAGCAGAAGCTGCCACAGTGTGCATTCCAAAGCTCCAAACAAGTCAGACATCTACACCTGGGATTCAGACCAATAGCGATTTAGCAGCACAGTCCAAGGCAATTTTTTTTAAAGGTTGTGCAGACCATTTTGTGGCACATGTTACTGGGCTGATAGGCGGCGGCCATCTTGGGACTAGTGCTGCAGCACAATCTCTCCCAACGTCCATTAATCACTTGTAATAGTGGTCTGTGCCATAGAAATCCTACATCAGGGACTTGGGTGTGCTTGTGTCACCCCTACTAATACCAGTCCACCTGTAATCCATACAGTCAAAAGACTGAAAGTATTCCAGTGAGGGAATTTTTTTTATTTAAAAAAGGCCAAGTTAGTTTATCTGGCGTTCAATATACTAGATACAGTTAGGCCTGCGTTTCATACATCTGGAATTAGCAAACTAATGTGCTGGGGTTGGGAAAACATATATGTACCCATACTAGAATCTGTCAAAGAAAGCGGTACTCACATATAACAGTCATTCCATCTGTAATCCATACAGTCAAAAGACTGAAAGTATTCCAGTGAGGGGATTTTTTTTATTTAAAAAAGGCCAAGTTAGTTTATCTGGCGTTCAATATACTAGATACAGTTAGGCCTGCGTTTCATACATCTGGAATTAGCAAACTAATGTGCTGGGGTTGGGAAAACATATATGTACCCATACTAGAATCTGTCAAAGAAAGCGGTACTCACATATAACAGTCATTCCATCTGTAATCCATACAGTCAAAAGACTGAAAGTATTCCAGTGAGGGAATTTTTTTTATTTAAAAAAGGCCAAGTTAGTTTATCTGGCGTTCAATATACTAGATACAGTTAGGCCTGCGTTTCATACATCTGGAATTAGCAAACTAATGTGCTGGGGTTGGGAAAACATATATGTACCCATACTAGAATCTGTCAAAGAAAGCGGTACTCACATATAACAGTCATTCCATCTGTAATCCATACAGTCAAAAGACTGAAAGTATTCCAGTGAGGGAATTTTTTTTATTTAAAAAAGGCCAAGTTAGTTTATCTGGCGTTCAATATACTAGATACAGTTAGGCCTGCGTTTCATACATCTGGAATTAGCAAACTAATGTGCTGGGGTTGGGAAAACATATATGTACCCATACTAGAATCTGTCAAAGAAAGCGGTACTCACATATAACAGTCATTCCATCTGTAATCCATACAGTCAAAAGACTGAAAGTATTCCAGTGAGGGGATTTTTTTTATTTAAAAAAGGCCAAGTTAGTTTATCTGGCGTTCAATATACTAGATACAGTTAGGCCTGCGTTTCATACATCTGGAATTAGCAAACTAATGTGCTGGGGTTGGGAAAACATATATGTACCCATACTAGAATCTGTCAAAGAAAGCGGTACTCACATATAACAGTCATTCCATCTGTAATCCATACAGTCAAAAGACTGAAAGTATTCCAGTGAGGGAATTTTTTTTATTTAAAAAAGGCCAAGTTAGTTTATCTGGCGTTCAATATACTAGATACAGTTAGGCCTGCGTTTCATACATCTGGAATTAGCAAACTAATGTGCTGGGGTTGGGAAAACATATATGTACCCATACTAGAATCTGTCAAAGAAAGCGGTACTCACATATAACAGTCATTCCATCTGTAATCCATACAGTCAAAAGACTGAAAGTATTCCAGTGAGGGGATTTTGCTTATAAAAAATAATATATTTAATTGTGGTGCGAGTTGAATCGCAACAATGAAGAAAAATACTATTAAGGGACGAGGACGCGGTCGTGGTGGTGTCCGTGGAGCCTCTGTTGCTGGTAGAGGACGTGGCCGTTCGGCCCCAGGCGCACACAGTAGGGAACGAACTCCCTCAACTAGCCGGCAGAATGTACCGCAATATCTCGTGGGGCCCAATGACGCTCTTAGGATGGTAAGGCCTGAGCAGGTACAG
Organism: Bufo bufo; assembly: GCF_905171765.1. Taxonomy (NCBI): domain Eukaryota; kingdom Metazoa; phylum Chordata; class Amphibia; order Anura; family Bufonidae; genus Bufo; species Bufo bufo. The sequence goes on from NC_053398.1 coordinate 125,187,872, forward strand.
GCATTAATCGATTGGGTGGCCGACAGTGCTTCCAGCACGTTCACCACATGGTCTTCCACCCAGTCTTCTGCGGAAAGCGCACAGGTGGCACCTGAAAACCAAGCCCATCAGTCTGTCACATCACCCCCAAGCATATCAGGGAAACGGTCTGAGCCACAAGTTATGCAGCAGTCTCTTCTTCTGTTTGAAGACTCTGCTTCCAGGGTTTCCCAGGGGCGTCCACCTAGCCCTTCCCCAGTGGAGGAAGACATACCATGCACTGACGCACAACCACTTATGTCTCCAGATGAAGAGGACATGGGAATACCACCACAGCAGAGTCACCGACTCTCTGATGATGACGAAACACAGGTGCCCACTGCCGCGTCTTTTTGCAGTGTGCAGACTGAACAGGAGGAGGTCAGGGAGGGAGACTGGGTGGAAGACGATGCAGAGGACGATGAGGTCTTAGACCCCACATGGACTGAAGGTCGTGGCGATGACTTTCACAGTTCAGAGGAAGAGGTAGTGGTGAGACCGAGACAACAGCGAAGCCAAAGAGGGAGCAGGGGGCCAAAGCAGACGAGCCGCCGCCCCCAGAGTTCGCCTGCTACTGGACATCGCCAACAGGGACCCAGCCCCACAAAGGCAGCTTCAAAGAGTTCCCTGGCATGGCACTTCTTTAAACAATGTCCTACCGACAAGACCCGAGTGACTTGCACGCTCTGCCATCAGAGCCTGAGGCGAGGCATTAACGTTCTGAACCTCAGCACAACCTGCATGACCAGGCATCTACATGCAAAGCATGAACTGCAGTGGGGTACACACCTTAAAAACCAGGCACTCGCTGAGGCTCCCCCTGCTCCCTCTACCGCTGCTGCCTCGGCTTCCGCCTCGAGAGGAATGTTGCCACCTGCCGAGCAGCAAACAGAGGATGTGCCACCGACACCACCACCACCGCCACCGTCAACTAGCGTCTCCACTATATCACACAGCAGCGTTCAGCTCTCAATATCTCAAACCTTAGAGAGGAAGCGCAAATTCCCCCCGAGTCACCCTCGAGCCCGTGGCCTGAACGCCAGCATTTTTAAACTGCTGGCCTTTGAAATGCTGTCATTCCGGCTGGTGGACACAGACAGCTTCAAACAGCTGATGGCCATGGCTGTCCCGCAGTATGTGGTTCCCAGCCGCCACTACTTCTCCAAGACAGCCGTGCCTTCCCTGCACATGCAAGTGTCCGATAAAATCAAGTGTGCACTGCGCAACGCCATTTGTGGCAAGGTCCACCTAACCACAGATACGTGGACCAGTAAGCACGGCCAGGGACGCTATATCTCACTAACTGCACACTGGATGAATGTAGTGGCGGCTGGGCCCCCGGCGGACAGTTCCTTGGCGCACGTCCTTCCGCCCCCTAGGATCGCAGGGCATCATTCTCTGCCTCCTGTAGCCTCCTCCTCCTACTCGGCTTCCTCCTCCACTGCTTCCACCAGCTCATCCGGTCAGCCACACACCTTCACCACCAACTTCAGCACAGCCCGGGGTAAACGTCAGCAGGCCATTCTGAAACTCATATGTTTGGGGGACAGGCCCCACACCGCACAGGAGTTGTGGCGGGGTATTGAACAACAGACCGACGAGTGGTTTCTGCCGGTGGGCCTCAAGCCAGGCCTGGTGGTATGCGATAATGGGCCTAGCCGGTTTGGGACTAGCCTAGCAGCTCTGGGACTAGCCGGTTTGACGCACATCCCTTGCCTGGCGCATGTGCTGAACTTGGTGGTGCAGAGGTTCATTCACCACTACCCCAACATGTCAGAGCTGCTGCATAAAGTGCGGGCCGTCTGTGCGCGCTTCCGCCGTTCACATCCTGCCGCTGCTCGCCTGTCTGCGCTACAGCGGAACTTCGGCCTTCCCGCTCACCGCCTCATATGCGACGTGCCCACCCGGTGGAACTCCACCTTGCACATGCTGGAGAGACTGTGCGAGCAGCAGCAGGCCATAGTGGAGTTTCAGCTGCAGCACGCTCGCGTCAGTCGTACTGCCGAACAGCACCACTTCACCACCAATGATTGGGCCTCCATGCGAGACCTGTGTGCCCTGCTGCGCTGTTTCGAGTACTCCACCAACATGGCCAGTGGCGATGACACTGTTATCAGCGTTACAATACCACTTCTATGTCTCCTTGAGAAAACACTTAGGGCAATGATGTTAGAGGAGGTGGCCCAGGTGGAGGAGGAGGAGGAGGATGAGGGCTCGTTTCTAACACTTTCGGGCCAGTCTGTTCGAAGTGGCTCAGAGGGAGGTTTGTTTAAGCAGCAGAGGACAGGTTCACAAGTCGCCAGCCAAGGCACTGTACTGGAGGACGAGGAGGATGAGGAGGAGGAGGTGGAGGGGGCCGAGGATGACGCAAGTTCACAGCGGGGTGGCAGCCCAGGCCCATCACTGGTGCGTGGCTGGGGGGATACGGTGGACGATGACGATACGCCTCCCACAGAGGACAGCTTGTCCTTACCCATGGGTAGCCTGGCCCACATGAGCGAATATATGCTCCAATGCCTGCGCAACGACAGCAGAGTTGCCCACGTTTTAACGTGTGCAGACTACTGGGTGGCCACCCTGCTGGATCCCCGGTATAAAGACAATGTGCCCACTTTAATTCCTGAACTGGAGCGCGACCGTAAGATGCGCGAGTACAAGCGCACGCTGATAGAGGCGCTCTTGAGAGCATTCCCACATGTCACAGGGGAACAGGTGGAATGTGAAGGCAGAGGAGTGGCAAGAGGTCGCCAACGCAGCTGTGTCACGGCCAGCTCATCTGAGGGCAGGGTTAGCATGGCAGAAATGTGGAAAAGTTTTGTCTCCACGCCACAGCTATCTGCACCGACACCTGATACGGAACGTGTTAGCAGGAGGCAGCATTTCACTAACATGGTTGAACAGTATGTCTGCACACCCCTCCACATCCTGACGGATGGTTCGGCCCCATTCAACTACTGGGTTTCGAAATTGTCCACGTGGCCAGAGTTAGCATGTTATGCCTTGGAGGTGCTTTCCTGCCCGGCGGCCAGCGTTTTATCTGAACGCGTATTCAGCACGGCAGGGGGCGTCATTACTGACAAGCGCAGCCGCCTGTCCACAGCCAACGTGGACAAGCTGACCTTCATAAAGATGAACCAGGCATGGATCCCACAGGACCTGTCCCTCCCTTGTGCAGAGTAGTCCTTATTAACTGCCTAAAACATGTCTTGTTGTGCTACGGGCCACTTCTTTATTTGATACAAATTTTATGAAACCCACAGTTGAATGAAACTCTTCTCTGTCTGGGCGCCGGGGCCTAACCAGATGAAAGTGGCCGGTTAAACTAACGGGTGACATGAAGCCATAACCTCTGCCATGCTACCTCTGTCTTCTGTCTGGGTGCTGAGGCCTAAGTCAAATAAAGCGGTCTTCTGCTGTGCTGGGGGATATGAAGCTAATCTCTGACCTCTCTCCTCTGTCTGGGTCCAAAGGCCTAAATCACTGAAAGAGGCCTTCTCCTGTGGTGTGTGATATGATGCCAGAATATGTGCTGTGGGGCCTCTCTCCTCTTCCTGGGTGCAGGGGTCAAATAAACTAAATTGTGGCCTAATCCTGTGGTGGTTGATATGATGCCTGATTCTCTGATGTGGAACCTCTCTCCTCTGTTTGGGTGAAGGGGTCAAAGTAACTAAATGGTGGCTTCTCCTGTGGTGGCTGATATGATGCCAGAATATGTGCTGTGGTGCCTCTCTCCTCTTCCTGGGTGCGGGGGTCAAAGTAACTCAATGGTGGCTTCTCCTGTGGTGGCTGATATGATGCCAGAATATGTGCTGTGGTGCCTCTCTCCTCTTCCTGGGTGCGGGGGTCAAAGTAACTCAAGGGTGGCTTCTCCTGTGGTGGCTGATATGATGCCAGAATATGTGCTGTGGTGCCTCTCTCCTCTTCCTGGGTGCAGGGGTCAAAGTAACTAAATGGTGGCTTCTCCTGTGGTGGTTGATATGATGCCTGATTCTCTGCTGTGAAACCTCTCTCCTCCATCTGGGTGTAGGGGTCAAAGTCTTTCAAAGTCGCCTTCTCCTGTGCTGATTGATATAAAGCTGATGGTTGTGCCATCTGACATGGTTGCCAGGGTCTGATTCAATGGGGGCCTACTCCTGTGGTGGGTGATCTAAATGCCTGATTCTCTGCTGTGAAACCTCTCTCCTCCGTCTGGGTGTAGGGGTCAAAGTCTTTCAAAGTCGCCTTCTCCTGTGCTGATTGATATGAAGCTGATGGTTGTGCCATCTGACATGGTTGCCGGGGTCCCATTAAATTGTGGCCTACTCCTGTGGTGGTTGATATGATGCCTGATTCTCTGATGTGGAACCTCTCTCCTCTGTTTGGGTGAAGGGGTCAAAGTAACTAAATGGTGGCTTCTCCTGTGGTGGCTGATATGATGCCAGAATATGTGCTGTGGGGCCTCTCTCCTCTTCCTGGGTGCAGGGGTCAAAGTAACTCAATGGTGGCTTCTCCTGTGGTGGCTGATATGATGCCAGAATATGTGCTGTGGTGCCTCTCTCCTCTTCCTGGGTGCGGGGGTCAAAGTAACTCAATGGTGGCTTCTCCTGTGGTGGCTGATATGATGCCAGAATATGTGCTGTGGTGCCTCTCTCCTCTTCCTGGGTGCGGGGGTCAAAGTAACTCAATGGTGGCTTCTCCTGTGGTGGCTGATATGATGCCAGAATATGTGCTGTGGTGCCTCTCTCCTCTTCCTGGGTGCAGGGGTCAAAGTAACTAAATGGTGGCTTCTCCTGTGGTGGTTGATATGATGCCTGATTCTCTGCTGTGAAACCTCTCTCCTCCATCTGGGTGTAGGGGTCAAAGTCTTTCAAAATCGCCTTCTCCTGTGCTGATTGATATAAAGCTGATGGTTGTGCCATCTGACATTGTTGCCAGGGTCTGATTCAATGGGGGCCTACTCCTGTGGTGGGTGATCTAAATGCCTGATTCTCTGCTGTGAAACCTCTCTCCTCCGTCTGGGTGTAGGGGTCAAAGTCTTTCAAAGTCGCCTTCTCCTGTGCTGATTGATATGAAGCTGATGGTTGTGCCATCTGACATGGTTGCCGGGGTCCCATTAAATTGGGGCCTACTCCTGTGGTTGGGTGATCTAAATGCCTGATTCTCTGCTTTGAAACCTCTCTCCTCCGTCCGGGTGTAGGGGTCAAAGTCTGTCAAAGTCGCCTTCTCCTGTGCTGATTGATATAAAGCTTATGCTTGTGCCATCTGACATGGTTGCCGGGGTCTGATTCAATGGTGGCCTACTCCTGTGGTGGGTGATCTAAATGCCTGATTCTCTGCTGTGTAACCTCTCTCCTCCGTCTGGGTGTAGGGGTCAAAGTAACTAAATGGTGGCCTACTCCTGTGGTGGGTGATATGATGCCTGGTTCTCTGCTGTGGGACCTCTCTCCTTTGTCTGGGTGCTGTGGTCAAAATAATAGTAAGTGACCTTCTCCATTGGTGGGTGACTTGAAGCCTGATTCTGTGCTATGGGACCTCACTCCAATTAATATTGTTTAATTTTTATTTATTTTATGTTAACTCATCATTTCCCTATCTACATTTGTTTGCAGGGGATTTAACTACATTTTGCTGCCTTTTGCAGCCCTCTAGCCCTTTCCGGGTGTGTTTTACAGCCTTTTTAGTGCCCAAAAGTTCGGGTCCCCATTGACTTCTATGGGGTTCGGGTTCGGGATGAAGTTCGGGTCGAGTTCGGATCCCGAACCCGAACATTTTTCGAAAGTTCGGCCAAACTCGTCGAACCCGAACATCCAGGTGTTCGCTCAACTCTACTGGTTACATGTGGGGCCTACAGTATGATAACTAAAATGGTCAAACCTTCATGATCCATTAACTGGTTTTAAGAAAAGAACTTGAAAATCTTGAGGAAATCATATGCAAAATAAGTAAGAAATAATTTGCCAGAATGGGCACACAGGTTTCCTGTTGCAGTTTTTGAAAGAAAAAAAACCTGAGACAATGTCCTCTATGTCCTTTCTCTTTTCTTTACCCATATGATCCACTCTTGATTTTGGCTTCCAAAACTGCATTAAGAAACCTGACCATATGGCCGTACCAGGGAATTCACCGGTATGGGAGTTGTCTTACAGCAACAACCCCATCCCATGAGTCTGTTAAGCCATATGTATGTTATAGGGGACAATCTGCTATTTGGGAAATTTCTCTCTCACCCTGATACTGGACTGGACTCTGATGCAGGGAAAATTAAATAGTATGGAATGAGATACTTCCCCTCATCTTGAGTTTCAGGAGCTGGATTAGTTCCTACCACCAGACAGCCAGGCAATCGTTATGGGGCTTTCGATATAAGCTCCTGTTGGTCCACGTTGCATCAATATATGCAGCACATTGTATCGGACAAGGTTTGCCATTCTAGATGTTACAAGTTTATAAATGTTGATGCCCCCAATGTTGAATTACATGTAAACTAGCTATGTGAAGCATTTCTTTTTTTTATTTGCATCTGTTTAATTAGAAAACCATTGTCTTTTGTCCCAGAGATACTTACTGTACATATAAGTATTTTCTAGGGACCGGACTTAATCTACGTCATTACTAATTTCATGATTGCATCTTCTCTTCGTACCATGGAGAGAAAATATCGTCAACTTCATTCCAACATGTTATGGCTGTAACTGTGTTTTTGAAGAAAGACAATATTTTTTTTACGACTTTCATTGTGAATCAGCATGAGAAATGGAAACTTTAGGTATTTTAACACATCCATTGGGCTTGGATCTATCTTTACAGATTACAATAACCTTGCCGTCCAGATGGTTCCACAGCACGTACTCAGCATGGTTACAAAAAATTATAAAAGAAGTAATTCAATGAACAAAATTGAAACATATTGTTACCATAATAGCATTATAAGTATTTGCGTTAGTAAAACTTTATAGTTAATATATCCAAAAACATGAATTTAACCTAACAAGACTTGGAAAGAATGGGAGAATATGAAATAAATAAAACTCTGCAGGGTATCAGGGGCAATAAACATTATTATTATTATTTTTTTTTCAGAAGGTATGGCCAAAGGTGTCTCAAACCAGTGAAAAACTTTTTCTTTTCTCCTTCATCTAACCCAGACCACCATAATGTAATTTCCTGCCCATGACCTGTCTCCTCAGAGTTTTATGCCCAGACATCTTTGACCCTTCACATTTCCAGCACCCTCACATTTCTTCCCTACCGTCTACACAAAATTCCCACCCCAGTGCCTTTTAAGCAACATCGTCCTGCATTACATTAAAATGCTTGCTGCTGCACTGGGTGACCACATGACTGTACCTGCCTCCAAATAACATATTTCAAAAATAATGTTGTCATAACTATGATTACTCAAAAAATAATAATGCCCCAGATGATAATAGTTCAGCCATACAGTAATGTGTTCATTTCAGGGCTGCAAAGAATATTAGTACCTTGAAAGTGGTATAAACATAATAATCATCCCTTTCTAGCTTTAAAACAGTAATAGTGCCCCTATTGGCGCCCTCAAGAGTAATAGGCCCCCTAACACAGTATAAGCACCTCCTTGATGTCCCCCATAGTAATAATGTTCATTTACTTTACTCAAAGAGTGTGCATAGTAATAGTTACTCTCACCAACTAAAAATGTCCACCTAGTGCCTCCTACCAAGTGGCATCCCCTTAGTGCCGTCCACACAGCAATATTGTTCCTTTTGCGCCCTCATATAGAATTTTTTTTACATCAAGGACCCTTTTGAGGAGATATTGTCTGGTTCCTGTGATCCTATCCTAGGATTATTCCTTTCCTCACTACCCTTTGCCTATGAGTGTGTTTCTCTGTCATCTATGTCTGCATACTGTATGCCTGCAGTGCACACAGATGCCGACACATCACAGCTCAGCCGTATGGTTTAAAAACTGAATTGCAGCTCCCCCGACATGTTTCGCCACAACTGTGACGTCCTCAGGGGTAATGGAGCTACTATATCAACACGTGCCGACCTGAGGTAAGATTTTTAACTACTATGGGCGGGTATTCCTCTTCAAATCACCAAAGTATTATCACCGCTCGTGTGACAGACAGTGCAATGGGGCCAATGGTCCACAGTCAAGGCGGTTCCAAAGGCCAATGGATCGCCAATACATTCAAAGCATATGCGCATGCGTTAGAACTTATAATATAATTCCCATTCCCTCGACACTCTGCGCATTGTCTTTAAGATTTCTTATTTCCAACTGCGCATATCTTCTAATTTAGTCTCTTACTTCAAAGTAGGGATGCATGCGCTAGGACTTGAGTAAAGTTACGTCTTTTCTACTGCGCATTTCTCCTGTCTCCTATTAGAGAATATCGTTCTTACTACGCATGTCTTCTGTCTTAGTCTCCTGCTAAAGAATGGGGGAGCATGCGCTAGGACTTGAAGCGGATCTCATGTCTCTAGGATACATTATGCATGTTCGGGGACTTGGGTTTTATCCATCCATTCCCAGTTCTTTACTGCGCATAACTGCTGACTTAGCCATCGGTAAGCTTCAATGAGATGGCATGCGCTGATCTCCACGATGTATTGCGCATATTCGGGGACTTAGGTATCCTTCACCTATTCCCAGTTCTTTACTGTGCATGTATACTCACTTACTTACCATACTTGGGATCTTGGTCGCAGAGGATTTTTTTGCACCCGTACGTTTTTTTGTGTGCTGCTTCTTTCCTTTCTGTTTTGTATACTCACTTAGCCGTAAATAGACTTCAGTGAGATGACTAGAACGCTAGAACTTTACATATGTCTTGTATCTCAAACATTTACTACGCATGCCTAGGGACTTAATTCCACTCATCTTTTCAAAAATTCTTTAATGCGCTATATTGTCAGCTTAACCTACAGCATGTTTCTATACAGTTTCATGCGCATGTCGTCGGGGATAAGTTACTTTATCCCAGTATCCTTCTATATATTTACCTATATGAAAATAAGGCCTGTTTTATTAATAGGCTATATAAAAAAAGATATTGACTGTGGATCAATGGGAGCCCCCTCCTTCCTTCTTCACTGTAAACTTGTCAATTAGACATATATTTATTATTGAAGTCTAATCTTATAGGTTTTCTTCACATCTTCTCATATAGAAATGGAGCTCCTAACTAAGCCCCAACACATTCAAAGGGCCCCTTTTGTTCCCTTATAGTCAAAACACTCCTAATGAAGTAAAACGTGTCCTTTTAATGTCCCCACACAATAACAGTACCCCCTTATTAGAGTTAATACTCATTCTAACCCTTTTGCCATAATGAATGGAGCAGCTCAGGATGTAGGCTTCTTCTGGTCAGTGGCCTGCACTGTCAGCAGCTCTACGTAGGCAATCATGATGAGGGTTCCTTGCTTTGTCATAGAAGTCAACTGTATCCACATTCCAATAACATAGCTACAGCTGAAAATCAAACTACTTGGGAACAACCTGCCAGCCTCAGGGTGTCGACCTGGTGCGCCATGGCACAATGACACCTGAGGTTACCTCAACATGTTGCCGGTATCAATGGTTTGGGATTTTACCAAGAAAATTTGCATATTTCTGGAATAGGAATGTTTCTGATTCTACGTTGTTAGCTGAGCTCAGATAGATAATGTTCTAGACAGGGTCCTGGAATGAGCAGTTTGTCTACTGCATGTCACAAATGTGAGGCTAAGAATCAGGTGTAAAGGTCTTGGTAACAAAAAATAGAAAAAAAAAATTACTATATTTCAGCACTTCAATTCCATTCCTCTATCGGCACTAAAAGGGAGGACACTTGATGAAAAGCTGACAGGTGACTACATTGCAATTTATTTTTTAGAACAGAACTGACCTATTTTTGACAGATTATCATCCTGCAAGCAATCACATGTATTTCATCTGGCAAATCATCCAAATCTGCAAGAGCGCAGCCCTTATGACATCCCCGATGATGTCAGAAGCTGTCACCTTGACGGAAATTTAAAGTGAGACACTTATAAAGGAAATATGTTTATTGTAAAGGCCTTATTATTCAGTAGGGTTGAGAATGTATGAAGAATCTGACATACTCAACATCGCTAATTCTTTCCTTCGCATTGAGCTGTCACTGTAATGGTGTAAACTTGCCTGCTTTGCTTAGTGACATATAATGATCATTTAAGGATATAAAATATGGTTCCAAAGTTTCTTCCTCATTTTTAAGAAACTTTTTGTATTCTGTCTTGATATACAGTGGTAGATATTAGTGTTGATTGAGCACCGTAGTGCTCGGGTGCTTTGGCTGAACACATCGGAATGCTCGGGTGCTCGACTGAGCACCCAAGTATAATGGAAGTCATTGGGAGAAACCGAACATTAAACTAGGCACCCCCTGCTCTGAAGAGGGGAGCGTGTCTGGTTCATAGGAAAATGTCAGAAATTTATGGAAACACCACTGAAATGGTTCTCTAACAGCATGGGGAGGATGTCTGGATGCATTTTGGACTCGCAGGTCGCTGCCGGGAACGATGTTGTCCGAACAGTACGCCACTTTTACAGACTGACAATCATACGCACAAAATAAAAAAAATCATTTTGAGGAAAAATTGATATTAAACATTCTTTCCTATATATTTACTTGTATATAAAGTGCAAGTGCTGGCAAAAATTACAAGGAAGAGGCACTCCGATACAACCTGTATTTCACATAAAGGAGGGCCTCATTCACATTGTGGTACAATTGTTCAAGTAGGGGACTCCTACACTCATAAAGCCTATGCACTAAGTTACAAGGAACCGACACTCGAATACACCCTTTATTACACATAAAGGAGGGCATCATACACACCCTTGAAAAATTATGATTGATGGCCTGCTGGTGAACCTCAAAAACATTAGGAGCAAGGGCCTGATGATCTAACCATCTAAAACATTATGAATGAGTGCCTTTTGCCACTTTGGTGACTCTAGTTAACCTGCGGCCGATAGCATGTCCCTGTGATGGCGACGATTCATTCGGATGTCTGGCCTATCAACTTTCGATGATATTTTCAGCACAAACAATTGTAACTACGGGTAACGGAGAATCAGTGTTTGATTCAGGAGAGGGAGCCTGAGAAACATCCAAGCAAGGCAGCATGCATGCAAATTACCTATTAGGTATAATTAGGTGAGGGCCTGCAGGTGAGCTGACCCAATAAAAGATTTTTTAGGTGCAGGCCTGCAGGTGAGCTGACCCTGTAAAAGATTTTAGGTGCGGGCCTGCTGGTGAGCTGACCCTGTAAAGAATTATATGCGAGCGCCTGCTGGTGAGCTGACCCTGTAAAACATTATACGCAAGGGCCTGCAGGTGAGCTGACCCTCTAAAAAATTATATGTGAGGGCCTTCAGGTGAGCTGACCCTGTAAAAGATTTGAGTTGCGGGCCTGCTGGTGAGCTGACCCTGTAAAAGATTTGAAGTGCGAGCCTGATGGTGAGCTGACCCGGTAAAAGATTTGAGGTGCGAGCCTGCTGTTGAGCTGACCCTGTAAAAGATTTGAGGTGCGGGCCTGCTGGTGAGCTGACCCAGTAAAAGATTGTAGGTGAGGGCCTGCAGCTGAGCTGACCCTCTAAAAAATTATATGTGAGGGCGTGCAGCTGAGCTGACCCTCCAAAAAATTATATGTGAGGGCCTGCAGCTGAGCTGACCCTCAAAAAAATTATATGCGAGGGCCTGAAGCTGAGCTGACCCTGTAAAAAATAATATGCGAGGGCCTGCAGCTGAGCTGACACTCTAAAAAATGATATGTTATATGTTCAGCATTTTCAGTTGACAGGCGAATACGCTTATCTGTTATAATGCCACCAGCAACACTAAATACAAGCTCAGATAAAACGCTGGCAGCAGGGCAGGCCAGCACCTCCAAAGCGTAGAGATCCAGTTCGTGCCACGTGTCCAGCTTGGACACCAAGTAGTTGTAAGGCACTGAGGGATCATTGAGGACGCTTACATGGTCTGCTATGTACTCCTTCACCATCTTCCAAAACATTTCTGTCCATCAGGGTGAGGGTGCTGGCGGGGTGTCATGAAACTGTCCCAGGCTTTGGAGAGTGTTGCCCTGCCTCTGTTGGTACTGCTGTGTGTTCCCCTTGTCTCCCCTCCTCAGTTAGCCAAGGAACTACGGACTCTGCCACCAGCGTTGTCAGATGTAAATTTTTGGAGCAATTTTTCAACAAGGATCTTCTGGTATTGCACCGTTTTGCTCGTCCTCTCCACCAGAGGAATGATAGATTAGAATTTCTCTTTATAGCCGGGGTCGAGAACGGTGAACAACCAGTAATGCGTGTTGTCTAAAATGCGTATTACGCGCGGGAGGCAGGAAAGGCAGCCTAACATGAAGTCAGCCTTGTGTGCCAGAGTACCAACTGGCAAGACTTCGCTGTCGTCATCAGAAGGATCACTCTCAATCTCCTTATCCTTTTCCTCCTCTTCTGCCCACCCACGCTAAACAGATGGAAATAAACTTCCATGGGTACTCCCCTCTGTAGTGGAGGCAACCGTCTCCTGCTCCTCCTCCTCTTCCTCCTCTTCAACGTCCAATTTGGGCTGAAAAGACGAACTGAGGGTGGTCTGGCTATCACCCAGTGTAATGTCTTCCCCCATTTCCACCTCTTCCATATGCAAAGCGTCGTCCTTAATTGTGAGCAGCGAGCGTTTGAGTGGACACAGAAGTGGGATGGTTACACTGATAAAGTTTCTTAAAACCTCATAGAGGTCAGACATCCATGCCCACTCCTTGCTTGTGAATAGCGGAAGCTGACTGGAAAGGCGATGACCATGTTGCAGCTGGTATTCCACTACTGCCCTCTGCTGCTCACAAAGCCTGGACAACATGTGGAACGTGGAGTTCCAGCGCGTGCTCACGTCGCACAACAGTCGTTGAGCTGGCAATTTCAAGCGCTGCTACAGCGTTGACAGACCGGCTGAAGCTGTTGGTGACTTGCTAAAATGTGCACACACGCGGCGCACCTTCTCCAGTAGCTCAGGCAAATTGGGATAGGTTTTGAGAAACTGCTGAACCACAAGATTGAAGACTTGGGCAAGAAATGGGATGTGCCTAAGCTGGCCGAGCTCCAAAGCCGCCACCAATTTACGGCCATTATCAGACATTACCATGCCTGGTTGTAGGTTGAGTGGCAAGAGCCACAGCTCAGTCTGGTCTCTTATCCCCTGCCACAGCTCTGCGGCAATGTGCTGCTTGTCCCCTAAGCATATCAGCTTCAGCACGGGCTGTTGCCGCTTCCCCACTGCAGTGCTACACTGCTTCTAGCTACCGACTGATGACTGACTGGTGCTGCACGTGGATAATTCAGAGGTGTAAGTGGAGAAGGAGGCGGAGGAGGAGAAGTGGGGGTTGGAGCCACTAACGTAGGTGCTGGCGGAAACCCTGATCGACATAGGGCCTGCAATCCTTGGCTTCGGTGGCACCTGTGCCATACCAGGGTATGCCTCGCTCCCAGCCTCCACAACATTCACCCAGTGTGCCGTCAGGGAAATGTAGTGTCCCTGGCTGAATGCACTTGTCCAGTAACTGCGTTGGTCAGGGTACGTGTGATGTTACGGGACACATGTTGGTGTAAGGTGGGCAAGGCACACCTTGAAAAATGGTGGCGGCTGGGGACTGCGTAATGTGGGATGGCCGCCGACATAAGGCTGCGGAAGGCCTCAGTGTCCACTAGCCTAAATGGCAACATTTCCAGGGCCAGTAACTTGGAAAGCTGCGCATTTAGTGCTATGGCCTGTGGATGGGTTGCTGGGTATTTTCGCTTGCGTTCAAAGAGCTGGGGTAAGGACCTTTGGACGCTGAGCTGCGACACAGAAGTGGATGTGGTCACTGATGGTGCTTGTGAAGGTACAGGTGAAGGGCGGAAGGCAACCGGGCCTGCGCCTTCGACAGGGGATTAACCAGCACCGAACAAAGGGGAAGAGGAGGCAGTGGTGTGACCCGCAGACACAGATTGTGGACCAAGGCATTCGTCCCACTTATAATGGTGCTTGGATGCCCTGTGGCAGATCATGTTGGTCGTATTCAGGTTGCTAGTGTTCACGCCCCGGCTTATTTACGTATGGCACAGGTTGAAAACTACTATTCTTTTTTAGTTCGCACTTTCTTCAATAAAGCGCCAAACTGCCAAACATCTACCCCTTGGCAAGGGAGATTTCCGCAAAGGGGTGCTCCGTGGAACAGTTGTGAGCCTGTTTGGCGTGGACTGCTTTCTCCCTTTTGCCACCCCACTGCCTCTTCCAGCCTGTTGCGGTGATGCAGATCCCTCCCCCTCTGTACTGCTCTCCTCGATCGGCTTGCCACTTTCCCAGGTTGGGTCAGTGAACTCATCGTCCACCACCTCCTCTTCCACTTCCTTACTCTGATCATCCTCCTGATTTGGTGACCTAACTGCAACCTCAGTGATTGACAACTGTATCTCATCATCTCTTCATCAACCTCTTGAGACAGTAATTACGGTTGACTCATTGGCTGTGTTTAATCATCATCCACCTCATTAAACTCTATATGCCGTTCACCACCGTCATGTTATTGTGACTGTGGATGCTCAAGAGGTTGGGAATCAGGGCACAAGATCTCATGTCCCTCTTCAAGCGTGCTTGGCAAGAGGGCCAAATCAAGTAATGGCACTAAAAAGAGCTCCTTGGAATATCCGAGTATGGGATCATTTGTTTGGCCACACTGTAAATGGTGGGAGGAAGGAGGATCAGGGTGAGAATTGTGTGGACTCCTGGCTACTGAGACTGGACTTGTTGGAAGACAGGGTGGTGCTTAACCGACTGGAAGCATTATCTGCTGCAATCAAACCGACCACCTGCTCGCACTGGGCTGACTTCTAGAGTGGTGTCCTGCGCCGCCCTGCAAACTGGGACATGAAGCTAGGTATCTTAAATGATTGTTTTTCTTGTGCTCTGGCAGCGGGCACAGTTTCTCCGCAGCCAGGGCCACGGCCTCTGCGTGCACCATCCGCATCACGGCCACTTCCCCGTCCACTACTGCTTGCCTTCTTCATTTTAAATGCGATATATTCTTGAAAGTATGTCACACGTGCAGTAACGTAGGATTTGGAAGTGTATGTGCAAAAAATTTTTCAACAGTATTTGTAATTAGTGTTGAGCGTGAATATTCGAATAGCAAATATTAATCGCGAATATCGCAACTTCGCTAATTCGCAAATATTTTGAATATAGTGCTATATATTCGCTATATCGAATATTTTTCATTTTTTTTACTTCTGAAAACATGATTCCTCCCTGCTTCTTTCTTGTGGGTCAATGAGTCATTGGCCCACAAGCAACTTAAGCAGGAAGGAATCATGTTTTCATATGGAAAATAAAATGAATATTCTAAAAAACTAATATATAGCAATATAGGGAATATATTAGTTATTTAGAATATTAAAAAAAAAATTCCAATCTGTACAGTTGTTCGCATACTCCTCCCCAACAAGTGTCCCCGTCACCATGGGAACGCCTGTGGGTTAGAAAATACCATCGGATCTGAGTTTTCCCTGACATCGTGAAAACTCAGATCCGATGGTATATTCTAACCCACAAGCGTTCTCCGCTTGTCGTGGAGGAGTATGCCAAAGTGGAATAACAATACAGATTGGAAAAAAAAAAGACGAATATTCAAAATAACTAATATATTCGTTATATTGCTATAACTTCGTTTTTTAGAATATTCGTCATATTCTAAAACACAATAGAAGAAGAAGAAGCCAGATCACTGGTATGCTTACTCAAGGTATGCTTATCCTTTTCTTTCAATCACCAAGTCTGTTTATCCTCACATTTGTCTCCATTTGCTATTGCTTGGGGCTTATTGTCTTGAGGTGTCTTGGTGACTAGCATCTGATTATTCTAATATATTTTTCCCTAAGTCCTGGTGTGCTGACCTCCCAGCCCCTCCTTGGGTCCTATTCCTCTCACTTGTGTTCCACCTTTGTGCTGCCTTCTTTATCTCCATGTATGTATTTTACATTGTCAATAAAGTTTATTTATATTTACTATGTGAAGATTTTTGTGCAATTTCTTTGGTGATAGTTAAGGCTCCTTGTGGGTCCGCAATTCTTTGCGATTTTTTTCTGTCCGGTAACAATTTGGTAGCCATATTCTAAAACACGAAGTTATAGCAATATAGCGAATATTCGTGAAATACACATATAGACAGAAATTTAGCTAATATAGTGCTATAGTATTTTTTTTTTTAATAGTGTAAAGCTTTTCCAAATCTGAACTTCAGATGAGACAAAAAAATTAGACTATAAAAAAAAAGATTATAGCACTATATTAGCTAAATTGCAGTCTATATGTGTATTTTACGAATATTCGCTATATTGCTATAACTTCGTTTTTAGAATATTCGTAATATTCTAAAACAAGATTATATTGCAATATAGCGAATATTCGTAAAATACACATACAGACTGCAATTTTGCTAATATAGTGCTATAGTTTTTTTTTTTTTATACAGGGAGTGCAGAATTATTAGGCAAATTAGTATTTTGACCACATCATCCTCTTTATGCATGTTGTCTTACTCCAAGCTGTATAGGCTCGAAAGCCAACTACCAAATAAGCATATTAGGTGATTTGCATCTCTGTAATGAGAAGGGGTGTGGTCTAATGACATCAACACCCTATATTAGGTGTGCATAATTATTAGGCAACTTCCTTTCCTTTGGCAAAATGGGTCAAAAGAAGGACTTGACAGGCTCAGAAAAGTCAAAAATAGTGAGATATCTTGCAGAGGGATGCAGCACTCTTAAAATTGCAAAGCTTCTGAAGCATGATCATCGAACAATCAAGCGTTTCATTCAAAATAGTCAACAGGGTCGCAAGAAGCGTGTGGAAAAACCAAGGCGCAAAATAACTGCCTATGAACTGAGAAAAGTCAAGCGTGCCGCTGCCAAGATGCCACTTGCCACCAGTTTGGCCATATTTCAGAGCTGCAACATCACTGGAGTGCCCAAAAGCACAAGGTGTGCAATACTCAGAGACTTGGCCAAGGTAAGAAAGGCTGAAAGACGACCACCACTGAACAAGACACACAAGCTGAAACGTCAAGACTGGGCCAAGAAATATCTCAAGACTGATTTTTCTAAGGTTTTAGGGACTGATGAAATAAGAGTGAGTCTTGATGGGCCAGATGGATGGGCCCGTGGCTGGATTGGTAAAGGGCAGAGAGCTCCAGTCCGACTCAGACGTCAGCAAGGTGGAGGTGGAGTACTGGTTTGGGCTGGTATCAAAGATGAGCTTGTGGGGCCTTTTCGGGTTGAGGATGTAGTCAAGCTCAACTCCCAGTTCTACTGCCAGTTTCTGGAAGACACCTTCTTCAAGCAGTGGTACAGGAAGAAGTCTGCATCCTTCAAGAAAAACATGATTTTCATGCAGGACAATGCTCCATCACACGCGTCCAAGTACTCCACAGCGTGGCTGGCAAGAAAGGGTATAAAAGAAGAAAATCTAATGACATGGCCTCCTTGTTCACCTGATCTGAACCCCATTGAGAACCTGTGGTCCATCATCAAATGTGAGATTTACAAGGAGGGAAAACAGTACACCTCTCTGAACAGTGTCTGGGAGGCTGTGGTTGCTGCTGCACGCAATGTTGATGGTGAACAGATCAAAACACTGACAGAACCCATGGATGGCAGGCTTTTGAGTGTCCTTGCAAAGAAAGGTGGCTATATTGGTCACTGATTTGTTTTTGTTTTGTTTTTGAATGTCAGAAATGTATATTTGTGAATGTTGAGATGTTATATTGGTTTCACTGGTAAAAATAAATAATTGAAATGGGTATATATTTGTTTTTTGTTAAGTTGCCTAATAATTATTGCACAGTAATAGTCACCTGCACACACAGATATCCCCCTAAAATAGCTAAAACTAAAAACAAACTAAAAACTACTTCCAAAAATATTCAGCTTTGATATTAATGAGTTTTTTGGGTTCATTAAGAACATGGTTGTTGTTCAATAATAAAATTAATCCTCAAAAATACAACTTGCCTAATAATTCTGCACTCCCTGTAGTATACATTTTTTCCAAATCTTAACTTCAGAAGAGACAAAAAAAAATTGGAAATTCGATTTCAACCAATATAAGACGAATATTCAATTGAATATTCGCGAAATATCGCAAAATCGAATATGGCACCTCCCGCTTATCACTATTTGTGATGAGGAAACGTTATACAGGAGTGGTACCACAGGTAATGTCACAGTTCGCAGTGTCTACAGAAAAACTGTACTGGATACCACTGATATTTTAGGGATGCGCACACTTTAAACAGGAGATGTGGCGCGGAAAATTAAACAGTCCACAGTGGACACCATCTACGGAAAAACTGCACTGGATGTCACTGATATTCTAGGGATGTGCACACTTTAAACAGGAGATATGGTGCGGATAATTTAACAGTCCCGAGCGGACACCATCTACGGAAAAACTGCACTTGATGTCACTGATATTTTAGGGATGCGCACACTTTAAACAGGAGATGTGGCACGGATAATTTAACTGTCTGCAGCGGCCTATTTCACGGTACTTAGCACAGGATGCGCTAAAAATATATATTGCTGCTGTCACACACAATAGTCCTTAAAAGGACTTTTGGGTCTCTGAAAAGTTTTTTGTATAAAAATCTTCCTATTACACTCCCTACACTGTCTCTCCCTTCCTATGCACAGCTCTCCTTAACACTGAGCAATTTAGCGCAGGTTGCGCTACAAAAATATTATGCTGCTGTCACACACAATGTCCTTACAGAAATAATATTCAATTACACTCCGTACACACTCTGTCCCTTCTTATCCTCAGCTCTCCTTGACTTAGAATGAGCCAAACACGCATCATTGGCTGCTATATAGCACCCGATGACGTGTTCCGGCCAGCCAATCACTGTAATGCCAGTAGCCAACATGGCTACTGGCATCACAGTGAGGGCAGTACTTACCTGCACGTTTATTGGCTGCTTAGCAGCCGCACAACGTGCGGGGGGAGACTTGAGCATGTGCCGCCATGTGCCGAGCATAGCGATGCTCGAGCCGAACTGTTATTCGGCCAAGCATGGTCGCTCAATACTAGTAGATATGCGTTTTATATTGTATGGCTACTTAAGTTAATTTGAAGCTCCCTTTAACAGGGTCACCCAACTACCAAGTGCCAATTATATTACTGGTGTCCTCCTAGGTGCTACAGGGACTTTTTGGCCCCATTAGGCACCCCCTATAGGTATACTCCTGAAGTGGTGTCCAAGGCAAGTTTTATGCCCCTTAAGCTGTGGACACCACCCTTCTTTTACAGACAGAGCTGATCAGGATATGCAAAACCCAGCAGCTCTTCTCTTCCCCCAAGGCACCCAGCGATCATGTGATCGTCAAGTCCACTAGGGGAAGCTGCATAGCTGTTTTCTCTATTCACAGGATAGCACTCATTGAGTGCTATGCACTGAAGAAAGGAGAAAGCAGAAGCTGTAATAAACTACTTCTGTCTTCTTCTTGAGGTCCCCAGATGTCACTGACCTACTCTTGCTAGATTGGCATTGTCCGTGCCCAGGCGGTCGAGCATCCACTTGTAATTTGGCACCCAGGGCAATTGTTCCCCTCCACCACCATGCTACCCCAGTGCATGCATGTCAGAACTCTTTCCTAAACTCTGTGTCATACATAGATAAGAGTTTTTTTTTTTTTATGGTGCCAGATTCTGACACCTGGGTCAAGAAGGATTAGTGTTTGATTTCCTCTCCATGCCCTTTATAGGATCATTAAAACATTATTCCACTACTTTGTTTGCTACAAAAAGGAGATATGCTGAGGTTGCCCACCAGAGAATGGGATCAATAGGGATTTTCCCTATCTCTCCTATCTCTCCAAGGGCCCACATCTAACACGTATTCTGCCTTTTATTCATCTTTGCCTAAGCTCATGTAGAGCAATTAAACCTATCTGTTCAGCACATGGCTGAAATCCTTCAATACATAATTTTTACTATGGTAACAATGCTTGCTCCCAATCATTGCCCCAAGTAAACGAGGTGCTGGTCACCCAACAAATGTGCACACGCTTATTTGTTGGGTGATTGCATCTTTAATGTGGCAATAAAATTCATGATTTGTTGGCAGCAAATCAAACCTAGGGGAAGATTTATGCTACCTTTCCATGGTTAAAAAGTAGCAAATCACAAATTTGAGATGGTTTAAATACCATTGCTTGGCGCATAAATCATTTCTATGCTGTCCTTGTCACTTTTCAAAAAGGGAACATGGTGTAGATGCAGAGTGGGTGGAGCTATCAACCTAAGCTCATTTAACATCATCATCTAGGCCAGTTTTCATTCAAGGTTCATGGGTTGCCGAGTGATGCTCTCAGTTTGTGATGAGGCATGTGCCTCGTCATAAATTAAGAGCATCCTCCCATGGAGCAGGTGGATATCAAGACCGATTAATCTCCCTATAAATGTTTTAAAGTGGATTAGGTGTGAAGGTTACAGGGAGAGCTGAGGGCACAGTTCTTGGTACAATTTTACTAAATGGGATGGTGGTTGTTCACCAATGTCACCAAGGGGCTCTTCTGGCTGCTCTCACTCCATCAAAGTCTACCAAACCCTCGATGCCGTCAACTAACTGGAGTGCTACACTACTCCTCACCAAACTCCGAGATAACACTCCCATGGACCACTCCGTCCCCCTTTATCTCCAAACCTCTCCTCAAGGGTTGTGGCTCAAACATAAAATAGTGCCTTGCTACCAGGACATCATTGATAACAATAATAACCCTTTGGACAGGAAGACATCCCGTCCTAACAGCTTCTCTGCATCTCCAAATAATGTCACTATCAAACAGTTTGGCACCACTGAGACTCCCTTCTTGCTTATGTTACCAACTGTGACATGTTACAACTATTAAAGCCATCCTGAATGGGGAAAAATACACAAAACTGTAAAAAAAAAAAAATATATATATATTTTTTTTGAATAAACAATTCAAACCATAATGTTAAACATTAGGTGGGAGCTGCCACCTCTTTACAAATACTGCAACTCTTGTCATTAGGCTGGCTTTGGCATGGCAGCTAAACCCTATTCACCGAAGTAACCCAGAATTGCAATATTACAGCCAATAAACAAGAATGGAGCTGTTTCCAAATATTAAAAAAGTAGATCTTTTGCTCTAATCCTGAACAACTCCTAAAATTATTTCACTGAGAAGGATGCCTCAAGAACTGACATTTACAGCTGTTTTTGTGTGTATGGTAGGATGGAAAGAATACATCAAGAAGCATAAAAACAGATAAAAACATATATTCAGCCATGAAAAGAAACGTATTTAAGCTTTACAAACAAGTTTCTTTCTTCTATAAAGGGCAAAAATTGCACCGTAAGGTATCGCTGCAACCAATTTGTTATCTGATGAGAAAATATGAGTGCTGTAAATTTCATCCATGCCGCGCATGGAGTTATCTGGGTAACTCCAACTTGTATTGACAGGAGTTAGCAACCTGTGAAATCAATGAGTTTCTGAACGATTTCTGCCCGACAAATGAATGACACTTTCATGAATTTCTAACTGAAAAGTAGCGGCAGATAAGAACTGAAAGCATATTATGCTCCTCAGGAGGATTGAACTGCATTGGTTCAATATCATTGCTATTTTAGACATTTAATTATCTTCTAAAATAGAAGGTCCATCACACAAGATCAGTAAAGAATTGATGAAATCATATGCACAGACCATGTAATCTGCCAGTAGAAGAGATGTATTAAAATTTAAAGTGAACGTAGCCTGGATTTAATGTAGAGATGTATTAAACAGAATAGATGTAGATGAAATTTTAAAACTTCAGCTTTTAATATTTTTCTTACTCTGAAATAAAAAGATGTAAAATGCAAGAACAGGAAAAAAATCTACAGTAGGTGAATGGCATTGTTATTAAGAAAGATAACATAAAATGGGTTAATATATGAAAAAGTTATAATTAAAGGGGTCATAAAGGAAAAGAAAAGCAGGATGCAGCATGCTGTTTGGCACAAATAGCACCATATCCGCCCATAAGATGTTTGGCATCACAGCTCATGTCCATTGAAGTGAATAGGAGTGAGATGCAACAACCACAACGTAACGTAACTACAGGATCAGACCACATACAGAGGACACATACATCTGCAAAGAAGCTGTGGACATAAAAAAGAGGCTTTTTTTAATCGGCAGTATGTACACACCATTTAAATTTTGTTTTCCTTTGTTTATGTAATGATCTACAGGTTAAAGGGTTTCGATCATTTTGTTTTACATATTTAGCTGTCAGACACTAGCGATCCGCTAGTGTCTGCTCTACCAAACCATCCTAATATAATTGCTTTTGGGGCAGCCGTTTTGCTAAAAAAAGAACTTTTATTAATATGCTAATGAGCCTCTAGGTGCTATGGGGGCGTCACTAGCAGCTAGAGGCTCCGTCTACCTTCACAAACTGCCGCCGCCCAGCGCGTCCCTCCAGCCCGCCCATCTCCTCCTGAATGCGATCCTCCCCGTGCGCGTCTGTATTCGGCGCATGCGCAGTGAATGTCTGACCGCTTCCCTGCTCAGACATCTCCACTGCGCCTGTTCCTCGGAGCACTATGACGTCATCGCGCAGGCGCAGTGGAGATGTCTGAGCAGGGAAGCGGTCAGACATTCACTGCGCATGCGCCGAATACAGGCGATCACAGGGAGGATCGCATTCAGGAGGAGATGGGCGGGCTGGAGGGACGCGCTGGGCGGCGGCAGTTTCTGAAGGTAGACGGAGCCTCTAGGTGCTAATGACGCCCCCATAGCACCTAGAGGCTCATTAGCATATCAATACAAGTTCTTTTTTTTAGCAAAACGGCTGCCCCAAAAGCAATTATATTAGGATGGTTGGGCAGAGCAGACACTAGCGGATCGCTAGTGTCTGACAGCTAAATATGTGAAACGAAGTGATAGAAACCCTTTAAGGCTCCATTCAGACGTCCCTGAATGGGTCTGCATCCGTTCCGCAATTATCCGGAACGAGTACGGACCCATTCATTCTCTATGGGGCCGGAAGAGATGCGGAGAGCACACTATGTGCTCTCCGCATCCGCATTTCCGGAGCGCGGCCCCAATCTTCCGGTCCGCGGCTCCGGAAAAAAATAGAACATGTCCTATTCTTGTCCGCAATTGCGGACAAGAATAGGCAGTTCTATGGGGGTGCCGGCCGGGTGCATTGCGGATTCGCAATGCACTACGGACCTCTGAATGGAGCCTTACTCCTGCTGTTTCTTGTTCTCCTGTCTACTATTTTTGTTTGGGGCAGTTATGTAAATGTATCAGAGGTGATCCATTAGAGTGATTCAGCTGATCTCAATACTGCAGCTCATATTTGTTTGGAGGAGTTCTCGATTGGTCAGTCTCTCTTTAAATATTTCTGGCTTCTGCAGTGGTTAGTTGGTCTAGCATAAGCTCTGTGTTTTTGAGTCCAGAGTCCTATTGTAATTTTAATGTTTTGTTTCTTCCATTGCTTGGTCAGTGCAGTTCTGTTCCTGAGGTTATAGTAGTTGTTATAGTGGTGCTCAATGTCCACCGCAATTCCGCACGCCATGGTAGGCACACCAGCTAGTTTCTGCCAGGTCGTCAGACTCCTGTATTCCATAATGAGGTCTCTGTTTTTTTTTTTGCTGTATGTCTCTCTAGCTATCTAGAGCCTATAAAAGAGCTATTTTCCATTTATGTGCCTGGGTACCCACCGCTGCCTGTCTATTGGACACTGCCGACTGTCCTGACCTTTGGACTGTTCCACAGATTTGTATGAACTCTACCCGCCCTGACGTCTGCCTGTTTCTTGAATATGTGTATTGCTTATTCCATTGCTGCAATGCATTGGTTTTTCTGATCTCTGTGGGTCAGCAGACAACCACATGGGACTAGTCCATGAAGTAATGTGTTCACCTGCAGCAAAGTCCAGATCCATGCATAGGGGGTTGATTTGTGAACACCAGGTTACCAGAAGAATGATGCTCTTAGATATAGCGCAAAGTCAAAATGGTTGGTTATCACAGTGGTTCAACAACCATAGCCCATAACACTAGTCCTTTAGTCTTCTTCTTGCTTTATGTTACCTGCTAGTGTTGAGATACATATTATTAGTCAGACATTTGTCCTACTGTAAGTTCTGAGCATATTTGACTATTGGGAGGCACTGTTAATTGCCGGGACAAATGACTGCAATAGACATTCAGTTCTGACATCAAATGTCCAGACTTCAGCTGGCATCATTACAGAATATCCTTATATATTATGCTATGTTTGACAATATCTGGCTTTACTTTGCTTTGGTGCCAGAGATGTTATTGCAATTTTGTTATTGAGATTTATGCTTATTTTTGCATATGTTCATTGTAAAGGCCTTATTATTCAGTAGGGTTACTAGTGTATAGAAATGAGCAAATTATTGGAAAATTTGATTTGGCTGCTTCATCAAATTTTACTGAAAAATTTACTTTATGACGAATTACTTCGTCATGAAGCGCATTTTTTTGTAAGTAGTCGGTGCAATGACAAGGAGTAGCGATAAAAATAAAACAAAAATTTTAAAAAATCATACTTACCTGATTTTTTCTCGCAGCTTTCCGGCCGCCGCCATCTTGCTTGGAGATCTGGTGCAAACTCTCGCCGGCCAGAGTGATGACATCATATGTCACAGAGCACAGGATTTTGTGCGAGAGCAAATGGATCAAGAAACTATTATATTTTTTTTACACTATTTCTGGCTTTGAAGCTAATCAAATTTATCTTGAAATTCGGATCGAAGTCCAGTAAATGGTGTATAATGTATATGATGTTACATCTAATAATGTAATTTTTATCTTCATACTTTCATTGTGATGTTTTGCTCCCAAAAAACGTCAGTACAATGCAATGATGAGATTCCTGACCATGCACACAATTTGGAGGGGATTGGTTTGCACAGCATTGGAATGAGAGTGAGTATAAAGATACAAATTACATCATCAGATTCAGAATCAATATTATTTACACTGTTTACTGCTTACTAGAGCTCGGGGAAGGGAGATGTTTCAGAGTTAAGAGATTTATTTCCAAAGTTTCTTAATTCTTTTATAAAACTTTTGTAAATGTCTTGTTATAATGTGATATGTACAGTATAAATGTAAAAAAAATACAAATACCTTAAGATACTGTTGTAACTTAAAGCTTCCTGTGCCAGGGCTCCCAACCTACCATGTGTCTTTTATTAAACAGGTGTCCTCCTGTTACTTATCTGTACCCAGGACTGTGCATTTACCTACTCCTTTCCTTGTTCCAGAGCCTCTCTCTTCTCTGCTTTGGGTTTTTGTGGAAACCTAATTCACAGCAGCATCACGTCGGCAGGTTACTCAAATCTACCTTTGACTGCAAATGTGGACAACATAAGTCCTGCTTTATCGGACTTAACATTATTCCAACTCTGTTACATTGGCAATGCCAATTCAGCTCTACTACATTGCACTTGTCATTATTTAGACCCTGGTAAATTGGCTCCTCCATTACATAAGCAGCCATCACTGTATGACTGCATCTCAGCACTGTACAGCACTACTGCAGCTCAACTACCCCAGGTGTGCTTCAACTCTGTTTCATCAGTGTATGCCTACAGTTTATCATTGTACAGCACTATCAAAGCTTCACTACTGCCCCTGTTCATCGACTCAGCTTCATCGCTATACCTCTACAACTCAGCATTATAACACACTACTATAGTTCAGGGACTCCAAGTGTACTACAATGCATCTTTATCAATGCACTGTACAGCACTACTACAGCTCCGCTGCAAAAACTCTTCCTTAGCTCCGCCTCATTGCTGCATTAGTTCTGCTCCAGTTACATCTCCTGATCAGCTACATCTCCAGATCTGCCAAGTCTCCGATTTTAGTGCATTTGTTTTTCTGCCTTGCTGTACCATTGCCACTTTTCCCTGATTCTCAATACCTTTTCATCCGACCAGTGGCATAGATGAACCACCTCACCAGGTGAGACTTAAGACCTCCTATATAATAGGTAAGAGAGAGGATGTTGGTCCCTATCAGCTCCCCCACCCTTTACGTAGGCCATAAAGGAAATAAATGTAGAGTGTCAAGCATTTCATGGGCTGGACTCCCTAGGTAAAAAATCTGTTGGGAAGAGGTTGTGGTCATAAAAGGACCCCTTTAAAGCGTCTACTCTTTAGATTGCAGATGTCACAGTAATAAGCTGATTGCTGCAGATTCAGCATCCCTAGCAAGCAGTTGTACATTTTTCCAACTGTCGACCCTGTAGGTGAAATTAAGTACTACATAGCAGTCGTTCAAACTGTTCATAGATGGCTCAAGTCCATCAGAGTGCAACCATTCTCACGGACCAATTCTCTATTCTGACTCACAAAGAGTTGGTCTTTAAGGGAAAATTGGCATTGCCTGTCTTCAACCCCTTTCACAAATAAAGACAAAAGAAGAACAGTCTAGTATTATTGTAATATGAAATCAATAATTCTGTATTATCTGGATTATTAAAATGAATGAATGAAAGACAAACAAGTCTCATGCATTTTTCAACTGAGCTGCATGGCCTATATTTCAAGTCACATCTTAGCCATCTCAGACAATAGAAAAAAAAAAAAAAAAAAGAACATTCATGCCGTCCTCTGGTCAACTTTTTCAAGTTTGAAAGTAATCAGTAAGAAGTATTTGCAGCTGTTTTATAGAAACTGGTGGCTTTTAAAGATATGAGGAATATCATATCATGCATTGAATTTAAAAATAATGAATTAACCATTCTCCCGAGCAGCAACAAAAATTAACGGGCAGAACTGCAATGGTGATGACTGCAGCTAGAATGGAAATAGGTTTCTCTTAAACAGGAAGGATCTCTTAATCATATTAGGGCCACTAAAGTAGGGGATTGATGTCCAGGGGGTACTATGGGAGGCATTGCTTATACAAAGGGCACTGCAGGGGTTGAGATTTAAAAAGTAAAAAGCCAATTGAATTCATCGGTTTGAATGGCTGTTAAAAACTGATGCAAAATGGCCAGAAAATGGGTGGAAAAATGGTTGAAAAATGGGCACAAAAAATGATAGTGTGCCCATTTTCATGGTAATTTTTTTTTTTAAATCTGTCGTGTGAATGTAGCCTATCTCTGAAGAAGTAAAATGTAAAAATAAAATAAATAAAATAAAAAGATAATAAAAAATTGAATAAAAACAGACAAATAAATACAAATGGAATATAAATTGAATTAAAAAGAAATGATAACAATTGAGGTTTGTAGCATTTGCACCTGTAGACAGCAATGCATGCTCTTTTTAAAGGTCAACAGTGGACCAGTTGTCTCAAACTTGTGGCTCTCCAGCTACTTGGAAACATCTCCCAGCAGGTCCTGACAGCTGTAAAAGCATGATAGTTGTTGTAGTGTCCCAACAGCTGGAGAGTCTTAATTATTATTTAAAATTAGAAATTAACGAATAGATTCTAAATTAATCAAATTTGAAATTAAGGTTAAATGCTAATCTTTGGCAATTGTGATTCAGGTAAATTTCTTAAAATGGCATCAGTCATTTTTCAGATCAGAAGAGAGGAAAGATGAAGAAGGAGGATCACATGACTCTAGGCTAGGTGTTTGTATAGAATAGTAGGCATTTGACACCAAAAAGTGAACATTTTTGGACCATTTTTTTAAATAAAAATCCTACATGTTGTTTTCATACAGGCAGTTTGTTACCACCAGTAGCCATGTGTTTACCAATAACCTTATTTGTTGCTGTCACTTTAAGATGTCTAATATTGGCTTGGTGTTAAAGAGCTTAAAATTGGAGTGCTTTCAGTTTGGATCAAATTTTTTCGGACCTGTATCCAATGGCCCAATCAATTCGGTCAAATGGAATCTGAACTGATTTCAAGAAATTTACTAATTACTATTTTAAATATGGTATATGCATATTGAAATTAAATATGTAGAATGAAACTGACTTTGGTTCTATCATGCTAAAGTCTTGTGCAAATTTTTATTAAAGGGATGACCGAGTAAAATAAAAACTTAGGCAGCCCCTGTAAATGGTCTAAAATAACAAAAGAATCAATACTCACCCCTTTTCTCCCCTGCCACTTAATGCACTGCTTTCGGGTCCTCTCCATTGCTGTTTATGTCCTGGCTGCAGTGGTGTCGATCATGGCTGCAGTCAATCACTGACCTTAACAGTAGCATCCCATTTACTGTTGTGATCAATGATTGGCTGCACGTCAGTGTGTGCTAAAATTGACATATTTTCTTCAATCAAGATGGCCGGAACGGACTCTCCACGATCAAATGGATGAGGTGAGTGTGATTTTAATTTTTATTTTTTTTACCACCATTTCAGGAAAAATGGATTTGTTACCATGAAGAGCTAAAAAATTAGAATTTGTGGTAAATCAAATTTTTCCTGAAATTCTGATTGAATTCCACTTTGTTAACTTTGATTCGCTCAACACTAGCGGGGAGGACCAGCATGGGAACAAACAGGGGAGAAAAGTGGTAAGTACTGATTCTCCTTTTTCTTAGACCATTTCCTTTGACTGTCAAGTATTTATTTGACTCAGATAACCCCTTTAGAATAGTAACATTTTCTAAATACTCAATATTCAACTCAGGGCAATTCGCATATGTTTATTAATTGAATTATATGATGTATCATCGTCACATGCTCTAGCCTTAGTGTCAATCTTTACATATAAAGTGACTATGAGGTATAAATCCACTAGCTACTTTCTGCCCACAATGTGTATCTTTAGTATTACTCCAGTCAAGCATAAAATAGATCTGAAGACAAGAAAAACGCACAGCTTAATTTCCCTAAGGTGTCTCCACTAGGCATCCAGTAAAAGTAATTGTATTTGGAGAAAACAAGAAGTCAATCTTAGTCGCGTAGCATTCATCTCTCGGTTTTCTTAAATAAGTTTCTATTTCACGGGGAACATTTACTGGGGAAAAATATAAATGTTTAACTGACAAAATATCTTGCTGTAACTTTTTCAATAGTTTGGACCCTTAGATTTGGCAAGGGTCATCTGTTTTCTGTAGAGCAGGGTGTTCTGTAGGACTTGTATTATAAAATATACAATAGATACTTTATAGAGACAGTAGGATCAATTTGGCCAGTTCAGAACCAATCAGAGTGATTCACACAGGAGAATCGATGGAGAAAAGATTCTCTCAACTAATATTGATTCAACCATTGGCTAAGCAGTAAATCTGACCCTATGCAGACAAGCATTTAAGGCAGTTTTGGTTAGTGTAGAATTGATTGATACCTAAATCAAATTTATTGGCCAATTAAAGAAAATTAGACTGAGCCAAATTTTTGGAAATGTATTCATATGTACAATATACTAATACTGGTGAACCTGACAGCAAGTACACCACTCAAGATAATCAGTAGGGTACACACCAATAACTCAAACACCCCAAAAGTAGGAAGAGAAAGAGGGGACAGATGTGTTATGTATATGAATAGTCTAGTTATAAAAATATCAAAGTACAAAGTGAAAAAAAAAGTGGAGCACACAACCGAGGCTGGTCATAAGTAGAGATGATCAAACCAATTCTACATAAGTCAAATTTGCTACAAATTTACAGCAACACAATGTAATATTGATGAATCCCATACTTTTGCAGTTCATCCCGGATGAATCGCTCAAAATGTAAGCCTTCGTTTTACAGAGTACAAAACAGAGAATAAGACATCTACCAGTAAAAAGGGATACTTTTTTGAGGTTTTAGATTAAAAAAAAAATATCAGACCATGCAATGTGTTTTTAAAAAAGCTGTTTGTTACCACTGGCTACCATCCGTTTACTCATAGCCATGCATGTCACTGTCACGTTGATATTACTAATGCTGTCTTGATGTTAAAGAGATTGAAAGGGATTGGATAAAGTCTCTGGAGACCTCAGACTGTGATACACAACATTTTAAGGCAATTGGAATACTTTCGATTTATTTGGATCTAATGTTGACAAATGATTATACTGAATTGGACCTAAAACAAATTTGGGGAAATTTGCTAATCTCTAGTCACAAGGGTTTTACATGACAGCAAATGGAGAAATGGAAAAAAAAGTAGATAGATAGGGTAGATGTATAATGTCCCCATGGGTTTAAGGTCCCAAGATGTCTTGCATGTGTCAAACAACGATTTTTTTTTTTGTCTTAAAAGGGTATTAAGGGGATAACTAGTTATCCCTTATCCTCTGGACTGGTGGAGGTCCGACCACTGGAAACTCCATTGATTAAACATTGATGGTCAAGAATGTGCACTGCCTCTCCATTTATTGCTTCTGAAATGTCAAAATATACAAAAGGAAATGGGGGAATCTGATAGTGTGCAAAATTATTATTATGTGCAGTTGCTGATATACTTGTATACTAATAGATTGCAGGCCTGGGGACTTTCAGTAGCCCTACCCTGCCATGGCCACCCATCAGAACCACACATGGCATGGCATTTGCTAGAGATCTTGTGACGTATCGGGATCTCCATAGGGACTGCTAGGTGGAGGCTTCTGCCCTGCAGTGTATTCGGTGATGTCACCGGCACTGATGGGCAGGCTTTAGCACTGCCCTAGCCTGTAAAACGGGCTAAAGCCGTTCCATCAGTGCTGGTGATGTCACTGGGAATACTGCTAGGCAGAAGCCTCCGCCTGGCAGTGTGAAGATATAAACAAAGAAGCCCTTGCCCTACACGATCCAGCGCAAGGCAAGGGAGAGTATAAGAGCATGAAATGCTCTGATGCTCATATCACAGGGGCTGTCTGGGTGATAATATGGGTATGTCCGGGTTCAGCTCTGAATCCGGACAACCCCTTCAAGTGGCTAATGGGGCTCACAATATAATATCCACCTCTCAGACACAAACACAGTAGGGACCATTTCATAGGAAACATATCAGCATGTTTTTGGAAAAACTGGAGTGCCAGGATGAAGACAACATGGGATGAACATGCAAACTTCATGCAGATGTCACGTGTCAGATTCAAACCCAGGTGATCAGTGCTAACCACTGAGCCGCCATGTTGCCTAAATACTCATCATCTATTTGCTATTGTTGGTATCTTTAGAAAAGAAAATTAATTTGAACGTCTTAGAGATAGTTAAAAAAAAATTTTTTTCCAGAAATCACTTTTTCACCATAGAAGGAAACAAACTTTTGTCATGGTTTAACCAGAATGATAGATTTTTATGATGTTTTTATTAAGCCATAGGGCCATTAGCATGCTGGAAAATTTTTATTCCTGATGGTTGAAGTGCTCTATAGTCTGCTACAGAGTGGTAAGAGCCTAGCATTGAGAGAGCTGGCACTGAATGGATTGATCAATATGACTTAATTATTTAATGATTTCCTTGTTTACATGATTGTCAATTAGATGGAACCATGTGGATGTTCTCCTTGTTTTGTCAAGGAGCAGCCCAGGCATTTAAAGACACTTGTACAGAAGATAGCCAAAAGACTTATTAGTCCAGAGCATGATGCAAACCTATCTGCTGTTCATTAATGAAGGATGAGTGGAAAGCAGAATTTAAGTGGGCTGTCTCACTTTAGCAAATTACATTTATCATGTAGAGAAAGTTAATACAAGGTGCTTCCTAATGTATTGTGATCGTCCATATGGCCTCCTTGGCTGGCTTGATTCATTTTTCCATCACATTATACACTTCTCCGATTCAGGGGTTACGGACACCCTACAATCTAGCAGCGGTGGTCGTGCTTGCCCACTACAAGAAAAATCTCCAGCTTCTCTGGTGGCCGGGACGCTGGGAGAGCTCAAAGGCCTCGTATCTGGGCCTCACCGGTGGTCATAACCCCTGGAAACGAGCAGCGTATAATGTGATTGAAAAATGAATCAAGCCAGCCAAGGAGGCAAAATGGACAATCACAGTACATTAGGAAGCAGCTTGTATTAACTTTCTCTACATGATAAATGCCATTTGCTAAAGTGAGACAACCCCTAAAATTTCTTAAAATAAAGGATATAAAAAAACAAATAAAAAAAAATTCTGTTGTAAAGCATACAGTATTTCAATACTATTACTCATATTTTACGTCTGTGTCTGTTTCCTTACTCATTGCACCAAGGTCAACCCCAGTGTTGATCATAGTTAGGAAAACTTTTTTTCAGCTGCTTTGCCAAATTTCGCTAATAAATCATCACGCAGCACATTTTTTTGTAAGAAGTGGGCGCAATGACAAGGAACAGCAATTGCGCCGCCCCATAAGGCTACTTTCACACTATGACGGAACTCAATACCGGAAAAAAATGCATCAGTTTTGTCTTCCGTTCCGTCCCTTTCACGGTATTTGGCCAGAGAAAATATCGCAGCATGCTGTGGTATTTTTTCCGGCCAAAATTCTGGAACACTTGCCGGAATGCCTGATCCGGCATTAATTTCCATTGAAATGTATTAATGCCGGATACGGTACCAAGTGTTCAGGAAATTGCCGCATTGACGGATCCGGTTAAGATTGTGAAAAAAATAAATACCGGATCCGTTTTTCCTGGATGACACTGGAGAGACGGATCTGGTTTTTCAATGCATTTGTCAGACGGATCCGGAAACAAATGATCTCCGTTTGTATACGGATTTCTGGATCAGGCAGGCAGTTGTCAGACGCCCACATAGGTGATTGATTCTACTGTTATTTAAGATAATGAATCATTGTATTTGCATGCAGATCTCTATAGGAAGGAGACGGACAAGAATAGTGTGTTGCATTACACAAGTGCACATCCACTTCCTTTATAGAAAGCTATTCCTAAATCGCAGGTGCAAAGGGTGAAAAGAATTATTTCTGATCCCCAACTGCAGGGACAGAAGGTAGATGAGATGTTGCAGAGATTTAAGATGAGGGGTTACCCACCACAGATACTGACAGAGGCTATCATCTCAGTACGAACAGAGAAAAATATGGGGGATCTACATATTGCATTTACCCACAAATACCATCCATATAATGGAAAATTTGATGGTGTTATACGCAAGCATTGGCCACTGTTAGGTAAGGCGTATCCACAGATTTCCGAATTTAATAATGCACCCTTGATTTGCAACAAGCGAAGTACCACTTACCGAGACCAACTGGTACGTGCAGATATTGGCACTATAAGAACTACATCAATACAGAAAACAATTGGTAGTGGCAAGAATGGCACTTACCTTTGTTTGCACTGTGTACAGTGTTCCCATATAAATAAAGGTGATTCCTTCCACCATCCTCATACAGAAAAAACCTTTAAAATTAAAGTTTTTTTGACTTGCGATTCTGCAAATGTTGTTTATTTGGTGAAGTGTCCCTGGGGTTTGGTGTACATAGGAGAAACTATACAAGCGGTAAAAGATCACATTAGAAATCATAAATTGGATATTTGCACAGGTAATTTGTTACTCCCTCTACCTTTTCATTTTCATAAGCACCAACATAGAATCTCCCAGTTGAGATTCCAGGTGCTGGAGCAAGTGAAACGACATAGGAGAGGGGGTGGCATTAAGACACAATTATTATGGAGAGAAGCCTATTGGATCCATACTCTGGGCACATTACAACCCAGAGGATTGAATAGGGAATACGAGATTATGCATATGTAAATTATGTTGCCGCTATATCAAATCGTTAATGATAATTACTTTTCTGTACAGACAGCAAATCAGAGATGAGACGCTGCAAGCTGAACTACATCAGCATTATCTCACTGTTTTATTGTTTTAATCATTTGTTTATAGTAAGGTTATATTGTATAAGATAATTGGGAATAATCGATTTGGGTACCGCCCACTTTTGTGGGCGTCTGACGTCACCATAGGTGACTGATTCTACTGCTATTTAAGATGATGAATCATTGTATTAACTTGAGCTGACGAAGGCTGGACGGGCAGAAACGTCTCCATTGTTACATTGTTACATTGTTACAAAGATTAAATAAAGGATATATGAATTGAAGAATCAGCGCCCGCTGGGATTTCTTTGCTACATTGTAGATTTATTACTTCCCATGTGTGTTCCTAATCAAAAAGGGCTTTAGATCATGTTACTGCAGAGCTGAACGGCAAATATCTTTTTCTTTTGCCACTAATACACGACAAAAAGAGCTTTAGACCATATAAATGCACCGCTGAACGGCAAATAGGCCCTTATGTTTTTCTACTTATACACGCTACAGTAGGATATAGAACATATAACTGCACCGCTGAATGGCAAATATATTTTTATTTTGCCACTATTACACAACAAAAAGGGCTTTAGAACATATACCTGCACCACTGAACGGCAAATAGTCCCTTATTTTTTTCCATTGATACATGTCACAAAAGGCTTTCGAACATATAACTGCACCGCTGAACAGCAAATATATTTTACTTTTGCCACTAATACACAACAAAAAGGGCTTTAGAACATATAACTGCACCGCTGAACGGCAAATATATTTTTCTTTTGCCACTAATACACGACAAAAAGGGCTGTCATTTTCTCACTTCACCACAGAATGACGAATAAGCCCTTTTTTCCCACTAATACAAGACAAAAAATGCTTTAGAACGTATAACTGCAACGCAAAAGGACAAATAAGACGTAGAGAGATTTCATTGTAATAAACCCTGTTAATGGCTATATCAAACAACACTTGCACCCCAATAACAAGAACGGTTTGATGGAATTATAATGGCAATTTGGATCCCCAGTCAGTGCAGCAAGGTGTAATAGGCATCTTCCTATCACCCAGGCTGTAACCTCCCCTACTGAACCCTGTTCAACAGAAATGCTGTGGAATGATTCCTCCCTATCCTTTTCCTACACCTTGAACAATCTTTCCCTGCACTTGTAATCGTTTTCTTAGCACAATGAAGTTTTTTCCAGCACTGTCCCTAGCGCCTTCTGACATCTCTCTCTGCACTAAGTACACTGGAAAATGGCAGAATCCAAGATGGCTGAGGCTATTTATAGGACTGTGACATCACAGGGCTGGCTGGCTGCTGATTGGCTGCAAGCATGGCATTATGGGTGATACCGCCCTCCCAGAGTTCCTTGCTCCATGTCCTCACACGTGCAGCAGCCATTTTAGGAAAAAATGCAATTCGTTACCATAAAGCGTAAGGAAATTCAGATTTGGTGCGAATCAAATTTTTCCTGAAATTCTGAACGAATTCCACTTCGTCAACTTCGATTCGCTCATCTCTAGTCACTAGGGATGAGCAAAACTGTGAAGTTCGGGTTCGCTGGGTTTGGCCAAACTTCTGGACAAAGTTCGGGTTCGGAACACGAACGTGACCCGAACACTGAACCCGGACCCCATTAAAGTCAATGGGGACCCGTACTTCACTTTATTATTTTCCATTATAACATGGTTATAACGGAAAATAATAGCATTCTTAAGATAGAATGATAAATAAAATGGCCATTGAGGGGCTAAAAATAATTAAAAAAAACTCACCTCATCCACTTGATTGCGTAGCCGCTATCTTCTTCTTTCTTCAGGATCTGCAAAAGGACCTGCGATGACCTGCGATGTGAGCGCGGTGACCTAATCGCAGGTCCTGCTGAATGAAGATAGTAGATCCTTCTATCTTCATTCAGCAGGGCCTGCGATGACGTAATCACAGGTCCTTTTGCAGGTCCTGAAGAAAGAAGAGGATACCGGCTACGCGATTAAGTGGATAAGGTCTTTTTTTTTTTTTTTTAACCCCTAAATGGCCATTTTATTTAGCATTCTGTCTTAAGAATGCTATTATTTTCCATTTTAACCATGTTGTAATGGAAAATAATAAAATCACCCGGACACCGAACGCAAACCCGAACTTCAGTAAAAAAAAGTCTGGGTTCAGGTCCGGGTACCCGAACTTGCAAAGTTCGATACGATCCCAAACTTTGCAGTTCGGTTTCGCTCAAACCCTACTAGTCCCCTCTTATAGCTGGATTGATGACGTTGCTAACATAAAAGGATTATGCTATTGAGACAATGTATCCCCTTATCCGCAGAATAGAGGATTAGTGTTTGATTAGTGGAGGTCCACTGGGCCCCTAGCAACCACAAGAATGAGAACCATTCTCCTGGTTTGAATTGAGTGGTCATGCACACGAGCTGTCGCCCCATTTAACTTTATAGGGCTGCTGAAGAAAGGTGAGCACTTGTACTTAATTATCTCTGGCAGTCCCACAGAATGCAGTCCCACATACATGCTTGTCTGTTGTTACATTCAACAGGGTGAATGTGCCTCGTTCCAGTGATCAGCAGCAACCTCAGCGGTTAGACTTCCACGGATCAGCAACCATTTTCAGCAGCTGTGGAACTATAATTTGTCACAAAGTCACCAGACCTATTTCTATTATTTTTACGCAAACCAGCTACCTATACGGGCTAACCATATGTTCTTTTAGTTCTTAATCTACCATTTGTTAAAATGCTATCAATAAGGACCTGATTCCTTAGTGTTTGATACATTTTAATGGCTAACTGAAAAAAATTCTAATTTTTGAGACTACTCAGGTCTCTTCATCATGCATGTTAGTCTACTTTCACACTCCGTTTGTGAGATCCATTCAGGGCTCTCACAAGCGGTCCAAAACGGATCAGTTTGCATCAGTTTAGTCTCCATTCTGCTTTTCAGACGGACACCAAAACGCTGCCTGCAGCGTTCTGGTGTCCATCTGAAGAAACTGAGCCAAACAGATCCATCCTGGCACACAATGTAAGTCAATAGAGAAGGATCCGTTTTCACTGACACAATCTGGCACAATAGAAAACGGATCCGTCCTGACAAAATAAAGCATTACACCCCAGGTCGCCCCCTCCTGTCAGCTAACCAGAATCTCCTCCATATCCCCAAGACCCGCTACAAATCAAAAGGCGAACGAAGGTTCGCAGTCCTAGGACCCCGGCTATGGAAAACTCTACCCGCGGAGATCCGCTCAGAAGAAAACCATCTGGCCTTCAGGAAGAAGCTCAAGACCCATCTCTTCTGAAGGCACAGGCGGTCAATGGCTGCAAAAAAAGCGCCTTGAAGCGATTTTGTTCGCAATTGTATCGCTATACAAGTTATTCATTCATTCATTGACTTTCAGTAGTGTTCAAAACAGATCCGTCTTGTCTATGTTAAAGATAATACAAATGGATCCGTTCTGAACGGATACAGACGGTTGTATTATCTGAACGGATCTGTCCATGACAGATCCACACAAGACGCGAGTATGAAAGTAGCCTTATAACACACTAGCTCAAGATTCACACATGTATACATTAAAGTACATAGGAATAGTGCAGTAGATGAGACAAGTGATATAAAGCAGATCTATATGCGTAGAGGAGGCAACAAACAATTGTAGCAGTAAATTGTTGTAGCATTTATAGATAAGGAGTGTGAAAGTTTTAGTATCCCCTGATAGATATCTTGTCTATGAATGTGATGAACCTAGGAAGCCTGAGGGGCAAATTCCTTGAGAGATGTAGAAGGCATAAATCCATGAGACACATTCATTTCTCATCTGAGTGTGTCAAAGGTTGTCATGAGTTTGTAATCCCAGATTCTCCCATCCTTCTTAGACTTGAAATTCCCTTTCAATATCAAGATTTTCATGCCTGTGATGATGTGGTCATGGCTACAAAACATTTTCGGTACAGGTAGATCTTTCCTTCTCCTCAGTATCTCCAGATCTGGGTTGTAGGTGACTATAAGAGGTACCCTATGGTTTTCTTGTTTTATTTTGTATGGAAGGCGCTCACTTCCTGGTAATCTTGTGGCTCTGGAAATTTGGTTTTCCACTGTACTTGCAAGGCATCTTTGATTCAAAAATGTTTTTTGAGGCTTCCAATGTGTTCATCCCTATCTGTAGGATTTGAACATATGCAGTTGTATCTGATAGCTTGACTGTAGATGGCCATCTGCAGTAGGTTCCCTACCAGACAAAACTATCCTTGCCACCATGGATGTGGAATCATTATTTTGCAATACACACAAGGATGGATTGAAAGCCTGCCAGGTTTTTATGAAAAATAGAAGACTTGACACCAAATATGTGGTGCAGCTTACGAAATTCATCCTCACTCATAACTGCTTTTCATTTGATGACAGCATAAGACTGGCACAACAATGGCAAGCAAAATAATCATCTGGACTGAATCTGAACAAAACTATAAACATTCCAGGAGAGCTTCAGTTTCATCCCACCATCAATGTAACACTCAACTACTCCTTTACTGAAATAACTTTTTTTCCTACCCGAAATGTGTGGGACGTTAACTGATGACACCACCACAATTATGAGAATGTGTACCCCCACACAGACACACACACTTTTCAATGAAGCATATGCGCTCTCACCAGAAGCACTATCTATGAGACTGAAGGAGATAGATTAGAACTTTTCTCAGTTACAGTATTTTTGTCAGTTCCATAGGCAATGAATGGAGTGGAAATGTTCATGACTACCGCCTCAATCAAACGTGAAGCTTGGGACCCATGTTCCTGTGATTGGTGAGTATCTTAGAGGTCAGACCTCCAGCCATCATGTTTTTTGCCCTGCCCTGATCTATTGCCAGTTTACTGTATTGCCCAAACTCTGCCTGCCCTGTCATCAGCTTGTCCACTGAACACTCTTTTGCCTGTCATCTTAGTGCCACGCATCGGTGTTTGTTGACTTGCATGGGTCAGCAGTCTTTGAACGGAGACTACTCCTGGAGGTAACAACTTGGTGACCCCTACAGCAAAGCTCAGATCCCTATATGGGGGTAAATGTGAAAACAAAATAGTGGTTCCAAATCCACAGCATTATTTACCTATACACAGAATCG